>NC_136468.1:93935124-94535124 GCF_902686455.1 Sciurus vulgaris | reverse complement strand
AACAAGGAGAAGAAAGGACAGGGGCAGCAGCATGCAGAAAGGATTGGAAACACAAGAGAGAGTAACAGGTTTGGGAAACTGCTAGAGGTCCAGTGTTCTAAACATGTATGTATTTGCACACATATTCAGAGTTCTAAATATGGGAATGTGTAGATGTGCATATGTATGCACACATATACATGCCTAACTGTTGAGGTTGACTCTATTGCTACACACACACACACACACATCCACTCACTGCTACCACTTGAGTTCACGGCCAGACTTCCAACTGCTAACACCTATATTTCTTCCTCTGTCCACCTGAATGGCAGGCTAGAAATGCTACCCAGTCAACACAGTCCTAGGAGAAGCCCCCAACCAATTACTGTTGGAAGTTGGTATAGAAATAACTCAACTCTTCATCCCTCAGGGAGAAAATCCTGAGGCATAAATTTTATAGAGGCTCCCAAAGTCTCCCCAGTAGGATTAAGATCTGGTAATCCACATTGGTAGTTTATTTGGTATCTTGGTTTATTTGTGCTGCTACCACAAAATACTACAGACTTGGGACTTTATTTTATTTTAAAAAATTGATATTTATTTCTCATAGTTCTGAAGGCTGAGAAGCCCAAGATCAAAGCACAAGCAGTTTGGTCGCTGTTGAGTGCTGTTTTATTGTTTCCAAGATGGCACCCATTCTGTATCCTCTGGAGGGCAGGGAATTCTGTGTCCTCACATGGCAGAAGGGATGGAAGGGTAAGAGCGGTTAAACTCTCTCCCTCAAGCCCTTTCATAAGGACACTAAAGCCATTTGTGGGAGCAATTACCACCCCTTAAGACTACCACGACGGGAAATATATTTCACCACATGGTTTGGGGAAACATTCAGACCATAGCACTTGGTAACATACCCTCCACTGGCTGCCTTCCCTCATTGTCTTGTATCAATATTCTTCTGTCCATCTTCTCTATGTCCTACATAAACTACTTACATACAAATAATTGTCTCAGAGTCTGTTTCTGGAGGAATTCAAACTTAGGTATGTAAATATGAGTGTTTATATCCATGCTTTTATATATATATACATATATATATATGTGTGTGTGTGTGTGTGTGTGTGTATAGATGAATACACTTACAGATACAGACTTATACACACACAAATATATAGTCACATAAATATAGTTGGCCCTCCATATCTATGAGTACCACATCTGTGGATTCAACTGCCTACCGATGGAAAATATTTGGGGAAAATTTTGAATCTGTACTCAAAATACACAGACATAGATGTTTTCCCTTGTGATTGTTTTCTAAACAACAGAGTATAACAACTATTCACATAGCACTTACATTGTTTTGGGCATTGTAAATGATCTACAAAGGATTTAAAGTATATGGGAGGTGTATGTAAGTTATAAGTGATTACTATACAATTTGATACATGGGACTTGCATCTGCAGATTTTGGTATTCACAGGGGGTTCTGAAACCAACCCCCAAAAGATACTGAGGGACGACTGTCCTATATATGTGCTCAAATGCATAAATGTTTTTCCTTTTACCAAAGAACAGCAGGTTATTATATACCACCTTCCTTTGTCAGAGGAACCTGCAGCCTAATGTTCTGAATGGCCCCCACCCCAGGTCCCATAATAACCTCCGTCCTTCTTACCCTGGTAGAAGCCCTTCTGTAGTTTCACCCTCTCATTCAGCAAGATGGCACCTCACACCCCGCACAACTTACTAGCCACAGTAACCACGCCTGCTGCAGGGTTACTCTGACAAGTTTCATGCCTAGCAGTTACAAAACCAAACCACACTTCTGCTTTATTATATTCTCAAGCAGACACTTCCACAGCTGCAATCTCAAGTCAAGGTCAAGGGCTGTCAAGACATTAGGGTTTTATTTAGTGTACTACATCAAAAGATAGCAAAATGAAAGAATGCTAAAAACCAGGTTATTCTAATAATGAGCTGCAACAAAGTTTACACCTTAAATTTTGGTGTTCATGAAAAGAAAAACTGCTCTATGACTCTCCCCTACATCCAACCCCCCACACCCATGTCCTATCCTCCAGCAAGAACTCTCCCATTTATTCTACTAGCCTAAAAGACTGGCATCAGGAATGTAATCAAAAGCATTAGTAGCCCTTTAAGTGCTGAGGGTAGAAACATGCAGAATTAGAAAAAGAGCCAGGAATGGTAAGAATACAGGAAATAAGACTGTAGACATATAGGAAAGGATATAGACTGCAGGTCTGGAAAGAACTCAGTTGGCAGGAAGGCTCAGGCAAGTAACATCTTTGGATTTTCACTTTTTCAACCAAAAATGAAAGCAGGACTTCTATGGCCCTGAACTTGGCCCTCAGGTGTGTTTCATTTAGCATGTGCTGAGTTTAAAACAAATAAAATCTAATGCCTCAGTATATTTGAGTCTGTGACCCCTGTGCACAAAAGCCCTAAGCTCATTTCTAGTTCCAAGGCTGGATACCTGGGACTGATGTCATCAGTAGAACTTCAGGAACTCCCCATCATCCTCACCACCTTCTAAATTTCCTCCCTGAGGAGTTCAGCTGTCTGATCCTGACACACCTTGATCAGAAAGACAATTTGTGCAAGCACACATTTAAAATTTCCTCTTGATGGGTGCCTTGTTTTCCCCTCAACCTACTCCCAGAAGAATGAGATGACTCAAAAAATTATCAGAAAGTGCCATAGCTTCCAATATGGAAGAAATAAAATTGAGAAATTGGTGATGTTTAATGGCAAATAGAAATCATGTACAAAAAATAGCATAAGTCTATGTATGCAGCATTGGCAAGAAAACATGGAGGTTGAACTGAAATATGTAAGCCAGTGTTCATTTTCATTTGTAAATCACTTTTGTGCTTTTAACATATTACATAAATACAACATGTTCTATACCCAGATATGTAGATACATACACATTTTCCTTTCTTCTCTCCTTCCATCTCTTCCTTCCCTTTTTTTTCTCCATACAAAAACCATCACCGTTGGTCATATTTGTTCTAACCTGGACTCTAGGTTGGGCATGCATATGCTCTAAGAAGAGCAAAAGATTTTAGAAAAAACATGTAGAGAAATGATAAATGCTATCATTTATGATGATCCACATATGATTCTGCTTTGGTGAAACAGGATTCTAGAGTTCCCCATGCATTTTCTTTTTAATATTTTGCAATACCCTCTAAGTCACCAGTGACTTGGAAAATGTATGTTCTTTATTACACAAGATGAAAAAATACATGGTTATACTAATTCCCTATTGTAAAAAACTTGGAGCAGCTGCTGAAGACCAGATTCCCTATCACCACCATCACCACTACCAGCACCAATGATGACTCTAAATTTAAAGTACATTAATTATAAAGATCCCTTTAAAACTGCAGCACAAGCTACTTCCTCTTCTCATTCCTACGCATGCTGGGGATATTCTTAGTAAGTGGATTAAAAATCAACAATGCTTAGAAATAGAAGTCTATGGCTTTGTTCTACTATTCCATACTTTGCCCTGAATGGACATAGACAATTTCCTCCCATCCATTCCTCATAACTGTATATGACCAGCTCTCATCCCACAGAATGCACTGAGACAAGCTGGGCTTGTCACCAGTTGCTTTCTCTGTGACTTCACTCAATTCAACAGCTGCCTCAGCAAGAAGCTCCTCTGCCCTCAAAAAAACAGGAAATTCATGGTATTCCTCAAAAGGAGGTCGGTGGAGGAAAATCAACCACTCTCTCTCACTCTATGGAACAGCAGTTCTTAATTGAAAGTGAGTTTGTTCTCCAGGGCATATTAGGCAATATCTACAGACATTGTTGATCCTACAACTGGGGTAAAGGATACACCTGGAACCTAGTGGGTTGAGGCCAGGCATGCTACTAAACACCCTACACTACATAAGATAATCCCCACAACACGAAGGACCCGCCCCAGATTGTCAGAAGTGCTGAGGCTGAGAAACCTGCCTCAGATGAAAGAGCTTTTCCTGCGGTTGAAGGAGAGGAGAGAGAGAACCTGCTGCTGCTGATGAGTACAAGCAGCAATTAACCTGAAGGATCACCCTAGCAACAGCCACAGCAGGACTTACAACACAGGAACACTTGATACATTTGCTTCCTTCTGGATGAAATTCCTCTCCTTCCCGATACTGCACACCTTCAAACACACAGCCTGGAAAGCAAAGCAGAGTCCAGAATTAGGACAGAAGCTTTCATTCAACTTGACATGATCCTTCCATCCACTGCTCACCTATCTCTCACCTCCCACTTCCATCTCCACCCAACAGAGTGTCCTTCTTCACCTGTGGATAAGATTGCTACATAAAAAATAAAGTGCAAAAGACTGGCACATCATCTTGGGACCAGAAACCCCAAAGTTGCCAAACCCAAGTCAGCCCAAGAACAGCAAAAGCACAACAGGGACTCCTGTAGTGAGCCCCTGGAGCTGTGTCAAGATCATGGTGATCACTGCCAGGCGAACCCATCCCCAAGGGGCCAGCAGAGACCAGAGGAAGGCCAAGGGAAAGAAGTCAACCATGAGCTAAAGAGTAGATGGTGCTAAAAGCTGCCACTTGATGAGTCCCAGAGAATTGTACAGCCTCTACCAGGCCCTACGCACCAACCTCACTCCGTTTTCTCAGGAATCCTACAAAGTGGGGACTCTATTCTTCATTTCACACAAGGAAAACATGGCTCAGAGAGGGAAGCCATGCTGGCAGATGGCCAGTTTGGGATTCTTACTTGGCTCTGACCTACCTACTACACTAAGAAGAGGGACAGGCACAAAAGCCAGAGGGGCAGAAGAGGACAGGAAGGGCTCCATGGGTCTTCAACCCCACACTGTGGGTGTTAAATGGGCTGTGGTCCCTTCCAAGTTTGGCTGATAAAAGGATCAAAATTCAGGAGTTGTCTCCTATTCAGAAAGATGCTCAGGACACTGCCATATTCCAAAGAGATGTCACAAATGACCTGAGGCACATACTGCCCAGCAACTGTGTCTCATATACCATGAGAAGATGGTCAGTTAATAGCAAAACCACTTTCCTCAGGACTGTCCTCACAAGGTGCAGGGTCAACTGGGGTCACTTTCTACATAGTAGAGTGTGCTAGAAAGAGTTGTTAACGGATAAAACTTAGCAGAGCAGGCTCTTATGAAGGACTGAAAAGGAGTGTTCAAGGTCTTTCAACTGAAACTGTCAGCAGAAGCCACCAAATTCTTGGAGGAGCTGCATCCTAACAAGGAAGATCAAGAACATTACCCCCACCTGGCCAGACCTCTGGTCCTATCCTTCTTAAAGCCAAATATGGCCCTTTGTTCAACAGAAAGACACATAGCCAAGTGCCACAAGTCCAAAGAATACGTAAGTAAAGTTGAACTTTAAAAATGTGTCCCAGGAATAAGATCTTTTTGATATGCACAATCAGAGCTAGCAAGTAGCCACCTCCTTGCTTTTCTGGTAATGTGGAAAGACTTGGTAAGCATGGTGACCCCAGCGACTGCACCCAGCACCGTTCATAAATGACAGCTGCCCAGTCTCTTTCCAAAGGACACTTCCAAAAAAGTGTCATCAATTCTTTTCTATGTTTGCACCTCTGACTCTGTGATATAGATTGCCAGACAAATTAACCACATAATCTACATTTAACAACTTAAGTCAAGGAATTTCTATGAAAATTCTATTCAAACTATTCCCATCACAATCCAGCATCCTTGAGCAAAGAGTCAGATGGAATGGAAGGAATAGACAACCAAGAATGCCCTGAAATCTGTTTCAGGAAGAAACTGACCACAGACTGTACATGTTTGTCATTATGTGGAATACCATTCCCTGATCAATGACAGGCGCCAGTCCTTCTGAATTAACAAGCATACCCCAAGGCTTAACTTGACTGTCTCTATCAAGACTTGGCTGAGACCACTCTCCTAAGACAAAGGATCAGACCTTCTGGAGACAGTTCTTTCTGATGTGCATCCCAAACACTGTTTTTTGGAATGAAGGACAGGGAGCAAAGATAATTCCTGACCTCATAACGGAGGGCACAGAACCTGCCCAGGTAGTTACGTGGTCAGTGCGTGACACAGGTACCCTCACTTTTAAAGAAGATTCACCACCATGGCACCTGAACCTAAGCAGAATACTTCTCATGGTGTGTGGTGGAGTGAGGGGTAGTACAGTGTGGTGGTGAGGAAAGAGAAGGGCCAGGGTCCAGCCCCACTGTCAGCCCTGACTCACTCATGCACTTGGGACACACACTTACTCTCACCGGGCCTGGTTTCTTCCTGTTGATCAGTGGACACCACCCTAGCCCTCCCTGGAAGGCTATGAGGACTTAGCAGTGCAATATGCGCAACCCTGGAATCCAACTCTTCTCTTCCTGGGAACCCAACCAAAACCAGAGTGAAGGGGCCATTGCTCAAATCGGAAAACTTCAAAAATGCTGAAATAAATTCATGCTGCTGTTTGGGTATCCACATTTCAAAGGCAGCCTAAAATATAACTATTTCCTAAGTGAAAGGATGTTACAGAGGGTGACAGGTGATGAGCTTCAAGGCTTCCTGCATTACCCTTGCTCCTTGAGGGGTCTATGGTTGAAGACAGGAGGTGGGGTGTCTGAGTTGACTCTATATCAATAAAGCAGTAGTCTGCTCAGTGCAACAAAATTCACATGTAAAAGAGTTCATAATTTTTGAATCTGGATGACAAATACCATCTGTCTCATTACCAATCCCAAGCTTGGTTGTGAATAGAAATGATCAAGGAGGCTATGGTCCCAACCCTCAGAGGTTCTGATGGAATTGGTCTAAGATGCAGCTGGGCACCAAGCTTCACTTTCACCTCACTTTTCCCAGGTGATTCTAAGGTACAGCCTAGAGAACTACGCTCTAGTTTAGCAGAGAAGATCCTGTAGACATTTAAGAATGTGGCTCGGGAGGCTGAGGCAGGAAGATTGAGAGTTCAAAGCCAGCCTCAGCAAAAGCGAGATGCTAAGCAATCAATGAGACTCTGTCCCTTAACAAAATACAAAATAGGGCTGGGGATGTGGCTCAGTGGCCAAGTGCCCCTGAGTTCAATCCCCAGTACCCGCCCAAAAAAAGAATGTAGTTACACAATATAAGACATTCAGCACATTCAGAAAGGAAAAGCACTGAAGCAAACTGATAGATACAAAATAACCAGATTATGGAAAGAATCACTTTACTTTCAACCAGTTTTCTGCCTTCAGGTACACTTGTCCAATAATAATACATGCTTTACAAAAATCTAGCATGAAAAGGAAGCTGAATAAAGACATTCCAAGGTACAAGGAAGTCTGGCTCATCTCTGCAGAGCAGCCCACCATGGTGTCTTGTCATTTCACAGGAAGGTTCCAAGAACAGTGAATCCTTTAGAGAGTAACCTCCAAAGCAGAGAGTAGTAGCTATATCATCACCAATAAGGACCAGTGCTCAGAGAAGACCCAAAATGAAGAACACCTGTTGGAAACTCTCAGCTAGCAACATAAGAAATCAGAAAAACTCTCTCTCCTCAAAATCCCCAGGCTTGTATGAAAGGGTAAGAGAAGATGCAGGAGGCCTTTGCAATCCTATTCAGAAAAGTAAGAGGAAACATTCTCAGTCACTGGTAAAGGAAGACCTTTGCTCTCAGTTAGCAGTGGGGCCCTCTAAAAAAGATAGTGAGTCCAACTTGTTGAACCACACTGAAAACTTAGACCAGCAAAACCCTAAGCTAAATTCAATAGGGACACAGCTCTCAGTTTTCAGAAAACATCTGGTCACCTCATCTCCTGGTGAGCTCTGGCCAAGGTATTGCAATATGAAGCAGTAAAAAGACATTTCTGGAAGCAAGGGAAAGCCACAGCCTTTCCTTCCAAAATAAGCATTACCTGTGGCCCCATGGAGTGGAAAGCAGGCCTCTGAGAATCCACATGCCAAGACCTACAGCACATTGCGTTCATACTGGGCACAAGGAAGAGGTCAACCGGACATTTTTATGCAAAAGAGCTTGCTCTCTAAGCCCATCAGGTACACAGATGTAAAGTGAGGAAAATTCCAATTGGTTGGGATTCAGGGGAAGCGGGGACCATGCATTCTTGAGAGAAGACAGATTTCAATAGTACTGCACTGCACCAGAGTCTTCCTGCCTTCCGCTTCCCGAGAACATTACCTGGACAAGTGGGGCAGCAGGCTCCCAGATGCTCCAAAGGATTTCTACAGTGAACAACACAGCGTACTTCAGACTCTGTGACGACACCTTCCTGCAAAACAGAATTTCCCAAGTCAGTCAGCCCAGAAGTCCCACTAAGGAGCTACAACTGTGGGAAAGTGACCAAGGAAGGTGTTATGGTTTGAATCTGTAATGTTCAAGCTCATGTTAGGCAATGCAGCCATGGTGAAAAGAGGTGGAAAGATCAGACTGTGAGGGCTCTGACCTTGTAAATGGATTAATACAGCCAATGGATGACAATTGTGAACCCGTAGGGCATGGCTGGAGGAAGTAGGTCACTGGGTTCTAACCTTGGGGACTGTATCTGTCCCTGGTCCCTTCCTGTATCTGTTTCCTAACTGCCGTTAGTTGATCAGCTTTCCTCCACCATGTCCTTCCACCATGATGTTATGCTTCACCTCAGGCTTAGAGCATTGGAGTCAGCCAACCATGGACTGAGACCTCCAAAACCATGAGCCCCAAATTAAATTTTCCTTCTTTAAGTCACTCTTGTTTGGTATTATGTCACAGCAATGAAAAACTGACTAATATAGAAGGAGAAGAACTGAAAAGGAACATGATGAGGGTGAATGTGTGGCCTAGAGGCACATGGCACAAATGAGGTAAGATTGGATTCACCATGACCTATGCTGTGGACCTCAGAGTGCAAATCCCGTCACCTGTTTCTTCTTCCTGTTCTTGCACTTTCTTTTAGGCCCGGCCTGCTCTCTTTTAAGTCTAGATTTTAAGGCCTTCTTGCCATCAGTCTGTACCTGACAGTCTGGCTGCTCATTCACAACTGTTTTCAATACCAGCTGTACTTTCTATCATTGTTATTACACTTCAAGACATTAACTGTGAGGAAGAGAGTACACACATAACACCCAGGCTAGCATCAAGAGATCCAGATAAATTCTGACCACCCTTTTAGAAATAACATGGCTGGGTTATTTTGCAATCTTAAAAATGTGACTTGGTTTCACATGGAGCCTGGGGTTTGGTTTTTCTCCCATATCAAATGAAGAGATTTGACAAAATAATTTCCAAGTTCATATTTAAGTACGTCGAAATGGAGACTTTAAGTTCTAGTCATGAAACCAAGTGAGTTATTTGCAAACTGATCTTGAGACTCTATCATCTTAATGTCAATTGAAATTTTTTTTAAATTAATTTTCAGGGTTCATCTTTGAGGAGTTTCCTCTGTATTCTCTACCCATTTTGTAGACGAGATTGTGCTTTTTGGTTTGTCTTATTTTGCTTTGCAGGGAGGATAGCACAGGATGAAGATGGATGTAACAATATGACAACTCAGCTATTTTCTTCATTGTGTTTGCCACCATATAGTACCAATCCAAAAAGGAGGGTCCTACACTGAATGTCTTCATATGTCAGGAATAAGATTTATAGGACAGGTGAATTTATTGTAGGTTTTTTTTTAATTTTTAAATTTTATTTGTTCTAGTTAGTTGTACATGACAGTAGAATGCATTTACATTTAGACATTTTGATAGATCATACATAAATGGAATGTAATCTCTCATTTTCTGATTTTACATATTGCAGGATCACATCATTCATGCAGTCATACATGTACATGAGGTAATAATGTCTATTGCACTCTACTATCATTTATAACACATTTGGGGACAGGAACAACTCTCAAAACACCAACAACAGATATAAGATTTTTTTTAAAAATCCATATTCTAGTTAAATAACTGAAGCAATGCAAAAATGCTATGATCCAGAGTCAAGTTTCCTTCAGTGTCTGTCATTCAGATGGAGGACTCATGTTAGTTCCTAGCATGAATTTCCTATCTCTGATCATCAGATTTTTTTCTTCTAGTAGGAAATTAAAAGTGAGAAAATAAAGGTGAATTTTTCATCACAGGTACTGGTTCCATCAGAGAACATAAGAAAGAAGACAAAATTCAACTCATACAGAAAAGGAGGAGATCCTCAGACTCACTGTTGTCTGGAACCTAAATGTACCCACCACATGCAGACATCTACCAGAAGCATTTTTAATGACAGTCTCACTTATCGCTTATAACCACCCAATGAGAGGTCTAGTCCCATTTTATAGAGGGTACAAGAGTGGCGCAGAGAAGTTAAGTAACTAGTTACGTGAGTGGCAGAGTCTATATTTCTCTTACTGCCCCATACTGTGTCCTCTGTAACTGATTTTGTGTCCTCAGAAGAGTTTTCAGAGAGAGCTTCCAACTGTGTCTGTCCTTTGGAGGAGCAAGAAGACTCCTCCTGCCTGACAAGTCTTGAAGTCTGGATGAAGTCTGGATCCCCAATGATTGGAAGCAAGAAGGAGGCAGGGGGAGTGATAAGGTGCCAGTTGAGCAAAGGAGCATCTTTGCATAGCTTCCTTCTCAGGATCCTGCTTCTTTTTTGCTTATTGAATGAAATGACATTGTACTAGCCAGCAGGGCTAGGACAGTTTCAAGACAGGGGATGAAAGACAAAATTGATCCTCAGCAGATAACACCCCCTTTCTGTGTATCATTCTGCAGTTCAGCATTTCCTGACTTCCAATAATAACTTGATTTTTCTACATCAATTCTCTCCAGGACCTGCTGAGAGACTAGTAACCAAAGATGATGAGCAATTGGTGGTTTAGTGTTAATAACTGATAATGGCTTAATGTGTTCTTCTGGCAACAAAGTATTCCCTCCCTCCATTTAATTTAAAAAAGGTCTTCATTTAAAGGCAGGAAAATCTAAATATCCAAGCGACTTCAGGATCCAAGCTACCCGTGATGGTTGTATACAAATGTTATACTAGATTGCAAAGGGCTTGTTTAACCAACATTCTAACCTAGGCTTCCAGAATGCCCCTGCCCAAGAGTGGAAACTGCATCAAACAAGAAGCAGGGTGGAGGTGAAGTGGTACAACTTTGTAAGGAATGTGGACTTTTGGGTTATTAAGACTCTTTGCTCTTATCTCTGTACCATGAGGCTGGTTGAATTTGTAAACTAAAGTAAAAATTCAACAAATATTTATTGATGTAATGAATTTATTATTTACAGCTCTCTTACCTTCTGTTTATTTCACAATAACTACATAAATAAGCTGAATAAATAACTGAACGTCTTTTAAATGAGCATGCTTGCTGTGGGCATAGAATAAGAACATATTAACATAAAATTCAGATTTCATAAATTAAATGTCAGTATGCTGGAGATAACATCAGAGGGAAATATCTATTGTTGTCCTCACCTTTCAACCTCCTTTTAAAAAGCAAATGCATATCCTGAGATTATGAAGTGGGATTTGGGATAAAATGATGTAATAGCACCTTTCTACAGAAAATTTCTAAGTTATATTAAAACTAAACGAGCATTGTATTTATCAGAGTATTTCTATGGAGATAAGAAAGGAAGTCTGAAATTTTAGGTCCAACATTTCCCTTTTAGTTCATCTTTCTGCATTTAACACCTGTGGGGATTAGAGCCATGTGGAACTACTGTTCTTTTCGGAATTCAGCAAGCATTAGCCACAATGGGCTCCTTAGTTGCTGAACAAGCGACTCTTGGGTTTGTCAGGTTGAAATCATTGAGGTTACAGTGTACTAATTGCTTCTATTTAATACAGTTTATGGATTGGCCCTGGTTCAAAATCTTTCTAAATCAAAGAAGGAAAACCTCTCCTGTTTAATACCTCTTTTCTGCTAACAGGAATTCATGTTTTGCTTAAAGATAATGTCACAGGAAGACATGAATTTTCCCCAAGGATGTATGCATCTTCCTGGAGTTTTTCCAGGTGCCATATAACAATGGTGGACAATTTTGTTGTCTGTTTCTGAAAACAAGTCCTGTACCATATCTCTCCTGTACTTGTCTTGTTATGGTGAATGTCATAGTAAAATGCACACAAGCATACAGTTGGTTTTTCATTTGTTTCTCCTTTTTGTTTGTCTTCTGGAGATTTTGTTCTGTGGGGAGCTGAGGAGAACTCTTATGGAGTCCTCACTGGAGAGTAAAATAGCTGGACTTTACCTGGCATTGATGCAGGACACAGGGCTCAGCTGGGCTCTGCCATTTGAAGGAGCTGTTGTAGGTATTCCCTTCATAAGTGCAACCTAGGCAGGAAACACAAAAGGGAGAAGAGAGGCCAAGAATGAATGTGGGTTTCCTTTATTTTGGGAGCAAAAGAAGTTATTTCTTTTATAAGACTTGTAATTACAGGGGACATCAGCTCCTTGGCTATTGATCCCCAAAACACAGTTAAGCCTTCGAAGTACCCACTTGGCAATCACTTAGGCTAATTCTCTGACTACTAAATCCACTAATTCATTGAACTGCATTTTCAAATGAAACATCACAGATTGATGAACTCTCTTGGCCAAAATGCACAACAGCACGATTTTATTTATGCTTAATGAAGTTCTCATACTTCATTACTTCTCATAGTGCCAGAACTAAAAACAACATTATGAAAAAGGTTATCATAGAGCAAATGAACTCAAAATTGCTGAAGATCGAGAAAGAAGTGTAAAATGTGGCAGGGAATTAAAGCAGAAAGCCAAAATAGAGGAATTGATTGCAAAATTCTATACCTAAGTCTTAAAGAATTACTGTCTTCACCAGATAAAACCTTCCAAGGCTTACCTCCCAGTTCTCAGGGCTATGGCTCCCTAGTTCAATTTCGTTTTGTATTTTTTTTTTTAACTCTTAGGTAATAAACTAGATCAAACATGTCTGAAATTACCAATGTATGGATTATTATATGTTAACTCACTGGCCAAAAGTCATACTTATTCATTGGCAAAAACAGAAGTCACAGGCCAGAGAGACTCCAAGTAGGGAACAACCCTGTTAGTTGAGATTCCTTGAAGAAATAATGGCGTGAAGTCAAAGAAATAATGGTGTGAAGAACAAGCCTCAATCTTGACTTGGTTTGTACAAACAACACCTTACACACTGAGGATTACACTTCCTGGGAAGGTGCAACCCGCTATGCCAATTATCACTGTAGTCTCAGAAGCCCACCAGGCAGAGATTAACCAACAATAGCTTAGAATGCTTAACCCAAAAAGCATAGAAAAGACACATAGACAGGATAATGCAGAAATAAAAGGGACTGCCTCTCTATTGCAATGACTTCTGGCTAGCTAATCAACCTCAATTCATGTCTGGAATTCACAACAGAGGAAAGACTCACTTTCTTCCATGAGTTCTTTTAGATATTGCCGAGGTCAAAAAAACTTAATACATAGAAGCAGAATAATAAAGCACTTAGGAAATTTTCAGTAGATGTTTTCATAAACTCAGAACCATGATCTAAATTCCCAAAGAATTATGAATGACTGAATAGAGCTCAGTAATGCTCTGCTCTCTAGTTCCTACAAATCAAATTACTAAAGTACACAGCTGATTGGAAACATATTAGGGAAATGCTTTCGCTATATATTTTTTAATTTCCTTTGCATGAAGTGTTACAGAGATAAAGTATTCAACCACAGGAAACTTTAGCACACTACAAATTCTTACGCCAAACCAAGGATGAATACAGTAAATTTTCAACAATGAAAACCAATATAAAACAATTTGGGCTAGCATAAATCTTAGCGAACAAGCACACTTACAATCGACGTGCCATGTGCATGTCTGATCCACTAACACAGTCTCACTCAGATAATAAATAACTTGTTCCGAGAGATGGAGGCGGGGAAATCAGAGAACCAAATCCAATTCATGTTAAGTCCAAGTAAATATGAAACGCCTGCCAAGTCTGCCAGTGGAGTTTCCGAATATGTTATATATTTTCATCATCTGGATTAAAAAACTTAAAGAAAGGGTGATTTTTTGCTGCTAATAGGGCAGGCAAAGCTTTTGCCTTTTTTACTCAGAAGGAAGGGTAGTACAAAACCCATACAGCCCAGGGAGGAAGTATAGGCCAAAAGACGGTTCTTAACCAATGCCAGGTCACGTGCAAAGGGCTCCCAAGAGTAGCACAGGGCCCTCTGGATTCTTCCACTCCAAATGGGATAAAGGAATCTAAAGGAATTGGAACAAGTGGTCCACAGTGCGGGGAACACACCAGCATTTTCTGCTTCAAATAACTGTCTATCGGAAGCCTTGTTCCTCCACCCTATTCTAACACGTGAAGAAAAACTGGGCCATGACATTGGAAAATCAGACCAAGGTCAGACTGTGAGGCATTACATTACTTCACTGCCCTTGTTCATAGGTCAGTCTATCAAACCTGAGTCAGTGTAATAGAGTTCCACAAATGATGGATGACTCCAAGTGACTGAGGAGACTCCAAAACGTCTGTGACAACCTCCTAGCAAGGATAATCCGTACCTCTTCCTTCCTCACCTGCCCTCCCTAGCACCAGCTCCTCATGGAGAGTGCAGGACACCAGGCACCAGAGGAGCGTTCATAGGTCAGGATTTTCAGGAAGAAGATAATTAAAGAAAGGGTATTAACCACTCTTAGGGCTCACATTCATCCTAGTTAGGGCATATTATCTTAGTGAAAGACAATAAGGTATACTACATGAAGACTTAACTAATCAAAAAAAAACTTAAATATACTTCAAAAGTAAGGAGGACTTATTTCCTATAAGGTAAATTTCTTTATAATAAATTCTATTTGTCATCAACTTAAAGCTGCTAACAGGTACACATGCAATACCGCTCCCTCCTTTTTTGTTTAAGCCTTAGAGGCAAAATATACTAAGGGCAAAGAAAAATTTCCACCATATATCCAGGCAGAGTTTTCATACTGCCTCTCGTGGAAGACCAGTTTTGTTTGTTTTTGTTTTTCTAATCCAATGTGACTAATACTTTGAAAAATATAATAAAAATGACTTACTAGAAAAATTGAATTTAAAAGGATGGTACAAAATGATGACTTTTTATTATTAAATATGATAGTGATAGAATACTCAGTCACTGAGCCACATTCCCAGCCCTTTTCATTTTTAATTTTGAGACAGGGTCTCACTAAGTTGCTTAGGGTCTCACTAAGTTGGTAAGGTTGGCCTCCAACTTGTGATCCTCCCACCTCAGCCTCTCAAGTCATTGGGATTACAGGTAAGTTTCACCACAATCAGCTCCTTTTTTCTTTAAATAATACTTAAATAAACTTTCTACAAGGAAATTTGTAAACATCCATTCATTTTCCTCTGGTAAAAGATTTTGAGATTCCATAAGCTTCAATAAAACCATCAGTACTATAGAAGGAAGACATGGTTATTTTCTGATAAAATCACATTATATTTAAACCAGTAGTTCACAACCTAGAGAAATTTTGTCTTTCACCTCTTCTCCCTCCCAGGGACTTCTGACAATGCTGGGAGACATTTTTGGTTGTCACAGCGAGAGGATGAGGATGAGGATGAAGATGGAGCCAGGCATCTAGTGGGTAGAAGCCAGGATGCTGCTGAACACCCTACCAGGCACAACAAAGAATCAACCAGCCCAAAATATCAATTGTGCCAAGATTGGGAAACCTGATTTAAACCATTCTGCAGAGCTCAGTAGTCCTTATTTATGTCTAAAAAATAAAAAAAGTAAATAAATAAAATGAGGCTAAACTAGTTGCACTTTGCTTTTGCATGCATTTGGGCTCTTTTTCTATTAAATATTTTCAGAGTGAAGAAGAACATCATGGTATTTTTTAGCAGACATGCTCTTGTAGAGAAGCTCTGCCTAGTCAGCCAGTCATCTCAGAAAACACGTGGCAATGGAGACAGGAAGAAGACAAATTAATTGAATCCACAGTTAAACAATAAAACTCATTTTTCCTATTAGTTGCAACCTTTCTCAGTGGCCACATTATCCCTAGGGAGAAAGAATACCACACATTTTCATCATTCTGTTGTTAAAATAACTGTTAAAAATCATCAAGACCATAAAAAATGGCATTGGCCTTCTAAAAAGCCTTACATGTGCCTCGTTTCGCCTTTTTAGTCTACATTCTCTCACTGCTCATGCTAACCTGAGGCTAAGAGCAGATAACTGGATATTACCACCACCAGCAGCTTACCCTAAGCCCTCAAGTGTGACCCTGAACTGCATTTGGAGTCCTTTCCCTCATCCCTAGAACACCACCATGGTCCCTGGGGTTGCTTTCTCAGTGAACCTGCATGCTTCTGAATGCATGTTCAAGTCCATGACCAAGGCAACCTGGCTACCATAGGAAGGCCATCCGCCATCCTGGTGAAACTTAACCTCTCAGGCTACAGTTCCCTTCCAAGCGCATAATCAAAGGACACTGGGTCTTAATCTTATAGGACCTCTCTGTGGCATGCTGACCACCCTTTCCTCTTCAAGTTCCCTCACACATTTTAGACGCTCTCTTCCAATTGTCTTTCCATCACCTCCATTCTGACCTCAGCTAAACTGTGGGTTATATCTCAGCTGGACTGTTACAACAGGTTCACTGACTGTTTTTCCTGGTGTGGTAAAGAGAGTAGTTTTTAAGTTGTCTTCCTCCACAGCTACCAGCATGTGCTCTTTCAGGTCCAGACTTTACTATGTCATCTGCCTACTTGAACTCTATCAATAACGGATGGTGCTCAGCCTGGCTGAGGTGTAGACTGTGTACCTACCCCCAATCTTCCTTCTCCAGACCAACTGGATCAGAGTCTCCAGAAATAGGAAGGGGAAAAAGGAATCTAATGTGCAGCCAGGATTGAAAACCACTGATCTTTACTCTAAAATTAAAACTTCTTGGCATATACAGTCACATCCTGGCATTCATAACAAATTGGTTCCAGGACCCCCGAGAATAGCAAAATCCACAGACACTTGAGTCCCTCGACAAACATGGTATATATTTGCATATAACCTACACACACCCTCTCACATACTTTAAATCATCTCCAGCTTACTTAAAATATCTAATATGATGTGACTACTATGTAAACAGTTGTTATACTTAATTGCTTAGGGAATAATGACAGGGAAAAAAAAGTCTGTCCATATTCAGTACAGATGCAATTTTTTAAAGATATTTTCAATTTGCAGTTGGTTGAATCCACATGAACAGACCCCAAAGACACAGATGGCCTATTATACAGCTCCCAGGCCTGGCATTAACTCACCTCTTCATCCTCTTTTCCTCTTCTCCCAAACTCACACTCCCTCTACTACACTCCTGAGCTGAACTTAGGATTTCCCCAAATACAGTCAGAAGATCTCATCCTAAGACTTTGCATATGCTTGTCTTGAGAAAACTAAATCTCATTCATTTCCTCCAGCTCCTTCACCCCCACAGGGACACAGAGGTCATCCAGGCTCTTGCCTGCCTAACTCATCCTTCCTTGACCCAAGGTCCTAGTCTCTAGGAAATCATTCTTTCCTCAGTCATGATTCTGTGCTCTTTCTCCATGCACAATGTGAATTTCCAGGTCCCTTACACTACTTTGTATGTAACAGATACTGAATAAATATGTAATTTCACTGGGAATAAATAGCAAGCACCAACACACATTCCTGCAAATCACAGATATAGAACATAGATAAGATGGCATTCTCTCTTCCTGGGCACAAGGACCCAATCAGCTTCGTCTCCAGAAAAGCAAAATATCCTTGGAAAAATTCAGACAAGTTAATTTTCAAGTTAATTTTCTTCCCCAACTCCACTTTGGTCCCCCAAACCACTAGTTTCTATTTATTTGTTGTTGTTTGTTGATTTTTGTTTTGTTTTGATTTGATTAGCACTCAGTCATCTTTACTTAAATTAAACCAAACGTGATGTTTCTGAAGTCAGTTCATACCATTTGACATAGGGAAAGAGCAAACAGGCCTGCCATTCTTCCAAGTTTCCGGGCCCCCTTATAGGGCACACCCACCCCTGGACTTGGTCAATAAACCCCAAATTCCCCAAGCCCAATACAATTTTTTTAATGAACCACTTTTCAGACACTGTTCTCCAAAAACATATGGAAGTACAATCAGAAGGGATAAACATAAAATCTGACTAGCCATTTGAGGGCTTAAATTGTGTCCTTAAGAGTTCATTTAAAACAGGCTTTTATTACTCTTCAAGGCTGTACCTACCATGAATCCTGCAGGCAATTTTGCTTATTTTTGGCTAATGGGAATTTTATAGCCAAACCATTTCCTCAATCCCAAGAGAAGAAATCAGACTCATGAACTGAGTTCTTAAAGAGTAGTGTGTACCCCTCACCACACATTCTTTTCATAGCTTTTTTTGTTCTGTATTCCAATTAGAAATTCAACATACAATTAACATGAAATAATCAACAATAGAATAAGAAATGGAAAAAAAGTGATTTTACTTAATTTTTGATGCCATTATGAATAAAATCTCAAATACATGGAAACAGCCCATGAGCACAATGCAAATTCAGCTCACTTCACCAGGACAAAGGGACACAAAACCTCCACGTGACCTGCATGTATTTCTAATCTGTATATTTCTTAGAGACAATAAAGTGATGAAATAGTGGCTTATGGTCTCATAACTTTGTAGTATTATTATAATATATACAATATCTGGCATTGGTATTAGATAATAAAATAGATTCTATGAACCACAAATGAATTGGGCTTCTATTGAACAAAATATGCTTTGGAACTTTTAAATGTAATTAGTGTAAGAAAGTAAAACTGCAATACATTAAAAGAGAAAAAGACTTGCAACTTTTTTCTCTTTATACAAACCACATCACCCATCATTCTTGTACTTGATGTGTTCTGACCATAAACACTTCTAAACATGGGATTGCGTCTTCCTTCCACAGGGCTGAATCACACTGCAGCAGCCACGCCACCCTCAGCAGCCACTTGTCAAGCAGCCACACCCACTGCTTCCCGAAAGGCTAGGGAGAAGGAATCAGCAAAGATAAACAGTAATATGACCATGAGTGACTGTCCCGTCAAGTCCCCAGACTGGCTTTCTAATGTGGACAGGAAAATGTCACCACAGGCCCTTTCCAAAGATGAGTTCCAAAGATCGTTTTTGAAAAAATAAAGTGAAAATTTCTCCAGTACAAAAAATGGGAAAGAAGAGAGAAAATTAAAATCCTGGCATAGTGATACAGGCGAAGCACTGTACTTGGGGTTTTCACCTGGGATTCAATTTTATTCTCATAAAAGGCCCCACAGGGCAGATTACTTTTTACCCCCACATTTTTAAAACAAGGAAACAAAGGTTGAGAAAAGGGGAATGACTTTGTCCCAGTCACACAGTCACTCTGCCTGTCTTACTGCCAAACCCATGAACTAGTTGGGTTCTGCGACGCACAGAAGGAACTCGGAAAGTAGTGGCTTCCCTAGGAAAAGCAACGCCCTGGGGAGATGACATGCGGCCTTTCAGTGACAAACTGACAAAAAGTCATGAGTGGAATCCTCAGTTTCCTCAAGGTAATGTTAATGACATTAGTAAATGTCACTTTGAAGAGCATAAAAACATAAGTCAGATACAACTCACATGTGAAATAATCCCTGAGTGATTAAGGTGATGCTCTCTGTCATTTTTATATTTTGCTAAACATATTACATGATGTAAACTTTATGGTTGATTAACAGTGTACTTAGGGATAATTGGGGAAAAAAATGGTCATAAATATTCTACTACTATCCTTTCTCTCTCTCTCTCTCTCTCTCTCTCTCTCTCTCTCTCTCTCTCTCTCTCTCATTCTCTCATTTTTTGTTTGTTTTGTTTTGATTTTGTTGTTGTTTGGCACCAGGGATTGAACCCACGGGTATTCAACCACTGAGCCACATCCCCAGCCCTTTTGTATATTTTATTTTGAGACAGAGCCTTGCTAAATCACTAAATTGCTAAGGACCTCGCTAAGTTGCTGAGGATGGCTTTGAACTTGCAATCCTCCTGCCTCAGCCTCCTGAGCCTCTGGAATTACAGGACTGTGCCACCACATCTGGCCTCTTTTTATTTTTTTTTTTAATAATTATAGATTCACCAGAAGATACATAAACCTTCTGTTCACAAGAAAGGGAGATTTCCAACCTCTTCCAGTATTAACCTTTTGTATAACCACAGTACAATATCAAAACCAGGAAACTGATATTGGAGTAATATATATTTTACATTAGATTTGCACAGAGCTTACGCAGATTTTACCGGTTTCACACAGACTTACATGCATGTGT
The DNA here is from genome assembly GCF_902686455.1 of Sciurus vulgaris. Classification (NCBI taxonomy): domain Eukaryota; kingdom Metazoa; phylum Chordata; class Mammalia; order Rodentia; family Sciuridae; genus Sciurus; species Sciurus vulgaris. The sequence continues at coordinate 94,514,808 of NC_136468.1, read as the reverse complement.
GTGTGTGTGTGTGTGTGTTTCCATTCAGTTTTATCATATGTAGATTCTTGTAACCAATCAACTCATAGAACTACACTAGTACCATAAGTTTCCTCAGGCTATTCATTTATAGCCACACTCACTCTGCTGCATGCTCCCATCCCTAAACCCTGGCAACTGCTAATCAGCTCTTCATGTCTATAGTTTTGTTATTCAAGAATGTCCTATTAAATGAATCACATAGTATGTAGCCTTTGAGATTGCCTCCTCTCTCAGAGTAATTCTTCTGAGCTCCATCAAAGCTGTTGCATGGATCAATAGCTTGTTCGTTTTATGACTGAACAGTCATACATCCCTAGTATGGATGTACCATAGCTTGTTGAACCATTCACCCACTCAGTAACATCTGGGTGGTTTCTAGTGTTTTGCATATACAAATAAGGCTGTTATGAACATTTGTGTACAGAATTGGGCATGCACAATGTTTTTTTTTTTTTTTTTTTTTTTTTTTTTTTTTTTCTGGGATCAATGCTCAAGAATGTAATTGCTGGGTCATATGGTAAGTGTATGTTTTGTTTTGTTTTAAGAAACTGCCATATTAATTTCCAGAGTGACAGAACAATTTGACATTGTCACCAGCTATGTATGAGATTTCCCACATCTTAATTAGCACTTAGTGCTATTTTTTATAACCATTTCGATGGGTAAATAGTGATATTCCATTGTGGATTTGATTTGCATTTTCCTAATAGCTAATGATGTTGAGCATCTTTTCATGTGATTAATTGTCATCTATATATACTCTTTGATGAAATGTCTATATCTTTTGCCCATTTTCTAATTAGTTCTATTCACAAAGTTTTCCAGAGTAAATGTATAATATAGTGATGATATCCAAGTCATCAATTTTCCTCTTTATGATTTTGTGTCAGCTCTGAAAATGTTCTGCCCAACCCAAGGTCCTAAATATTTTCTCTGACGTGCTTTTTCTAGACGTTTTTACATTTTACATTTAAGTCTGTGATTAATTTTGACTTGATACCTATGTGATGTATAAGGCATAGGCCAGGTTTATTTTGTTTATGGGTATCTAATTGCTTTAGTAGCATGTACTGAAAAAGTTAGCCTCTCCCACTGAACTGCTTTGGCACCTTTGCTAAGAGCCAGTTGGGTATATATTTATGAGGGTATTTCTGGGTTCTCCCTTCTGTTTTATTGGTCTAAGTATCTATTCCTCTGCCTGTACCACACTCTTTACTACGATAACATATTATAAGTAGACTGATTCTTCCCATTTTATTCTTTTTTTTTTTTTCAGAATTGTTCCAGCTATTCTAGGTCGTTGGCCTTCTTAGGTAAATTTTGGAATAAGTTTGTCTATGTCTGCAAAATGCCCCTTTTGGGACCACCCCTTTTATTACCTTTTCAAAAATTATTTATAAACCGAGGAGTGGGATAACTGGGTCAAAAGGTGGGTCCATTCCAAGTTTTCTGAGGATTCTCTACACTGCTTTCCAGAGTGGCTGCACCAATTTGCAACTCCACCAGCAATGTAAAAGTGTGCCTTTTTCCCCACATCCACACCAACATCTATTGTTGTTTGTGTTCTTGATAATAGCTATTCTAATTGGAGTAAAATGAAATCATAGAGTTGTTTTAATTTGCATTTCTCTAATCACCAAGCCTAGATGCCCTTCAATAGATGAATGGATAAAGAAACTGTGGTATATATACACAATGGAATATTATTCAACCATAACAAAGAATAATATTATGGCATTTGCAAATGAATGGATGGAATTGGAGAATATCATGCTAAGTGAAATAAGCCAAGTCCAAAAAACCAAAGGCCAAATTTTTCCCTGATAAGTGGAGAATGATATAATGGGGTGGGTGGTTTGGTGGGAGAGAAGAATGGGGGAACTTTAGATTTTGTAGAAGGAAATGAGAAGGAGGGGGTATAAAAAATGGTGGAATGAGACAGACATCATCCACCTACATATACATATGATTACACAAATAGTATGAATCTACATCGTGTACAACCATAGAAACGAAATGATGTACCCCATTTGTGTACAACGAATCAAAATGCAGTCTGTAAAAAATTAAAAAATAAATTTAAAAAATTATTTATATGGGAAATCAGGCTTGATCCAATCATCGTTCAGGATCCTCTCCTGCTGTGGGATAAAACTGGCTTGTGTCTGCCACGTCCTACCCTATATTGGGAAGCATTTGCCAAGGAGCAGTCTAAGTACTTAAGAGCACCCCTAGGGGCTATAAAAATGCAGATTCCTAAAACCCATCTTCATTCTCTTATCAGCCACCTCCTTTACCTGGGCTTGTTTCTGGAAACTGTGAGCTGAGCCTCCTTTGCTTGAGATGATGCCAGAACTGTGGGCCACAGAAAAGGCCTCTGACCAAACAGACCAACATATTTGCACAGTCTGAGGGAGGCTGTGTGGTGCCCCATGGGTCTCATGCCACAAAATCAGAGAGGGATCTTTGATGCATTAGAAATAGGTGGGCAGGGGGAAATCACCCATTCCAGAAACAGGACAAAACTGACAAACACCTTAACCTGTGGGAAGAAGTCTAATATCTGACAAGAAAAGCAGTTTCTGACTTATGTAATGACACTGGCGAGGAATGGGGACAAATCTCCACATGGCACACACTGCCCACTCATCATCCAAGGATTCAAGCAGGAGTAGGAGGCGCTGGACCTTCACTCTCCAGCGTTAACTGAATCTGAGAGGAATTATTGATAAAATGAAGAAAAATAGCAAACACCTGGCACATCGTCAGTGGTGTGTTCTAATAATTAACACCTGGTTCTCTAAGGAGAAAAAGCACTGATTTTACATTTTCTAATCCCAAGGTATAAATAAATACTCCCACCACACTTGATTTCAAACTATTAATGTGTTGTCAGTGAACATAGACTTGGGAAGATAAACACTCCAGCAAATCAACATACAGAACCACAAATCGAACATCCCTACTCCAAAAAGTCAAAACCTGTCAAACTTTCTGAGCACCAACATGGTAACACAAGAAGAAAATTCCACACTCCAGAACTTTGTTTCATGCACAAAACCATTTAAAACACTACATAAAATTACCTTCAGGCTATGTGCATAAGATATATATGAAATATAAATGAGGTTTGTGTTTATATTTGAGTACTATCCCTGACGTATCTCATATATATATTCAAAAATTCAAAAATCTGAAAAAAGAAATCCAGAATATGACACAACTTCTGGTTCCAAGCACTTTGTATAAGGGATACTCAACTTGAATTTATTTTAAATTAGATGCTATTGGCTCTATTAAATCTTTCAACTTCCTAACAGAAGAACATTAACATGTGGCTAGAGTTCAGGTTATTTTATTAGCATCAGAGACCCTAGCTGTTTATTCCATATACCTAACTAGACGTACATAAGAAGAGCAGTCACCATTTTTCAGTTATTATGGCATATCTGGTCCTTCTTCTTCTAATCCTGGTATACAAAAACACAAAATTTAACCAGGAGAACAAGCATTTCAGGATTAATTAAGAGTACAGTGCCCAGTGAAAACTACCCAAATGTCCATCAGCAAAGGAATGGATCAACAAAATGTGGCATATGCACACAATAGACTATGATTCCGTCTTTTAAGGAATACAATTATGATACATGCCACAATGTAGAAAAAATTTGAATACATTATGCTAAAATAAGTCAGACTCAAAAAGACAAATATTGCATGACTCTTTATACATGAGGTACCTAGAATAGACAAATGAATCAAAACAGAAAGCAGAATAGAGGTTACCAGGAAATGGAGAGAATGCCATTTGTTCAAAAAAGAAAAATACCATACACCTGGCTTATCATCAGTGGTGTGCTACTAATTTTTAACAACTGACTTTCTAGGGGATAAAAGCCAGAATTGGCTGGGGGGAATTAAAATGGGTACAGAGTTTCAACTTGGGATTGTGAAAAAGCTCTAGAAAAAGACAACCGTAACAGTTGTACCACATTCATGAGTGCACTTAACTCCACTGAATTTTACACTTAAAAGTGACTGGACATAAAGAAGAATAAAATTATGGCATTTGCGGGTAATATGGATGGAATTGGAGAATAGTATGCTAAATGAAATAATCCAATCCCAAAAATTAAAGACCAAATATTTTCCCTGATAAGTGGATGATGATACATAATGGGGGTGGGGGGGTGGGGATAAGAGAAGAATGAGGAACTTTAGATTATGTAGAGGGAAATGAGAGGGAGAAGGGTCAGAGTATGAAAGATGGTGGAATGAGACAGACATCATTACCCTATGTACATGTATGGTTACATGAATGGTGTGAATTTACATAGCGTACAACCATAGAAATGAAAAGCTGTACCCCGTTTGTGCACAATGAATCAAAATGCAGTCTGTAAAAATAAAAAATAAAGAAATAAAAGTGACTGGAGTTAGAGAATGTGCTAAATGAAATAAGTCAAACCCAAAAAACCAAAGCTGAATGTTTTCTCTGATATGCAGAAGCTAATTCACAGTAAGTCAGGGAGGGTTAGGGAAGAATAGAGTTACTTTATATTAGGTAGAGGGGAGTGAAGGGAGAGGAAGGGGTATGGGGAAGGAATGATAGTAGAGAGTGAAACAGACATTAGTACCTCATGTACATGTATGACTGCATGACAATGTGATCCTGCAATATGTATACTCAGAAAAATATACTCTATTTATGTATGATCTATCAAAATGAATAAAGGCATTCCACTGTCATGTACAACTAATTAGAACAAATAAAATTTTTAAAAAAATTTTAAGTGGTTAAAATGGTCAATTCTATATTATGTGTATTTTGGCACAATAAAAGCAATGCAAATGCCTGGGCCCACTCATTGACTATTATGATTCACATGGCGTGCAGTGTGAGGGCTCACACATCAGAGTATTTTCATGCAGCTCTGGCAATTCTAGTGTAAAAGTAGGTTTAAGATCCATGTAAGCCGGGTGCCATGGTGCACAACTGTAATCCCAGCAGCTTGGGAGGCGGAGGCAAGAGGATCCCAAGTTCAAAGCCAGCCTCAGCAACAGTGAGGTGCAAAGCAACTCAGTGAGACCCTGTCTCTAAATAAAATACAAAAAAGGGTTGGGGATGTGGCTCAGTGGTTCAGTGCCCCTGAACTCAATCCCTGCTACCCCTGCCAAAAAAAAAAAAGAAAAAAAAAAAAATGCATCTAGTCTAGCCTTTGTATTTTAAAGAAGAGGAAACCAAGGTTTAAAAACAAGTGGCTTGGGGCTGGGGATATAGCTCAGTTGGTAGAGTGCTTGCCTCACAAGTGCAAGGAAGGCCCTAGGTTCAATCCCCCGCACCACAAAAAAATAAAATAAAATAAAAAATAAAAACGAGTGGCTTGGCAAAGCTCAAGTAACCAGAAAATGGTAGAATCGGGAATTAATTCCACATCTAATTCCAAGTCCTTTCCCCTTTTCATTTCATTCTTTGAATAACTGAGAATCTTTATTCTACAATTCACAGGACACAAGGCACAGAGGGCCTTGTCTAGATGCCTGAAAATATTAAATCACAACCCTGGCTTTTGCACTGAGCACCTTAGTATGGCCTTGCCTCTGGACCTTGAAGTTGTTATCCTTGCTTCTGTATTCACAGCCTCATCAGGGTGGCCATGCCACAGTCCCCAGGACCCAATATAACAGAAAGTCAAAGTGCAGGTTCTGAGAATGCCCAGACATTCCTGGGCAGTCAGAGGGCTGTCTCACGAATTTGACCGCAGCTGGTCGATGCCCAAACATGTCTGCAGATAAATATCATCAGCCTTTTAACCACCACACTCCTGGAAACCTAAGGAGCTGGCTCTGGTATAAACAAGCTCATTCTTCATACTGAAGAAAGCACTCAAGTTCATGAACATACCGATGTGCTCCGCTCACCTTTATTATCATATCAGTCCTGTTACACATCAGTCTCTTTAGCAGACAGATTTCTAAGCAAATATACATTAGCTAAGACTAGGTTCTTCCCCAAAAGGGGATCTAGAACATCAGATGTTAAAAGAAATAAAAGCATGTACCAACTCCGGAAAAGACTACAAGAGGATATTTTTTGACTGAAGTCCAGAAAAAATGCTACCATCTCAGCATAATAATCACTTTTAAGTAATATAGCTAGCTAGACACTCATGCTTCCTTGTAAGTAGACGCATGTCACATATACAGACACGCTTTCAATTTCATAGTTGCCAAACTTAAAAGAGAACCTAGAGAGATTATAGGGTCTTCCATGTCAAATCATTCCTTTCCTGTGTTTTCTGATGATGCACACTGAAATCCCATCCAGAACACCTAGCTTTACTTTTTTCATGCTGAGAGTCTCCATGAAATGATGCCCTTAGAAACCTAAAAGGAAATGAGAATGTTTTGATTCCAAGACATTTTGCGATGATAAGCATCCCCTCAGTGAAATGTAATATAAAACAGGAAGGGGGAAAACCATCTTAAAGTGCTGTGCAGTTTACTCTTTAGAGTAGGGACATGATAAGCAGGCACGGAATTGTTTTAAAAGTACCTGCAGAAACTCCCAATCCAAGTTAAGGTGCATTTTATACAACATTATAAAAAGAGAGCAGATGAGATATCAAAATGATGGTACCTAGGAAGTATGAAGTCATAATTGCACAATAGTATCTAGTAACTTTGCACAATACAATGAGACACCTATCAAAAATAACACTTAGGTGAACACTAAGTCAATTAGCACTAAAATACACAACAGCCACTACCAGGTACCCAACAGCCACTGCCAGGTACCCGACAGCCACTGCCAGTGAAACACACACTTAGGCTATGGTAGTTATAAGGATTTTTGTTTTTATGGTCTAGAAAATTCAATGAAAAAAAACAGTAAAGGCTCAGGACTGATTGACAGACATTCAGTCATTTTTTTTCATTCCTACTTATCCCTTCTTTTGCTTTCCCTATCATTCTCTCTCAACTTTTAGGTAAGCCAGTCATAACATACCAAATGTACACTTAATACTGAAGACACATGCTGACTTAGAAGACTGGAATGTGACCCCCTTTTATCCTGTCTTTCTCTAGTCCCCTTCTTCCTACATATCTTCAGTGGGTACTCAGTGTGTGCCAGGCCCTGGGAGCAGGGCTGAGAAAACTATAGTCACTGCCCCCACAGAAAATCAAAGACTAAATTAAAACTGTGGCTAGTAATGAGGAGAGACACTTAGTTCTCCAGCAAGTGCCCGTGGGTGCCAGGAAGCAATGCCTAAAATGAGATCTGAAGAAAGAGTCAAAGTCATGATTTCCAATCCCTGATAAATATCCATCTTTTATAATCCTGTCTTTGCATATGAGCAAAGATGGATGCCATATGTGATTAGGTTATGTTAACTGGCAAAAGAGAAGAGATTATATGCGTAGAATTAAGGTTCCTAATCAGCTTTGACTTTGAGTTATCAAAAGGAATAGTATCCTAAGTGGCCCTCATGAACAGGTGAGTCCCTAACATAGGTCTACAAGTCAGAGAGGTGCTGTCCTATTGGCATTGAAGAAGAAAGTTATTCTACAGCTGTAAAAAACAGAATTCTGACAACCACATGAGCTAAGAGGAGGATTCTGAGCCTCAGAGGAGAACCCATACCTGCTTAACAACTAGATTGCACCCTCACAAAGGACCAGCTAAGTAGTCCCCAAATCCTAACCTATGCAAACCATGAAATACTAAATAAGTTTTCATAACTAGTTATTCATCAGTAGAAAAACTAATCTCAGCCTCAGAAGCAGAAGGCAGCACTGTGAGACTGGTGGCTGCTGTGTTCTGATAAGACTGTTAGGCACTTGCATGAGAGATAACAGGGAGACCAGAGCTGCCCCCATCCTGTGTGTAGCAAAACATTCTCAACTTGGCCCACTTGAGGAAAATGAAAACTGATGCAACCAAAGTCAGCGGCAAGCCTTAGAAATCTAATCTCCTAACTTAAAGGCAACCACAAACTCTCCGCTTAAACTGCCTTCCAAAATCCTACATAATCCAAAAAACAAAACCCCTGAGAAAATGGGTTAAGACAAAGTTGACAGGGAAAGCTGATCTCTATTTTAAATTTCTTTACCGGTTTTAACAACAAAAGCAGATTTTCGTAAAGTAAGATTTTAACAAGCTCCTTTTAAACAAATAGGGTCATTTTTATTTAAATGCAAAAATAGCCTGGTTTATATTATGGGTAAGCAATCTAGGAATTATAACATTTTATACATCTTTTTACAGTTAAGGAAAAAAGAAATTCCTATTGTTTTTTATTTTGTTTTTTTCTTGTCTTTAAAAACATATTAATGACCTCCCACTCAAATTTCTGGTGCTGAATAGCTAAAATGAGTTATACTGCATATGTTAAGATATAGATGCAGGGGGCTGGGGTTGTGGCTCAGTGGTGAGCACTTGCCTGGCATGTGTGAGACCCTGGGTTCCATCCTCATATAAATAAATAAATAAATAAATAAATAAATAAATAAATAAATAAATAAATAAATATCCATTGACAACTAAAAATATTTCAAAAATATATATATATGTATACAGGTATTCCAGAATTAACACTGTCATCAAGAAGCACATCAGAAAATCTCTAAAGCTTCAAAAACTGGTAAAAATAACAGCAACACTGCAAACTGAGTAGCTCAATGATGAGGAGGCAATGTAATTCCCCAAGATGTCTTAAGTGACAAGTTAGTGTCAGCATTAAAACAGCTTGGAGTAAAATTATCAGAAACTTCTCTTTAATTGAAAATCTCTCTCTCTCTCTCTCTCTCTCTCTCTCTCTCTCTCTCTCTCTCTCACACACACACACACACACACACACACACACACACACACACACATCACGTACTATGCAGAGATGGGCTCTGGAAGGATTCTGAGAATCTGATACAGAAGTTGACTCCAGGAAAGGACACGGGGTAGCGGAAGTCAAGAGTGGAAGGGAACCTTGCTTTACTATAGACTCTTTAGTGCATTTAACTGTGTGAGTGTATTATCTGTTTAGAAATATTTGAGCCTGGCACAATGGTGCACACCTGTAGTCGCAGATACTCAGGAGGCTGAGGCAGGAGGACTGCTTAAGCCCCACAAGTTCATGACCAGCCTGGGCAGGACCTTGTCTCAAAAAAATAAAAACTAAAAATCACAAAAGCCAGCTTGCAAAGTGTCTCCCCAGAACACAGCTGCGATGTCATCTATGGTTACTGAAGAAAAAAAATTAAAGCAAAAAAACTAAATTTTGGGGTTCCCCCAAATTGTCAATTAACCACTGCCTCCTCAGTCACGCGTGCTTTCAATCGCCTCCACAAATGGCCTTTGAAATTGTTGGAAGAGGAAGAGGGCGGCAAGGACAGGGGCTGCTGAGACGACCCTCATTCAGGCCACTTCCTGCTTTATCTCCAGAGCCCTCAAGAGTCTGGATCTCCTACTTCTTCTTTTCCCACTGACAGACCTTTGATCCAAAGAGGGTCCATCCTCATATGGGATGCAAAACCTGAAGCCAGCCATCATCCAGGCTAGTCATACAAAATAATTATCAAGGAATTTGGTCATGTCAAAATGGAAGGAGAGCAGAAGTGGAGGAAAGAGCCACTCTTTCATGTAGGCAACAGACAATGCACAGTTATGACTGCCAAAAGAAGTTTGGTTAAAAGCAAACAACCAGGTTGGCACACAGCTAACTCAGCCTTTCCATCTCAAAATGTTTAAACAATAGGACAATTTACTCTGTCAACAGAGAGAATGAGATTATTCTTATATAAGATTTTTTTAAATGTTTATTTCTATAAATGGTAAGTGGCTGGTTCCCTCCAAAATAGTCACATATAAATATTCTGAAAAGTGTGATCATCTCCCAGGTCATTCTCAAAGAAGGACTGAGAAAAGACCCTCTTTATTCATAATCTTTTACTGTACAAATGACAATCTAAAACTAATAATGCTCAACCCATCACCATTATTCATAGTATTCTTTTCTTTAGTCAATAATTGTTCTTTACAAATGAGCCCAATTCCCTTAAAATTCCCTATGTATGTTGCTAATACTTATTTATCAGAACCTATAATGGTTGACCAGATTTTGGAAATCAGTGTGCAAAACTGATCATTTATTTCATTTTATGAGTCACCATGATATCATTTTTAGGTCTAATATGAAAATTAAAACTACTCAATCACAATGGCACACACCAGGGAATCCCATAAACTTGGGAGACTGAGGTAAGAGGATCACAAGTTTGAGGCCAGCCTCAGTCACTTGGCAAGGGCCTACACAACTTAGTGAGACCTTGTCTCAAAACAAAAGATAAGAATAAAATAAAGAGCTGGAGATGTAGCTCAGAGATAAAACAACCCTGGGTTCAATTCCAGTACTAAAAATAAATAAATAAATAAATATATGTTGAAACTACTAGAAAATGGAAGCCATGAGAGACAATGCACCAAAATAGAAGACAAAGAATGGCGAAATCAAAGATAAGTTTAGAGAAAATAAACCCCACTTGACAAATAAAAGACCATTATTTTTCTATCTTTCATCAGAGTATTGTGGACAATTAGTATTTCACGTTCTATATGAAGAAAGAAAATGGAATTTGACCTATACAGCTTGAAACACACCTCATTCATTTATGATCCTCTAATAACAAACATATATTCAGATAACAAATACATTATTGTTCATGAAAGAACCCCAAATTAAAGGATGATTTTCAGTCCAAGTAAATATAGAAAAGCTGCCAAAACTGTCTGTTTGATTCCCAATGATCTCATCTGTTTTCATCAAACAATTTGAGTCTTTTCAAATTAGATTAATTTTTTGCCCAGTTATTAGGCTATTTGGATAAAAATCTATAACCATTATTAGCATAAGAATAATCTCAAAAGTACTTTGACATAGTTATTTGAGAGGAATTAGTTATATTATACTTACTTTTTATTTGAAAGAATATTCTGGCTTCACAAAAGTTAAGAGCAATTTGGTAAGAAGCACTATCCCATAATATCTGGCACAGGGATCCGTAAATACTTATTGAATTAATGAATAAATGGAACATATGAGCAATCGTATTAAACCAAATAAGAACATGAATACACACACACACACACACACACACACAAAATGTAGAAATCTGATTTGTCCGCAAGTAGGTCTACTCCACCACCTCCTCTTTAGTATCAACATCTATTTCAGAAAAAAATAATCAGAAGTTAGGGTAGGATCGTTAATTTATTGTGGGACCCTTCTAACCTTCCCCAAACAATCAATAATCAAAACAAAAATGTATCACAAATTTATTTTAATTCAGCAAATCTGGAGGAAAGATTAGGAACTGGTACTTCAACATGTTCCCTAGGTGATGTGGGGTGCAATAATGATGAAATCTCTATGAACAATTTCATCCCTCCATGTGTACGGTGACCTGCACCCAGAAGCCCTCCCCAGACCAGCCCTCTATGGCTCTTATCCCTCTACGACTCTGATTCACTCCAACTTGTTAACAGAAACAAGGTGCCTCTTCTAGAAGCTTTGCAGAATCTCCTGGATCCCTGGCCCATGAGCATCCTCTTCCCCTTTGCCTCCTCACTCTGGCATGCCTTCTCTGGACAGCTTCCCCACTGGCTGGTGTTTCTCTGTGCCTCTAGTAGAGCAAGTTCTATGAGGACATGGGCACCCTCTACTTCATCTTTGGAAAACTAACACTTTGGTAACTGAAAGATCCAACTGTAGAAATACAAATACAGGAATTTCAAATGGCCTGAATTTCTTAAGAAGACAGTGAAGAAGAAGGGAAATAATATGCCTCTTTCTCTCTGTACTTTCCCCATATGGATGTATCAAAACAAACAAGCAAAGAAATGGTAACCTCTGAGTTTTTTCCAAGGCTTTCAAATGCAGAGAGTGTTGTATGCTGAAAAGAATGAGGATGCTAATAATAGTATATCTCATCAGAAAATCATTCTTAGGAATAACAGTTGGTAAAACATTGTCCCTCTCTTCATCTAGCCTATATTCCAAAAGAATTCACTTCCGTATTTGCAGTTCTACAGTATTGGACCCAATTCTGTGAAGACAGCATCATTCAAGTCTCAACTTTTTGACAACTGTTGGTGCATTCTACAAACCACTGGGAAACATGTAAGCAATGACAGCCCTCGGCAAGGCGCTTGATAGCATTTCTCACCCACAGAAAGAAAGGAGAAAAACACCCATCAAGATAAGGAGAAAAGCAGAACAGAAGAGAACTGTGGTATGAACATGAAGGTGGTGGTCTAAACTGAGGTAATCAGCTGGATGGAATAGAAACAAGGGAATTGGCAAGCTTTTAAGGCAATGAGAGGTTTATCATCTTTTAGGGAGAAAGAACTTTAAAACTCTCAAGGGAATAGGACAAGAGAATAGCCTTGCCTTTTGGGTAACCATTTAATAATGTCCATCAGAATTTAAACCATTCACCCACATCCCACACACACACACACACACACACATGCACACACACACACACACACAGACACACCCACACCGCTTTTATTCACAGGTCTCTGTCCAACAGACACATGTAGGCACAGCAGGCATGGAAAGGTGGCCTCCCTGTTGCTTGGCAAAAAACTGAAAATCCAAATATATATCAGCTGGGAGATGTCAAATGAATTATTGCACATCTATGCTATGGAACCAGTACAACAATTGAAAAGCATGAACTGGCCTGGGAAAATTCCTAAGTCGTATTATTGGAGATTTTAAAAAAGCAAACTGCAAAGATTATGTAGTTTCATTTCATTTCCATACATACAAAAGCATGCACACAAAATTTTATATATATATGCAAGAGGCCTGGGAAAGATATAACACGTTGATGACAGTTATTTCTAAGCAGTTAACAGTTATTATTTATTGGGTTTTTGTAGGCTCAAAAAGGACTCTTTCCCCTTTCCTGTTTAAATGTTTTGGTGTGATAATGTATTAATGTAGTAGTTGTCTAATGAAAGTTAAAATTAAACATAGTTCTGCTAGGAAAGAGAAGGAGGAAAAGAAAAAGACCCAAACAGATGATGGGAGGTGGTTAGCCAGTTCTTGGGGTTCAAGTTCCCCCACTTCCACTTATTTACACAACTGAACAACTAAGAAAGACTTTGGTTAAGTTTCAGCAGCTCATCAACATCTGAGTTATATCTTCTCAGTCTTTATGGGCTGCTGGGCTTTGTTCCTTATATCATCATTTTAATGATGTACAATTTTCAACAGGGAAAGAAATCAAAGGGTCATGGAAAAAACGTGACTTCCCAGCTACAAAAAGCAGAGACTTTTCACCCCAAAAGTATGCTGACTGGGACAGATAATGGCTATCAGTCTCCACAGAAAGTGGCTCTCCTTTCTTCCTAAAGAAGGTTGACCCTGTCTCTTCTTCCCTCCTTTATCTGGTAGTATTATCTCCAGCCTCCTTGCACCTGAGGGTCTCAGAGGAGACTTGCAAATGTAGAGTCCCGGGCCAGGCCTAGAGCTTCTGATACAGCAGGTCTGCAAGTCTGATGGTAAGACCACCTAGGGCTGTCCCTGTCTCTATCACTTTCTTGCTCCATGATCTTGGGCAAGTGAGTAAACCTCTCAGTGACACCATTTTCTCATGCATAAAATGGGGTTCTGGTAGCACTTCCCACAGGGTGGTGTCAGATTCAGTGCCTGTCTCCAAGTAAGCAGTCCCAGAGAACTGCCTCTGCTATTTTAAAGAAGAAGATGACCTTCTTGGTGACCATAATTACTACTGGGCAAGGCCCAGGAATCTGCATTGTAACAGCTGCTTCCATGACACATTACATTTTGAGAAGGCTGCTTATATTCATGATTCCCTCAGGGAAAGGAATGACAGACCACAAGAAACAGTCCTCACGGGTCAAGCAAAGCAACAGCAAGCTTTCACTGGAGCTTCGTTCAACCAGCAATACTAGATGTCACCTTCTGGCAGGCTTGTTGGTGGTAGAAAGATTCTTCCAGAGACCTGCCTCCTTTAGGAAGCCTGAAAGATCCACACCCTGTACCCACTCCTCCAGGTTAGGCACATCTCTGCAGGAGGCCTGACCACACCACATGGGGTGCAGCTTTCAAAACCACTCTAGGCAGTACCTCAGAACACAGAGGCTTTTCAGAATACAGGACATGTCAGTCCCTCAGTTAATGACATATTAACTGACTTGGAAAGTTAGATGCTTGATTTCTTTGCTAAGAAAAATTCATTGCATATTATATTTTATAGATAATATAATTGATATATTATTCCCAAATCTGATGAATTGTTTTGATCCTTTGACAGCTTTACCTAGACTTCATTTGGATCTAAAATAAAGTATTATCAGCAAACTTCTGGGTTAGTATGATTCCTCACTGAATCACCCCATTTAAAACACACAAAACCCCCAATGATAGCCATGTAGATGTTTGTTAGAAAACTTAACAGAAACACAGCTGCTGCTGGCTCAGAATTTCTGCTACATACTAATGATTTGTTGTGGTGGTGGTGTTTTTCCCTTTGTGAACAGAAGATAACAAAGGCTTAGGAGGAGTTTACCAATTCCATGGGTGACCAAAGCCCAAGTGGCCACCAAGACCTGCACTACCCTCAGTGCCCCTCTTGAGATCTTTGGAATCACTATTCCCTTACTGCATAATGCACTTTGGTTTCAGCTTATCCTCACCTTTGTTCAAGGCTAAAGTGCAGGGTATAATATAATGTCCCAAATTGGGTCAGAAATGCCCTAATGAATGCTAGTACTTTTCCACAATAGAATCTTATGTACCTGTTAAGAACAATATGTCCAGATAAAAGGAGATGATATACACTAACATTAATCTGTTAAAAAAAAAAAATTGAGTAATATAACTAGTAAGGTATCAACCACATAAATACTTTCACATGGAAAAAATACAAAATAAATATGCTAAATATTAACTTTTTTTATATTAATACACCAAATGTTAAAATTGTTAACTTCTGGATGGTGAGATGAAAAATAATATCAGCTTTTCCATGGTTTGTACTATTTTTCAAAGCTTCTCCTATAAGCATAAGTAACTATTATAATCAGAAAAACATAAGTGAATCAAAATATTAGTAGTCTTAGTACCTCAGAGTGAAAGAGTGAATACAACTGTGGTTTCTTTTTATTTTTGTGTCAGGGATTGAGCCCAGGAGTGCTCAACCACTGAGCTACATCCCAGCCCTTTCTATTTGATCTTTCAATTTTTTTTATTTTGAGGAAGGGTTGGTCTTGCTAAGTTGCTAAGGCTGGCTTTGAACTTGCATTTCTCCTGCTTCACCTCCCGAGCTGCTGGGATTACAGGTGTGTACCACAGCTCAACTACAACTGTGTTTTTTCAAGCCCAGGAGACTAGCATTGTTTTCTGAAGTAGAGAGAGAAAAGTGTGCACCTTTAGCGTCCACCCTCAAGGCCCCTGAAAAGTCAGATGCCTTCAGGGTCTCTGTCAGGAAGGTCTGCTTTAGAGTGAGCAGGGATCTCCAACTTCCCCACAAATGCCTTGGGGTTACTATCCTAAAGAGAACTTAGGCTGGGTGTGGTGGCCCACTCCCACAATCCCAGTGGTTCGGGAGGCTGAGGCAGGAGGATCTTGAGTTCAAAACCAGCCTCAGCAAAAGCCAGGCACTAAGCAACTTGGTGAGACCCTGTCTCTAAATAAAATATAAAATAGGGCTGGGAATGTGGCTCAGAGGGTGAGTGCCTCTGAGTTCAATCCCTAGTACTCCCCCCCTCAAAAATAAAAGAGAACTCAGGAAGCTGAATTCACTGATCTATTCTTGGGTGTAGATTCCTTAGGAAAGGTTTATCTAGTTAGAATGGTTTATCTTGAACATCCAAAAGGATACTCAGAAAATGTATCTGTCTTGGGTTATTGCTTTCCCTTGGAAGACTAGGGTAAATGAAGGAAAGGATGAGGAAAAAGGAAATAGCCAGAAGAGAAGGAGAAGAGGTCACATGCTTTACACACCAAAATAGCCCAAAGTTCCCTTAGGTACCAGGGATTATGGGGAAAAGAAACACAAGCGATCACATATGCAAAGAGAAATGTTTACACACAGGCCCTGCAATAGTTTTCCTTTAACTCCATACAACACTGTGACTATCCTCACTTAACAGGCAAGAAATGGGGGAGGGAGGGTCCAGGTCTCCACTGCTCCTGTGGCAATGGTGCTGAGTTAGCTTCCCGTGGCACCATACACATCACCACAAATATGGTGCACACAGTTGGACAGCAGCATGGAGTTATCAAGGCTGAGAAGGATGGGGGAAAGGGAATAGGGAGAATGGTCATTAGGTACAAAAGTATGGTTAGATAAAAGGAGTATGTTCTGGTGTTTTATAGCACAGGAGAGTGACTGTTGTTAACAATAATTTACTGTATATTTCAAAGTAACTAGAAGAAAGGATTTTAGATGTCCCCAACACAAAGAAATGATGCATGTTAGAAATGATAGCTATGTTGATTGGCCTGATCTAATCACTACACGTATACATGTATGGAGATATCACATTATATCCCATAAATGCGTACAATTATTTTGTGATTAATTAAAAATAATGAAGACAAAAGAAATTTATTCTCTCACGGTTCTGGAGACTGGCAGTCCAAAATGAAGGTGTTGGCAGGCAGCACTCTCCCTGGAGGCTCTGGGGAAGGGTCCCCTTTGTAGCAACATCACTCCAGTATCTGCTTTCCCAGCCACTTGGCCCTCTCCTGAGTGTGTCTATCTCTGTCTACTCCTCTTCTTATAAAGACATCAATCACACTGGATTTGGACCCACCCTAATCCTTTGTGAACTCACCTTAACTAATTATATCTTCAAAAGATCCTATTTCCAAATAAGGCCACATTTTCTGAGGTTCTGAGTGATCACAAAATTTGGGGGAACACTGCCAACCAGTACTGTTGGATTCTGACTTGGCGGGATGGTGCCTGAGCTCACACCCTGAGATCCTGCCTTGGCATGGCCTCTTGGGTGCCCCACATGGTGACGCACTGTCTGCACATACGCTGCACAACCTCAAGACCCCCGTCCCATCCTCAATGAGCCGATCATCTCCTTAACACAAGTGAGATACCAAAGAGCAAAAAGCACATTATTGGATGCCAGAAAAATAAAGGGAAGAGTGTGGAAGGAAGGCAGATGGCCTTGGACACAGGCGGCCTCCAGGCAGGATGGGAGGAAGGGGCTGCACTGAGCCAAGACAAGGTACCACCAAAACAACCCTTAAGACAGAGCAGGAGCGCTAGAGTTTGAAGGGAAAGAAGCTGGTGTCAGGAGATCTCAGAGCTGCTTCACGGACAAGTGGAGGAACTGAGATTGAATTTGGAAGGAAAAAAAATGTAAAGGGGACCAAAATGATAAAATTCAGGTTTAAGAACTCCTCGGGCAGAGGAGGGTAGGGCAAGCGAGGAGCCTGGAAAAACCAAGTTGTAGAAACCTGTTGACAAAATACGCTGGAGCACTCGTGCACAAATTACACATAGTCATCGGGTCTACATCTTCTCCTGGACAAGTCAACAACTTGCCTCAGAAAATACACAGGTATGCGGATGCTCACTGTACCTTCATTCTTTCACCAGGGAGCCGCGTTCCTGGCAGTCCCGGAACACACATGCATGCACACCCCAGCTTCCCTCCAACCTCCAACTGCACCCCAGCCAATTGCTGAGTAAAAAGGAAGGTGAGAGAAGGAGAAATAAAAATGCCTAAGCCACAGCCAAAAGAGAAAGCAGCCAGAAGAGAACTCACCTTTGCATCGCTCACAGCAGGCGCCCCTCTGCTTGATGGCCAGTGCACAGTCTCTCGACAGTACTGGGCACTTCTCTCTCTTACACGTCACTTCTTTATTCTAGGCAAAAAAGAAACAAGAGACATTTGAAATCAACTTCAAACAGAGTCCCCAGCATCCTAACCCCAGCAGAAGTTTTCCTCTATCTTGCTTTCATCTTGGCAATAAGTTCTGTGATAGCAAATGGAATTTTTCTCTCCCTGAAACAGAAGTATCCTTCCAGGACCACAGGACTTTTGGAGCGCACAGGACTTCAAGAGATGAGAGGAGCTGAAAAGTCCTTTCTGTAAAGGCCAACTTTGCCCAGATAACGGAATGCTCAGGGAGAAGCTTTCTCCAGCTGCATTCTAAGGTTTCCTTTTAGTACACACTCCAGAAACGATAATATTTGTGTAAATCATATTTTGCCCATCGGGCTACCTGGGCCAGGACTGCATCGTGAGAACAAAAATATTTTCTCACGGACGTCCAACAATCCTTAATAGTTGAGTGCATTAAAATGCAGCAATCTAATGTTCCAACTCAAATAATGACAAAGTTGAGTATTGAATCAGCTCAGTAAGAGAAAAAATAATATTCCACATGCCAAGCAGAGACACAGTCGTCAGTGTTTTATAGCCGTGGGACAGCTGCGTTACATTAGCACTTATGCTAATGAAAGTGTGGTAAGCATTTGCATCTTTGGTTTTATCCCGAAAGGTTAGCTGTTAAAATGTCTCAGAGAAGATCCAAACATGATGTGTATGCCTGTCAGTAGGAGTGTGCGCACACAATCCAAAACACTATGTCACAGAATCGCACCGAGAGTTGAGTTTTAACGAGAGTTTACTAGGTGGTATGGTTTTCATTCTTACTTAAGTCCTATGAGGTAAATTTTATCATCATCCCTATTTTACAAATAAGAAAAACGCTGTTCAGAGAGAGTTGCTGACTTCTTCAACTTGACGCAGCTTCACAGAAGTAGATGTGGAACTTAAGCTAATGTCACAAATGTGTGCGCACAACTCCCTAATGTGGATTAGGGCTGGTGCGACCAACTCCGTTGTCTGGTGCGGAAGCAGACCAAAGAGGAACAACAGGCCAGCTCTGCTCACTTTAAAATAAACCTGGAACCCTCCTGGAATATGGACTGAAGGAATCCCAACTCAACCCTGACCATGAACTTGAGAAGACTCACAAATGTTCCCACACACTTCATCAGAAACCAAGGAAGAGTTCACCTCACCATCTCTGGTCTAGAACCAAGAAGATGTGCACATGTGTGTATGTGAGTGATCTGTGTGTGTGTGTGTGTGTGTGTGTGTGTGTGTGTGTGTGTGTGTGTATTGAAGACTGGAAGCCTAAGCCAAGTCCATGTATAGAAGTCCAGTCCCAAGGCTGTTCTAAGATAAACTTATCACCTATGTTATATCAAATGCCCTGACATTCTAGTGCCTCCAAGATACTCTCAGAGTCTAATTTTAAGATTAATCCAGATTTTCATCCCCTGTCTTTTCATCAGATACTTTGTGAGTCCCAGAACCCCACTCCCTTGAATTCAACCATAACGGTTTCCCTGAATGGGTCAGGGGGCATTAAAAGGACAGGGCCCACCTTCCAACAGCTCCATTCCTCTATCAGTCCTCTTGTTCCCCTGCCATCAGAACTTTGCAAAGCCCCCTGAGTCCTGCCACAACCACTATAAACAGCTTGAGGCTATCCCAGGACCTGCCCAACCACCCAGAGGTTGAGCATCAATCCACTGCCACCTGAACCCCACTCCTAAAGGGCTGTTGTTGCTGACGGTCTGTTTTCTCATTCACTGGTAGGACAGGAAGGTGTGGCTACCTAAGCAATCCAGTCTTTCTCTCCCTGTCCCTCTCTCTTGTTTTTCTGGTGCGTGGTGTTTTTCTGGTGTGGCAAGTGCCCTCCTGGGGCTAGCCTCATTTGCTCCTTAAGATCCTGTGAGACAGTAGTCTTCACCCTTAACTGCAAATTAGAACCCCCCATGGAGTTCTTAACAAAGGCTGAGGCTGTCCCCTACCCCTTGAAGCTCAGCTCTGTAATCTAGACAAGCATCTTTGTTTTTTCAAGCTCCCAGGTAATCTGAGTCCAGCCTGGGTGGAGAACCACTGCTGTAAAGAGTATGCTTCTTCCTGAAGAGGCCAGGAAGGAGTAAGGAGGTTAAGGAGCTGTCCACTCTGCCTCTGTGAACAATAGATCAGGACTTTGGCTCCAAGCCCCTTGCCTCACTTTGTTTCTTCACAGTGAGGGTGGTATCAAGGCTAACTATAAGTCACAGCCCATAGATTTATTTTTATAACGTTTCTCAAATTACAAACATAACATAGTTATGGTCACATATTAAATTAAAGAGAGTTATTTTTCAAAATTAAAAGTATCATCAAACTTACTCTCACCAAAGTCATCAAGTACAGCTGTCAGACATGCAGGCTACTGGGCAATATTAAGTGCAGCTTCTGCAAGTCCTATTTTGATACAGACTGCCCCACTCCAGGTTGACTGTGACATGAATTTCTTCCACAAGCAGAACCTGTCACCATAGATTTATACACTCAGCCAGCTTGGCTGCAGCCTTAGAAAAGGGCCACCCCAAGTGCAGCTCCTCAGGAAGACTCCTCAGGCACAGAGAGTTCAAAGCTCTGAGGCAGAGTGGCAGTCAGAGTGATGTGAAGATGCAATTTGGGATGTGATAAACAGGAAGGCAGACATTCTTCCATAGGAACTCCTTGTTAAATTAGAAATCTGGGAGTCAGTCAAAATCCATAACAGGATCCCAAGATTCATAATAAATAGCTTGTAATTACGGTCCAGCACAAAAGTTATTTTAACCAGATGGTTTGTAGAATCACATCTGGATTTTTTTTTCTATACACAGAGAGAGGGAGAGAGAGAACAAAACTAAATTTGTAGGTTTAGTGGAGCTTTCCCCCCTTCTGATTACACTTAGAGTTTCTTAAATGCTGACAAGGCCATGTCGGTATGGAACTGCCATATCTGATCATTTATTTCCCTGGTGTCTGATTGACATGGATATGAAAGATATGCTTAGAATCTCTGGCCCCCAGGGAAAATAATTAAAAATCTGGAGAATCACTGGAAACTGATTCCTCTGTCTCCTTAATTGAGTGCAGCAGCTACAAGGTAAATTCAAACTGAGGTTAATTAAGACCACTCCCTTACTTCTTGATTTTTGCCAAGAGACAAAACACTCACCTTTGAGCCAGTGGTCCTAGTGAGGAGTGGCACACACAAAGCCATACCTCCAGTAGTCCCCCACCTCCTCAGTCACTTTGTCTCTAGAACACCAAGCAATCACTGTGGCTCCAGGTCACAGTTCACTCAGTTCACTTTTTCATTCAAGAAACATTTTCTGATATTGGCTCACATACACTGTTCACTTTCTATGATGTGTTCAGACTCTGGGCTAAGAATCATATGTATCCTTTCCAAAAATTCCACATTGTTCCCATTTTACAGATGAGGAACCAAGTTAGGAAACACACAAGAGGCAGCTCTGGAATTCAGATAGAGAAACGATCTGTCATTTAAATGTACTTTCCAAGTTTTGAGGATACAGAGAACAAAACGATGTCCCTGCCCTGCAAACCCTGGGGAGACTGAGGTCTTCCTGGTAGCTCCATTCATGTGACTTGAGCTCTCCAAAAGAAGAATAACTTCAAGAATCTGCATCTTCACCAGCCATGGGAAGTCAACAGACACCAGCTGTTTTCTGGTAACAAGAAAAGTGGTTCCAATCTGGATATTGACCGGGATGTGTCTCTCACAACTCTGAAAGCCAGACTGGTATCCTCAGTTTTCCCCAAATTCTAGCTAGGGTTGGAGTCTCTCTATTTCTAAGCAAACAATTAATTATGGCAAAAAAAAAAAAAAATGGATTCAAGGAAAAGATGGAAACCTAAAAAAAAATCAAACTAACTACGGTAGAAGTAACAGATCTAATTGCAGCTTCCATTCTGAGTCTCCCCTCCGTGTTTATCACTTTCTCTAGTCAATGATTTACCTGCTGTCAAAGGTGTCTGTTTATATTATTGCCTCCTTTCTGAAAGATAGGCAATAGATACCCTAACATTGACCACATACATCAAAACCTAAAATGTAGCCTCTGGAGGCATCTTAAATGAAGTGCCAACAGGCAAAAGTAAAGGGGAGAGGGGAAAAGGAGTAAAAAAATCTACATGGCTGGCAACAAAGGTCTATAAGGATTGGAGCCAAACCACAGCTCCAGCCGCAGCCAAGTTCAAGCAGGATTCTGGCAATCGGCTTGCTGTGTCTAAAATATGCCACTAGATGGCAGCACAGAGTTCCCTGGCTTTAGAAATTGCTGCCCTGAGTCTGGCTCCCACCTCAGGAGCATTTTTCAGTGTCTGGTGGGGGGTGGGGATGCGGGGGGGGGGGGGGGGGGGAGAGCGGAGGGATACAGAAGATAGCAAAGCACCAGTTTCTTCCACCAGACAAAAACTTTTTGAGATGATTTTTTTATATTCCCAGCCAATGACTTGAATGTATTTTGTTAATTCTTCCAGAACTAATCCTATTATGCAATATGGAAAGTATTACCTGACCTGTCGTTTATGCTTTAAGAAACCATAATAATCTGGAGACAAAAACACATCATCTAATATGATGAGAGTGGTGAAGGAGAGCCATCCACAGACAGATAATGTTTTAGACGATGAAACAGTATCACAGATCTCATGAAATAAAAATGAACTTGAAAATACCCATTCCCCTGCTGCTGATCCTACATTTGATGAGCCATACTAGCAAGGTGGCCGTCCACAGGAGTCTCTTCCCCTGGAATATGGCATAATTTTCCTTCCATTCCTGTCCCCTATGAAAGCAAAGCCTGCCTCAGAGGCAAACAGCTGTCTTGGAAAACAAGCAAATTCAAAGTGCCAGGCAGGTCCTTTCTCAGAAAACTGAGAAGGCTGTGAAGTTATAAATTTCTTTCTGCCCAAATGAACAATACTCAGTAGATCAATGAAGCACATAGACAAGGTAGCATCATTAGAAGTGGTAAATAAGCGGAAGTGGTTCTTTCCCAAATAAGAGTCCTTCACTCCACCTCTCTCTCCTTTACACACACATACCCACCCCCCTCTGTCATTTCATCACGGTAGTCATATTTGGGGAAAGGACTTAAAGAATTTGCTGCCTTCAAAATTCTCCACCCAGAGACAGGAAGAGAGGGGGAAAGTGCTAAGGAGTGATAGTGGCCAAATTTTATTGCTATATTGTGTGCATGTATGAATATGTTGCAACAAATCCCAGCGTTATATACAAACATAATGCAGCACTTTTTAAAAAATTCCCCACCCAAATGCAAATATTCACAGGAGGGGACCTACATCCATCCCCTTTGTTATCAGCTACTGTCAAGGGATAGATGACTGAAAGGTGAAGGAACTCAGAGCAGTGGGGGTTGCAGAGCCATGACATCAAAGACTTGGCACATGCACCTTAACACCTAGTGCTGTGGGAGAAACAGGCTGCCAGGCTCCTATCTCCAGACACGTACAAGCTCTAGGGGGAAGCACGACATTGGACACTGGAAGATTATGCAAACACTGCAGCGTAACTTCTGGCACTAAAGGACAAGCTAGTGAGCACAAATAGGGATGCTTTGACCCTTAATCAAAATCTTCATATTAGAGAACTTATCTGAAGCACACACACAACAGTGTTTCATGTGGAGAGTCTCCAAATTGCTCAGATAGGAATTTGTTTTTAGGAATATGAATGTCTTGTGTCAAGTTTCCCAAGGAAGGGAGACCAGAAGAAAAGGATCCAACATCAGCCTATGTATTCTCATTGGAATTTCTGGTCTCCCCATGCATGAAGTTAAACAGGTCAACTTCTCCTTGAAGTACCCCATTGTAACCCAATTCCAACCCTGAAAGAGCCAAAGGGAATGTTATGATACTTTTGAACATGGGTCCCAATTTCTCCTAGGCAATATCATACCAGTTCTCATAAACAGAAGAATAATACTTTGTGTTTACATAGCACCTTTCTTCTAAGGAGCTCTACAGACATTATTTCATTAATCCTCACAGATTTCTTTCGATTTGCAGACAGAGAGGAATGGCACACAATGAACTTAAGTGTCTCAGGTCCCTTAAAGAGCTAGCAAGCAATGGAGTTGCGGACAGAATATGGTTCCCAGGCCTGGATTAAGGGACTAGTCAGAAAGCTTACTTTCTAAGGCACAGCATTAAAATGCATAGATATACCATATTAGAATTAGGTCAGCTTTGACATGACTCTTGAGATTTTAAGACTAGATTAGTGTATAGTTGATCTAGTCTGGAAGTTTTTCAGAAGGATGGGCTACCTGGGTCAGACAGGTGAGGAAAGGTGTCATGGTAGGAATGGGACTGCCCTTGGGCAAACAGACCTAACCTCAAAACTTGAAGATTCTCGAATACAGAAATGTTAGCAAAAGCCTAAGAAAGAAGTGTTTTTGAAGCATCCTAAGACAAAAAAGGACAGAGTCCATTTCTCATCAGCAGTTCTGATCACTAAAAATGGGAAAATAAAGCAATTCCCTCTCTGAAATGCATGGTCAGGGAAATCCTCTGCAAGCAAGCATAAGCCTTCAAGAGGAGGTAATACAAGCTTGTACCTGCTCCAGCCTGTCTCCCTTGGACAAAGTCTGCTCTGTCTCTTAAAAATAATAATGAAGCGAGGATGGGGAAGGGGCCCTGAGATAGCCCAATGGTTGCCAATGGCAGTATTAAATTTGATTGATGATTTATTATTTTAATTAAACTTTTGCTTGCTTGTTCTTCATTGCTGATAGTAGAATTGACTTCCCCATAACTCTTACCCCAAAAGAGCTGGGAGAAAAAAAGTAAAAGCAGTTAGTTGGTCTACCACAAAGTCTAAGTGTAAAGTATTAGGCTCTGGGTCATGTCTCAGCTCAATGGGACTTGGAAAAAAAATGGAAAGAAAAAAAAAAAAAAAACTAACAAAACCATTCCAAAGGTAAGGAAAGGGAAGCTGAAAGGAAAGGAACTGAAACTCCACATTGGAGAGAGATGGTTTCCCGAGACTTCTTTCTTTACAAAGTGAGTAGACCTCAGTATAAGAAATGGGAGGTGTCAGCTACATCCCTTGCACTATGTGCCTCCAATGTTTATCCTAAAGTAGTGCTTCCAGATCTTTCTGCACCACCAACCTCCATAACTTTTGCCAATTCCTTCCATGACCAAGGCCACAAACAAAGCTGATCCATCAGAAATCAAACAACAAACAGCATACAATTTTCCAGGCAAGATGCTAGCACCTGACATTTCTAGAAAATCTATTATGTGCCAGACTGTACGGAAGATGCTTTTGTGTATTTTGTCATCTCACCCTTGCAACAAGCCTGAAGAAGGCATTAATTTACCACCCAACCATTTTATAGGTAAGAAAATCAAAGCACAGGGAGGTTAAATGGCTCATCAGGTTTACACAGCCAGCCAGGGCAGACCTGCAAACCCAGGACTCTCTGATAGTAAAGTCCGTGACTTAATCACTATAATATATAACTTGTCTTAAAGGCTAAGAGGAGTCCTCCCTCCTCACAGCTAAGAACTGAAATGTTTGCCTTTGTTAAGCATTCCCCATTTTCAGACCATTATAAACCTCGATGCTTTATGGTTTCATTTTGAACACACGAGGAAAAGTGGGGCCTTTAAGGAAAGACAGATTATGTCTCTGACTCAACTCAAAACAAGTCTGAGTACCAGCTCATTTGCAAGACGGACCAGAATCTGGACTCAAACCCACCAAGTCCTCTCAACCCTTCTTCCATTTGCCATTTGCACAGGAGGCAATATTCTCCCCGGAGGCTCACAGCATCCCACAGCCATAATTTTGGAGACTTAATGTTAAAATATCTTGTAAGAACATCACGCAATTCATTGCGCTACATCTGGGAGTGTTATTCTTTTTTCTCCTGTCTAGGCTCAGCGAGCCTTTACCCCAGAGACCTAAGCCCTGGCAAACGTGGCCTCCTTAGGCCCAGCTAACAGTGCAAACTCTGAACAAAGCTGCCCTTGAAGCCCGACCATTTAAAAGACTTTATGAAGCCCACTGGGGCCCCCCGATTATTTTGCAACAAGTCATATCCCATGAAGAAATTCACTTCTCTGCAACACAAAACAGAGGGAGATTAAAGAAAAAGGCAGGGGGGTGGAGGAAAGAAGTAAGGCCCCCTGCTGCTCTGTCTGGCCAGAATCGTGTCTTTTAGTACCCATATCCTCTACAAAGACGATGTGCTGATGATATATTGCCCTAATACATCACGAAATGACAGTGTTCTCCTGATACTGTACCTTGAAAATATGACACGTGCCAACAGAAGCAACGGGGGATTAATAAGGTCTTTTTTATATTTAAGTTACCTAACATTTCAATTTTTTTTTTTAAACAGGCTTTAGTTTGTTGGAGGGATTGTTTGGGGTCTTACTACTCTGCTTAAGGGTTTAGGTCTGGCTTTTTTTTCTTTTTCTTTTTGGCCTTTTCAGGGAACTCTCAGAACAAAGAAACACAGGCCATTAGAATGTCCCAGCTGCTCATGTACAGCTCTGATTTAAAACAGGGCAGTGTCAAACAGCTCCTCATTCTGTTTAATCATATTTTGAAATAGAACCAAAACATTAGAGATGGCAGAACACAAAAGAAATAACCACCAAATAAAAATAGTAGCCCAAAGAAAGTAGCACGGCCTGTTTTTTATTATGTTGTACATCGTATAAGCAAAGGGTCT
Source organism: Sciurus vulgaris (assembly GCF_902686455.1). NCBI lineage: Eukaryota > Metazoa > Chordata > Mammalia > Rodentia > Sciuridae > Sciurus > Sciurus vulgaris. The sequence continues at coordinate 94,488,141 of NC_136468.1, read as the reverse complement.
GTCGGCAACACACGTTCATGTAACTGAAATGAACTGGCTGGATAGGAAGCAGCCAGTGACGGCCCTGTGAGCCCCTTGCAGATGCAGCCTGCCACCACACACAGCTTCCAGAAGCAGACTGGAAAACCAAAAGGTACACTGTGTCCTGTTCTGCCAGCAGACAGGAGCCAGGTATGTGAAGAGACAGGAATCAGTGTTGGCGTCCTTCTTTAATTTTGCCCAAAAGGTCGGGTCTCCCATCTCTCCTCCCCATCCAAAAGGGACTCCAACAGCTAGGATGTGGGATGAGGTCAGTGCTGCAGAGAAACTTCCAAAAGACTCCTGATTTGGGAAGGCTTTGCAAACCAGAGATCAGGGAGAAGGAAGCCCTGCAAAGGAATGAAACCATGCACAAGTGGCCCCATGACCTCTCCTAGCACCTCTGATTATTTTACACTGCTGGGCGCCCTTCAGCACATGGCAAATAATGAATCAGCTTCTTCTGTCCCAAAAGAAAACAGAAAAAAAAAAGGGGTGATGAAATTCTATGAAGATCCTCGTGCTTTTCTGGTGAGTTCTTTTGACCCACCAAAAAGACGATGAACTGCATTGGGGGGGGATCCAATTCCAACTACCAGTAGGTTCTATGGTTCAGGGGGCACTGGTCAGGCTTACCAAGACAGAGTCTAATAAAATTAGAGTAACTCTACAAGAAAGCAGACAATGTGACATGAAGGAAGGTGATACCTGTAGACATTATTTGGGGTCCCTTTCCTTACTCACCACAATATAAGAAGCTGGGTTCTTTGGCATAAAAAGACTGAGAACTCAGCAGACCCTTTTAGTAATGCATATAAATGATTCTCTGCCAAAGAAGAGCAAAGTATGAAAACTGAATGTCTTAATCTTGTTGGCCGTTGGTGGTGTCAAAATCACTTCTCTGTGTGACCAGCCCTGGAGGGCTATCACCCTTGCTGTCAGCACCTATCTTCTTCCTCTGTCACCCACACCCACAGTGAAGCCACCAAATCCTCCAGCACCCCTCAAACTTGTGGGTTAACAAAAAGCCACAGAGCAGATGAAATAGAAGATTTTTTTTTTTTACAGATTGCCCCTAGAAAGCCCACACTCTGTTGGAAGTTACAAAAATACCTAATTCTGACAAGTAAATAGAGCTGACATCCCAGGGAATAAGCAGGGAGGAGGAGTGGCTCCCAGCCCATCTGTCATTTTGACAAAGTAACTTTCTGGTCACCAGTGAGACACTTTTAAAGACAGCTGCACAATTGACCTCGACCACCAGCAATCACTGGGCCTTTCAAAGGTACCCCTGGGACAGAAAGCCCAATCGGGTTTAGGCTGGCTTCTATAATCCTGCCTGGGTATAACAGTAAGTGCACTGTTATGCCTCTGATGCTGGGACGATCTCTGCTCCTGGGCTACCCTGACACTGGTACTCGCTACAGAGGGTGTCCAGTTAGCCTGAGTAATGACAGGTAGGAAAGCAAAGGGACAGAAGTATTCTAGCTGACTAGAAGTTCACAGAACTGAAAACCCCAGCCTCAGACAGCATCCCCCATATGAAGGCAATTCTGAGATTGGGTTGGTCTGACTCATTCACCAAGGCCATTAGCAGCGTGTTCTCTTCACCAGAGCTATCCCAAGGGCCACATGCAGATGTCAGACAGAATTGGAGAAGCCAAAGATTTATTTCATAGGCCTAAAATGTAATTTTAATCTATTAGCTTCCATTTTTAAACTCATTAAATGTTCAGCGAATACCAAATTTGCATATAATCCATTTTGGAAATTAAGGTGTTATAAAAAATGAAAGTAGCCAGTTAAAACATTATTAACATAAACATTTTGCTAAGGGGATTCACAACATCTCACTTTTAAAAGGCAGAAAACCAACCACGATCATTACCCTTAATCATTACTTTTAACAAAGGTTTCCTCATAAAACAACTTCTCAGAGCATTAACATACCTAAGACAAAAAATGTCAACAGAAAAACAAATGGCCCTTACAAAAGGTGATATTTTGGCTATAAACATACTTTTTTTGCAGGTTACCCCTTTGCACTGCAGAATTCAGATCTGACAAAGAATCCACAAATCTACTTAAGAAATATTTTTGAGCCCCTGCTGTGGGCCAAACACTACGCCAGGCTTTTCTGGGAACAGAAAATATGAATCAGATACATCTTCTGCCCTGGAAGAGCTTACAATCCAAGAGGGAGAAGGCTCAGAGCATAAACACAGCAAAAGTACTTCACATATTGCAACATGAGTGGCAAGAAGGGCTGGTCACCAGATCATGGGAGGGAACAGTCAGCTGCAACCCAATTCCACTGCCACAAACTCTCCGGGATCACCCAAATCATCCTGGGTCTTTAGACGCTACATCGTAGGTCACTGAAAGAGCCTTTAAAAAGTTCTGTTATACAATTATCTCACTGAGACTGAATTTGACCTACATATCTTGGCCTCTTGGGATCTCACAGCCCAGATGAGTCTTCTTCCATGATGGTACTCCAGCACACGCCAACCGAGGTACAACATCACGGAATTGTAAGCAGCAGAACATTTTGTTTTACAGATACTTGGGAAAATGGGAGATGCTTATTTTGTGCCGCTATTTCCTTGCTCTTTGAAATAATTACAATATTTAGCACACTTTTCTATTTGTCTTTCATCTGCAATATGTTTTAGGTCAAACGGAAACACAATTAATTTAATTAACATTCCAAAACCAATAATTATCACGTTACCAAGTCCAGTGAAGCAACACTATCTTTTTATTGAAAGAGGTTTCTCTAGAACACATAGATGCCCCTTGATTCACCATAGGATAATATACTAAAAAATACTGTAATTAAAAAAAATGCATTTAACCCACTTAATCTGTGAAATCACCCAACCTCAACAACACAGTGCAATGTAGAGTAAGGGTTGTTTCCCTTGTGATCTCATGGCTGACCAGGAGCTATGGCTCACTGCCTCTGCCTAGCATCTCAAGAGAGTATCTGCTGCGTATCTCTAGCCCAGGAAAAGATCCAAATTCAAAACATGAAGCATGGCTTCTACTGAATGCATATTGCTCTCACACCATTGTGAAGTCAAAAAATTTTAAGTTGAACCATCCTAAGTCAGGGATCATCTGTAGTTTTATCTTACATTGCTTATTATGTAGCTTGTTATGATGACATCATTGTTCACTGGAGACAGCTCTTCATCTTTCATTGTATTTGCACAACTTTCCCACCATCAAACATGATCTACGAAGGAATGGGATCTATGTAAAAGGAGAGTCATGAAGAAGAAAGGCAGAGTTTACTGTAGAAAGTACATAATTTCCCTGGAGGGAAGAGAATAAGACCTTAAAATTATTGAATCAAAAAAATTTTTTACACACAAATGGTACAAACTCCCTCATCCAACAAACACATATTTAATGGGCCCAGCACTGTCCCCGACACTGTGGGTACGTCATGAACACAAGAGAGACCATCGCTGTACAGAGTTGACATTCTAGCAGAGAGAACTGTCACGAACAAATATGTGCATAATAGGTACTGGAGAGGGTTCTAGAGAAGACAAAACAGAACAAGAGAACGTAATGATAAGAGGATAGTATTGAGGGAGAACCAATGGTCAGAAGATGACCCTCTCTCGTAAGGAAACAGACACCTGAATGAAGGAATAAGAATATGTATGGGGCTGGAGTCTCAGTGGTAAAGCACTTGCCTGGCATGTGGGAGGTTCTGGGTTTGACACTCAGCACCACATATAAATAAATAAATAAAAGACACCACTGACTACTAAAAAAGCTTTTAAAAAATTTTTAAAAAAGAATATGTAAATGCATTGGATATCATACAAAAGGAAGGAGGAGCCCAGGAGTGTAGCTAGCGCAGAGTGAGAAGGGAGTATGCTTTGGGAGATAAACTCAGAGGTGGCCGGCCTCTAGAGCCATATCAAGTAAGGCCTTGTAGGCTGTGGTTCTTCTAACTTGATTCTGGGTGAGATGAGATATCACCAAAGAGTTTTTTGTTTGATTGTTTGTTTGTTTTGTTTTGTTTTTTGTTTTTGCTCAAATAAATGAAAAAATCTGTAGACTTTTAAATCATTGATAATGTATTATCTGAAAGCAAGAGTGATAACTGTGGTAGTTAAAAGTTATCAGATATATTCTTAAGGGTTTTGCTGTTAAGATTGCTAATAGATTGAACACAGGAGACAAGAGAGGAAGGACTCAAGGTCCTCACAGTTGGTGGGCTGAGTGAATGAAGCAAGACAGCTGACCTGACTGCCTGGAAACGATGTGGTTTCGGGGAGAGCTGGAGAATTAGATCTCCTTTTGGGTCTTTTTAAATTTGGGATGCTGCTAGACATCCACATGGAGATTCCAAGAAGACATCTGGATGTATCACCCAGGACTTAACAGTAAGGGAACTGGGAACATAAATGTGGGAACTAATAGCATATAGGTGGCTTTTAAGTCACCTATCTGTACAGAAACACTTAGGGAGTAGAGAAATGTAGACAATATCTTGATTAAGCCCTGGTGCCCTTCAATACATAAAGTCTGAGAAGATAAGGAAGATCTAGTGAAAAGAAGGGCCAAAGAAAAGTCAAACAGCATAAATCCCTCATGCAAACGCTGAGGGAGTTGTACCCATGTAAGTCCTTACACACATGTGGGTTTACAACTGTATGTGCCCACTGTTTGAGAGTATTCTGTTAACTCAGTAACCATCAGAGGTCACCTTCCCTCAGCACCTGCCACCATGCCAGGTATTAGAGATCAAGATACCACAGGGCATAGCAGCACCCACTGTGTGAAGATCCAGGAGATGTTGTCTTGACCACTGTTGGTCACTTCTTATGTTCAGTGTTAGTAGCCACTTTGCCTTCCAATTCACGTCTCTGAGGGAATAGATTTAAGATTAGGAGAATTCCAATTGACTAGAAGTGCTGTGAATGCCAAGATTAAGGTCTTGGACTAATTTCTCCAAACAAGAAGGCTCAGACCCACCAGAGCTTAGTGACCAAAGACCAGGTGAATATTAAAGATGGTGAAGGGGTAAGAGAACATTAGAACTGGAAAAAAAAAAAAAAAAAAAAAAAAAAAAAACAAAAGGGAAAATCCCTCCATGTAAGTTTTCCTTCTTGGTTATACAAAGTCCTTAAGACAGTAATAGAGAATAGAGATCACAGTCAGAGCTCCTTTCAATTTCTGATCCCAAAATTCGTGACTCAAAACCAGGACAGTGATATTTGTCTTTGCAGGGTAAGTAGAATCCAAGGATCCAGGGAAGAGCCTGCACTTACCAAGAAGGACCAGCCAAGAAGCAGAGAAGCCAAGACCCTGTAAGTAACTAGGGACTCACTCTGGGCCCAGAGAGAAACTGAAGCTAATAATATGTTGCAACTTCAGGATTAGTATTCCTCTCTGTCCTTTCAACATAGTATTTCCTTCCCACATACAGAAGGCTGTTCAAGTTTCTCCTGGACAGTCTCTACACCAGGCTAAATTAGATCAGCACATCATCATTAGTGAAAAATATTTACTGAACCCCCACCTGGGCACTTGACTCTGCTCTGAGCCAGCCCCACGATGACCCCTAGTAGTACACTTCTTGACCCCTTCCTTAACCATGGTCACAAATGGCTCTGCCAAGACTAGGAAGCTCCACACAGCACGCTGCCCATACCCATGTCCTGCTTATGTGTAGCAAGAACGACCATTCTGCTGTCATACCTGATTTTATATTTCAGTATCAGGCTAAAACCAAGAATTAAAAACTGAGACTGAGAAAAACAAGGCACAAAACGGAGAGGAGTGACATCATGGAAATGCGGGGCTAATGACAGAGAAAGAAAATGAGGGTTAAAAAAAATAACAAAGATGGAGAAGATAAAGGTGAACCCCTGGAATGGTGGAAGGCCAACCTCATTTATTATTTTTTTTAATCAAGATTCTCATTAAAAGTATGGGAAATTGTGCAGCAATGTGACCAAGAATTATGTGAAGGTGATGTGAATCAGAACCTGGACAGCTTGACTTCACACTCTCCCTGAGCAGGAAGAGGAAGGTATGGGCAGAAAGAAGGCAGCAAATAGAGAATTTCCCAAAATGGATCCATTCTGGACAAGAAAGGTCCCTGCTGGAAAACAGCTTCCTGTAGCAATTTGGGGGCAGGCAGAGGAGTCATCTCTAAATCCTGCTTCACCTGGCCCTCAACTCCTCTTGCTCGCCTCTGATTCCTCCAGATGCTGCTGGATCTCACCAGGTCAGTCATAAAACCTTGGCTGTTTGGTCAAGTTGCTACATCTAGTTGGCTCATGCTGAAGAAGCAACAAACAGACGTCACATCAGCTTTATCCTGCAGCTGCTGCCCATCACAGAGAGACCACAGGAAACACAGTGCATCCCTGTGGGAATCCAGCACATGAAGAGGCTGGCAGCAACCCAGTGGGTCAGGCTGTCCCACCCAAAGGCGCCAGTCAGGACTCTACCTAACTGGACCACAAGACTGTTCAAAATGCAATCCCAAGGGAAGTTATTTGCTGGGTCTCTCTCGCTCAGCCCCCGGGGTGTTTTCTCAACACTTGTGGTTAGGAAGCATTCTCTCTGAGATATCTTAGTAGAGCCTACCTAGGAGGGAACAGGAGTCCTGTACTTCGATGTAGTCCCAACTCTCACTGGTTTGCTGTGTGATCTTTGCTTTGTTTTTGTGAGCCTAACTAATCTTAACTATGAAATAAGTTTCTGGAGAAAGTCTGCCCTCTCTCACTGGGTGGCTTTGAGGAAAATGAAGTTCAGACTGTCCCCAGGTTATGGACACAGTGTTTATTTACAAGATATGTCTCAAGGCTTAAAGCTTGCAAGGCACTATTCTAGATGCTTCCTGTGATTCTGAGAAGAAATAAATACTATTCCTTTCCTAAAGAAACCTAACATCCAGTCATGTAAATAATTAGTAAAAATTCAGGGGAGGCAGGAATAAGTATTATAATAAAAGTATTCAACATATAAGCTTCAAGGAACAAGTAATTATTCTGATTGGATAACTAGGGGAAGTTTGATAGAGATAACTGAAGAGGACAAGTACCACTTCAATGAAGATGGCTAATGCACATAATTCTGTGAAAGCCTCACACAAACAATATCATGCAATTGAGAGCTGACCTCTTATAAATTTTGTACCAATTTCAACTGAATCTGACCAATATTTAAGTATGAACATAAGTATTTACATTTCTATTTATAAGTCCTTCCCTTTGCATTAAAACTCAGTTGAAAACAGTCTGTTAAAGATCAGCCCCTACAGAAAAGTCACTGAAGTGTTTTTAAAATGGGAGCTTCTCTAGTCTCTGGTGTAAGGCACGGGAACTGCTTTTTTAGCAAGCTCCCTGGTGGTTCTTAGGCACATTAAAATGTGACAGCCACCACTGCTAAGGTCTGGGGGAGAACAGAGGAAACTAAAGGCACAACTCTTAACCACTGACTTGTTAACGACCTACGACTGTGTGAGAGAAGACAGGTAGTCAAAATGAAAGTGTGTGAGAGAGGAAGGGGCGGGGCTGCCAGAGACCAGAACAGAATCATCTATAGGCCCAAAACACATACACAGCTACTGGTTACACCTCACACTCACTTTCATTTTAGACTTTCCAGTGATAGAAGGTAGTTTGCACACTAAAGTCATTATACAAATATTATATTAAATACATAATACATATACATAAATATATAAAATCTAGTAGAGTCAAGGAATCATAGTTTGTTTTGACTCATCAAATATTCCAGGCCAGAGTTATTATCTCTGGCTTGTATAAGTCAATCAATTTTGAAAAACTTCTAAAGCAATAAAAGATATCTAACTTCAAAACTTTCTCCAAGATAATTTAATCTTTTTCAGGTAGAAAGGATTTCTCCAATCTTCCAGTGCCTCAGGACATTATTAACATAAGCGTTCAATAAATATGTGACAGGTTTAATGACCATCAATCAATCATGTTCCTGCTTCAGTCCTGCAATGCAGTTCCCATATGTCCTGCAGAGTCCCTACCATGTGCTCCCCCACTAAGCCCGCCTCCCCCCATTGCCAGCCACCCTCAGAGAGGTCTGGAGGATGTACAGAGAGCTCATTAACTTGGAGTTGAAGGTTCACAGATTGAGAGGCACTTTACCATACCACAGTTGCAAAGAGTTTTATTCTATCACCACATTTTATTTTTAGTTTATGAACCCAGTGGAAATCTATTCTGAATTTAAAGGTTTCCTCATTCAAGTACATTGGAATCATCTGTCAGGATAAATATCTGCCTTGAAAAAGTCTAAAGGTGCTCAAAGTATATATCAGATTGAACCACATGAAATTGCTGTTTCTATAAGATCAGCAGGAGGCAAATATAAAAAATGTCTTAATACCAAAATATAGGGCTCCAGATTACTCAAACATGGCCAACTAGTATGCAAAGTAATTTATGGAAATTTCTCTTTGCCCTCACCCAGTATATGGTTTACATGAAACAGAAAAAAAAAAAAAAATTCACGGTTTATAATAAATCCCAACTACTTGCCTACACACAGATGCACCCAGAGAGGAAAAAGGAGCAACTGCTACCTGGTACATGCCTTTCCAACATATCCCAGCTGAGAGAAAGAGCTATTCCAACAGGGCCACCCAAACAACTGAGTCTCACAAAAAGGACAGGATCCTGCCCTCTTCCCTGCCAAGGAGCTCTTCCACAAATTCTGACCTGAGTCTCTTCTGACCAAAGAATTTCATGCTGCACCTATGTGCTCAGGGGGCTCCCCATCGACTCTGGTGGGTCCCACTGGGCACCAGAACCGCTGTTTCACATGTGCTTGAAAACAGGAAATCACCGCAACTCAAGTCTAACAGGCCCATTCTCCCCAGGGATAAACACAGGCCCACGGTGGAACCTAACTGTTTAGGCATAGCAGCTCCCAAGGGGGAAAACGTCTGGTTAATCTTCTATATCCTCTCATTCAGAGGAACAGTGTCCCCTGAGAGCAAAAAGCACTGCTCTGTGAATGTCTTGATGCTACTGCTTTTACACCATAAATCCACAAAGCAGGAGAGACCCAGGAGGCTGTGACCACCACCAGGATTCATGAACTTCTGAGAAATAAAGAAACAGAATGATGGTAGTCAAAGATGGAGCAGAAGGCTTTACCAGAGACAGAAGCTGTGAGCCCCTGGCCACTGTCATGACGCAGGCCATACACTCTTAGCCAAGAAGGAGCACTTTTGATACCTTGGCACCAACAGTTCTGTTCAGATAGAAAACAAAATGGAAAAAGAATTCTCTAGTATTTTTCAATAAGACCTCTATGAATAAACATGAGAAAGAATGAAAATGGCATTATTTGGCTAAGAAGACAGTGGGGAAGGGTTAAAAGAACCTTAATGTTATGGCTCCAGTCCATGATTAGACTCAAAGAACAACCTCAAAAGATACATTTCAAGAAATAAAAAATGCTTAATGAGAAAGGAAAACAGTTAAGAAAAAGATACTAAAAAAAAGTCTCTCACTGAGACCAAAGAAATGGAAGAGCAGCTTCAGGTCTTTGGTTTCTGTACCTCCTTCCCATGGGCCAGGCAGGTCTCTCCTGGAATAGTCTCCCTGAGGTCACCCACAGCTAAAAAGGCCGGCAGCACCAGCAGAGGCCAGGCGACCACACGGAGCCTAAAAATAAGGTGCTCGGCCTACGCCTACAGCACTGGCAGCCATGAACCGCCATCTGGCCAAAATCTATTTATTTTACCAAGAACACAAGAGTTATTTTGGAAATGTGTGTTTTTATAAGTTAAAATGTGATGATCACTATCTTCCTGATTTTTATTGTCACCGTCATCCTCTTTGAAGTGGTACTGAGGTACCAGTGCTCAAGTTCTAGGTCTTCTCTCAGAGCCATTTTATGGTAGGGCACTCAGGGGACATGCTGTGGTCAGCACAGATCACTCGGCCCACCCTCTCGATTTCTCTCATTGAATTACCTGTGTGAAGTCTTAAAATCGCCAGTTTACAGATCTGTGAATTCTCAACTGGCAGATCTGGGTTAGTACCACCCATTACCGAACATTTAAAAAAAAAAAGGAAGAAAGAAAGAAAGCTCATTACACTACGCGACATGTATATACAATAAGGCCTTTGTCCTTAAAAGAAAAACATAATTTTCAACAGAGTCAGCTCCCAGAAGCCAAGGGAGCTAACATCCAAAACCTAATATAAATACCACCGCTTGAGTCAAGATTTCGGAGTTAGCCTCACTGAATGGGGCTTGAAATGTCTGGGGAATGCCAGCTTCGGGGATCGGGAGACATTCTTCACGGCGACTTTTGGAAGTGGAAGTGAGCTGGTCTCAGAACCCCGCTTCTCCACACCTCCTGCCCTGTCATCAACATTTCTGCTTGTGACAGCAGGATATTCCTGTAGGAGGGAATGTTCCTTTCATCACAAATAAAAGTAGGTCTCGAGGTGTATATGACCCTACATTTTCAAATGCAATTGCATTCCCTTTGAAGGGAAAAAAAAAGTGTTCTGGTAATGATTATTTAGGATGTCTTTTATAGAGGAGGGTGACCTTCTGTGACAAACTCTCTGGGAGAGTCATGTTTTGGAACTTGGAGTTCCATTCTGGGGGGAGCTATCCCAAGTGTTAACAACACGAACTATAAACAGGAAACTTTCAGCCCTACTCCCACTCAAGTCCCCAAGCTGTGGACCTCTCGCTGCAGCTACTTGGTGGGCAGAGATGAGCACGATGAGCTTCTTACACTTGAGGACCTCATCCCTCAAGACATAAATTTGCCCCAGTAACTTCACGGCAAGGGAAAACATTCTCTTAAAGAGAAGCAGAAGGAGGCTCTTGGAGGAGCTGAAGGGCCTCTGGTCACAAGCACACAAAGCTGTGTGAATGTGTAGGGCCACGTGTCTAAGTCCGGCCAGTCTGGGTCATCTGGGCTGACCCTTTGAGGGTTGAGGCCCCGTGCCTCAGGTGTGCGTGAGTGACTGTGCCCTTAAACCCTTTAAAACAAAGAGGACCCACAAGGGTAAAGTTCCGGGCTTCACTCAGTGACTAGTTCCACATTTCTGCTTCCCACCCGCCACATTTAAAACTCAGTGGTAAGTGCCACACAACGACAACCGGGCCCCCCTGCCAAAAGGACACTGGTGAGTAGTCCATGGATGGATGCAGATCAAGAGCGTGAATCCTCGAAGGTGAAAAATGAAGGAACCACCCACTTACTGAAGCCCAAATACCAGGGCTTTCCATCTTTGCATAGAAAGGACAGCAGCTACTTCTACTTAAGTTTCATTGTCTACCTGAGAAAACTCCAGAGTACACATGTGGCACAGGTGTTGACAATAAACTATTAAGAACAGTTCATTTATTCACTTCTTAGAAGGATCCCATGGGCAATAACAATATACTATTGTTCCAAAAGAATGTATTTTTTTAAATCGTGCTTAAAAACTGGTTTGTGGCAGGTAAGGTCAACTTTCTTCATTCATGGGTTTAACCAAGTATGGATTACTCAGAAAAAAATAGGCATTTGTACTGAACATGTGTGGACTTTTTCCTTGTCATTATTCTCTTAGCAATACAATATAACAACTACTTACATAACATTTACATTAAATTAGGTATTAAAAGTAATCTAGAGATGATTTAAAGTATATGAGAGGATTGTATAAGTAATATGCAAATGCTACATCATTTTATATAAAGGACTTGTGAGTCTGGGGGTTTTAGTAACTGCTGGGGTCTTGGAACCAGTCCCCACAGATACCAAGGGATGACTGTATTTCACCTTGTTCTATTCAAGTTCTTCCCTTTGATAACAATTCCTTTGACACTGTTTACAAAAGACTTTCACAAACATCCATCACATTTAACCCACTCACATCACCTCAGTTAATGGCTACAACTGCCTACTGAGGTCTTCCAGAAGATACATTGACTTTCCCAGTACTCACTACTAAGGTTCAGACAGACCAAAGTGCCTGCTCAGTGATGCACAGCCACCAGGTCACCTGGGCGAAACCAGAACCCATAACTTCAGACACCAAAACCTCCACTCCGCCGCTATAGTTCACCATCAAAATGAGCATTAAAAATGTGATGAAGAAAGAAAATATGTTACCTGAAGACTTAGATTTGAAGATATTAAGTTATATCATAATATTTTTAAAGCACCATTAACAGTTTAATAGAGCAAACTTTAAAGTTTATACTAGTAAATTTTTATATTAGTCAGACTCTTTTATATTATTGCTCTTATTCCTAATAAAAAAATGTCTCAGTGTGGCTTGTTCCTTTTTGCAGTGAACTATAGAAACATTCCAACAATGTTTGGCAAAAGTACATTACTTCTATCCATGAAATTAGTTTTGTTTTGGTAACTTTAAAATGTCATGTGATATTTATATAATCTCTTTTGCTAAGATATTTTAAAATCCAAGTTTGGAAATGTGTGATTTTTGCATTAAATTTTCAATATCCCCTTTAGTGATCTTAGTTTGGAACTTGTGCCAAATGGGGTTCCAATGAATCCTATCTATGATCAATTCGATTCCATGTGCAAATGTGCAGCAGGTGCTAGAGAGAAGGGAATCACTGTTCATTGTTTGAAATAGTCCAAGGACACAGTGACCAGTTTCTTTTTGGTATTCTTCTAGAATTACTCAGTCTACCTCTCTGTACTATTTAGTCCTGCAATTTTTTGTCTTCCCTAAACATTTTCTTTTTTTTTTAATTTGTTCTTCCTAGATATACATGACAGTGGAGTGTATTTTGACATATCATACATACATGGAGTATAACTTATTCTAATTAGGATCCCATTCTTGTGGTTGTATATGATGTGGAGTTTCACTGGTCATGTATTCACATACAAACATAGGAAAGTGATGTCCAGATCATTCTACTGGCTGTCTTATTCCCATCCTCTTCTCTTCCCTTCATTCCCCTTTGTCTAATCCAACGAACATAAATACTGTTATCTCATTCTAGACTAAGGTGTCATAAACATACATTGGAGGAAAGATAGCCTTCAATAAATAGTGCTGGGAAAACTGGAAATCATATGTAGCAGAATGAAATTGAACCCCCTATCACTCACCCTTCACAAAAATCTATTCCTCAAATGTTTTCTGCCTTGACTTGTGCCCTCCTGGTTCTCCTTCTGCCTCTTTAGCTACTTCTTGATCTCTTTCATCAGTCTTTCCTTTCCTATCCTTGTCTTTAATATAACCGTTCCATTTAACAGTGCAGGCTCATTCCTTAACATCTCAATTTAGGCCCCCTCCCAAGGCAGAAAAAAAGTAAAATAAAATAATTCTCAAAGTTTTGCAGATCATTTCTATGCAGATAGTTAACAAATTGCTCTTCCAGGTCCAATTTCTCTACTGAGATCCAGATTCACATTTTTAAGAGCTTACGATCCCCATCAAGTCTAAGCTTACCACCCATCTACCTCCCTAACCGATTCTCTTCCCACGCTGTCACATTGGCTAGAACTCTCAAAATTTCCTTCAATTTACCCCATTCTTTCTATTTTCTTGCCAACTGCTACCAACTTGGGCTCCAAAATGCCTCTCTAGAGGTTCTCAAATCTTGTGGTGCACATTTTTAGGATGAGCCACCCAGTTTTTGATTAATGTGTGCTACCATTGAGCACAGGTAATATCATGATAATATCAACCAGGCTGAATCATTTGCCAAATGAAAGATGCAGCAGCATATCACTGTTTGAGTATGAGGAGACAACTGGCACCCAAAATAGAATTTTGAGAGGAAGCTCTAGGAGGTAAACCATTTTTTGTTCCAGTAGCAGCACCTGCTTTAGGAACGAAACATCATTAGCAAGGCGACTGTGCTAGAGACACCTATACACATCTTTCCACTGCAATGACTACTGCTTTCTACCAACCATGTCTTTTGGGGAGTCTGTTTGGAGTCTGTTCATCCAAATATTTCAGAACTGGAATGTAGTTAAGGAAATCTGAAAGAATGTGCAACACTGGTTTATCCCAAGTCCTTTCCATCTCCACTGCCCACCCCAGCTCCAGGATGCTGCTGTCACATGACCACATCACATCCCTGCAGTCTGATGTCCAAACTCCACTCTCTCCCCTCTAAACATCCCCCTCAAAAGCTCCTTGAGGCATTTAAATAACACATCTTATTGGGTCACGTGACTGCATGAAACGATTAAATGGATCCACCCACGATATAAATGGAACTGATGAGCTCACTATTCCATTCAAGGAGCTCCATAGGGTAGTTCTCAAGGACTGTGCTACCTCAGTTCCATCAGGGCTCCAGGCATGCTGGATTCTGCGACCTCCACATAGCCCAAACACACTCTGGGTCTTTCCTGCACTTGGCCTGGCCTGGACTATCTCTCCTCCCCATCAATGTCCCATGTGCTCAAGCCAGAAATTGTCTACATTTCCCTTTGGACTTGGATTCAAGTCCATCATAGAGGGTTTTCTGGCGCTCCTGTAAACATTTTCATGCATATCTCTCTCTCCCTCACCAAGTTGTCATCCTATTGGTCTTTGTCTCCTCAAAGGTACCCAACCGGCACTATTCTTCAAACACAGGGAAGCTAAAAATGAAAAAATAAAATGGAAGCAGGGATGAGGTGTAGAAAGACAGAAGAAAGAATAATATTATTGAATTTATGACCTGCTATCCCTAGTGCCTTGAGCAGTGTTTTATAGAATTAGGACTGGGAATCAACGAGTCTTAAAATATACACCCAGCTCATTTGCTGATCTTAACTAAGTTCAACAAGCACACTTGACCTCCCAGTGCCATGAGAGGTGGTGTTATTTGTATTCTTTCACAGCACAAAGGGTTCTGTACGCCAACAGCCAGATGGAAGTGCCACAGAAGAGAGTGTGAGAAAATGATACCCTCTATTGATCCAACACATTTTTATTAGCTGGTTTTATTTTTCCATCGTTTTGCTTTGCCTGACTTTTCCCATTATCTCCTCTTTCCTGCCCTATTTATGGTATTCCAGAATGGGGCAGGATCGCTCTCCTTAGCATGACTCTCCACGCTCCAAACGCAGGCTACCGTCCACGCACTGTTGACGCACACGGTCAAGACCAACATCGCGAAACCCAAGGAAAGCATGTTGGAAAGGAGATGGGGAAGGGAGCAATGAGTAAGTAGGCAGCAAAAACACACTCGAGTCTGGAACGGGGTCGAGAGACTTCCACAAGGCGGGCCAGGAAAATCCCCGTGGTGCCAGCCCACTAGGCAGTTTTTCCAGAATTACACAGCTCGAGTCCCAACCCTATCTCTGCCAATAAAAGTACAAGTGAAGGTGACCCCACAGGAACAGAGATGTAAATACTCCGCAAAAAAAGGAGGTCCCTCTTGCATGGAAAGATTTTTTTAATGTTTAATAGAGAGTAAGGGGAAAACTTACACCAGGGCCCACAGAACACTGGACCAATAAGAAAACAGCTTAGATCAGCCCAGCCCAAGCCTGGAGGGACAGAAAAACTCGCTCAATGTTACTGACGTAACTGTTCGTAAAGATGGGTGGGCTTGGAATCACTGTCGCTACGGCTTCTCTCTATCAACTTCTCTTTGCATCTTTTTCTGATGAAACTTTGCATCCTATTCCGAAAGAGTGATAAGAATTGTTTAAAAAACATCATCAACACAGCAAAAGCAAATCATGTCAGAGAGCTTTCTATCTATCATGTCCTGGGCCAAACCTTATGTACTGTATCTCATTTAATTCTCACAGCAATACTATGAGCAAGTCGTTGATTTCTGTTTCACTCTCCAGATGAGGAAATGGAGGTTTAGGAAAGTGAGGGAACTGTTTCAAAGTTTATCATGAATTGGATTTGACACTAAGCCCATTGGATGCCTAGGCCTCTTCTCCAACAATGAGACAATACCAGTCAAAAGCTGCATCTTCCCATGAAGGACTTTCCAAGTTTCAGACTTGGCTTATGCTACAAGATCAAAAACCATTCTAACTTCCTGCAAAGAGACCTATGTTAGCTCTGTGGAGGCTGAAACTATTCTCTGAAGTCTCTGGAGGTGTCTATAGACATTTGTAAGTAGTAAAAGACTACTAGAAGCACATTGGTTTAGTAGATAATAAAGTGGCTCCACGCCCCAATTCTGTATCTTAGTCACTGTGTGACCTCAGGAGATTTGCTCTGTTTCTCTGAGCCTGGATAAAATGTGGCCTAGAATAACTGCCTCAGAGCTGATATTTGTGAATGTGCCAGCACAACCCTGGTTGTGCTATTGAAAGGCTGTCCTATTGAAAGGCAATTGGCCATATTGCTTTCTAAACAAAATAAAATAAATAAATAAATATGATCACTTCCTCAGTGAGCATCCAAAGTCTATGAATGACACTTAACAGTTTTGAGAAAAGTATGGCAAGTCATGTACATATGGATATACTAAGTGCAGTATCTGTCTGAACACAACCTAGCTACTTTATATCTCCTCCCCACTCTTTCACACCCCACCCCACACACACACCAACTGAATCCTGCTGCAAATTATCTCCTTGATTCTCAAACACATGCCTCACACTTGCTCAAATAATATCTATCTGTTCTCCAGTCAGTTATAACACAGACAGTGAAAACACCAGGATTTGATGGAGATAAAACACCCGAAAGGGCTGAGATGCTGGGAGCTACTTGTTTAGTGATAGAGGACTCCTGAGATCCAAAAAGTAGAAGACAGCAGACAAGGTCCACTCTGTTTTCACTCTTTGGTTGGCTCTGAGATAGGTGGGGCCCTGCTTCTTGTAACACTGAATTTCACGTGGCTTTTTATGAGCAAAGGGTCCATTTCTACATTGCACCTCTGGATTTAAAAGAGGAAATTTCAACCTCAGAATAATGTTTTCTGCTGAACAAAATGTATGCCAAACTAAGCTCTGACTTCTGGTTTTCTGAGTCCCAGCCTCCAAAGTTTTCTCAGGTTTCCTGTCCTGGACCCAACTCATTGGCTTCTGCCATTTCCTCCTGTGGTACAGTTAGGTGAAAAAGGGCTGAGAAGTGTGAGTACCCCTTCTCA
Source organism: Sciurus vulgaris (assembly GCF_902686455.1). Classification (NCBI taxonomy): domain Eukaryota; kingdom Metazoa; phylum Chordata; class Mammalia; order Rodentia; family Sciuridae; genus Sciurus; species Sciurus vulgaris. Next base: position 94,471,038 of record NC_136468.1, on the reverse strand, counting down.
CATACAGTTGGTAGATTTGGGGATGCCCAGAGAATTGCTCAGGATTCATTTACCTAGGTATGGCTGGCTCCCTACAGCTGGACTTCTAAGCGGGTACCAAAGTGTTTTCCTGGGCATTATGGGAAAAACAACTCTAGCAAGAAGGGGGAAAAAAAATCAAACAAAACAGTAAGACATCTGGACCTCCTTTTCTTGGCCCCATAAAAGATCATTTTGTAAAGCAGGAGAAGGCTGTGCTTTGCTTTCTCACTCAACAACAAAGCACATGCAGCTTTAACCTAAACTGCCTACCTGGTTCCAGAGATCTTGGAACCCAGTCCAAGGCTGATGCCTCTAAATGCTCCCCCTTGAATAGAAGAACTGAAGCATTATGGGCCACCTACTTCTAAAAGGAGGTTCCATCATCAGCTAACAAACTGGTTATTCTTAAACTGTGACTGGTTCTGGCAAGATGCTCAGGTCTATGCAGACGATGATAAATGAGAATTAAATTATGCAGTTCTGCTTACTGTGGCCACTGCAGCCACTGCCATCCTCGAAATCTCCACAGAAATGAGCTCATTCCACCTTTGAAATATTATGGAACTTAAAAGTTTAAATCAGGGCAAGCTGATCTTGTTGGGTTTTGCAAGCTTTGAGACTGTAATTATATGCAGGACTTTGTGCCACTGATTTCCTCCCAACTGTAACATTTTATATCTTCTTTTAAGCATACGTTGAGGTTAAGGTTTTTTGGGGTTTTTTGGTTTTTTTTTTTTTTTTTTAGTACGTTATGAAATAAGATATGAGCTTACGCCCAGCCTTAGGTATCCTTCTGCCAAAAGAGCGGACCAATATAAACTAAATATGACTATTTTCTTTATCCAAAGTTCAGTTGAGACTATTACGTACCTTCTTAATATACATACATAAACCTACCTCAAGACCAACACTCCCGGCAGGTCAGCTGAAATCATAACGAGATTTTCCTTTTATATAATGTGATTAACAATGTTAACTAACCAAACTCCCGAAAGACTCCAGGGAAACAAATAAAATAATTCATGGAATGCCAAAATGTAAAATAATTTAGATGGTCTTTTATCCCCACCCCACCCCCTCCACTCCCACCTGCCTGCTTTTTCCTGCCTTTAAATTAATAAATAGCCTATTTCTTCTTCTTCTAGGCATGTGATCCAGAGACAGACAACCCTGAGACTGAGTGTCAGCACTGCCATTCTAGTGAATAAAATAGTAAATATCACATACACTATACAAAATTTACTAAAATACGACTTTCACTAGCTGCTTAGTCGCATACGTTTCCAGAGTCCTCATTTGTAAAACAGAAGGAAAACCCCTCAAAGGATTTTTGTAAGGATCATATTAAACAATGCAGGCTTAGATAAGTGCCTGGAAAGTAAAAAGTGTTTCATAAATGTTTGCTTGCTAATATTGTCAATTTGCTAAATATGTCTACCTTCCAAACTAAGTATAAAAATGCCAAGCAGCCTCCTGGCCAGGCGGCCAGATTTGAAATCCATGGAGTATAGCGGATACAGCAAAAAATTACAAGAACATACACAAAGAGAAAAATGGTCATCCATCTACTCTTACTCAATTTTACCAAGTCACTGAAAATGTTTGGAAGCCATAATGACTGTGACAGCTTGGGTCCACAATTCTAAATCCCTGCAAAGGTCATGGTGGCATATCACTGAGCCTTTAGCGAAGGAAAGAGCTCTATGGGCCTCCTGAATACTGGGTGAGTCCAACTGCCAAGGTCCTGAGAAAGGACTTCTGACAGCATTCATCCAGGGCAGATGCCTCTAAATGCTACCTTCAAACCTACAGAATTTTAATACCTATTTCCTTATTACTAAATCTCCACTTCGCAAGGAGAACAGTATTTTCCACTAGAGTAGGATACTGAAAAGGAAGAACACCATGTGGGGAATTATTCATAATGTAATTTGGGAGCAGTATGCAAAATTCAAACTGTGTGTTTATTTAAACTTTCTAAATAGTAATATTGCCAAGGAGAAAAATAATATTTTAAAATGTAGAATTCTCAGCATATTTAAATATTACTTGGTCAGGACAATTTCCACTGAAGAGAACAAGATAAAATAATTCATTCACATTATCCAGGTAAGAGAAATGAAAATCCAGGTAAGAGAATGAAAAAAGGCGCTCACACAACACACACACACACACACACACACACACACACACTCACTCACACACTACATTTAAAAATCTGCAACTGAAAAAAAACTTAAAACTTCTTTTCAAGAAGTTCTTTAGTAAAGATCATTAACATATCAGCTTATAATCACAAAATCTAAAGAACCCCTCTCTCAGCTCTTTTCATTAGGTAGCAATATTTATCACCTGAGCAAATGTAATGTCTTTTTACTTTGTTTCTCTTGGTTTCCTTAGTCTTCAGAGTCTAATAATCATTAGATACAGGCCTTCACCTTACTCATCTTCACCCATTCGTCATTTCAAAACATTTAACCTCTTCTCTTATCAGGAAAAGGTTTGGTTTTAAGTCCAGATGGCTTGGCTTTTGCCTAAACAGAGAAGGATCCCCTCTCCAATTCCACAGCACATGCTGATCCGGTAACAAATATTCATCTATCACTTTGGGGCTTTGCATTTGACTGCCTTAATGTACTTTCAACAGGGTTTTGTGATGTGTAGTTTTTAATCGAGCTTTGCCAAAAGTGACTGACATAATAAAACACTCTTCAGCAAAAATGTTGTTCTTTGTGATTCATCTAAGAATTCTTATTTATATAACTTAATCTCCCCCAAGTGGTTACTTATTAAACTTATCATTAACTATTAAGTTAAAGTAACTTGAAACAAATTATTTGTTTGAATCTACTATCCTCAACCAGTGTTAACTAAGCAGCTGTCAGCTACGCATCATTTTCTATTAAGAGTGAAATTGTCCTTTCTGACTGTGCTTCCAAATCAAAAATGCAGATTGCATTTGAGAGGTTGGTGTATAACAGGCAAATAAGTTTAAGAAAGAAATCCAAGATTACACATTGTCTTCAAGTTTGGCCTTTGTGGTGGTCATCTCTCTTTCCCCTTGTCACATACCTTATCCTGACCTTTATGCCTAAATGTTATCTCATCATTTTCCTGCTGAGCTCAGATGATAGAACCAATGCAAAAAGTTTGGTGGTATCTATGATTTGGTAGCAGTAGCCATTAGCAAGAACAGACACTGCAAACTGTTATATTCATCAAAATAATGCCATACGAAGTCCATCTTGAACTTACTTCTGTAAAGATGATGTCAACGATAAGAATTCTAACCCTGACAAAATGGGAATTGCCAGAACCCACAAAACTCAGAAATTGAGCTGAATTCAGTACACAAACTATGCTGCAGTTATATTCAATTTTCTGATAACTAAAAACAAAATTTTAAGATCTGGTTATATTATCACATTTAATGGATTCACCTCGTCCACAAGAGCAACTGAGTTCATTTTACCTGATCGCCACACTTACCAAGCACACACACATTATGCAAGGGTTGTCTGTGATAAATGGAATCTGTAGAACTTCGCCCTCATTTTCACATTTTGCAACAGAACCTGAAATGAAAAAAAAGAAATTTATATGTAAACCTTTCTTAGTGGCATTTTATAAAATCTTAAATTTTCCCACTAGTCCTTTATGAAACATCTACCCAAATTCCAGAAATTCTTAATGACTTTGAAGCTATCATCGAAAAAATCTCCTAGCATGTATTTTAGTTTTGTTTAAACAGAAGTTTTTTAAACACTGTACTATGTAGATAGATTTTCTACTCTCAGATGTTAAACACAATTCCAAATATTTCACTGAATCTTAATTTCTCCTTTGTGAAAATATTTCAGCTACCGCACACACCCCATATGCAAAAAAAAAAAAAAAAAATCAAATTGACCATTAGGGAAGATTTTTAATTCAAACAAAATTCAGGACTCTGTCTATAAGCAGGCCTTTTATACGGATCTGCCTCATGCTATCGTGGGTTGAAATCACTTTTTGAAATGCAATCCTCTTTTCTCTTCTCTTAGAAATTGATTCAACATTTTCTTTTCTGCACCAGGTGTCAGTAAAGTATGTCCTTCAGACTAGCAGCTGAGGTCTTCACCTGCTTGAAAACATATAATTATTATATCCTGCTATTATTGCCCTTTTTAAAAATGATAGTTTCTTTAAATTCAATATCTGGAAAGCCAGTGCTTTAAAAGGCACTGCCTAGCACAGTTGAGATATTGGAACCCTACAGGCTGTAAAAAGAGGGTGTGCGGAAAACCCCGCAATTTTTTTCTTAGTTGAGGAAAAGATAAAAATAAGGGTTGAGGAAAATATTAAAAAAAAAAAAAAAAAAAGGAATTTCTTAACTACAAATAGAATGTTTATTATCATCACATTGAAGGCACCAGTCCTCAGCCATCAACCTCTCCACCTACTCACAGCCTTCCCACACCTTCACCCCCGGCTTCGCTTCAACCCCTTCGCGGGTTAGAGGCAGGCACCGAGGTGCGCTCTCCTCACCCTTCCATCCCCGGGGCAATCCAGCGCCTTCTCTCCCAAGTATCAAACCAGTGTCCAGAGGGCCAGTCCCTCCCGCGCCCTCCCCTACCTGTCAAGAAGGAGGAAGCCAGAGACATTGGGACCCCCGAGCAATTGAGCAGCAGCAAGACGCAGCAGGTAATCCCAGGCGAGCGCCGGCAGGGACGCTCAGCCAGAGCCCTGACGCCGGAGAACCAGAGCATCGTCACCTGGAGGGAATCCCGGGCGACTGCAGGTCCCGCGCCGCCGCCTCTGCTCCGCGGCCGCCGCTCGCAGTCAAAAAGGGCTTTCAGCCGGCGTGTCGGGAGACAGTCCGCGAAGGAGGGAGGCGGGCGCCCGGGAGCCGGGCGGGAGCGGGCGGGAGCGGGCGGGGGAGGGGGAAAGAGGGAGGGGGCGAAGGGTTGGGGGCGCCCAGGGAGGAGGGGTCCTGCGGCCAGGCTCGTCCAATGCAGCTTTTCCCCCCTAAGGGAGTTGCTTGCCTCGGGTTAGCAGTCCTCCCCTCCACTCCAGAGAGGGGCCGGGAGGAGGGGGTGTCAGAGCGGCCAGGGATAGACCCAAAGGAGCGGCGGCGCTGCCGAGAGCGCACAGCCGGTCCGCCGCCCGCGACCGATTGCAGCTACTGCTCCCGGCGCTGCCGCTGCGGCTGCCGCTGCGTCCTCCACTCCCGCACTCCCCAGCTCCCGCAGGCTCTGCCGGCCCTCCGCCCCGCCGGCGCGCGAGACTAGGACGCACCGGGCACCTCCCGGAACCCGCTGGGGGCGCCCGGGCACAGGAGAGCTGGACGTTACCCGCGCCCCTAGCACATCTCGGCCCAGCGTCCAGCGGGTTCCCCAGCTCCTCTGGAAGGCCACCCGCCCCGGGGCGCCGATCCGAGCCGGGAAGGCGCGTCTCCACTGCCCGGGGCGCTCGCCGCCTCCTCCCTTTCCTGAGTAGCCCTCCCCCCCGGGGATGCCTCACCACCCACGCTCGCGCCGGGGTGCCCTAGCCCTTTGAGGGAAACTAAAATGGGGCGCAGGGACGCCTCAACACCCCTACTCGCTCCCGGGTACCCCGGATTTGGGAAGGAGCAAGAAACCCCGCGCAGGAGTCTCCCTACAACTTTTCCCACTGTTTTGCTTCTCTCTGGCGGGGGAGAGGCACCAGATTCCTGGGGCTGAGCGGTCGGAGGGACGAGTGGTCTTAGAGATCTGTGCTCCGTGCTTATGTGTCTGAGCGTCTTGACACTAGGGAAGACAAGTTGAATCCACACGCGAGGTCAATTAATAAAGGGACTGAGGCAAATGCCTTTCACCCTTAAAAAGAGGAACAGTCGCTCAGAAACTCCTCCCTTCCAACCTCGGGTGTACTGGGGTGGGGAGGTGCTATTGGACTAATCTTTCATTCACCCGCGAAAGAGGGAGGGACCCGCCGCGCAGCCCCGCCGCTAATCTCTGGCTGGGGCAGCCACCGCGGCTGCTTAGGCGGCTGGGTGTGCAGTCGCCGCAGCAACTCCAGCTGCACCCTTCTTGCTTCTGCAACCCTGGTATCAGGGAGTCCCATCTTTTGATCTCCGCGGTTGAATCGAGGCCTCCCGACCAAGCTGTGGCACCCTCTACTCAAAGAAATGCAATCCAGGAGAGGAGAATTTTTGTAACTATATTGTAAGGACATAAGGTGGGTGAAGGACGCTTGGCAAATGTCGGAGCCTAGTGATCAGCTGTCTTTGGGGCCCATTAGGGGACACAGGCTTCTGCTCTTCCAAGAATAGGAACCAGGTACCCGCACTCCCATCCTCCCAGCGACAGGTCAACCTGAGTGGATCCTAACAGCAAATCATTAAAAGACCAAGCATTTTCCCGCCCCCTGCGGGACTGGGATGGACCTAAGAGTCTCCAGGCAAAGTGGATTTGTAGTCGTACAAACCATATCTTAGAAAGTAAATGAGTCTGTTTCCTTACACGTTTTTTCTAGTTTCATCTTAACCCTTCCCATTTTTTTTGTTTTTGTTCTAGTTTTTCGTTTTGTTTTGGCAGTTCGATTTATCCCCACGCTCCGCGGCTCCCCCACCGCCCAGTGATTTGGTGGCTTCGCTTAATGAGCGCGGCATTGCCAACATCCCAGCACAGCAACCAACTGATAGGAGCACTTTGCAATGACGTGGGGAAAGTGAGAGAAGGGAAAGCTGTCATTAGCTTAACATGCTCCATTTCCCTCTCAAAACAGATTTTTATTGTAAAACTTAAATTAAAAGAGAAAGGAAAATGATGTGGTTGCTGTTTTTCCCCCAAATAACACCATGGCCAGGCAGCTTCTTGAAAATCAGTGTGTTTAATGTATTTACTAATGATACAGAAAGATAACTTGCAAAAAAGAAAAAAAGAAAGAAAACATTTCCACACTTAGATTTTACTTCCTGCAGCAACTGATTAAAAATAAAACATTTAAAGATGCAGATGAGTACAATCAGTCAAAACCACTACCTCCTTCCTCTATGTAAAGAGTCTCCCCGATAGAGTTTTTAGATCAAGTTGTTAATCATGACTTACCAAGGAAAACTAAATAATAGAGAGGTGGGAGAACTTTTATTCCCTAGATGTCAGTAGGTTTGGATAAACATACACTATAAAATTGCGAATATGTGCGTGTGTGGTTGAGATGCCTTCTCTGGCAGCAGCCACACATCCTCACAGTTTGTATGCAAAATATCTTTATGATGGAATTTAGGTACTTGTGGCATTTCTATAACAGGTGGCATGGTGCTTTGGGATGCATTGGAACTCTCCCGGTAAGTATAAATACAAAAACCACCTGGAAAACATTTTCATATGCCTGGAAGTTTGCAAATGGGAAAGATGTACAGAAGACTTTGGCAAACCTGACTCTTCTTCCTGTTTATTATAATGTGCTACTTTTTTCATAAATGGGCCCTACTTCTAAAAAAGCAAACTGCCCCCAAAGAGCCTATCAGAAAGTTTCACCATGCATCTACTGCTGCTGCAACCACCCTTAAAGTGTCAGTCCATGCCTATTGGTCTCTGCCCACTGAGACTGAGATAATTCAGGGGCAAAGAGAAAACACCTGCACTGAAAGGTATAGATCTGCGTTTACATTTAACCTAAATGGTGGTACCATCCAAATGACATTCACTGGAATCAAAAGAAGAAAAAGAAATGTATGTTTGACTCTGATTACAACCTCTTTCAAGCGTAAGGAGGCAGTGGGGCCCCAAGACCAATTTAACGCAGGGCCTACCCCAGGCTAAGGTGGACAAACTGCTATCTCCTCTTGCTCTCTAAAATAAAATGTGTAACCTAATAAGATTGAAAGGGAGACAGGCCTGGGGTAAGAGAAATTGTATTCAACTCTTCTCAAATCTATGATGCTGGATTCTCACTGAAAAATTCAGTTGTATAGTCAACTGAATATACAACTTATTATTGTGACTTCAAGTTCCTCAGTTACTTCCAGAGAAATCACTTCAACCCAACTTCCCCAAAATAAAAATGAATAAACCTTTCATAAAGGAACCAGGGTAAAGGAACTGTGATACCATCCACCACATTTATGAGGGTTGCTCTTGTACAAAGCACCAGTCTAGGTGTGCAGACTTGATTTTTTGACTTGATAAAGGATCGTGCCATGAAGGAGCTTACTGTCTTGTAAAGGGGATAAAGCATGCTTATATAATATAGTGCAAGGTAGGAAGTGAAGATAAGAGAAGGAGATAACTTGCCTTGATAATCTAAAAGAGAGAGAGAGAGAGATCAAGCTTCCTAGAGGAGGTGGCACCAGCTGAGCTTGGAATGAAGGAAGGGCAATCTGGGAAAAGCAGGAAATAAGAGTGGAGAAGCACAGCATTCCCAAAGAAAATGGGGAGCAGTAATTCTACTGGGCCTTCTGTTGCCTGGGCAGAAGCTGATGGGAATCACGAAGATGGTGAGGAACGTGTGGACAGCATTTGAGGGATCAACCCCAGATGACCCACAGGGAATCTACCATGGAATTTTTCTTTGAAACATCCAGACTACATTTCTTTAGAAGGGAAATTATTTCTGCAGATCTATTCGGCAGTCTGAACATCTGATCAGGCTTGATCATAATACAGGAGAGCACCATTTCACATGCTTGAAAGATTTGGGTGATAGAGTGGATGATACACATGGATCATCTTTTCTCAACATCTTTAGCAATGGTTATATGATTCTTCTTGGGATGAAAATAGAAATGCTACTTTTAGCCAAGCGTGGTGGCTCATGCCTATAATCCCAGAGACTTGGGAGGCTAAGGCAGGAGTATTACAAGTCTCAGGCCAACCTCAGCAACTTAGTGAAATCCTGTCTCAAATATTTAAAAATAAAAAGGGCTGGGGACGTAGCTCAGTGGTAACATGCCCCTGGGTATAATCCCCAGTCCCCTTACCCCCCCCAAAAAATAAATGCTACTTTCAACTGTTTTCTTAAAGCACTGCAGATCTTAGAGATCATATATAAACCTCCTCCTTGCCCTTTCTCTTTGAAAGTCAGATATCTAAGAGCTTAGAGGGAAATGATTTGCCCAGGGTCACATGATTAGTTAACGGCATAGCCCATTTAAACAGAGTTCTTCTGGCTCCCTGATGGTGGTGCTTTCCATTACAGATATTCTGCCTTCTTGGATTATGAGTCATCAGAATTATAGGAAAGGACCATGGGATATTTTAGATATGATGCAAATTAAAGTTACAGAGTTGGCATGATAGCTACTCAAATATTTATTGAACTGAACTGGAACCAACAATACAAGTTGTAACACCATAAAAAGCAGACCACAACTGAGCTCACCAGTTGAAGAGTGAGTTTATTCTTAGATCACTAAGCTAAAATGTAAAAGGACTGCCCTCTCTTCTGTGCTTTGCTACTGGTTTGCTTTGTGTCTCATCTTTCAGAGGCAACTAGACACCAAATGAGGCTAGTGAGAAGTTCTTTAGATTCTCCCAGTGGGCTCTCATGTCATTCCAAAAAATTCAGAGGCTCTGAAATTACTTTTCTAAAGGGGTGAGGGGAGTTGGGACAGTGGCCTAAGCACCATCTCAGTGATATTGGTCTAGTTTATATATGATCATTGTTGAAATTGAATTATTAACCTCATCTATTCTCACTGAATCATTTTTCTCCATCTTTTGTAACCTTAAAATACTTTTTGTATGACTGAGAAGTTTATCCATTTCTAACACAGGGTGTTTTGATAAAGATGAAAGATTCAAAACATTTTTAAACATACTTTCATCAAAATAACAAAATCACTGATTTTTCTCATCTTGAATTAATATTATAGTAAATAAACCCCCTTTCACTCCTTCCCTGACCACCCATGACTCCACTCCAATCCCTATGCTAAAGATAACAGAAAAAAATATAGTCATGAATAATGGGGTAAGGTTTGCTGTTTCACATAGTACTTGTTCATTTAAATGTACTCTAACAACTAGGTTAGAGTGTTGCAGATTCTCCAGTCCTACTAAAGCAAAGTTCTGAAATTAAAACAAAGATTTTTAAAAATTTTACATCAAAACATCTAATGTGTTTCCATGTAATGATGCTCTACAGGGGCTCACTGAAAGCATAGCCCCTTTGATCTCTATTCCATATATAAGTTACTTTCCAAACAAATGTACCGAATGCCAGCTTCATTGACACCAGAGCTGTGACCCCATGTATCTGAAGTAGGGAATGGACAAGAGAATCTTAGGATCAATCCAGGGTCCAGGATATAATGCCTTCTCTTGTAATTCTGGGTTTTAGTAGCTCTTGTACAAGAGTTTCAATCAGTCTCATTTGGAGTAAGCATCAACAGAGAAGGAAAAAAAAAATCACCCTTATCAAAGAATTATTAGTTAAGATTAGCTAAAAAGACTCAGAGAGAAGCAGTTCTACCTTATCCATCCAAGGATGTACACTACCAAATTGCTACTTACCTTGTGTGGCCACAATGGCAGAGACTCCCCACTGATCCTTAATATCTATTCTTCCTTCCTTTCTTTCTCAATATATAACCCCCAGTTTATGCAGGGCTTATTGGCAATAAAGATCGTTTTTTTTCTCATTTTTTTCCCCTTATAGATAGGTATGATCCTCTGATTAACTTCTGGCCAATGGGGAAGAAATGGAAAGTGTCATTAAAAGAACATGTTCTTTCTTCTAACTTTCTTCCTTTCAGTGTGGGCACACTTTTTTTTTTTTCTTTTTTTTTTTTCAGCGCTGGGGACCGAACTCAGGGCCTTGTGTTTGAGAGGCAAGCACTCTACCGACTGAGCTATGAGCTATCTCCCCAGCCCACTTTCTTCCTTTCAGATGACTGGAAAACAAGGATACTAACGAGTCTGAGACTCCAGCAACCACCTTGTGCTATGAGATTGGAAGAAAGTTTCAGGGACATGGCATATAGGAGCCAGTATCACCTAGGTTTTATCTCGAGGACATGGCTGAGCAAGAAGAGAAAATATTAGATTCCATGAACTGCAATCCAAGTTTGGACTGACTGCCTCTAGCTTTCCTGAACAGTGCCAATCTTGTTTTAACCCTTATTAGTCAGTTAGGGTTTTGTTTTGTTTTTCTTTTACCTACAGCTGAAACTGAAATTTGAAATATGTGGCACATATCAAAGGCAAGGAATAAGTCCTTGATAAATAGCTCCATTTATTTATCTATATCTGAAGTATTAATAATTTCAGAGCCAAGGAACATGTTAGGCTGTCAATCACCTATAGTCTCTGTTTACAAGTATCTAAAGTAATTTACTCTGTTTAAAAGTATTTTATGAGATTTAAGAAAATGTAAATGTAAACTAAATAACCTATATACTTAAAAAAAACTTTCAGATAATTGTACAACCATGTTCATGGAAGCATTATTCACAATAGCCAAAAGGCGGAAGCAATCCAAGCATCCATCAAGGGATTGAATGGATAAAGAGAATATGGTGTATGAATACTATGGAATACTATTCAACCTTAAAAAAGAAGTTCTGACACATGTCACAACATGGATGAAGCTTGAAGACATCATGCTAAGTGAAATAAGCCAATCACAAAAGGACTTACACTATATGACTCTACTTACATGGAATACCTAGAATAGCAAAATCATAGGGTCTGAAAATAGAATGGTAGTTGTCTGGGGATGGGGATATATGGGGACTTGTTTAATGGGTATAGAGTTTTAGTTTTGTGAGATGAAGAGAGTTCTGGAGATTGGTTATGCAGCAACATGACTACCTAACACTACTGAACTACATACTTAAAATATGAAGACTATAAGATGGTAAATGTTACATGTATTTCACCAGAATTTAAAAAATTATCTTCTTTTATAAAAATATTAATATTTTCTTCTTCATTATCAAATTAACATATAATCACTGACCAAAAATTAGATTATCAAAGGAAAAATGTACTCTCTCATAATCTTCTTTATGGTACATATCTTTGTGATAAGCAGTTTGTATACATTACCTCATTCAGTTCACTCCACAAGCTTATGAGGTAGGTATTATCATTAACTCCAACTTATATTTGAGTGTAATTAAACACAAAAGGTAAGAAGATTGTCCAAGGTCATGCAATGGGAAATTAGTTGAAGAAGATTCATAAGTTGGGTGAGCTGGCTCATACTAGTTTTGGTTTTATTATTATGAATTTTTGACACTAATTATCCTAGACAGTATAATTTTTAATAATTATGCAGTATTTTATTGTATGAGGCACCATAATCCTCTTAAATAATCTCTCATCTGTGTTATTTTCAACTCTTTAGTGTTAGGAGTGATGTTTCAGTGAGCATCATTTTAATATTCATATTTATTTCCTCAATGATAAATTTATTATCTGGCAGACCAAAGGCAAGTTTATGGAGACTTTTGAGTCATATTTTTAAAATTCACAGACTGCTCTTCCCTTTGGGCTTCAACTTTTTCATGCTAAATTAATAAACCTGTTCAGAAAGAAAACTTCAACCCCTAAACCCTTCCTCAGTTATCTCAGTAGATGTCTGTAGATGCTGAGAATGTATGATTAAGTCTTAGCAAAAATAAAACAAGCTATTGGATTTCTAGACTTCATTGATTGTGTGGTGTAAGCATTAATTTAGAGAAATATTAAAACCATAAACAGTGGCTTATTTGACCTCTTTGGGCTTCATGACTTATCACCACGTGTCTGAGCTGGAAGATAGTAACCAGTTCCTCCCAGGTTTTATCTCAGTCTCTGCCTAAAAGCAGTCTTCTTCAACTTGAATTCTTTTCCTTCCCAAAGTCTTACTTTTCAGTATCCCCTACAATAAAGATAATAACCCTATTAATGAATAACTCAGCATCTCTCAGAATGCAGCAAAATAATAAATTCAAATATCCAAGATTTAATTGGTCAAAACTATTCCACCAACCCAAGCATAATTAATAGTAGTTCATCGCCAATTGGATTAGTCAGTAGTCATTATGAAATGAAACTAATTTCACTAACATGAAAAGCATTCAAAGGGATTCTTTGAAACTAGTCCAATAACTTCATATCTTGTTTTAATTCTGCTACTTGACAATCTAATGATTTGAGGTAAGTTCATTAACTTTGTGAGCCTCAGTTTCCCCATCTAATAAAAACATCATTACCCTATGTACACGTATGATTACACCAATGGTATGATCTACATCAGGCACAACCATAGAAATGAAAAGTTGTACCCCATTTGTGTACAATGAATCAAAATTCAGTCTGTGAAAATAAAAAAAAAATTAAAATTTAAAAAATGATGTGCACTAATAGTTTTTAATGATTAAAAAAAAAAGAAAAAAAAAGTGAAATAATCTCATCTCTGCCTGCTTGTCAGGGTTCAATGTGAAATGACTTTACAAAGTGCTACATTTTAAAAGATAACAAAACAAGCGAGTCTGAGATATGAAAGAACCCTGAGAAAGCATCTACTTCAACTCCTTCATTCTACAAATTACCCAGCTGAAGTCTAAATCAATAGAGCGATTTGCCCAAAGCTATGGTAGACCTGATGTTTTTCCAGAAGAACGACTACCTTCTTCCAGAAATACTACTCAAAATATGTGATTTTACTGGAGTCCCCCTCACACACACACACACACACACACACACTTCAGCAAACTGAACAGGTCATGTGGTCTACAATGGACCAAACACAGTTTCTAATCTCTCTGACCATATTTATTTGTTCAGAATTGGGAACAGAGCTTCAACTTTCCCCCTGAATTGTTAAAACTTAAGCTAAAGAGGAAGTACCTTTTCCCCCTGCTTGAAGTCTGCCACATGGTTGACCCTGAAAAGCATTGGCCAACGTGGATGCCGTTGACAATAATAATTCTACAAAATTAAAAGAGCCAACATCTAGGTTCTCCAGCATGTGTTCTAAGCCAAGCCTCAGCAGAAAGGACTGAAGCTACTTGTAGAAAATTGTCGGCATTAGAGCTGGAACCACAAAGGAGAAAGGAGAGCAGGGAATGCTGGCCTTGGGGTGCTCTCAGATCACAGGATACAGAGAGCAGCAGCCTTTTCCCCAGTGGGGAGCTCACCCTTGTCCTCACAAGGTAAACCCAGCCATCAGCCTTACGGCATTCGAGTCAGTAAATCCACACTTGTTGAAAAACTACTGAGTGCCTGTGGGCACTTGGTTCCCATTAGAGGTGACATCCTTCTTTCATTTCATTCTCATTAAAGATCCACATTTCCCCTACTCTTATTTGAGACATTATATTCTCTAAGACATACCAGGCAGTCATTGATACTGAAACATTTAAATGCATGTATTTTATTTGTGGAAATAGGAAGGAGTTGGAGAGAACTCAACACCTTTACTGCATATTTTAATTGATGTGGGGAAAAAATCAATTCCAAGAGCAGGATCTAGTTCTATTGCATTTCTCATCCCCAATGAGGTTTATGATAGAAATAATGGCTGAGCATTAGCTATGGTACTAACAGATGCAATTAAATGGACCCCAGACAAAATAAACAAGTAAATGGCAGCTTATTTATAGGTCACTTTGTTCTTTACTGCCACAGATAGCTTATCCCTTAGGCATCATGAGAGGTGCTTGCTGTGTATCACCTGTGAATGTGTAATTTTTTTCTCTTCAACATCTGGAGACTCTGATAAGTGTAAGTATTAATGAATCCCCCAGATCCCTTGATATAAGAACTTACTTCTTGGTTTTAAAGTGGGTCACTCACTGGGCTATTCTCATTTCCACAAAGGGCAAAAAAGTAGGTTTGAAAAACCTGGAAAAGTGGAAATTTTTAATTTCAACCCTTTTCCTTAAGTTAGTATAAGTCATTACTTTCCCTTATAGTTCAAATATAATTCTCATGGTGCCTAAATTACTCTCTGATTAGAGGCAATATTCCTCCAGGTCATAGAGATTCTAAAGATATTACTTCATAGTCCAGCCTGCATGAAAGGATAGCATATTCTGGTAAATTCAGTGATCTAACAGGTAAGAAAGTTATTTTCTGTTCATTTGCTTTGGTTGGTACTGGGTTTTAAACCCAGGATACGATACTCCTGAGTCACATCCCGAGTCCTTTTTATTTTTTATTTTGGTATGGGGTCTTGCTAAGTTGCCAAGGCTGGCCTTGAATTTGCAATCCTCCTGCCTCAGCTTCCCAAGTTGCTGGGATTACGGGCCTGTGCCACTGTGCCTAACCTGTGTTTCACTTTTTGATGGAATATATATTTTACTGATTCTCAAAAATTAAGTAACAATAAAATATAATTATATACATTAATTCAAATTTATTTTGATGATTCAGAGGAACTTGAAGATCATCTAGTTCCTAGAAACACAGTGTGACTGCCGTGTCAACAGCATCTATATCAGTTGGGAGGTTGTTCAAATACGCAGTTTCAGACTCGCTGAAACAGAAGAAGCTGCTTTTTTAGTAAGGTTCCTGGGTATGTACCTATATTGTACATACCATGTTGGTGACAGGACCATCAATTTGAATGTGATGACTATAGTGTAAAGGCAGCCCAAGCATGCCCAAATGCCAGCATTAAAAGACAGGTGTAGTTAGTAAAGGACAGATATGGTACCTTGTTTTGTAGTTTGGTCTGCAAGATTACTTCATTCAACTTGGCTGGAATGCATAAAAATGTTTTAATTTACAAACGGACAAACATTCAAGACCTGGCAATAAAGGAACCTGACTCACTTGTATAAGGGAGAATTCCTCCTACAACATCTTAATTTGAAGAGTCTCCGCACACACACAGAATCACTCTGCAACTATTGGTCCTGTCCAGTCAACTCCATGTGTGCACTTTTATACTTGGGAAAGAAAGAAAAAGAAATTAAGTAGTGTGTTATGACACAAATGAACTTCAGGATTTGAAAGACCCCAAGTTCTAAACAACTATGCCTTGGATTTTTAACTTACTTTGAAGTGGGGATAATAATAATACTTATATGTCTTTTATGTGGATTAAATACAATAACATACATCACACCACTAACTCATCACCTAGCATATGGGGCTAGGTCAACATGCACTTTCTACTTTTCTCTGTATGGTGCTTTGTTTTATTTTATTTGGTTCATCCCCCATCCCCTTTCGAAATAACGTTTGGAAATGTGTCCCTGAACTCTCGCGTCTAAGGACAGAAGCATTCAAAACCTGTAAGATAGAGAAGCCAGTAACTGACAACGAGGCTGTATCCAGCGCGGAGCCGCCTAGGAGGAGCCCTGACAGTAGTGCGCTCCCTCTCAGACCCTGTAGGTGGCAGCACCGGGACCGTCGTAAGCCTGCAGCCCCAGCCCAGGTCTATACTCAGCAGTTCCTGCTGTGCTGTAGACTGGTTAAGCTCGGGTCATCTGCCTGAACGTCCACGGTTTGCTCCCACACATCTAAAAACTGCCCTTTCCAGTGCCTCTGAAGATTTCCTTTTTCCTTCCCTTTCAGCTCGCCATCTCCGCGATTTTTACATTTGCCCTAGCGTATGAACTTAACCCAGAAAACTGGGCTGTTATCTCTGCACAATTCCTTGTAATTCACACCCAAGTATTGTAGAATGCCTTTTGACAGTTGCTGCTTGTTCCTTCTGGCCACCCAGGGGCACTCCTGCTCTGATCCCCATTCCAGACTGATATGTCAAGGTGGTGCATGAAAAACTGTTGTCAAGTAATAAATAATCCCTGTAAATCCATGTACAGTAAATGTCTTGCACAATTCTAAGCACTTCAGGTACCTGAACTCATTAAATCTTAAAACTAGGCCATGAGGCAGGTAGCATTGTTAGCAATTTGCTCAAGTTCATATTAACACACCAGGGTTCAAATCCAGGCAACCTGATTCCTGAATTGATATTTTCACCACACTACAGTTCCTCCCAAGGGAAGATTTGTAAAGAGAGAGGGGGTGAGGAGAGGGAGAGAGAATGATCAGGTGACTGCTTGCAAATTGAAAAGATCTCAGAAAGGAAATCAGTATCTACCTTTCTAGAGAGTTCCTCAAGTGCAGACAACCCTACTTGCCCACAAATAATCAAGCTAATAGGCTCTGTAATACCCTGATTTGGGCCTGCATCAAGGCAGTAGGAAAGCAGGAGGCACTGGGTCTGGCAGCAAAATAGGGGGTCCCATTCAGAAAAGCCTGTGGAAAGGAAAATGTTCTGTAAGGTTGTGAGAAAAGCCACACCCACCTAGATTAAGGCCAGGTCCGCTCTGTGGTGTTGGCTCCCTGTCCTCTATATCATTACACTGCCAGAGGAAACCTGCTCTCCTTTCTTCCCCCAGGATATTGAAAACAGTGGTAAAGTGCAGTTAAATACTTTCTGTTATGGGTTTTGGAAACCAATATACCTGGTTCAGATTTTTCTATTTTTATACCTACTTGAGGACCTGTAACCTAACCAATGGTAAATCAGGTAAAGCTTTTTGCTCAGTGCCCAGCATGCATTGGGAGTTTCACTTGGATTTTTGTAGTGATGTTTCTAAATGTTTTCATTTCCAGCCTCTATCTGGTCAAAAAAGAGACCCCATTCCCTTGACACCTGCTATAGTAAGGTCTCTGAAGTGGAGCTAGATGGTATCACTGCCTTGCTCACAAACCTTCACTCGCTCTCACTGCCTGGAAAATAACTTTCAAACTTGTGAAACTGACAATCAGGATGCCACACATCTCCCTGGCTGTCCTCACCATAGCATCCTTCCTGAGGCCTGTGCCTCAGCCCAACTAAAACACATGCTGCTGCCCCGTGTCTGCCTCATAGGACTTCACGCTTGCTGTTTCCTCTGCCTAGTCAGTCCTGTGCTGTTCAATACCATAACCAATAGCCACACTCGGCTATTCAAATTAATTAAAATTAAAATTTCTCATTCATACTAGCCACATTTCAAGAGCTTGGCAACCACATGTTTTGGATAGCACAGATTACAGCACATTTTTATCACTGCAGAGGATTTCATGAGACTATTCTAGCCCAGAGGATATGTCTAAACCTGAACCATCCTTAGGGACCAGCCCAAATGTTACCAGGCCACAAAGCCATTGTTGTGCCTTTCCAACTGTAAGTTATCTTCCCCAAAGCATCAGAGACTCTGCAAGCCATGACTCAGCTGCCTCACTGGTGACTACTAAGACACCAATGTCCCAGACCACATGCCACTTCAAGGAAAGCAGTTCTTTGGAATTGAGCCATATGTGATGGATGGGTAGGTTTGGAGGCTCAAAGCTCCAGGGGGCAGGAAATTTAATGATTTGTTCAGACTTTGCTTCCGGGACCTACTGTGTCCCATGTACCATTTTAGGCACTTTACATGTTATCTTGTCTTCTCTCCCAGTGCTATAAAGTAGATAATATGAAAATAGAAATATTCTGCGATTATGTAACCTGCCCATGATCACCTTCTAAGAAATAACCACATCAGATGCAGAATCTGGCTCTATGACGATATCTTCATTGCTTTTAGAGCTGGGAGTGGAGGGTGGAGCTAGGAGGGGTGGATACCCTGAACAAAGGACAAAGGTATTGTGAGTAAAATTGCCCAGGCCTTCCATTTACATAAGTGTTACCTCATTATCATCTGGTTTCTTAACTCTATGAGGTCCCAGAAGAGAAAGAGTAAGTCACTGTGTGTGTGTAGGGGGGGGGGTGGGAGGGAGCCTGGGATTCTTAGTATGTAGGGTGCAAGGAAAGAAGTTAGGGGACATGAAACATGAATTGAAAAGACAAAAGAAAAAAATCTTTCAGTATCTGCTCATTATGTCTGAAAATATCTTACAATGTTAGGTAAAACCATAGGAATCTACCATATTTATAAATAAAAATGGTTGAATATTGGCAGTTTCCTGAGATTCAATCTATTTTTTTCTTTTTCTTTTTTTTTTTTTTTTTTTTTTTTTTTTTGAGACAAGCTCTTGCTAAGTTGCTGAGTGTCTCCCTCACTAAGTTGCTGAGGCTAGCCCCTAACTTGCCATCCTCCTGCCTTAGCCTCCTGAGTTGTTGGAATTACAGGCATGCACTACCACCTTTGGCTCAACTTAATACTTGATCATCAAAGCAATGACTATAGGGGTGTAACCCTGAACCTGGCACAATTCAAGTATGGAGACTTTAAAACCCCTGTCAGAGGTATCTTGGAGACAAAAGTTGTTCCCTGGACTGCAACCCTCACCTGAACTTGGAAACATAGCAGCCAGGTGACCTTCTGAGCCTTCTGTTCTATAGGAATCCTAAATGATCAGAAGGGAGGGGTAAAAGTCCCTCAAGGAGATTGAGTGACTGATTCTGAGGAGAGGGCATTAGTGTATCCAAGGGGAAAAGGTGAAAACCAGAAGTGGAGTTGGAAGCTTGGTATACCTTGGGATCAGAAAAGGAGAATCTCAACTGAGCCAGGACAGAAGCTGGTCCTTGTTCTCTGGGTTGTAGGGACAGTCCTCCTGGAAAAGATGAACTAGGCTAGAGGCCATTAAGATCACCCAAGTCAGCCTCCTTACTCATATTCCCTGAGCACAAATAACTCTGCTTCTCCTGTGGATTCTTCTTCAGGGAAAAGAATTCTCTGTGCTTTACTAGCTATCCCTAAAGATGCAGCAATTTTGTTAACCATTCACAAAAAGAAGGCAGCTCCATCTCCCATTTCTGGAGTGGGCTGTTCCTACGCAGACTGTGACTGAATCGTAATGGTCAAAAGGAAAACCGGGCCCACTTGTATGAGAACCAGGGAGAGAACCAGAGAAAAAGTTGAATTTCCAAAATATTATAAAAAAGGGGAAGAAACAAGAGCCTAGGGTTCCAAACGTGTTTGGCTGAATACAAAATTCTTATGTCAATATCCGAATCTAGTACTTTGTGACATTTCACTTCCTGTTAAACTGATGCCCACTTTTTCATGACACATCGAAACAATCACTACAAGCCAAGCTACCTTGAAATGTTGTTAACAGCCCCTATCAAAGACAAAAATGGAAGTGAAGAAAAGTTTGCCTTTGTAAATATGAAAAGCCTCATGGCCTTCCATGCAAATGGGTAACTTCTGACCTACAAAAAAATAAACCTCTAAGATTTAAGTGTACATAGGATTTTTAAAATAGCATATGATATTTATTTTAGTTATCTTCATGAAAAGACTTTGAAGTTCTTGTAAGAAAGATCTCCATAGGTTCAGATCTGTTTGCTTAGTGATTAAGCTGCCACTGAAATGGTGAACTAATGTTTTTGCTCATTCCATTTAATACTTTTAAAACTTGTGTGGCCAAGTCATCTCATCTTTAGAATTTTGTAAAAATCTGTAGATAACTTTGGAGTTTAAATAAAGTATTTCTGTTACATATTTCTTCAACTTGTCTATGATTTTTGTAATTAGGTTTTTAAAAATATTCATGCATGAGCCCGGACACTGCCTTGATCTTGCAAACCATTTTCAGAGCCAACGAATGGGTCATTTTTAAGTTTGAGATGTTAAGGCAGACCTGTTATAAAAGTATGCAAAAGGCTTCCTTTTGTTTTCCAGGAAAATGTAAATAAAGGGGGCTAGTAGCTTATGTTTTTTATAACGCCTAACTCCAAAACACTCAGAATGCAAGAGAATGTTTGAAGCCTGGTTAATTGTCAAAAATATCCTCTGAACAATATGGCCTTTCTTTGAAAGATGGAGAAAATAAATCCGAAGGAAAAGAACTGATTTGCCCAGCAATTCCTTGGAGGATTCTAGCACACATCACCATCATTAAACTAAATTACCTGGTGGTATCTGGAGTCCCCCGGCCCTGGGCCTAACTTGGGCCTACTCTCTGCCCCATTGTCATACTCTGCCTCTGGGCCTCCTCTCAGCCTGCTCCATATTGTAAACCAGAAAGCCAGAGACTGCTGTGATGGTGAGACCATGGATAACGTCAAGATGGAGACTTCGTCTCTCTCAGAAGCAGAGACCCCTCCCCCACCTTGCCTCAAGTCTTCCTTGAATGCTTCCAAACCTCAGCACTTAGGGCTGTCTTCAGAGTCACATTGTGACCTATTGCAGGAGTAGAGATAATAATGTAAATAACTTTTCATCTTCCTGTTCCCAATATTGTCATATAATCTAACACAAAACAAAAACGGATTATTTTGAAACCTGAATACCACTAGACCTCCAGCAGAGTGAATACCCTTAAATATTTTTGCCTTTTGGTAAAGAGATGATGTGAATAAAGCTCATCGAGTCAACAGATCTCCTAAGGTTTGTTTCAGCAAAAATATAGACATAGAAAAGGGAGAGAATGAGCATTATAATTGCTCAGCCTCTGTAGTTGTGTAAGGCCCTGAGCCCAGAAGGGCCCCATACCTGGTTTACTACTCTGCTGTTGTTGTACTGATACTATTAATAATTTTGAACAAGGGCCTAGACCCACGTTTTTATTTTGCACTGAGCTCTGCATATTATGTAGATACTCCTTGACTTACAATGGGGCCATGTCCTGATAAAGCATCATAAGTTGAAAATATTGTCAAAAATACATTTAATATACCGAACCTGATAGCTTAGCCTAGCCTACTTAAATATTGTCAGAAGGTGTAACACTAGCCTATTTCGGGGCAAAATCATGTGATACAAAGCCTAATTTATAATAAAATTTTGAATATCTCATGTAATTTATTGAATGTTGCACAGTACACCACAGAGTGTTGGTTGTCTTCCCTGGTAATTGTGTGACTGACTGGGAGCTGCAGCTCACTAGTCCTGCTCTGCATCTCCAAAGAGTATCTTAATATATCTCAAGTCTTGGAAAATATCCAAAGTCAACAAAGTATGATTTTTTTTTATTAAATGTTGATCACTCTTGCACCATTGTAGAAGAGAAAAGTCCTAAATCATAAATCAGGGGCTCTCCGAACAGTGAAGTCCATCCTTAGTTTTGGGGAGCCTTCGGAACCAGCAAGCAGAAGACCCAGGACTCATTATCCTTGCATCCTTTGACATCAACTGGATTTTTTGCTCCAGACATATATGAGGATATTCTCAAAGTAGAGAAGTGCTAATATTTGTAAAAAGGACTGTTGATGATGCAGTAGCTGAACAGTAGTCATCTTCATTAAGATAGAATATTAGCCATAGGCCACAGCCAAGCAAGTTGTTCCTGTGGCTTATGGTCAATTCAACCTTGTAGTTGAGGTTCTACTATACACCAGTCCTGTTTTAGGCACTGGAAATGCAGCAAATTAAAAAAAAATAAAAATGGATAGCAACCTCTGCTGTTGTGGCCCTTACATTCGAATCAAGAGAAATATACAATAAATATGAATAAGTCTTATAGATAAGAAAGTGAGCAACTGTAGAAATAAAGCAGAGAAGAAGTGTGCAGATGACTTTAATTCAGTCAGGGAAGAGCTCATTGAGAAGATGACCTTTAAGCCAATTCTTGAAGGAAGTGGAGACACGTGTCCTGCTGTCTCTGAGGGCCATGCAATAACTCTGAGACGTGTATGTGCTGCCTGAGGAGTAGCAAGAAGGGAGAGAGAAGTGGAAAGAGGAGGGAAAGATGGGCATATTAGGAGTCTGGTTTTTCACAGACCGAGGCTACTGTAAACACTTTATTCTGAGTAAGAAAGTAAGTGACTAAAGGGCTCAGAGTCTGGAAGAGATATGACAAGATTGATAGGATTATTCTGGCTGCTGTGTGGAGGGATGAAAGGCATCCAGGATGAAACCAGGGGATCAGATAGGAGAGTTTCCAGGTGATTGGCAGTAGAGGGTAAGAAATAGCTGGATTTGGGGTTTATCTGGAAGGTAGAGCCCTTATGATTTTTTAAAGCACTGACACAAATAACAACAACAAACAGAAAAAGAAGAATAAGATCTTAGACCCTACCCTCTACCTAGCCTAGTTTCTGATCAATGTGGCTTCCAATGTTATCTCAGTCCATCTTCACAGTAACTGTGGGTGGGAATCATTATCTGCATCCTGCAGATAAGGAAACTAAGTCTCAGAAGGTTACATCAAAGCACTAACTAGTAAGTAGAGGAGACATTGATCAATGTAGACCCAAAACCTTATCGGTGGTTAGATGCTAAATTTCAGGATCAATTCAGGAAAAAAATAAAATTAAAGAAAACAAGAAAAGCCTTATTTGGACTCTGAACTTAAATCTTTGGAAGGGTTGCTAACATGGCTGAGCATTGGGGTCACATAATGAATGAACTTTGTGCTGGAGTTTCCTTCTCCAAAATTTCCTACCAAGCACTAATTTAGCAGAAATGAGCTCACCTAGTTCTTTGAAGAATTTTAACAACCACGGAATTGCACCATTAGGACAGAACCTAAGCCAGATAGATATCTGCTAAGGCTGTTTCACACTCAGCCTCTTTCACAAAAGGCTGGACTCCAGGAGCCCGTGGCTACAGGCTGGGGTTGTGGTGAACTCCATAAATGACTCCAGAGTTAACAGGAAGCTCTTGCCTTAGGGGCTGAATGGACTGAAAGGCATTTGCCATCCAAATGGGAAATAGAGGGGAGGGAGTGAGGGGCTGTCAGCCAAAAGAGAAGGATGGAAGAAGGATTGTGAGGGGAGACCTGGAGACCCAGTTAGGAGAGGCACTTGTAAAGTAGCTGGCTCATCTTTGCAGGCTGAAAGTACCCTCATCAAAGAGTGCCACTGAGATCATCCTACATTGTCTGTGGAGGACTGCTACCATGTGTATCCATTATTGAAAAGTAGGAATTTGGCATGGGGGACAAGAAAGGGAATATAACCTCCTCCCCAAAATATAAATGAAACAGGGTGGTATCTTGGATGCACAGCAATTTGCCCAATGACATGGTGCCAAAAACAACCTCTTTATTATGTTCACAAATTCTACTTATTATTGGGGATTTTTATACTATGGCATAGTTTGTCTCTGATTCAGTATGTCTGGAGTCTCCACTGGGAAGATAGAGAGACAGAGGCAGGGGTGACTTGCTTTGACAGCTGTGAATTAGAATCACCTGAAAAAGCCTTCTCTAGTATCTAGTGGTTGATGACAGCTGCTGGTTGGGACCTCATTTGGGGTTCTTGGCCAGGACCCATGTCCTTTCCATGTGTCCGGGGCTTCCTCATAGCATGGCAGCCCTGTGGTAGCCAGACTTCTTACCTGGAAGCTCAGGACTCTGAAGATGAGGGTCCTAACAAACAAGCTGGCAGCTGCATTGACTTTTCTGACCTAGCCTCCACAATCTTGCAGTTACTTCCGCATTTTATTGGTACAAGCAAATGATAAACCCACCCTAGACAACAGTCCCCCTCAGTGAGATGAGTGTCAAAGAATTTGTGTCTCTTTAACACCACTAGAGAGGACCTTAAAATATTCTGACTCAGGAGTGTGGGAGGCAGGCTGCACTTATCTCAGTATCCAAGAGACTCAAACACCAACTGGAGATGCTTTCATCTGTCCTAACTCCTTGTCCCTTCCCTTCTCCCCCTCCTACTTATCCTCTAATCCCTGTGGATTCTGCCCAACCTAACTTGACCTTTTTGAAGGACATTATTAACCTCCTGGTTCCTCCGAGTCTGCAGCTTCATCCATTTTTCTCTTGCTCCTCCATGCTCCTCTGATTGCCCATTGCTCCTCCCAGGCTTACCACAGTGGTAATGTTATGGGGCTGGGTCTTCTGAGAAACTGAGGCAACACAAAGACCCCCATCTTAAAACCCTGATTCTTGCAATTAAGTCAGAAAGATTTCAGACATGTTGCTCAGAGTAACAGAAATGAGTTTATTAAAGGGACAGGAAAAGGGAAAGGGGACACACTCTCGAGGGAGAGAGTGGGTCCTCTCAGAGAGGAGACAATGTGCCTCTCCTGCATTGTAGTTTTACTGGGGATTCCAGAGAAGTTTCTAGACAGCCCTCTTGACATTTGGCTGACAGCCAGGTGACATCAGACTTTCAAGTCCCCACTGTCATGGCAACTCTAGGTCATCTTGGCCCATGCTGACCAGTTCTAATTGGATTCTTAACCATTACATTCTTACAGATTTTATGGTTAGAAGGAACTATCCTTATTATCTTCAGGAGTTTCAGGAACTGGTCAAAAAAGTCTACTGGGTTCCTCCCATCCACATTATCTTGGGCCTGCAGTTAACAGGTAGTTGCTGAGGAATGTGACATATCCTGTCCCCTGAGGCCAGGCAGGGCTGCAGGGAAATTGCTTCTTGGATAAGAAAGCATGGGGGTGGGGTCAGCACAGTGGGCCCATTTTATAGAATTATTCTTTTCAGCTCATGTTCCCACCGTTCACATCTGTCTTTCCCCTAACAGAACTCCATCCACCCCAAGTTTGAGTCCTAACTCCACAAATTCTTAGCCATCCTACTTTGCACAAGTGGTATGACCTCTTTTAGTTTCCTGAGGAAGTTTCCTATGGAAATTTTATAAAGATTAAATAGAATGGTGCTTGGCAGAAAAACCATTCAGGAAACTGACCTGATTTTAAATTGTTCTAACAAAACTCTCTTTTATTTTTTTTAACTACCTTCCTCTTCCTTCTACTCTCTTCATAGTCTGGCAAACAGACCATTTTCACCTCATGGCCCCCATATCTACGCCTGCCTGAGTAGCCTCTGGCAGTCTCTTCATCCCTTTTAGGCCTCAGTTTGCTCCTAAGTGTAGGATAGATGGTAACATAGGTCTCAAGGGAGTTGGGCTGGGTTTTACATGTAAATGAGTTTTTACCTTTAAATGAGATTTTCCAAATAAAGCTTCATCAGACAAGGCTCTGATGAAGAGTAATCTCCTTTCTTGTTCTATTTCATTCCCTACTTTCACCTCCCTTTTTTTCTTTAGTTGGTACCAACAGAGTCTCAGTAAATTGGGCAAAATTCATACTACTAACAAATGCAAAACTTTCTCCCAACTCCGTCTTATAAACCTCTTCCATCAATAACCAATTTTCCAGAGACTGGGTTTGTGGCTCAGTGGTAGAGCACTTGCCTAGCATGTATGAAGCGCTGGGTTCAATTCTCTGCACCACATAAAATGAATAAATAAAATAAAGGTCTATCAACATCTAAAAGTCTACTTTTTAAAAAATAACCAACTTTCCGGTCTTCCAACGTAAAAATTCAAATACCTGAACCTTTTGTGAGGGAAGGTTGCCTAGAGATAGCATGATCCACCAGACCCTGAGAAAGCCAGCAGGACAGCCCATTAGGCTGTGGGCAGCCCTACATCACAGTGGGCAGCCTTGCCTGGAGGCCTGGGTAAATATGTCAACCCCAGCCTGGCTCCAGTCCCCTGGTGGGGAGGCTGACACCCTGATGCTGGAGGCAATGTGCCCCTCACCCTAAAACTGCTACTCAATTTCCAGTCTTTGTACCCAAGGAGCAACAGGAGCAATCATTCCAAAGCCTGACGTTTTTTCATTCAAGATTAAACTGGGAACACCGTGGGGAACTGCCAGGGTGTCAGTCTTCCTTTGAAGGGAAGAAAAGCCTTTAAAAAAATTTCCCCCAAAATGGGATAGCCTTAAGTGATCCCAGCCCTCGAGGTAGCATCTTTGCCCAAATACCCACGACAGCCACAAACATGTTCCCTGGCAGCCCAGAAGAAATCACTGCCCCCCCAGTGACTGTCAGTTTTCCTTCTTCCTTGTTTTAATGGAAGAAGAAGTTATTTATCATTGAAAGGAATTTGAGCTATATTTTCAGTGTTTACATTCCTCAGACCAAGAGAGGAGACATAGCCCCTGGGAAAAATGGACCAAGAAGTTGAATGGGTTTCCTCCCCTCCCCCCCAGTTTTTTCCTCCAGCTTCTTGTAGGGAGCAAGATGAGGTGGAAGGCAGCATCTTTTTTCTCACATTACCATAGGTCTGCATGGGTTTATCTACTTATCCCGTCAACAAGCATTTCATGAGCATTTATTCTGTGTTTGGCAAAGTGATCCGTCCTGGGAAACCAAAGATGAGTTAAACAGGATCCAGCTGTCAAGATGCTCTGGGAGTGTTTTGGTGGGACATGGTGGGAAGGCCAGATCCATGAATACCAAAGACACATAAAAATCTCTGGGTATTAAAGTGCTGTTGGAGGGCCAGAGAACACAGCCACAGGGGAGCACCAAAAGCCACTGGTGATGAGTGAGCAGTGAATGAATGTGTACTTGCTGTGTGGGAAAGGAGCAGGAGGGCCTGTCAATAAGAAAGGGCAGCCTGAGCAAAGTTTTGAAGAAACCTGACCCTCTGAAGGACCACAGGTCCTTGGGGACAAGACGGGCCCAGCTAGAAATATAGCTGAACATGCTCACTGGACCAGAACATGCCATGCTACAGACTCTGGGCCTTTCTCCAATTCTCCACAGAACTGCTCTTCCAAATTAGAGTAGCTACTAGGCAACTTGTCAACAGTCACACCCAGGACATGGACTTGGTACCTCCTCAGTTTCCCCTATTAGAAAAACAGAATGATTTCTGCTCTGAATCTTTGGATGACCTAGATGAACTACACAGAAAGCATTAGATGGCTTCTAACTTTCAACTGCTTTATCGGTTTAAGAGTGAAAATCGTTCATTTATTTTTATGAGACACAGGGGCTTGTGACTTTTTATTATTAAAAATGAAATTTTTGAGAAAAATTCAAAACTTTGGTTTCATAGCTTCCTGCAATATTACATTTAGATTCTGAGTCTCTCTGGTTGAGTGACAGTAAACCACTTGGATTTCTTGAAATATAAATGAATGTGTGCACTGTTTTCCATACGCCTATTCTACATGTCCTATAAATGAAGACTCAAGACCATTTCACTTTGCTGGGTTTTGCGCAATTGACATCTCAGTCACGAGCCAGCTAGTAAGTTGAGTGAGTAAAGGTGTTTGTTTCCATCTGTGGGCACCCAGGATGTCCATTTTGACAAATAAAACAATACTACTCATGAGGAGAGAAGAAATGGTGGCCCTTTCCCACCCTTCCTGATGGCGCTCACTTTTCAGCCTCAGATCCCAAAGGACAAGGGCCTTGTGCTTTTGAGCTAAAGTAGACTAGTGTCTGAACTGACTCTGGCACTGGACATGAGGCCAGCAGTGCGACAGTGGGGGCTGTGGTGACATCAGCCCCAAGTGTTGGGGAAGGGTAGGTTCTGGGGAAAAGTGGACAGGACTGAGAGGTATGACGTCATGGCACTGGGACTCTGCAAATGAGGTTCAAGAAGCCCTGGCATTAGACAGCCTGTGCGGCTGGCATAGAATGGAGATTCCTGAATCCCTAATGGAGTTCCTGAATGGAGTCCTTGGAAATGAAGTAGAAGAATCTGCATTTTTTATCTAGACCCTAGGTGAAGTTAAACCATTACTATGAATGGGATTAAGACTTTGGGCTATGGGGCAAGACAGGAGAGGAAAAGACCCAGGCATTGCTACTCATGTGCCAAGTCATCCTGGCAAGCCTCAGTTGCTTTCATCCTTGTAGTAGAGATATTAATAGCACCTATCGGTATTGGTAGGATACTGTTGGTTGCAATGAACAGAAATTTTCATATATAAGGATAATAAGACATTTGATTCTCTTCCATAACCAGGAGTCTGGAGAGAGTAGTCCTGGGTGGGTAGATTCAGCATTCAAAGGCAGCAGGGGTCAGGTCCACAACCATCCTCTTCCATTATACAGCCCACTTGCAACCAGTAAGCTGTCCATATGTCCTGCTCCAGGACTGCGATTTGCTCTTCCATTGTACTGTGTGGTATGTGTTGTTGTTACCATCATATGCTTGCATCTTTTCTGCATGGATAAGGTGAACATAAACAAGTCAACAACATGGAGAAGTGCAGAATGGGAGAATATGTTCATTCTGCTGTCACTCTCTTGACTTGAAAGCACAAAGGCTGCCTGTTTCTGAAGAGTTTCTTGAAAATGAAAATCAAAAAGCCCAGACTCCAGAACTCACCCCAGGCTGTCTTTAGTCAGAGAAGGACTGAGAGCCAGGGTAGGAAGTAGGAAAAGATCAGGATAATGGGTCAATGAATAAACCAGAAAAGGAACTGTGGACAGCTCTCTCGGGGAGCCACAAGGCTGGCACTACAAGATAACCAGTCTAGACTGGCTTCCGATGGTTAAGAGACAAACCCCCTGCCTGTTCAACCCAACACAATGACCCGCCCCTTCTGCCGTGGCTTCCCAACCACCATGGAGTTGTCAGGAAATTTGTGATAATTCTTTTTATTGATCGTCTCTATTGATTTTGTCTATAGTGAAAATATACTGCAGACACATTAAGTAGCTATTATAGTCAAATTGTCTCTTAATGAATTGTACCAAGAGACAGGATTTTATATTTAACCCTAACTGGGACTTGGACTTGTCTCAGGCACTGAGTGATCACAGAGGGCAAGATGTAAGTTTAGAAACCAAACTTGCATTTGACCACAGAGATCTCCTTGGATACTTCTGAAGTATACCAAAGATCTATCCAAATGGACACACCAAATAAGAATAGATTCATAAGATTAAACAGATCATCATCAAACTCACACAATGTCAGCAAAAGTGAGGCACTAAGCAATTCAGTGAATCCTGTCTCTAAATAAGATACAAAAGGGGGCTGGGGATGTGGTTCAGTGGTCGAGTGCCCCTGGGTTCAATCCCCAGTACCCACCCCCCAAAAAATTACACAATGATCAGTTCTGTGACATGCAACGTTTGCCATTTTTCTAGACTTGAAATATTTAACTGTTAGTCTCTAGATTTCAAAACTCCAGGAAATAAAATGAAGAAAGAGAGAAAGAAAGAAAAAAGCATCACTTTGGATTAACTTCCTTATCTTGTCCCACATCTTAAAGCCAGGCTGATGCTTTTAAGAGTTTAGAAAGCAAGATATACCTTGTCAGTGAGTCTGCTTCTTCCTTTGTGTGTTTGTTGTTGATATCTAAAAATGAAAAAAAAAAAAAAAAAAAAAGGCTTGGTGGTGCATACCTGTAATCCCAGCAACTCCAAGGCTGAGACAGGAGGATGACAAGTTCAAAGCTAGCCTTGGCAACCTAGCAAGGCCCTGTCTCAAAAAACAAAACAGCCTGGAGATGTAGCTCAGTGATAAGTGCCCCTGGGTTCAATCCCCAGTAACAAAAACAAAACAAAACAAGCTAAATGCGTGTGTGTGCACATGTGCACACGCATGTCTGCATTTTGGCAAAATTGTATTCAGAGGAATAATTGGAAGCTCAATAAAATGCCGAGGTTTAGCCAGTGATAAAAATGTCCAAGTCCGTTATCACATCATATCTCAAAAAAGAGTTGAATTGGAAGCATCACTTTGTTCTGGTGCCAGCAGGTACTCACAGATACTCTGTTAGCAGATACTGGGTTTTAGCTATTGTTATTATATAATAAAGGGGGCAAAAATCAAAGTTAAAAAATGTTATCTCTAATGGGAAAATACTACTTTGCCAAGCTCTTGAAAAGTGTGATTCAACAATTTGGCGGGGGAAGAAAAACTGTATTTTTGACAGAAATGAATTATGGTTACAGGCAATTGAATACAGAGGCCAAAGTCCCAATTGTACTTGAATTTTGGTTTTAAGGGGAACAATCACTTAAGGCTGATCACATGATAAAACTGCACTTTCCTTACACAATATACGGGAAACAGAGTAGTCCTTCCAGTTCTTACCAGCCAACACTCCAGGGGCCTCTTGATACCCATTCAAAGGAGCGTTCTTCTCCACATCCACAGAACCCAAGCTCCTACTTATTCCGAGTACTCACTATGGGCCAGGCTCTGGGCTTACAGCTTTGGTCTTTCTGCTGTTGTGACTCCCAACAGAAGCTGTGTTCTAAAGCTGTTTTTCCTCTTGATTAAAAGACGGCCATCTGCAGCCATCAGTATCCATGTGTTTCCTAATTCACACACAGAAGAGAGAGAGTGAAAGAGAACACTTTCTTCCAGCATGGGATGCAAACCAGCCCTGTTTGCTTCCCTCCACTGGACCCGCAATCATGTGCTCTCTCCTGAACAGTCACAGATGCCAGAAAATGACCCTTTCCCACTGCTTAGGACCCTGTGCTAGAGGTGGAGACAATGTGGACACCTAGATCAACTGGAGCTCTGTTTGGACTTGAGGAAGTGAATGTCAGATGGACAATTAAAGCATCTGCTACACAGTTCTACATAGTGCTTACTATAATCTGAGGCAGTAAGTGTGATTTTGGTTCATGAATAAATTGAGGCTTACAAATTATGGAACTAGGCCAGGTGCCTATCAGTAGATGAATGGAATGAATGGATAAAGCAGATATATATATATATATATATATATATATATATATAAAATGGATTTTTACTCTGTCATAAAGAAGAATGAAATTATGACTTTTGCTTGTAAATGGGAGGAACTGGAGAACAAAATGCTAAGCAAAATAAGTCAGACTCAGTCAAATGTTTTCTCTCATATGTAGAAGCTGGAGCAAAATAAAGGAAAAAAATGGGGGAATTCCATGAAAATTAAAGGAAGATCAATGGAGCAGAGGAAGGGAATTGAGGGGAAGAATGAAGGGATGGGTAAAGGAAGGAACCTCAACATGAATTGATTAAATTGGTTAATATATATGTATACACATATATATTGAAATGAATTCCACCTTCATGTATAAAGCACCATTAAAATAACAATAAATAATTAGGAGGAAGACCAGTAGGGCAGAAGAAAGGGCAAGGGAGGAAGGAAGGGAAAGAGGAAGTACTGGAGACAGAAACGGAAAAATTATGTTCTGTGCATGTATGATTATATCAAAGTGAACTTTGACGTAATCTATTGTATATACTATTGTATATAACTATAATGCAATAACAAAAGCATTTTTTGAGATTAAGGCTTAACAATATTAACAAATAAACTCACACTGATACATGGTGGAGTTGGTTTGAACCCAGATTATTCAATGGGGCAAGCCATTGCCCTTTCCCTCATCTCCTCACTGCCTCCCCTTGGTCAGAATGTTGCTGGGCTATTTTCCTTTAGAAGTACTTATAATCTATGGCATAAAGAAATGACATTTTTCTATTACTCCTGTGGACAGGAAAGACATACAAGGCTTTGGGATGTGAGCAATGGATTCAACCTTTGCTGCCTTCAAACATCCATGGTTACACCTCAAAATTCAATGGTGTAAAATAACTATGTTAAGGGATGGTTTTCAGAATAAGACCATGACTTTCATACAGGTATAAAATGAGTCCACATTCAAATTTTATTTAACTCATGAATTGGTAGAAACTGGTAGATGTCATAACTGATTCAAAGGAGAAGTCAAAGAAGCATAAATTTACATGGAGTAAAGAAATGCTTAAAATGAATGTGAAAATGGAGACAAAGCAGGGTTTTGTGGGAGAAGGGAGTGTAATCCACCACTGAACTGAATTCACTTACACAGGCCTATAGACAAGAATGATTTTGGATTGAGATCAGTTGGTACAAGTTACAGAGTTGGAACGTTGCTCCCATCGACTCAGAGTCTGCTATCCCGGTTGCCTGAGCTCTAGACAATGTACAGCTGCTCACAGAGTCACAATTCTGTCCCTGTCCCACAGTGTTTATTTTCTTGTGAATTTACAACTGAGGCTGGACTCTTCCTGGAAGCTCTACCGATTTGTCCTGAGCTCATTCCTGGACTGGAGCCCTCTGAAGGACTCAGGAAGGGGAGTTCAACCAGTTGGTGCTTCTTCTCAAATATGAACCCACAGGATTTTAATTTATGGATGTGACTAAGTGACAACTCAAAAAAACTAACGACCTTGTAAGAGGATTTTCAGGTTTACATTTCCTCAGAGAAGGGGACACACCACAAGCTATAGGGCCACATAAGGAAGTACCAGGTTTCAGTCTTGAGGCAGAAACGGGAGTGAAGGGAACATCTAGGTCAATTCCTATATTGGGGTTGTTATGGGCAAAGTCACGCAAAGCAGGGCAAACAGCTTAGGATTGGCTAGTCTGAATGATTCTGGGGGACTGAACGGCTCTCCCTGATTGTCTGGTACCTGGCCCCGGGTTGACATAGGACAGGGGATAGACTGGCTTGGTATGAGAGTTACATAAGGAGGTACAGGGCACAGCACTGGTCAGGCTGTCTGCACATGACAAGGTGCTCCAGGCAAGCTGTCCACCACCTCCAGGAATTAGCTACCCCTGCAAGGGATGCTTCCTCCCCAGGTCTGAAAGTCCTCCTAGCTGTCAAAGCATCATATAGAAAATTTCAAACATGACTAATACACTGCTGCCATTGACAGAGGTGCCTCCTTCTCTTCCACCTGGCCTCTCAGTCTTCAGCAGGCTCCACTGAACTTCTTGACATGGTGGCTGGATTCAAGAGGGAGGGTCGAAGTTTGCAACACATCTAGAGGCCGCTGCGTTCTATAGATCCAAGCAACACACAGGGATAGACCAGGTTCATGTGAAGGGGGAAAAGGGAGTCACTTTTTAACAGGAAGAGCCACAAAGAATTGGTAACCATATTTAAATCTACTCACAACAACCACTCACATCATTTGCCAAATTGTATTCAATTGCTGATATGGCCAGGTCACACACTAAGTAAGTATCTTTTTATTTTTTTATTTTTGCCCTTCTTATTATTCAAGCTTCATAGTCATAAACAGTAGTTGATTCACCCCAACAAATGCGTGCATGCCTGGAAATCAATTTTGGTTCATGATCCCCCCTTTTCTCGCCTCCTTATCCTCCTGTTCTCCCTCCTTTCTCCCACTCTCTTTCCTCTACTCTACTAGACTTTCTTTTGTTCATAAACAAGCACCTTCTTATGGGAGGAGACTATGCCTTATTTATCTTTGTAACCAAGGGCCTGAGATATAGTAAACACTGTCCAAAGCTAATGGGTGGGAAGATCACTCAGATGGATGGAGTTTTATGAATAAAGATAAAGAAGGAACAAAGGACAAGAACTGGCTATGTTTCAGAAATTGGCCAATGCGGTGTATGATAGAGTAGAAAACAACAACAACAAAAAATGTGTGAGCCTTGTGTTTAAGACAAAGGGATCAGATTTAGTTCTTGGGGAGAAAACAAAAAAAAAGACATGAAAGGTTTTTGACTAAGAGAATGACTGGTACCATTATGTCTTTGAGGTTGCTTAAATTAACTGATGGCTCAGCTGAGGGACCAATTTAATCAATCTGCCATAGCAAAGACAAAACCTCCAGGACACACAACAGCCCCCATTTTTTTTTTACAGGGAATACAGTCGTTGTCTGATGCATTAATCCCTTGGCTCAAAAGCACTGTTGTGGAATGATCTAAGTTAACTTAGTCATTCATGATTTCCCAGTTCTTGTTGGTGGATTTCTTTAGCCCTTCTTAGAAGGTACAGGTTTCCCATACACTCAACAGCAGATAGTATGTTTCAATGAAAGCAAGTCTCTTAACCAAATTCTGTCTCACAGTCAATTAGTAACATAGGCTAAAAAATGTCATGACACCTGCTCATGTAGAGAGTTTACATCCTTCAGAATCCTCAAAACGAACTTTGCTTGAAGATTTTGCTTGGGGCAAAGACCAGAGTCTTCTAATGGTAGATCTTAGCTAACCTGAGTCAGATCATGCCCTATAGTCCCTCCATGTCATGGGTGAATCCAGGACTAAGTGTGAGTCCTGGCATAGGACAACGTTTGATAGAGTACTGAGCTCTGAACTTGCTGTATTCTTCTGCTTCTTAGATGCAAAGGCAGAGGTACACTACTGCACATTATTTCTAGCCAACTCATGTATATTTTTACACTGCTCCTTTCACAGATATATGTGTGTGTTTCCAATAACATTTACATTACTTAAGAAATGCTGTAATATATATGTTTAAATAGCTTTATTGAGGCATAATTCACATCTAACTAATTTACTTATAGTATGTAAGATCAACTACTATAAGAGTAAAACATGATCTGTTGTAGCTCTTGCATATTAGTGACCTATTGTTGCATAACAAATTACCCCAAAATATAATAATTTAAAACATTTACTCACAGTTTCTGTGGAACAAGAATTCAGACACAGTTTTACCAGGTCTTCTCCTTCCAGGGCTCTTAAAAACCATTATCAAGGTGTCAGTCACACCTGTGTTCATCTAACGGCTCCAGTCAGGAAATATCCACTTCCCTGCTCGTTCAGGCAGTCATTGACAGATTCAGTTCTTTGTGTGTTGTTGGATGGAGGATCCTGGTTTGTCTCTGACTGGAGGCTGCCGGTGGTTCCTTGCCATGTATCCAACATGGAGTTATTTCTTCAAAGCCAGCACGTATAGAAGGCAAGAGAGCATTTGCTAGTAAGATGGAAGTCACAATCTTTGATAACCTAGTCTTGGAAGTGGCATCTTATTGTTTTGCCTGTATTCCATTGGTTAAATCAAATTGCTTGCTTCAGCCCACACTCCAGGGAAGAAGATCACAAAGGATAATGTTGGGAGGCTGGGAGGCTGCCTCCCACACCTTGCAATAACTTTTGGACCCTTGATTAGAGTCTTCTGCGTGTTGACCAATCACCTCTGACTAGGCAGCTGCAATTAGTAAGTTGCCCACTTGAGGGTACAGATGTGGATTAACTCAAGGATTCACCACCCTGAAGTCGACATTGAAATATTTTAAAGTCAATTAAAAACAAAGTAACAAGCAATGCTATTCTTTTTGCCCAGGAAACCAAACCTTACATTTAAAAGATTAGGATTAAAAGTCATTTTATTGCTAAATATGACTTCCCTATGATCACTGACCTTTGGTTTAGCCTATCTGTCTTAGAGGTCTTAGTTCATGCAGAGCTAGTGGAAAAGTCAGGATGGGTTAAGCTGCAGGAAAAAGTAGACCCCAGTCCTGGAAAGTGGAGAATTTTTTAGGATTATGAAAAGTGTAAATCAACAAGGGGCAACACAAAGTCATCATGTCTTTACTGAAGTTGCCAAAGTTATAGCTGGAAAAAGACAGTTGATATTGAGGTCATTCTTTCTAAGAAAATAGCAAAAATACTTTTGTCTATCTTGAACAGAGGAAAGGGGGGAAAAAAAGAGCAAGATTACTCTGCTAGAAATGATCTATTCTTTCTTTGGCATTAGAAAACACAAAGACTGTATGTTTTGAGAAAAAGAA
Organism: Sciurus vulgaris; assembly: GCF_902686455.1. NCBI lineage: Eukaryota > Metazoa > Chordata > Mammalia > Rodentia > Sciuridae > Sciurus > Sciurus vulgaris. The sequence goes on along the minus strand of NC_136468.1, from coordinate 94,434,918 downwards.
AATATACTTATTTGAGATGTAATTTTTTAAACCTAACATAAAATCGACAGTTTTTGTATCGTGATTTGGCTAATGCAGTAAAATCTTGGTGTGGGTGAGCCTGCAAACCAACCCTCGGCAACCTTATTGTGAAGGGTAGTGGAATAAAACACCCTGGACTCCCAAACCTGCACCAGATTAAGTTTCTTGGAAATACAGGACAAGTTGTTATCCATTGCTTTATTCAAATATGACTTGGATTGAAAATCATTCTCGGGGTACACAAACCACAGAAGGCTTTTGGATGGAACACAACCTCCCAAAATTAAATGATTCCAATCTTGCAAAGTTTCAATTGGGCTGGTGTCCTTATAAAAGTCATTTTTCTTCAGTTTGGTAATTTCAAGATCAAATCAAAAGTGGACAGAGTGCAAACTTTTAAATGGTGTCATGAAATAGCCAAACCTACAAAATTTCCCATTATTGAAACAACTCATAGCTCTGTGTTACTGGTAAAGTTGTTTGATTCTAACAAATATAACAACAAACTTGTAAAACGGCTCAAACAAAAAGCAAACAAAATGTATTCCTATCAATTGTGAAAGAAGAACAGTATTTCACCTAACCAGCAATAAGATGAAGACTTCTATTTCATTTGTTATAACTGATAGTGTCCTGATAAATGTCAGATTGGCTACTGAATAAAAGTCACATCAATAGATAAAACACAACATTCTCTCTGGATAACCTGGTGAAGTTAAGGCATTCCCTGGGCTTAAAGTCTGTTTCAATAAGAAACAATAAGACCTTTATGCAGCTATTCATTTTGCAATATAAATAATCAGCATCCCAGATAAGATAATCATATTTACAGTCTCACTTTGCGATTTTAAAGTTGTTGTTTTTCTCCTTAAACAGATCAGCTGACTAGATTGCTGGAAATCCCTGCACATTTTATCATGGCTGGGTCAGCAATATATTCTTGGCTTCAGAAACATTGATGTTGAAAATCAAACATCTGGTCTTCTTTTCCCATCCTCCCATTTCTCCCCCAAATAATCAACATATCCTCCTTTGTTTTTCTGACTTGAGTAGCATTTGAAACCTGAATTTGATGTATATTATATTTATTTGATTGTTGGTGTTTTTTTGTTTTTTTTTTTTTACTAACTTGATACTATTTCTGGTTCTGAAAAGCTCCTAGTAAGGCCATTTCCTGTGTTTCCTTTTTATAAACCACTTAAAAGCCAAAGTGAAGATTATTCTGATGGATCGGATTAACTGGTCACTAGTAAAAGGGATTATACCACCGCCCAGGTCAGGTGTATTCTTTAAGCAGACCTCAGTGGAAGCGTTTCAGTAATGGTGTTCTAGACCTGGAGTTTTGGACTCCTGGAAATGATTGCAAAAGGCAATGTGTATGTGATATGAATATTTCCATATTGGACCTTACACCTTCTTAAAATAACCTCGAAATCCAATATTTTAAGAATTACATTTCTAAATCAAGAAAATTGGTTATTTGCTCTTATATGACCCAAATTCCCTCCTTGGATCACCACTGATTTTCACACAACGTGAGGGAGTCTGCCAAGCAAAAACATGCTAGGTAGAGCACAGAGAAGAGGCAAACCCAAGGTGTTCCCATGGCATCCCCAAACTCATCCAAAACCCTGGAACATAACCAGGATTTCTCGAGTTCCATTTGTATCCGTCTGATTCCTTGCTTTGGAAAAGCATCTTTTTTTCATCTTTTTTTCTGTACCAGGGATTGAACTCAGAGGCACTTTAGTCCTGACCCACATCCCCAATCCTTTTTGGTTTTTATTTTGAGACAGAGACTAAGTTGTAAAAGCTGATCTTGAACTTGCCATCCTCCTGTCTCAGCCTCCCAAGCCACTGGGAATATAAGCATGTGCCACGGTTCCCAGCTTCATTTTTTTTTTTTTTTTTTTTTCTTTTTTTTTTTTTTTTTTTATTTTATTTTATTTTATTGTAAACAAACGGGATACATGTTGTCTCTCTCTTTGTACATGGCGCAAAGGCATACCATTTGTGTAATCATTCTTTACTTTATGATAATGAAGCATTCTTTGATCATTCTTACCCCTCTGGTTGAAGATGACTTAGGTTGAATAGTTTGTCCAAGTTCTCTAGCAATACATTTTGCTGCATTCATTAAAAATACCAGTCATTGTCTGGGGTCTTTGCAATAAGCAGTACAGAAATGTTTGACTGAGAAGTATATTTCCTGTGGCCTTTTCTAGGGTCATTAAGATGTAAACAAAACCCAGCAGAATTCAATTCTGCCGTTTCATTTTCAAATAGGTCTGAGAATGGAAATGATGCCTTTTTAAGTGGAACTGAACTTCAACTCTGAAGAGATGTTGTAGATTTTTGAGGAAGTAAGGGCATGTGCCTGGGATTCAGCATCCCCATGTGGTTTCCAGTTTCCGAAATTTATCTCATATGTTTAAAGGGTTTGGTATAAATTTGGGGGACTTCACATTTCTATCCAATGTGTTAACACTTAGATGAAGACCACACTTAACACACCTTTTTCTTATTTATGAGCGATTAAATGATGCACTAACAAGAAAAGTGACTTTATTTACAGCACCAACGGAAATCAAAACCCAAAAACCAATGGGCAATGTGAGAACTCTATGGCAATGTGATTTTCTTTTTACATTCAAAACTAACTTTTCTGAAAAGTGTCTATTTTTTTCAAGGCAGGGCCCCTGGAACCACTTGGTGAGTATATATTGAAAGTTTTACTTTCTTTTTTCTGTGAGACAGCAAGAAGTTCATCCAAATAGAACCACGCTTCTACCACATAAATCATTCAGAAAATCTGGTAACTTTCCATGTGATTCAGTTAAATCCTTTAAATCCACAGGAGAATTTTACTTGCTTTTGGCATATTTCACCATATTAGGAGGAAAACCAGTCTCCGGGGACATGGTGGTTAATGAGAATGGGCCAAAAGCAGATGTTCTAAACTCAATTCTGTTAGCTTAGGCATTTTCAGATGGTGTTTCTCTTGGTCAAAAGTTCCTCGAGAAGTTTCCTTTCAGTGTCCTCAGTCTCTCCCCCACAATGCCTTTAAAAGGACAGAACTTTCCCTCTCATAATTACAGACTTCAGTGCAGAGGGAAGCTAACATGTGGAACGAAGCCAGCCTCATCTACTACCAGAATCAAGGGGTTTGAGGGCCCAGGAAGAGATAAACTCAAAGAGTGGGATGGTGGAAGACCACAAGACCCTCACTGGGAATGGGGTGCCCGCCCTGGGTTGAATCAAGTCTTCCTACCTTTCAGATTTGCCTAGGCTGGTCCCGCCCCCAGTGTCATTGTGTTCTCTGCCATGGAATTCTGCCTTTAGACGCGGTTGGTATCTTATGGATAGTACACTCCTAAACTGAACTTTAAGCCAGAAGACTTTCCCATCCTCTCACTCCTCTCTAGTTTAATAAAGCTTTATCTTTCCATTGGTTTCCATTAGTACCATTGGTTGAACCTGCTCCTACATCTTCACCAGCAGCTAGGGCATCATTTCCTTAGTATTTCTGGTGCAAATGACTTGGAGTGTTGTATCTCAAGACCAGTTTAATGAGTCCTTCATTAAGGAACTCCAGAAAGGCTGCCCTGACCAGGGACCGGGAATCTTCAGGCTTCCAGAGACCAGAGTGGGGCCAATGAGCTTAGAGCTAGGAACTTCCTTACAGGATGTTTGGTAAGTAGCTTGTCAAACAAGACTGAGTTGTTGAGTTTGTCCTGAACTTTGCCTTTGGACCACTTCTTTTTGGCCTTCCCCTGGATTTGTTCTCTGGGTCTTTGTCTTTCTAGGCCAACTTCCTGGCGCCTTTGTTCTTGTCCTCTTGGGCACCATCATGAAACTCAGAGAACAGGGATAATCACCACAATATAAGATGTTGAACCAAAAAAGCAGATCTCGCCCTTGGTCTCTTAAAGTTTGTTACATAAACATGAATACAGAATGCCCAAAAGAATGGAGTCCTGGGTCTTAAGAAGCCTTGACAGTAGTTCATGGGTGTTCAGATCATAAAATACTTCTTTTTCAAGAGACTATTTCTTCAAGTAAATGTTAAAGAATGGAGGAAGGAAGAGAAGGAGACTGAGTCAGAGAGAGAATGCCTTCCGTGATCAATTATATTGATGCCATGATGATAAGATATAGCTCTTCTGGAAGACTTCACATATTCAAATCAACAAATGGCTGAGTGTTGTAAATACTTCCCAGTCCCATGGATTTCAAAGCAAATTTAAAAATTTTTATTGGGCACTGTGCTGAAGGTGGTCTAGAAGCCTAGCTTCTCCCAAGACCAGATTGGTCATTACCCCCCACCACCCTGCCCCACTTTGGGGGAGTTTCAAACATGTACTTTTAGATGAGGAGAGATAGGATTAAAAAAAAGAAACAAAAAAGAAATTTCTCCATGCCTGGCTACTAAGATTCTTCATAATCTTAGTAGTTCCTGATGGCCCTCCCCTTACTCCTCTTGCCCATTTCTGCTATCAAAAATTCCCCAGAGGGCCCAGTATGGTGGCACTTGCCTATAATCCCAGCTGTTTGGGAGGCTGAGGCAGGAGGAGCATGAGTTCAAAGCCTGTCTCAGCAAGTTAGCAAGGTCCTAAAGCAACTCAGTGAGACCCTGTCTCTAAATAAAATATAAAAAAGGGCTGAGGATGTGGCTCAGTGGTTAAGCACCCCCAAGTTCAATCCCCAGTATTAAAAAAAAAAAAAAAAAAAAAAAAAAAAATTCCTGAGTAGAGCTACATATGTGTTTGGTCTCTTTTGAAATACAATAAACCCACACCTCATCCTGAGTCTTATTTTTCCTAAAATTGAAGCAGGGACTGTGTCCGGAAGGCTACGTGGATAGGATCAAATAAGATCTCTTCTTTGTTAGAGAAGTGAAAAAGCATAAAATAGAGGGATAAGACTGGAAACCAAGGCATGCCATGGGATGCACTGTACTTCTCAACTACCAAGGCAACATATTTAAAGCCCACATCCTGGGACAGAATCGCTCCTTCAAATTGAGCACTTGGATTAACGGCCCCACCCCCACAGCAGCCCCAGGTGTTGCAAGAGTTGGATTAATCTAAAATCTTTTTTAACTCCCCACTTAGAACACATATTTAAACTCTGGGGCTCCAAGCCAAAATTTCTCTGTGGACTACCTTATCCTTTAATTGGAAAAAAATTTTTTTCTTGGTAGCAGAGTGAGGCCTTTTCACAGAAATGTCTTTGATGCTCAGGCTGCTTCAGAGATATGTGCTCCTGTGCTGGCCATGGATTTTAACCCAAGGCAAACTCAAGGACCTCAAAAGATAAGGGGACAACCTATACTCAGAACTCAGTCTATTTTCTGTAAAGGCAATTGATCAAGCTTATGGGAACCAAATCAAGAGGCCAGGAGGTTGGGAACAAGAACTTAGTCAAAACTGATCAGAAGAGGGAGCTCAGCAAGGTGGGGTGTGACCACCAACTCCCTGCCACACATACACACCAGGCCATTGTTCTCTTCTCTGGTGGGGTTGACAGCTCATGAAATTCTAACTGCTACTGCTGATTCAATGGAAGAGTTCATGGAATACTATTGACAACCTACTATTTCTCTATTAACTTACCTATTACCACCATGGTAGTAGGAAAGATGGGTTTACTAATATTTCATTCCCTGCTATAAGCAGGGAAGAGAAGCTGGTGCATATATTTATGTAAGTATATATAACTCTATACTTATAAGTATATATAACTTATGTGACTTACATTAAATCAACCAACTTTATACACACACACACTCATACACACACATGTACATTAAGTTAACCAGTTTTAAATTAGCATAAAGATCTAGCTGAATATTGCCTTCCCCTCAACCCCACCTCCCATGGAGGACTTTTTTTTCCAGAAAGGTGAAGAATACACATTCTCAGGATTATGAAAGACATCATCACATGTAGCAAAATAAGAAGCATGGTTATATCGAACTTGCATCTGGATGAACCAACCCATCAATAAGCCCACATCAATAAACTGAGAACACAGGATCAAGGGCTGTATAAAAGAAAGTGTGCTGCACTCACATTGACTCATCGTTAAATCCTGATTTCTTTCATTTATGTGGATGGCCAAATATTGAGGTTCAAGTGATTATCAACAAAATACTCCCAGGAGAATATGACAAACATTTGAGAAACAGACTAGAGAAGGAAAAGAAGCAGAGTGTGATTTCAGTAGAAGACCAGCCTCAACCTGATTCTTAGGGAGCTCTTAAGTGTAAATTATACCCCAAAGTTTATCCAGAAGCAAAGGAAGCTGGGCTTCTGTACTTGTTCATCAGTCAATTATCAGTTAATGGGTGGCAAGTCAGGAATAAATTCTTGGGCACTTGAGTATGACCCAAGACTGTAAAGAATTTTGCAGCCACTAGCCATCAGCAGCAGGACACACCAAACTTAGCGATATGTGCACAGTGCCCTGAGGATCGCTAGAGAGGACTTTGGGGGATAATCTAGTGTCCACTACAGTGAGAAGAGGCCAGTTTCTTAACTTCTCTGAACCTCAGTTTCCTTCTATGGAAAATGGTTGTTGTAATAATGAACAAGTGATACCATATGTAAAATGCTCAGAACCTGATTCAAGTAAGTGCTGTCCACTAATGCTCCTGCTATACCATGAACCCCACAGAGCAGGAATAGTGTCTCTGGAAAGCCTACTCCTTGGAAAAATGCCAGACACGTAGGAAACACTCGATAAATATTTGTATAGCTTTATGGCAAGAACAACATCACAGGGATACCTAAGGCTTTGTCAAAGCCAGAAAACTAAATTCAATTTCAATGGGATGATGAAACTATGGCAATTCCAAAATTATGTATCTGACAACAGGCAATAGAGCTCTCATGTGGAGAAGGGGAGGGACCTGAAAGGAATCATTGGGTCTAAAGGATGCTCATTAGCAAAAATGAAAATCACTTTTCTTCAGGTTTATGGATGCATTTCCTAGTCCAGACCAGTGATTCTCCATTTTTTTAGTCCCAGGACTTCTTTATACTCTTAAAAATCATTGAGGACACCCAAAGAGTTTAGTTTAAGTGGGTTGTAACTAGCAAATTTACCCAGGTAGACACTGAAACAGATATGTCCTGAATATCAATTTCTTAATTTTAATTTGGCTTATTGTTTCCTTCATTTCAAGGATTTCTGGTTTTTTTTTGTTTGTTTGTTTTTGTTTTTGTTTTTGTTTTTTTTTTTTTGAGAATCCCTATCTCTTTGTTTAAATGATCTTTTGCTTCCTGCAGGTGCTCTTTCAGCTTATTGGTATTACCATTCATTGCCTGCATTTGCTCTCTTATCTCATCCTTTGCTTCACGAATCATCTTAATCATGTATAATCTGAAGTCCTTTTCTGACATATCTTCTAACATACTGTCATTGATTCTGTTAATATAGAATCTAGATTTGTTTGGATCATTTTCTTCCCTTGTTTTTTCATGTCTTTCATGTGTCTTCCCCTCTAGCAGTGCAGATCTGGGGTATTGCAGATTTCCCCCTATAGGCTTATAGTGGCCCTGTAGGTTTCCAAAACCCTTCCTTTATGGGGAGATCAATATTAGCAGTGCCCAATTCAGACACTAGGCAATCCTAGACCAAATAGCCCCTATGAGGACAATAACAAAATTGTCATAATAAACAGAATGAGTTCAAATATTATCTTCAGTAAAACAAGCAGATTTGCAATAAGGTCTGCAGTTTCAAATGGAGGACAAAGAGGATGCAGAGGGATGTAGAATGTGGCTGTTAATGGGATAAGAAAAGAATATACAGAAGTTCTAGATAATAGAAAGGGTGAGAGTGTAATCAAAAGAAATTGGATGTTAGCATGCAAAAAAGGGAGAAAGAGACTGAGGGAACAGGTAAACAAAAGGAAAAGAGCAAGAAAAGTAAAGAAATAAAAACTTAAATTTTTTAAAAAGGAGAAAAAAGAAAATCTACAGTATAACAGTCATATAGTAATGAAATCTCCCAGAGTTCAGTAGCCTGATGCATGAGAGGTACCTGACAATGAGCTTCAAGCCTCCAGCAGGCGTCTCAGGATGGGATTTGCCCCACCTAAAGATCGGAGCTACAGCTTCCAGGATTATCCAAGATGGCTGCTCTGGCTTCCAAATGTGTTGGCAAATGGGGAGCTGCAGCTCAGGGTGTGGCCGTGGTCAGCTGAAGGTCCTGGAGGCGGGCTATGGTTGGTCAGGCAGGGATCCTGGAGGTCTGGTGTGTTTGGTGTGGTTGTGGGATCCTGGAGGCCAGTTGCAATCAGTTGGTCTGGGGTCCCGGTGATAGGGTGCAGTCAGTTGGTCTGGGGGGTCCTGGTAGCAGTCGATGTGAAGGCCCCAGAGGCAAGGGGTGATCGGTTGGGCTGAGGGATCCTGGAGACGGGGCTCAGTCAGTCCGGCCAGGGGTCCTACGGGGCCTGGCTGTTGTCTCAAAATGGTGGCAGCCACGTGTAATCAAACCTGCAGGTACTGTAACAGTGAACTTCCAGGCAACAGCAGGCAGCTGGTGCTCCACTGGCAGTCGGCGATCAGTTTGCTGACTGTAGTCGGAAGATTGGGAGGTGAACCTCGTGCGTTGGGTGATGAATAGGTGTAAGGCAGGCAATGGACAGACAAGAGGCAGGCAAATGGCAGATGATAGGCACCTGGAACAGAGTATTTGACTCTTTCAGTATGCAGGACTCAGTGAAGCTATAGGACTAAGTCTGCTCAAAAAATGTATGCTGGAGAGCAGTGGACTAGGGGTCAGAAGCATTCCATTTGGTGCCATTTCCAGGTGTTCAGGAGCCAGTCCTTCTCCCTAGGGATCTTCAGCCCCTGCACAACAGAACAACCTGGGGCTCCAAAGCAGGAAAGTGAAGCCTAGAGCCAAATGGCCAACATGGTGGACTCAGGAAACGGGAATTTCTTAATTTTAAAGAAATGAGAATTATCTGTTAAAAAATTAATAATGTATTTTTATGAAAAAAATGTATTTTCCAAAACAAAAAATGAGGCAAAAATGGCATTTTTTACATATTTTCATATTTACTTAGTGTCTAGCTTAATAAAGGCACCTGATTCTCCTCTCTGCTTCTTTGTTCAATACATTGCAATGTTATTTTGGTTTAAGAACATAAAGAAAATCTAACCTTACACAGTTAGTAGTTGGGAAAACAATAGTAGTTTATTATCTTTTCAGATAATTTTCAACATTTTTCTTTGCTAATGCACCAAAACTCTACATGTGTTTGTTTCTTAAAGGTGATTCACAATGTTGGATTTGAAACCATGTCATTAAGCATTTCATACTCTGTGACATTAAAGCCATGATCTGTCTTGGGTTTTGAGTGTGTCTTTTATCCATGTAACACAATACAGTAGAAAATATTATCCTGAGGTATGCAAGTCTTCCTAATGCTGACACTTTTCATTATACAGTATTTTTTTCTAAAATCCCATTTATTAATAATGCCCCGATCTTATCAGAAAACTCTAAGTATTGAGAAATTCTCAAGCCAAGTAGAAGACCAAAGCTTTCCAAAATTTAATTTTCAGTTGAGAGATCAAATTGGAACTGTTCCTTTAGTTACCCTCAAAACTGAGACACTGTTCCTAATCCTCCCAGGCTGGGCCATGGTGTTTCCTGGGGCAGCAGCATCCTTTCCTGGCCCCCAGGAGAGCGTTTGCTCCATGCTATTGGGATTATCTGCTTTCTTCACTAGATCATGAGCTCCTTCAGAACAGAATTATGTCTTCTCTCTCCCTATTCTTAGCGCCTCACACACAAACATTGCTCAATCAGGGGATGATTGTATTGAATGAATCTCCAAGAATGATGAATATGGTGACTATGGAAATTTATCTCACATTCCTAGGTGGGGGGAGGGTATTATAATGCAATGTAAATTCTGTTATTAAAAGTGGGAGCAAAGGCCAGGCACAGAGGTCCATGCCTCAATGCCAGTGGCTCAGGAGGCTGAGGCAGGAGGATCGGGAGTTCAGAGCCAGCCTCAGCAATTTAGCATGGTCCCAAGCAACACAGCAAGACCCTGTCTCTAAGTAAAATATAAAAAAGGGCTGTGGATATGATTCAGTGGTTAAAGCACCCCTGGGTTCAATTCAATCCCCCATAAAAAAAAAAAAAATGGGGGAGAGCACATTTGAAGAGAACTGCTTTATAAACATGGATGTCAAACAGATGTAAAAAGATACATCGATAAAAAAAGGCCTATCTTCCTCTGGACCAGGAACCCAAAATATAAAAGGTCAGATGGAGGCAGGGACAGAAGACAGATGAGTGATGGGTCACACCTGGGATATGCCACAGTAGTGTGTGAGGAGATTTAGGGGAAGAGGGAGAAGTAGGGAAAGGGAACTAAAAGAACTACCAGAGGAAAAGAAGAGATTAAGAGGGAAAAAGGTTAAAGGATGGCAGAAATGCGGAATTAGAAAGAGTAAGCAGGACTCAGTTGAATGGCTACTTACTGGAGGCTAGGAAACGGGTGGAGACAGTAAGGAAAGTGAAATGTACACTCAGCTGAGGACAGCAAAGACAATGGTTTGTGAGATTTTCTGCATAGAACTGGTGTGGCCTGCCCCAGCCCAGCTCCTGGCCCACATCCCCACACACCCTGGTGTTTACTTGTGTGATAACATTGTGTCTCTGGATCACTTTACACTGAACAGAGGCCTTCACTTTCCCAAATGTATATTCCTGCTCATTTTTAGGAAACCCTGTTGGCTTCTTGTGTAGAGTCACATTTCCATTGGCTAGTCAGGAAGCCAATTTCATCCACAAAGATCTTCTGTCTTTATCGTCTGTCTCCAGGATCCATGATTATGCTGGAAAATTTTATCACCAACCCTGCCTGAGAATCCAACAATACTGACATTATGTTAAGAGTGAAGGAACAATGACAGGTAGTCTGTGTCCAGCATGGGACATCATTGTGTGGACCAGTGTGTCCTGCTGACTATTTCTTCTATAAGATGTTAATAGGCACAGCTAAGAATAGGGTAGGAAAACTCAGGATTAAACAAAATTGAACAGGTTTCTTTATTTCAGGACTTTGCAGAGGTAATCTCCAAACTGGGAAGACAGCCAACATGTGGTATTTGCCAAACTCATTTAAGAATTAGATCTCTTTGTTTTATTGACATATAGTAATTGTACATATTTATGGGTACAGTGTAACATTTCAATATTTGTATATGATGTGTAAGGATCAGATCAGGGCAATTGGCATATCTGTCAGCTCTGACATTTATTATGTCTTTGTACTGGGAATAGTCAAAATCCTCCCTACTGGTTATTTTTGAAATATTCAAGGACTTGTTGTCAATCATATTTATCCTGTTGTGCTATAGGACATCAGAAGTTATTCCCCCTACTCAACTGCACCCTATATCCATTAGCCTTCCTTTCCCACCCTCCCAGAACGAGACCCTTTTCTTCAACTCTCAGCGTCGTTTCCTGGAGAACACAATTTTGAAACACTGGTATACATTCTTAATGGCAGACAGAGGGCCCATGAGGCCCTAGATGCTACCATATAAGTCGGGAAGCTCCAGGTTTGAAATAAGTTCTGACAAATATGAAAATTCTATCGTTCCCCTGAGGTCCCTCCTCCAAAATGCCAATTACTAGTAATCAATTACTCCAGTTTGTTTCTTAGGTTAACTGATTACCGCCATAAAGAGACTAAGGCAGAGATTAAGTTCAAGGCTAGAAGGTCTCAGGGAGCTCTTCCCCCTGCTTGGCACACCTCCTCCCAGATATCTGCATTGCTCACACTCCTCCTCCCTCGAGGCCGCTCACATGTCATGGCCTCATCTTGTTCTCCTCTGACTGCCCAATTTAAAAATACACCCTACTCCAGACACTCCTTATACCGTCTCCGTGCTTTGTTTTCTCCAGTTGTACCTCTCAACTTCTAACAGACTATATGATTTAGTTATTTTTTTTATGACTGTCTCTCTCTACCAGAATGGGTTTCCGTAACAATAGGAATTATCTGATGTTTGCCACCAAATCTCCAGCACCTACAACAATGTCTGGGGAACAGTAGTCACTCAATGAATATTTGTTGAGTGAATGAATGAATGAATGAATGAATGAATGCAAGAAAAATAAGACGTTGGTATTTTCCTTGAGATTGTGGCATACGCTTCACAATTCTTTGCCTTCTCCCTCTGCCCTGCAACCTCAGGCTCTCCACACACCACACAGAGGCTGAGATTACATTTTGATCCTGCCATGCTGCCCCAACTCAAGGCCTTGTCACAACTTTGGTGTCTGGTATCCTGGAGGTGAAACAGCAGTAGCAGGGGACTGCGTTTCCAAGGCTCTGTCACTCATAGCAACATCACACAACCAGGCACAAAATGCCAGCTTGCAAAACTGTCCAGGAGCCTGGGGAAAACAAACATAAACGATCAGATATAAACAGCAGCTGCTCTGGAAAACCAACATTGACCATCAAGAGAAGGTGGCATAGTTTAATTAATATTTCCCTAATACTTCATATTCAGGAATATTCACAAACCTTTCTCTATTGTAAATCATTTGTAATGAACATTTTAGGATATAACTCTGATATTTAACTTTTATGTCTTTAGGGAACATACTTAAAAACATAAGTACTAAATCAAAATTTATAAACAAGTTTAAGACTCCTGATACACAGTTCTCATCCCAAAAGAAATAATCAAGAGGCAAGGAGAATACATCATTTTAATCCAATGGTTATTTGGACTCCATGTAAATGAGTACCAATATTTTAGGCAGTAATAATTCCCATCCAGAATATAAAGTTCTTGGTGGAGGAGCTTATGTTATTTGTGGTTGAATTTCTATAGCCTAGCACAAAATTGACGGTAGTAAATATTTGTTGGATAAATGAAACAGCAATGGTGAATTTTCATTAAGAAAGAGCTGCTTTGATCAATTTTCAATTTAAAAATTTCCCAATTATTTTATCATCTTTATTTTGATTCTTACTGATATTCTCTTTGTTGGAGTCAATTCTTTGATCATGAATTTTATAAACAGCAGTTGATTAATCAAGTTTTTTGCTCCATATTAATCACCGCAAATCATAGTTATTGTAACTACAAATTTTGTTCCATGATTATTTTCATCAAGTCCATTTTCCTGCATTCAGTTATTCAGAACTGAATTTTTAATGAAGTTTGTCTTCTTCCACCAACATTAATCAAGACCAGTGTTACCTTACAAGCTTAACAACAATTTTATTTTACACTGAATATTTCTTGCCTAAATTCTTAATTTTTATTGAAATTTTGTGGTTTTTAATGCTATAAACAAGAGGTGATTTTTCAGGCAGTTAATAACACTTATCCTATAGGTTATCTTTAAAAATATATACTTTGAATTTAATAACGATTTTATAATTTGTGTTTGTTAGCCAAACTATAGCCAACGTTTTCTAGATCAAATCTCATTGACTTATTTACTTCTTTCAAATTCTATGCCACACATTAAAATCTTTTTCGGTATTACTTTCATTCTGGATTTTTTGCCAGATTATTTTTCTTGCATATTTTAGGATTTTGTGCCTCACATTTTTAACAAAGCTAATAAGTGCCAGAAGCTGTGTTCCAGGTGCTGGGGACACAGCAGGAAACAAGACAGATACCTACTTCTATCCTCATGGAGCTCAACAAGAAGTCATTAGCCAGGGTTTAATTGCTGTCTAGAAATAATTCTAGAGTAGTAATTGCTGCCTTTGCAAACTTTCTCTTTAAGGTCACTATTTCTAATAAGTTCAGTGTTTGAGACTGGTTTTGCAGATTTGTTTTTTGTTAAGGAGTCTAGATTCTTCTATCATTTTGCTGTCTGTATATTGCAATGTGCAATTTTAGCTGCTGACAGTTTTATTTCATATTGATTATTTCTACCAAGTCTAATTTTTTCTTGAGCCAATTCTTGCAGGATTCAATATGACCAACATGATCTGATCTTTTAGACAGATTTTCATTTATAACAAGTTTTACCACTTGCAGCTTTAGCCATTGTCAGTTTTATTTTGTGTTGATTGTTTCTGTTAAGCCAAAACTTTCCCCTGGCAACCTAGTAAAAATGCTCTTTGGGTCAAACTTGTGGGTTCAAAACTTCAGAGTATTAAAAAAAAAAAAAAAAAAAACACACACACAACTCCTTGATGAAGTGGTAAAAATTATGAGTCAAGACTTCCTATTTTGGAAAAAAAAAAAAAAGGGCATAAGATGAAGAGTTCTAGTGATTTAGAATGTATTTCTTACATTTCAATATATATGTGGATTATCTGGGATCTTGATAAAATGCAGATTCTGACTCAGCGAGTCCTAACTGGGCCTGAGACTCTGAATTTCTAAGTTCCCAATTGGTGCAGATACTGCCAGTCCACAGGTCAAATGACTGGGAGCTGGAATACATGCTTTAGGTCCAGCAGGTCTAGGTTCAAGTCCACTGTGGGGCTGTCTAATCTTGAAGAAATTACTTAACCTCCAATTTAACCTCCAATTTTGGTTTTATTCAATTGTAAAAGAGAATGATAATATTACTTACCTAAGAGGCTCAGTGTCAGGATCAAATAAGATGATGCTTTGCAAAGGGATATAGTAAATAGTAAAGGATAACCTTTGTTAACTAATGCATACAAGCAAAGAGCAGGGCAGGTTCAGAGAATGGATGGTAAATGGTCTGATGTATCATAGAGCCTCACTACTCAAAATGTGGTCCTCTGACTAGCAGCATCTGGGAGGCTAATATAAACCTTAAATGTCTGACCCCAAGTCAGACTACTAAATACAGACCTGCTCTTTGGAAGGGTCATGTCCTCGTTACAGTTGGAGAAGTGTTAACACTGCACGTAAAGAGAAGGAGCAGGAGGCAAGTCTGGAAAGACATGAATCTAGGCTGTAAAGGGTCTACTTAACCTATGGAGGTTTTGAAACTTTTGTAGAGCACTGTGGAATGGGCAAACATCCACCCTCCTACACCATACCTCCGCACCCCTTCCCTGCTCTCGCTTTCCTGTCAGGCACTGTTAACAATCAAGTATTTTTTTCCAGCTGAACCTGGGTTAATCCTCAGGATCCTTATCAACACAAGCTCTAGGCAAGTAACTATCAGCAGATCCAAGTTGATGGAAATGATAATTTGCCATCACTGCAAGAGGCCAAAGGGGGCCCGTAGAAGAAATTTAATAGGGGAAAAATGAGATAATACTCATAAGTGATTAGAAGAGTGCCTGGTGCCTAGTAAGTACTCAATAAATATGAGTCCTGATTATTTCTATCTAGCCTAACAATCTGTGCCAACAAGTTCACCAGACAGCAAGTAAATGAGAACATTAAGAACGAAGAATTAACATTGGCAATAGGATAAAATGTCCAATTTTTTGGTGAAATGAAGGGGAGAGTAGATGGATTTTTTTTTTTTTTAATTCTCAAATGGCAAAATTAAAACTTCAGCAACCCCATGTTGTATCTGGCCCATTTTCTGTTTCCTTAAAGAATGGGACCATGAACACCTGGAGGTGATTATGGCTTGTATAGATGGACTCATGGGTACTTGGACAGCTTCGTGCCGGCAGAAAACTCCTAAGCAGAGTGGACGGGACCTTCTTACACTTCTCTCTTCCTTACTCTCCCACGTCTGCTTTTAAACAGTGAGAGTGAGAATGGTTTCTCCTGCAAATGGCCAAGTTCTCCCTCTTACCACATCACACCAGAGTTCACTCTGCACTTACTGAAATACTGTTGACAAGGAGTGGGAATCCATGACAAATCCATCTGTGGCACAAAGCCACACTGAAGGAATAAACTCCACTGTCCCCATGAAGCCTGCCCAGACAAGGAGCTGAAGAGGCAGAAGTTGCCATTCCATGAAGAGCTGGGTGTCCTTATCAGCAACCCTCAGATAGAGGCTAAGGTTGGGTGGTAGTTGCAGAGTCCAAAGGCCCAGAATTGAGGAGGGTTTGCTTTGCACTAGATGACCTGAGAGAACTTTTCCAACAAGAATATTAGACTTTTGGACATGAGTGAACTGTTGGCTACATTTTCTGGACAGTGTACTGCACCAGGATACCCTGAGCTCTGAGAGCCAGCACTGGCTTTGAAATGCACAGGCTCCTGCTTCCAAGCCCTCAGCTCTCCCTGAGCGCTCACTCAGTGATTCAGAGACCAGACTGTTCTAACAAGCCCAAGAACCAAAGTCTGTTGAGGTTTACAGCTCCTCCTGCTTAAAAACATTTTGTATTTATTGCCTTTTGTTTTATTTTAGGTCAAACACAGAATCTATGTGCTTCCTCTATGTATTTCTTCTTGTAGTCTCTGGTGTTATGTATGTAGTTGCATGGCCATCTGATGCTAGAAAAGGAACATACAAATAGAACTAATAATTATGCCACATAGTGAAGCACAGTGTTATGGGTAATATTCTAACTGGTCTCTTCTTGGCAGGGGAACCTGAGAAAGAAGGGGAACCAGAGTTCAGAGCTGTAAAACATGTGGGGTTAAGATAGGAATCCCATTTAATATCATACTGTGCACCATTTTTCCAACGGGGGACTGTCCTTGACTTCTTTTTGAATATCCAGCTTACCCAAGCTCATCATTAATTCGCTTTCAAAGTGCGGTATCAACAGACTTGGCATAAAAACATCTCTCAAATAATGAAGGCTTTGGTTCTGCCAGATTGCTTTGAAATGGCAGCCCTTAAAAACATGATTAAAAGTCTCCATTGAAGTTTATTATTAATGAATAAGTTTTGTGTTTATGCATATGAGCCCTTCTACAGAGAAGGATTTTAAATAATTCTGTTCTGAGCGAGACTTGGGGCACACATCACCACTTTGCATCATGAGTAGATTCACTTTTCCACCAGTGCCAGGGCAAGTCTATGTGCTCACTAGAGACCATTGCTTAAAAGGCAAAGAATTTTAATCTTTTATGAAATGGAGCTGACCACCTCCCAACCATTTTATTATATTAACAATGTCTATCATTTTCTACATTCTGTTGCTTTGATATCCAGAGCCTTGCTGAGACTGCCCCTCCCACAATAGCATGCTTTTTCAAATATAAATCAACCAGTCCAGAGCCCTCACCCCCAACCATTTCCTTTATAGTGTTCTCACACTCTGGGACAGGGTCTATTGCCCTGATCCCCATTCCAACTACCTATATAGCTATGGTCCTAAGATCCTCTTATAGCAGTGTCCCTAATCCCAGGGAGGTGCACCTGTGTTTCTCTGCCAGCAGGGTTTCATTGCTATTCCGTAGGCCAAATGTGCAAGGGAATTATGATCCCCGTGAACAACCCTCAGCAAAGAAACTCACGAGTGTTGCTGGCTAAATGCCCCAGCTCACTCTCAGGAGGAATGACTCCCACCCCAGGGGAGGATGAACACTGGCCCCCAGAGATGCTCAGCAGAACTAAACTTGAGTTTCCACACTGGTCACTTGTGTGATGATGAATCCCCCTTCCCTGAATCCCCCTCCTACTCTCCTACTCTCCTACCTGTGTTTCCTGGGATCATCACCTCTGGAGTCCTTATCTTATTATTGACTTTGGGAGGACCCCAAAATAATACATCTTTTGTGAAAGACATCCATCCTTTTCCTACAAGTTCTCCTTTTGCAAAATAAGTGGTGAACTTTGCCAGAGTCATTCAGGTAAGAAGTGGTTACTGTACACATCACATGTGCCAGGCCCCCTGCTTGGG
The DNA here is from genome assembly GCF_902686455.1 of Sciurus vulgaris. NCBI lineage: Eukaryota > Metazoa > Chordata > Mammalia > Rodentia > Sciuridae > Sciurus > Sciurus vulgaris. The sequence continues at coordinate 94,417,139 of NC_136468.1, read as the reverse complement.
GACTCTGCCTAGAAAGCCAGGCAGCCTGTTCCTCGCCCTCTAAAGGGCAGTGGGTATGATGCTGATAAGCAGGGTACCAGAGTCAGGGCCCAGGATCAGATCCAGCTCCAACACCTGCTAGATGTGCACTTGGAATAATTTATTCTTCAAGTCTCCATTTCCTTATCTGTAAAATGGAAATGACAATGGACCTACCTTTAGAATTAAACAGCTTATATATAGCACTAAACACATCACGGGGCAAAGCAGTGCTCAGTAAGTGGCAGATCCTCTTATTATCCTTCTATTCTCAGACAATTTGCATGACCTAAGAGTAAGTCTCTCATGCATGTCCTCACAATGCCTGCTTCACCCAGCATAATCCCCAACGCTCTCCATTTCAGCCACGTGTTTCACATCTGTCAGCCCTGAAGAGCGCTTGCACGTTAGATACCTTCTTGACTTCCTTGTGTGCTGATTACATTTATTTATATGTGTATATAGATGTATATGTGGGCATTAGTTTCCTGTTTCTGCCACAGCAAAACCACAAATTAAGTGGTTTAAAACAACAAAAATGTACTCACTCACTGTTCTGAGGGTCAGAATTCTAAAACCCCTGTCAGTAGAACCAAAGCCTTCTGGAAGCTCCAGGGGAGTCATTTTCTTGTGCCTCCCAGCTTTTGGTGGCTCCAGCATTCCCTGCCCGTGGCTGAAGTGCTCCAGTCTCTGCCTCTGAGGTTACATTGCCTCCTTTGTGTCTGTCTTCTCTTTTGTGTATCTCTCATAAGGACACTTGCCATTGGATTTAGGGCCCACCTAGATAATCCAGGAAGATTTTCTCATCTCAAGATGCCTAAATTAATTATATCCACAAAGACTTTTTCCAAATAAGGTCACATTCATAAGCTCTGGAGATTAGGACAAGGATATGTCTTTTGAGTGGTTAACACTCACCCTCTACTATACATACATAATACATATACATATTATATGTGTATATTATACATACTAAATATACTATAATATGTACTATACTCTTCAATATATACGACATATGTAGTATGTACATATATATAGCACATACTAAATACATACATAGTAGTGAATATATAAATATATATAGAGAGAGAGTAGTGAGTTTATGCCTAATATGTTTGTATCCTCAGGATGTAGCACAGAGTTATTAACATCAGTGGTCATAACTGTTGAAGGTACAAACAGGCAAACAAACAGAACAGCGTCCCTGCCTTCTAAGAGTCACAAAAACTGATGGCAAGGGCAGGCTAATGTATGTAGATTCATACCCTTACAAACTACATGGGTCCTTCATTACACTTCTCCAACATCAACTTAGAGAGGAAGCCTTGCCTGCATGCTTGCCTAGAAATATTGCTCTTTTCAGGTCACCACCTGCTTCCAAAATTCCCCTGGAGAGAACACAATAGCTCTTTTACTTTCTAATTAGCAAAATCCCCCTCCAGAATATTCTAGCACTTAAAAGAAGCTTTCATTCATCATGTTTTCCCTCCAAAGAAATCCTAGCTTTCTACTGTTCACAACTTTTCATTATGAATCTGAGGGGAGGGAGGCGGTGGAAACCCTATTTCCTTTTCCTCAACATATAATATTTCTCCCATCCAGCTTTGCCAAAAATGGCACTTCAGAAGATCTAAGAGGGGAACAAGAGCTGGTTTTTGCCAAGAACACCATGGATATTGCCACCCATCTTGGCCACACGCTCTGTCTCAGACACACACAAGGAATTTGTTTTTTCCCCTTCTTTGATATTTGACAAAGGCAGTTCTACAAAGATATGGGCCTGGGAAACTCCATTATGTGGAATTGTCACCCAGTTTGAGTTGCTGGGTCATGTGAAGGTCATGGGTTCTTTCACTGGTCTCTCAGCACAGAGCCCAAGGCAGGGGCACCCGAGAGGAGGATTCCCGAGTTCAAGTCACAGCCGTAGGTGCCCTGGCGGCAGACCACCCCTCAGCCTCACCTCCCATCACCAGACAGCTCCAGATGGTAATCATTTTCATGTTTTCCCAATTAGGTTTGGAACTGAACCAGTGTCAGCATCCTCCCTACCCCCAACCCTCTGTAATGGGACTGTTCAGGCTTAGCCCCTGCCATTCACCTCTGCTGTTCTCCAGAGCCCCAGGCTGGATGCCCAGGCTTCAAGACAAGGAGCCATCCAGCCCTCCTGGGCTGTGGTGCACACACAGATGCTGCAGGAAGAGGACAGTGTGTCTTGCTTTTTATTGTTGAAAATTGTTTTTCTGGTTACAAAAGGTGAGAGTGTAAAATTAAAGTGTCCACAATAGCATATGACAAAGTAAAACTCACCCACTCACCTACTATTTGGAAATAACTGTAATTATCATTTGATGTCAATCTTCCCATCATTGTTAATGCAATATATACTGTACCTGACTTCTTTGGCTTTTTCTTTACCCCTTACAAAAGTGGGATCATATAAACAACAGATTTTCATGAACCTCCAAAAGAACTTCTGCCAGTTTATGAAGAGGTACTATCTCAACAGCTAAAGCAGGATATTAGATGAGGAAGATGAGAAAAGTCTAGTATAGTGTCAGTTCTCCTGGTGCAGAAGCTGAAGCAAGCAGATCCAGACTGGCTTCTGAGCCTGGCAAACATGAACTATCCTACTGGGGCCTCCCACCTACTAGATCCAAGACTTTGAGCATGTCACATAACCCTGGTACCTACAGTTTCCTATCTCTAATGCATATAACATGCTTAGCACCATACCTAGCAAAGAAGTAGATGTATGAAAAATGTTAATACCCTTCTCCTTCTAAGCAGCAATGTGGTACCTGAACACTATATGATCTGAATGTTTGTCCCCTCCAATATTCAAGGTAAAATTTAATTACCAATATATTGAGAGGTGTGGGACTTTAAGAAGTGATTAGGCCATAGGGTGAGCCCCTCATGGGTGGGTTTAATACCTTAATAAAAGGGCTCCTGGGAGTGGGATTTCTTTCATTAACTCTTGCTCTCTTCATCCATATACGACACAGTGTTCTTCCCCTCTGCAGGATGCAGTTTGAGGTGCTATCTTGGAAACAGAGGCCTTTACTAGACACCAAATCTGCTGGTGCATTCATCTTGGACTTTCCAGCCTCTAGCACCTTAAAAAATAGATTCCTATTGTTTATAAATTACTCAGTCTGTATTCTGTTACAGCAGCCCCAAATGGACTAAGACAAGTATTGCATCTAGCAAACAGGTAAAGGTATAATATTAATACCCTTCTCCTTCTACATGGTAATATGGTGCCCAAAGAGACTTCAATTACTTCTTCTAGGAGGTTTCTTTTTTAACCAAGAAATAAATCTTACAATAATTACTGAGTGTGTTAGTCTGCTTGGGCTGCTATAACAAAAGACCACTGACTGGTTAACTTCAACAACAGAAATTTGTTTCTCACCATTGCAGAGGTTGAGAAATCTAAGATCTACCTGGCAGATTATTTCTGAGGTATTATTTCTGATTCATTTTCTTCCTAGCTTGTAGACAGCAGCCTTCTAACTGTGTCCTACAAGGCAAAGAAAGAGACAGATAAAAACAGAGAGAGAGAGAGAGAGAGAGAGAGAGAACATTTCTCTCTGATGTCTCTTCTTTTTTTAATTTATTTTTATTGTAAACAAATGGGATACATGTTGTTTCTGTTTGTACATGGAGTAACAGCATACCATTTGCATAATCATACATTCACATAGGGTAATGTTGTTTGATTTATTCTGTTATTTTTTCCTTCCCCTCCACCCCTCCCACCTCTCTTTTCCCTCTCTACAGTCCCTCCTTCCTCCATTCTTGCTCTCCTCCCACCCCCCATTATGTGTCATCATCCACTTATCAGCGAGATCATTTGTCTTTTGAATTTTTGAGATTGGCTTATCTCAAATAGCATGATATTCTCCAATTTCATCCATTTGCCTGCAAATGCCATAATTATATTATTCTTTATAGCTGAGTAATATTCCATTGTGTGTGTGTGTGTGTGTGTGTGTGTGTGTGTGTGTATACACATCACAGTTTCTTTATCCATTCATCAATTGAAGGATGATGTCTCTTCTTATAAGTACATTTATCCTATGGGATCAGAGCTCTACACTTAAGATCTCATTTCATCTTAATTACCTCCTTAGAGACCCTATCTCCAAATAGTCACACTGGGGGTGTTATGGTTTGGATGTGAAGTGTCCCCCAAAAGCTCAAGTGTAAGACAATGCAAGAAGGTTTAGAGGAGAAATGATTGGGTTATTAGAGTCTTAACACAATCAGTGATTTAACTCCCTGATGGGGATTAACTGATTGGTAACTGAAGTGGTAGGGTGTGACTGGAGGAGGTAGGAATTGGGGCATGGCTTTGGGTATATATCTGTATCTGGCAAGTGAACTTTCTCTTTGCTTCCTGATCACCATGATGTGAGCTGCTTCCCTCTGCTACCCTCTCCCACCACGATGTTCAGCCTCACCTCGAGCGCTGAGGAATGGAGTCAGCCTTCTATGAATTAAAAGCTCTAAAACCATGTGCCCTCAAATAAACTCTTTCTCCTCTACAGTTATTCTAGTTGGGTCCTTTCAGTCACAGCAGCAAAATAGCTAAATAAAACAGGGGGTTAGGGCTTTAATATGTAATGTGGGGGGTGAGATTATATGAGCCAATAAAAAACACTGATCAGTAATATTCATAAGGCATCACTAAAACAATATACTCCTCCTGTAGAAAACAGCAATGTGATGCTTTGAGCCTTCAGTTAAGTTGGAGGTGTTGGAAAAAAGAAGGCTACACGAACCAGCTCACTGTGGAGAAGCACAGCCTTCTCCCTCTGGCTACCAGCAGTCTCTCAGGATCTCTGTCAGCTCTGGGGAAAGCAAGCTGAGCAACTTCAGCCTTTGGGAGGAAGTCTTGAGGTGAGAGCTCACTGGTTTGGAGCCTTGTACTATCAGGAGAGGCTTCTGGTTTCAGGAGCTTTTTCATTTGAATGAAGAATTAGTATCAATTTCTCTTTAGGAAGTTAAAGCACACCCCCCCCCCACCCCGCTAGATGTTGGAGCAATTTCCTTTCCTCGTGTTCCAATAGCTGGTTGGCAAACGATGTTGCTGAGGGAGACAGGAATGGCTTTGAACTCCAGTGGGAGTGTGATGCATCTTGACTCACCCATTCCTTTCCCCCACTCTTCCTCTTCCCTCAGCCGCCTGAACACTGCTCTGACCCTTTGTCCTCAGGCCAGCTTCTCCTGTAATGCAAAGCTCTGATGGGCTGGATATATCACACCTGCAGAGCACGAGGGATACTTTAGTTCTAGAACTGCATTAGCCACTTCCTCTTCATTCTCAGTCCAAAGGATTCAGGGACATCAGATTCCTCTCTGAGAAAGGCCTCCAGCTTCTGAAGAGCAAAAGTGCCCCGGATAGGGAAATTGCTCTAATTTCTCAGTCAGTAGTTCAGTGGTCTCAACTTGCAGATTTTGCAGACCAGGCTGATGTATTCTGGGGGGGTTCCCATAGAGTTATCAACTTTTACATTTTTCCAAATGAGTATGCCCTCTATCATACGGTAGGGGGTTATTTTAGTTAGCTTTTTCATCACTGTGACCAAAAGACCTGACAAGAACAACACAGAAAAGGAAAAGTTTATTTTGGCTCATGGTTTCAGAGGTTCAATCCACGGTCAGCTGACTCCATAGCTCTGGGCCTGAGGTGAGGCAGAATATCATGGGAGAAAGGCATGGCGAAGGAAGGCAGCTCAGAACATGGCGACCAGGAAGCAGAGAGACCTCCACTCACCTAAGACAAAGTATAAACCCCAAAGGCACATCCCCAGTGACCTACTCCCTCCAGCCATACCCTACTACCTACAGTTACCACCCAGTTAATCCTTGTCTGTAGATGAATCCAATGATGTAGTTACCGCTCTCATAAACTAATCATTTCACCTCTGAAAATTCTTGCATTGTCTTACACATGAGCTTTTGGGGAAACCTCATAAGTAAACCACAACAGGAGTGATTTAAATTAGGAAGAAGATAGTCCTAAAATAAACGCCAGTCTTTCTTGCAAAAGGACCTTCGGCAACTTTACACTGACATATGATAAAATACCATTTTATCTTTGTTCTTCTCATTTTGCCCTAGATGATAAAAAAATCAGCAAGGTGGCACCAGCTTACAGGTTCAACTTTTTAGAATCCTTGACCTTCGATTCTGGTCATCCTTCTTCCCCATTTCAGAGCTGACTTTCTCTACTCTGTCCTTTTCTTCTCACTTTGACTTCTTTCTGACTTCTTGATTCTTTTACCCACAAACTCGCTGGCTAACCTCACAGTATCAATGGCTGGTGGACAAGCAGTTGCAGGCAGAGTTGAAGAGCTGCTTCTACGTGACCCACATCAAGCCCTGCATCCCATCAGGTATGAAGTGATTTATGTAGAATACACTTACTTTCCCAAACTTGTAAATTATAACTGATTCTAAGCTCCTTGAGGACAGAAACTGGCCATCTTTCATCTTCATATCCTTTTCACTTGGCCCAATCTCTGGCCCAGAGCAGGGACTCAAAAAATTCTTGTCAAATTTATTTATATTGAATGAAAAAAGTCCTTCACCTTGATTATTATTAATTTTTCCTTCTGATCCCAGAGCTAGTACAACTAGAGAGGCCTCAAAACAATGGCATCCGGAACTCATTCCATCACCTTCTCACTTACACACTGCTGTATTTTATCCTCAGAAACAATATCATCCAAGGGTGACCGGGTTAGAGTAAGAGGTAGCCAAGTACCATTAAAAAAGCAAGGGCTGACCAATATTTCTGCCTTTGCTGAGACTTCTTCCTCCTACTCTGTCTTCTTCAGGGGGCTGATTCATTCAGCATGAATGCATGTTCATAATAATCTCCATCTGTGGACCAGCTCACATCACATGAGTAGTGCTCATTTGGTAAACCTCAAAATCTTGGCACTTTACACTTATTTGTAAGTATTTTTAAGTATTTACTTAAATAAGCTCTATTTATAGTATATTCTTGAATAAGAAAATGAAATATAAGGTTAATAAAACCAATGCCAAGCCAGGAATGGTGGTGCACTCCTATTATCCTGGAGACTTGGGAGGCTGAGGCAGGAGGGTCACAAGTTTGAGGCCAGCCTTAGCAACTTAGTGAGGCTATATCTCAAAATACAAACAAACACACAAGGGCTGGGGATGCAGCTCAGTGGTAGAGCGCCCCTGGGTTCAATCACCAGTACCAAAAAAAGAAAGAAAGAGAAAAAAAGATAGTGCAAGGATCCACATCAAATGGCCCAAAACCTCTATCATTTTAGAGGTGGAGAGTTTCAAAAAAGAGATAACATATAGAAGGCTCTGGATTCCAGGGGTATCTACAAACAACATGCCCACTGACTGACACCCTGAAACTGATTCAACTTCTTCACCTTCTCTAACCAAATCATCGAATTCACCCAAGAGGATTTACAGTAGTTTTAAGAGAGCTCTGGAAGCTGAGGCAGGAGGATCGTGAGTTCAACGCCAGCCTCAGCAACTTAGCGAGGCACTAAGCAACTCAGCAAGACTCTGACTCTAAATAAAATGCAAAAATGGGCTGGGGATGTGGCTCAGTGGTTAAGCACCCCTGGGCTCAATCCTGGCACTAAAAAAAAGAAAAAAGAGATTAATCTGTCCTGTCCCCCTGACTTTTCATCAATGTAATACCTAAACAGTAACGCCATGTCTGTTCAACTCTTACTTACCTAAGCAGAAAGAGAAATCTAGGGAGGGGAATCAGGAGCACTGGTAGAATCAAAGGGAAGCTGCAGGACTAGGTATAGGCAGTAACAGGAGCCCTGAGGGCCAGCTGGTGAGAGACCTGTGCCTGGTACCACCTGACACCAGATACTCTGCTTGAGCAGCTTTGAACCTGGCTTTGAAATGTTCCTTCACTATTGTCTTATATGTTGAAGATCTGAAGTCCCAGAAGTGGTTTCTGATTGACTGGCTTAGTCGTGTGCCTGGCCCTAAGATCACATGCTCAACCCTTAGGCATGTACTTGGCCCTTGAATGTGGCAATAAGAGAAAGACTCTGGGCACCTTGATTCCCTAATGTGAAGGATGATCTTGGGGTTGCTCTCACGTGAACCCATTCACAAAAGGTCATTCCCTCACAGAGTGTCTGTGGGAAGGTCAGGGTGTTTGCGTATTAGCAATCAAGAAATAAGAAATGTTTACCCCAAATTTTCATGAGAATGAAAGTGTCCCTCTTCACTCAGAAGCTGGCACAGTGTCAACAAAAGTTTTTCAAAATATGTTTTAAAATTTATTTTCAACTTGAGGAATCTCTTTCAAAATACTTTCCCCAATGAAGGAAATTAATTAAGAGCATGTTAGATTCAGGCACATACATCCTTGCCAAGAGGACATTTAAAAAAAAAAAATCAAGTTCAGCTTTCATGTTCTTATGATCAAAAACATGTCACAAATAAAAGCTCACAACTACTCTCACTTCCTCCTCTTTCCCTGCTAGTTTCTTATACCCAAGAAAGAAGAAAATGTGCCATATAGTGATGCTTCAAGAGACTCTGGCCATAAGGTAAAAAAAAAAAAAAAAAAAAAAAATTCTCCCTTGAAGGTGAGGTGAAGAAGGAGAGCTATGAGAAAATAAAAAGGAAAGACACTAAAAATAAAATAGAAAAATGGTTGGGAATCCAGCTAATTTTCATTGGATGCCCACTATGTGCCAGGCACAGTATATGCATTATTGATTTCCAAATCACAGATGAGGCAGCAGACATTCAAAGATTTAAGCTACTGAATGAATGCTTAAAGAGAGTTGGGTATGGGTCATGGTATGTGAGGTGCCCAGGGCCTGGCCAAATCTGCTCCCCATGACCCCAGCCAAACCTAGAGAATGCTGTGTGTGCCTCAGTTTCCCTTCCAATGACTCTGCTGTCTCAGAGTCTGGAATCTGTGTTTGTCAGCTTTTTATCACTGTGATCAAAATACCAACAGGAATAACTTAGAGGAGAAATGATTTATTTTGGCTCATAGTTTCTGAGGTTTCAGTCCTTGGTCAGCTAGCTCGATTGCTTTGGACCTGAGGGAGGCAGAACATGGCAGAAAAGTGAGGTGGAGGAAAGTTGCTCAGTTTATGGCAGCCAGGAAGCAGAGAGAGAGAGTAAAGGGGCCAGGAACAAGATATACCCTTCCAGCGACTGCTCCCCAGTGACTCAGTCCTTCGACTTCCTTCGACTATGTCCCACTTTCCATAATTCCTACCGCCTCTCCACAGTCCATTCAGCCATGATGGATTAATCCATGGATGAAGTTAGTATCCTCATGATCCAATCCTGTCCTAAAAGCCCCACCTCTGAACATTGCTGTACTGGGGACCAAGCCTGCAACACATGAGCTATGAGGCATGTTCCAGATCCAAACTATAACAAAGCCCTTCTCCAAAACCCAGAGTAACTGGCCTTTACTCTGGAATACAACCAGTCACCCAAAACCACTCAACCCTGGCTTATCTGGGTATCATCATCTCCTGAGAGATGAACACACCTGACAGATTTGTCTCCACTTTCTTGTCAGAAGCCCAGCTGAGCAAATCTGTGCTCCCTCAACCCTGTGATCAGCCCTATCATGTTACTAATCACAATGCACTGTGGAAAGACTGTGTCACTTTCATATTTGTAATTTCGAGACCCAACCCAAAGCCTCTCATGAATTAGATATCCAATAAATGTTGCTGACTGTATCAGTTCATTTTCTATTATTATAAGAAAATACCAGAGGCTGGGTACTTTGTAAAGAAAAGAGGTTTATTTAACTCATACTTTCAGAGGCTGAAAGTCCAAGATTGGAAAGCCCTTGGTTCAGGCTCTAGTGAGGGTGCCTCTTAACTGCATCACATTATGGCCACAGGCATCAAGGTGGAAACATATGCAAGAGAAAGAGATCACATGGCAGAACAGGAAGTCAAAGATTAGGGAGGGGCAAGTCTCATTCTTTTTAACAATCCTGTTTAGCAAACACTAACTGGGGTCCCACAAGAACTACATTAATCCCTCCTGAGGGCAGCACTCTCAATACCCTAACAACTCCTACTAGACTCCACTTCTTAAAGGTTCCACCACCACCCAACACTGTCACAATGGGAACCAAGCTTCTAACACAAACCCTTAGGGACACACTCAAACTATATCCAAATCATAGCACTGACTGAAAAACAAAATAGCAATGAAGCTCTTTGGACTTTGAGTATTGGACTGCCCTAATATCATGTAGGAGCTACTTCACAAGGAGATTGTTCTGCTCTGCCTAGTTCTACCCTGCTCCCTGATCCTTTGTGTTTTCGATACTCAAGGCGTCATACCCAAGCCCGCCTGCAGCATGACAGGGCCATGTCTCAAATGTGTCTTGCGGTCACTGGCTTTCCCAGCTACAGAAGAAATAGTGTTCAGAACATCCCTCAAACAATGCAGTCATATCCTTAATCACAGATGGATGCTATAATCAGTTTGTTCTTCCTAAGGTAAGGCACTGGAGATTCATTAAAGGTGGTAATAAAGTACTTTCTGTTTACCTCCTACTTAACAGAAATTCAGCTAACTGTAATACCTCATTCTCTGAGCCTTCAGGTTAATCAAGGATTCATTGTCCTAATCTTGGACAATTTTCCCCTTTTGACATCTGCTGCATTTTTTTATGATCTTCATAAAGCAGTATGCTTCTTTTATAGGGGTAGTCTAACCATAATAACTTCCATCAGTACATGATTAAAAAACACTTTCTGACAACAATCTGGAATGAAGGCAGGGCAGGTGTTAATAGTTCCCAATTTATCCACAATCAAACTGAGTTTTAAATAAATGTGTCTAGGTTCACAAAACTGGTTAAGGATTCCCACCCATTTATTCAACAAATATTTGCTAAGCACCTACGATGTGCTAAGTACTGTGTTAGTCTGTGGGATAGAATTTTAAGCAAGATAAGCCATCTCTCCTCCCCCAGAATATAAATGTATGCCTCCATCTCCTGCCATTTCCATTATCCCTTTCTAGGTCAAAAAATTCCCTGTAAGCCCCCAAGGAAGCTTCCCAACTGCACAAGAAAAACTAAAAGCTGATTTCCTCTGGGACAAGAAGGCCAGCCACGTCCATATGAATGGTGAAAGCCTCCCTCAGCCCAGTGGGACCGGGGCTCCAGGAAGGTGGAGTTCAAGTCACTAGACCCACTGTGCTCAGTTCACCCTATCCAGCTTTGAAATCCCTGTGCATTCCAACTGATGCCAGTGGGTCATTTATCAGATAATTAGCAGAGTATAAAAATGCTGGAAGAGAAGTGATTCTGGAGCTTAACTGATGTACTTAGCATCAATATTGCCGACTTGTGCATCTATCAGGGATAATTCAAAATGTAGAAATACAGACGATACATGGTTAGGTTCGGGGAGATGAGATCCTGTTCTAGGTCCATAGAAAAACAAATTATGCTGAAAATTGTGTTGCTATGATTTCAACTTTCTCTTTCATTCAACTCTCAGGAATGCACACAAAGAGTTAACCATGGTAGATCAAGTAATTCACATTCTCTTTATCTTCCCCCTAAAAGCTTCTGAGGTCTTTTAGCAGGACATGATATTTTATGAACAGTGAATTTAGGAAGGGTCTCTGAAAACTAGTGTTCTATGATTATAAGCAGTAGATAAGCAACTATCTGTATATGCAGTAGATAATCCAAATATACGTCCATCCCTCATTGTGGATCTCTAACTAGTGGACCCCTTCTGACCTTGGTTCATACCTGAGACAGGCTATTTCTGAACATTGGACAGCTGGACTGCCCCAGACAGTAGGCACAAGCCCATGACTAACACTGCTTCCTCTCTCCACCCTGGTCCATAACCCCACACCCTTTCCAGGCCACTATGGGTTTCCTAGCACCACCTTCCATCCCTTTGGTTACTGAGTTTCTGGGTCCATATTCTGGCTCTTACACCTATATGTGATCCCTTTTGGTTAGCAACTCCCCAGCTTCCAGCCATCCCAACTCTGTTCTCTATTCTCTTGATTCCTTGATTGGGGTGTCCTCTGTGGTCTCTGAAAAACAAAAATCCCAGCTCTAGTCCTGATAAATTTCCCTAGACAGAGTATTCCTAATACACTCAACCACTCCTCTCTTCCTACTAGATCTTCTTCCTATCCCCCAAATCCAAGCTAATCTGTAATTGCACCAAACCAAATAGGTCTGGTTAGAAATGGATCAGCTTCAGGAAGCAGTAACGTGAAACACAATTCCAATCCTTGGACAAACTACAATCCCCAGCTTCTAAGGAAGTCAGGAGAGTAACAGAATGATTTCCCATCTTTACCTCTCTGACTAGGAAGGAGGATGCATCATCTGCTGAGCGCCATGAGGTTGGAGCAGTGTACCTGGAGGAGGCTAGTAGAGGTGAAGTCCCTCAAGCCATCTGTATATTCACTGCTCTAAACTAGTGACAGACACATGAAGACAACCACTAAGAACCCATCCTGCAATGACCATTCAAAGGGAGAGGTGACCTGCACAGGTGATGCTTCCATCCTGGTTTTACAAGCTGCCCCACAGGAGAGGGAGAGTCTGGAGGCTCCAGACTGTCTGAGAAAAGCAGAGAGGCTGCCCAAGCGAGGCAGTGGCAGTATAAATGGGAAAGAAGTAGAAGCCAAGAGCTTCTGCAGAAGAAGATTGGCATGGGTGTGATGGGAGCAGGGGATCAGGAAAGGCTGAGAAGAACTGGTGTTCTGATCTAACTATGCAAATGCTGGAGGCTCTGTGCTAGAGGCTTCGGGGAGGGGAGTGATGAGACTGTTTGGGGACCTGTTTGAGGCCTCAGGGGCCCTCCACAGTGATGACACCTACAAGGTAGGCCAGAAGGGCTTGAGAATGTTTATATCAACCAAGAAGCCTACATGAGAGCCAAAGCACAGTTTGTACATAAGCTGATAGTATGACATCAAGACCAAATATATATATATATAGTGTGTGTGTGTGTGTTTGTGTGTATGTGTGTGTGTGTACACACACTAATACCTCCTTGTCCACAGAGGACTGAGAACATGTTCCAAGACCCCCAGTGAATACCTGAAACCACAGAGAGTATACAAAACCCTATATTTTTTCCTATACGTACATATCTATGATAAAGTTAATTTATAAATTAGGCAGAGTAAGAGATTAATAACTAATAATAAAATTGAGTAATTGTAGCAACACTGCTATGTTTTATTTATTTTATTAATTTCTGGAATTTTTCATATAATACCTTGGGCTGTGATCAACCAAGGGTAACTGAAACGAAGGAAAGCAAAGTCGTGGATAAGGGGGACCACTGTTAAGTGCATTCCCTGGCTGTGTAGCTCTTCAGAGAAGACCTGTTACATGCGGCAGCACTCATCAGAGCCTTGGAAAGGGCAAAAAGAAGAATGGGAAGCATAGCATTTTAGGCAAAGAAAACTACTGTCCTCGTGAACTATTACACAGGGCATGTGTGTCTACCTGTCTATCCATGTGTGTCTGTCTGATACCTGTGTCTTAAAATTGAAGGGACATCTAAAATCTACAGTGATCAAAAATAAATCATTTTATTTTATCACTTTAATGCAATCTTTTAAAAATCAGAGCTAGTACCAAAATTCATAATGAACAAAAATATCAAAATTTTTAACTAAAGAGAGGATCAATTATGTGCTGAGATATATTAAAAGCCTGAGGCAAAGGAGAAATCAATAATACTAGTCCTCCTTTATTTAAAGTTTTGATATTTAATTCAACATTGTTTTTTTTGCATTAACTTCAATTTTCTTAAATATTGTTTATCATGATTACTATAGTTTTTTGGCATCCCCTTAAATTTTGTGCCCAGAGAAGTTACCTCCTTCATCTCACCTAATCCCAGCTCTGTGTGTGTGTGTGTCTGCGTGCACAAAAGAGAAAATAGGGAGAGTGATAACAATCTCATCAACTCAAATACAGTGTCACAGAAAATGTGTTACAGAACAGACCTTCAGCATATGACATCATTACTTACCAAACAAATTTTAATCTCAGATTTCATGCTATGCTTCATTTCTGTCCAAGCTGTATCTACATGGCTCAGGACTTCATCGAACACCATCACCTTCAGGCACACCAACAGTATACGAGAGTCCATGGTCTCCCTGGGCCATCCACCAAATGTCTCAGACTTGTGCTACCTGGACCCCAGAGAGGACCTGAGCTGCCCTTTTCAGACAGAGGAGTCTTTTTTGATACTTAGAGGACACACAGATCCTGGGGACACAGGACAGGGCCAGCTGGAATCAGCTGGGCCACCACATTTGGTCCATCACAACAGAAATCTGACTTTTTTTTTAGGAAATAATTCTTACAGCAGCAGGTATGAGGGAATCATTCAGTTAACCTGAGTGAGAACATGCAAAAACAAGTTCAAATATAAATATGTTGCCAAGCCCTCAAGGTCAATGACAGCCCACAAACACAGGGCTGTGGAGGACAAAGGGTGACTGTTCCCGCCACGGACAGAGAGAAGGCAGCACACACAGGCAAGTTAGGCAGAGCAGACAGTGCTGGATGGGAGAGGAGCAAAGAGACGTAGAATCAGGGCTTCCCTGCCTGCCTCACGGCTCCGGCTCTGTGCTCCAGGTTCAGAATGAGGGAGCGCTGGGTTTGTTTCTACTTGGCTGCCCTTGCCCAGTTTGAATGTGGAGGCAATCCAGGCCAATACCTATGTCTAGACAACCCAACGTCACCAACAAATAAGATCTCAATAGCATTGGCCCACGTGGCAAAGAAGCCATCAGCGTCGCTCAGCTTTATCCGTTCTGAAGTAGTATTCAGGAAACCAAAATAAAAGTGAACCTTTTGGCTTGCTAAAACCATTTGACACGTTTCCCAGATTTTGAAGGTCAGTTTATCTGAAATCTGAGCATCCAAGATTTGGAGTGTTGAATTTTAAGAGGTTGGATATAAGATGACTCATAGGCCAACTGAATCAACTATCAACATTGTGATGTTCAACTAGATAATCAAGATGGCTTCTGAAACCTTCTAGAAGAATGGCTTCTACTTTACCACATTTGGGCTGCCAAGTACTCTTACACGGGAGGAGGGGAATAGCCTGTCAGTTTGCCAAACACCTACTTCAACTCAGGTCCAACTGCTTAATACCTCCTTCAGAACATGAAAATTCCTAAATAATTTTGATTTTGCTTTAAATGTCACCTTATTTTATTTTAAGGGTTATAATTTCTTACCTTTCATGATCAGTTTTATAAAGAAAGGTCATGTTTACAGACAGGAGCCATTATTGACCCCTCGGATTCTCAGGAAACCAAAGAAGGATTTGCAAGAGAAAGAAATGAAAAAGAACCAGATTAAATCAACTGGACACCTGCCTACCAGGGTAATTCTCCCTGGACTTGACTTTTGCAAGTTTTCTTTTATTCCATCTTAAATGGCTCAAGAAATGGAATTTCCATCCCTTCCTCTAAGATGCTCAAGGGCTAAATGGTTCTAGTGTTTGAACTTTTCCTTGCTGGGATTTTTCTGAGCAGGGTTTTATCTAGAAGCCTCTAGGAGTCTGTGTTAGATGAATGCAATTCTTTACCTGTTAACCAGGCAAATTACCATTTATTAAATTACCAATAAATTAACATTACCAGTTAATGCTTACTATCCTTCAGACCTGAGCTTCATGCTCAGATTCTTTTATTGTATTGATTCATGGAGCCTGATCCTTTACTTGAGAGTACTTCTTTCAGTTTGCAATTAACATCTGTGTCAACCCCTGGGCTTTAAACTCATGACAGCAGGAAACTTGTCCATTTTGTTCGCCCATACATGAGTTTTCTAGGGCCGCCATAACAAAGTACCACAAACTAAGTGGCATGAGCAGTAGCAAGTCATTGTCTCACAGTTCTGGTAGTTAGAAATCCACCATCAGAGTGTCGATGGAGTTGGTTCCTCCTCTGAGAAAGGACTCTGTGGGAAGGGTCTGTTCCAGGCTCTTTTGTTAACTTGTAGATGACTGTCTTCATGCTCATATGGTTTTCTCCCTGTATGTATGGCTCTTCCTCCTTCTGTGTATCTCTCTGTCCAAATTTCCCCTTTTTATAAGGAGACCAGTCATACTGGATTAGGGCTTACCCCAAGGACCTCACTCTAATATGAGTACCTCTGTAGAGGCGCCATCTCAGGATGCCACCAGAGAGAGTATATACAGGCCACAATTCAACCCATGTCACCACTATGTCCCCAGCATCTAGCACCGTGGTTGCCAAGGAGCTGGGGCTCAATAAACTTGTGGGATGAATTAATGAGATGCTTTAGCTCAGGGCCATCCTGAAAATTTGGCCAATCTTATAGTTCACTGAGAGAGAGAGAAAAGGGACAAAGCCATTCACAGGATCAAGGACATCTGGCATGCCCTTAGTTTCATGGTCCCTCGACTCCTTAGTTATCTCCCAAAAGGGCAACACTCACACTTTGCAATGTCACCTTTCCTGGTGCGTTAGTGAGCCAGAATTTCAGGGGCAACATTATAACAAGGTGGCTCCTTGTTACATGTGAATTATTTGCAAATGAAAATTCAATGCCAACATTATCTGTATTGTTTCGGTGTAATCAGAATTCCCTGAGTATTCACATTCAACACAAAAAGAACCGGTCTTAAGGGGTTTACAATGAATTCAATTGAATTAAAACCAACAAATATCTTATTAAATGAATGCCATGTAAGAATAGGCTGGGTTTCCCACTTCAAAGATTTTTTTTTTTTTTTTCCCAGTTCTGGGGATTGAACCCAGGACTTTGCACATGCTAGGCAAGTACTTATGACTGAGCTGCATCCCCAGCCTTATGGAGATTTTTTTTTTTTTTTTTTTTTTTTTTTTTTTTTTGGTAATGAAAAGATGAGACTCTTGCCCTCAAATAGCTTATAACTGAGTGGGAGGAAAAATTGTGTGCTCAGAGCATTCGATGACAAAGCAAGATGTGCTGAGATGTATTACAGATGTACAGTGGAATAGTGTATGTAGGAGATGACCAGGGAATAATTGGAAGTGAAAGATGAGTTGTTTACCCCAAGCAGAAACATAAGGGAGGAAATGGCTCTTCTAAGGAAACAACACGAGCAGAGACAAGCTGAGCCTGGTTCTACCAGGTATCACAGAGGTTACCAAGATAAGGTAGATCTTCGGAGGGGAAGTAAACTATGTACAGACAGGAAGGGGGAGGGAAAGAGTGACAGATGATGGAATTCAGCTGTCATGATGTGAGCTGCCATATGGAGAGGCCCACATGGCAAGGAGTTGGGTTGTCTTCAACCAAAAGCCATCTAAAATCAGAGGATTTTGATCCAATGGCCCATGAGAACTGAACCCTGCCAACCGCCATGTGAGTGAGCTTGGAAATGGATCTCACCCCAGTCACACCGCAAGATAACTTCAGTCCCCAGCTGACACCTTGATTGCAATTTGTGGTAGGCAACCTAACTAAGTTGTGCCTGACCTCTCAGACTGCAGAATCTGAGGGAGAAGATATGTCATTGTGGTGTCATTGGGGATCATTTGTTATGCAGCAAAGGATAACTAATTGCTTAAGCTGGAATTGCACAGGATACATTTTTTTCACTAGTCATTTTGATAGCAATTAGCTTAGGGAAGTGAGATGTTAAAAAAGTTTTTCTCTGAAGTTAGCAGTCGAAACTTCTTTCTCATTTACTCCTCAGCTCCATTAATGCACCAACCATCCTGCTTGTCCGTGATACTATCACTTCTCTGGTTGCATACCCAAAGATGTCCTTTACTATTTGCTAAGGATTCAAATGTCTGGCATTTTCCCAAGCCTTAGCATTAAAACCCTCATAATCAAGATGTTAGATTCACTAATTATTCCACCTTGTGTTCTGGCAGCATAATCTTTATTAGGTCAATTTGCATAATATAATATTGCTCACATGCAGTCATTTCTGACTTATACAAATGGACATTTCATATGGTTCAATTTCGCAGCTCTCTGGAATTGCTTACTATTCTGCATTGACATTCTTTTTAATGTGGCTGCCTTCTCTTCTAGGCTTCAGTAACTTTAGGGTAAGAAATAGTGATTTGTTCATGTTTGAATTTCTGGCACATGGTCCAGTGTCTGCCACATTGCAGACATCAATAAATAAATATCTTTAGAATTCAATTGTTGATTTGTTTATACTGTCTTGCAGAGCAATTAATTATTCATTAACTCAATAAGTATTTCCAAAGAACCTGAGCATTGGGTCTGGGCCAGGTGCCAGAGATGCAGAGATGAATCAGTCCCTATCCCTAAAATGTTCACTGTCTAACAAAAGAGAGACAGATAACAAAACAGAAAATTACAATTCAATATGGGAAGTGCTTAAATAAAGGTATTAACAGTGATAAAGGTCACAAACGGAACTAATTACAATCATGTGCCACATGAAAACATTTTGTTCAAGCCCACAGGATTATAATAGAACTGGAACAGGAACACATGTGAAGAAGAGGCAAGAGAATCAGGAATTGCAGGAAAAGAAAAAGAAGAACTGCAAGAAAGCTCACAGTGAACAGCATAGCAAAGCTTTGAAGTCCTCAACAAACTTCTTAAAAAAGTATGAAACCAGGGACTCCAACCCTGAAAGGTTTTCATGAATACAGAAGCATGTTCTTGGCCCATTATCTGCTTAAAAGCAAATCCGTGATGGAAAAAAGAAACAAACCAAGCAATCCACCATGGATATATTTCTGAAAAGAATAACACCCCAAGAAGAGCCAGGGGCAGGTCCTTCAGGAGGGATCTCCTGTAGGCGGCGTTGAGGCCTTAGGAAATGACAGCTGCTTGCGTGTTGCTGTTCCGAAAGCCTTCAGTAGGACAAAATGTGAAGGTGGAAGACAGTGACACTGGTGATCCTGATCCTGTGGAGGCCTAGGCTAATGTGTGTTTATGTCTTCATTTTAAATAACAACAAAAATTTAAGTAAGAAGAAAATTAAATAGAAAAAAGCTTATAGAATAAGGATATATAGAAAGAAAATAAGCCAGCATTGTAGGTCAGTAGTAGAGCACCTGCCTAGCATGCACAAAGCCCTAGGTTTAATCCCCAGTACAAAAATAAATAAATCCAAAGAAAGAAAATATTTTTTGTACAGTGGTATATAATATATTTGTGTTTAAAGCTAAGTGTTCTCACAAAAGAGTAAAAAAAAAAATTAAAACTTTATAAAATTAAAAAGCTAAAGTAAGCTAAGGTTAACTAGTAGAGGTATGCTAGTGAAGAAAGGAAAGAAGTATTTTAAAATAATTTAATGTAAGCCAAGTGCAGAGTGTTTATAAAATCTACTGTAGAGTGCAGAAATGTCCTGGGCCTGCCCGTTCACTCCCCTCTCACTCAACGAGTCCCCAGATCAGCTACCAGTCCTGCAGCCTACTTCATGGCAAGGGCCCGCTATAGATGTACATTTATCTTTTACACTCTATGTTTACAGTGCCTGTTCTACATTTCCATATGTTTAGATACACAAATACTTAACAATTAGGTTACAGTCGCCCACAGTACTCCCAACAGTAACAGACAGTACAGGTTTGCAGCCTAAGAGCTATGAATGGACCACCCATCTAGCCTGGCTGTGTAGGTTAGGCCACTTGAGTTTGTGTAAGTGCATTCAATGGTGTTTGCAGAGTGACAACATGGCCTAAAGACACATTTCTCACAAAATATCACTAGGTGATGCAAGACTGTACATCTAGGGTAGTTCAGAAAAATTTGCTAAATTGTTAAATTCAAAGCTAGCAGAGAAGTAGGTTCGGAATTCAGTCAGGCCTGGGTCTAAGTCCCAGGATCTTAGGGATGGGTCTGTATTTAGTTATTTGGTGTGACAAATGGCCACAACCTTAGTGTCTTAGAACAATTCACATTATTATCTCATAATTTCTACAGTCGTAGAATCTGTGTCATTAGCTGGATCCTCTGTTTTATGGTCTCTTTTGAAGCTGCAATCAGGTTATCGAGTAGCACTGGGTTCTCACCTGAAAGTCTTCTGGAAGACTTCCCAGGCATTTGTTGGCAGGATTTAGTTCCTTTGAACCATTGGACTGCGGCCGGACTCCAGCTGGTGTTTGATTGGCATCTGCCCTCGGTTCCTTGCCATGTGTGTATTTCCAATATGGCAACGTATTTCAGCAAAATCAGCAAAGGAGAGAGTCTGTACATAAGACACAAGTTAACAATATCTTGAAATAGAGCCAAGGAATTGCTATCCTGCCATCTGTGCCATATTTATTTATTGGAAGCAGGTCACTCACTGGTCATGCCTATACTCAAAGGGAAATGATCCACAAGTCCTTATCTTGGGTTTTGCTTTAGGAAGAACTCAAATTAGGACAGGCCCCATCCAGTTCTCACTGGGATCTAATTTAAAGTTCTGCCACTGACTTTCATTAAGGGATACCATAAACACAGACTTGTGGGATCTTCCACAGTGATATATTACAAGGAATCTGTTACTTCATGTCTGGGTATCAACTAGGTAAAACCTCATATTAGTGCCTCCAAAATTCAGATCTGGAAAACTTCCCTTCCCCTTGGGAATAGCTCACTCCTCAGGCACAGTGAAAATCTCAACCTCTGCTGAGACGCATTCCCTTCCTCCTGCAGCCGCTAGGAACCATCCTCCAGCTATGACTCCACTAATGCAATTAAGTCTGTCTCTGTTGCCTATAGCTCTGGGTTCTGTTTTTACCTCTTAATTCCAACATTGTAATTCAAATTTATTTTTCTTTAATCCTGATTTTTAAATCATGCTTAGTCATCTTATCATATATATTTCTTATAAGCAGTCTCAACTTTAATGGATACAACAAGACCTGGTTAAATTAAATAATGTTACTTTTGTTTATACTCTTTGATGAATTGCTCAGTTCTTCAGGCAAAAATTATATGTATGATTTTTTTTTTAATTATAAGAGTAATTCGTGTGTGCTGTTGAAAATATGGTGACTAGAGAAAAGAAAATTTCTATAACCTCACCAGCTAGATATAAAACAAAATGTATTGTTAATTGTGTTCTTCTAATCCTTTTCCTATACATATATTATTTGCCAAAATTGGGTGATTAATTCTTATTTCGTCCTGATTTTTTTCCCCACTTAAATTATATTGGGAAAAAATGCCTATTTTGGAAGACTATTTAGTCTTCCAAAATGATACATCTTCAAAATATGTATGCCATAATCTATTTACCACCCCTCTTTGTTGGGCATTTTATTTTAACTTTTCGTTCTTGCAATGGGGTGATGAAAATTCGTGTGTGTGTGTGTGTGTGTGTGTGTGTGTACATCACAGATTACATCTTAGGACAAATTATTTAAAGAGACATTATTTAGAGTACACAAATACTTTTATTCAGAAGCTCCTAACAATTTGCACTCACATTGGTATAAGAGAAGTATGTTCGTTTCCCAACCACTTCCCAGTATTGGGTACTATGTTTTTTCAAAAATGTCAGCTTGATAATATACTGTTCAGATTTAAAGAGCTAATTAAAGAGCATAGACCTGTCTGCACACTACTTTGCTTCTCTTAAAACACCTCTCCGTACATTCTTCAACCTCTAATTAAAACCCAAAATGCTTGATTGAATAAATATATATCGACCACCTACTTATGCAAACAAGGGCCTCAATTCTCAGTTCCATCAGGCAGTATCAGCTTGGTGAAAGTTTTTGGCTCAGGTAGGAAGTAAGACTTTGCCATGTGCCTGGGAGGCTCAGAACTGCAAATATAGCCAACAAGAGGAAAATCCACAGCTACACGTTTTGGTGCAATGCCATCATTTGTCAAACACTGTAATAAATAATGTCTTTGAGAGTTTTAAAAGTGTGCACTATGCCTGGGAGGTGGGGCACATGGAAAGTTCCCCTGGAGTGTCAGTTTTGACATGAATTCCAATGCCAAGGTCACTACTCCAGCTAGATTCCTCTCCCAGAACAGCGACTCCATGGGAATTCCGATAGTCCACACACACAGCTACTACTCACAGAGGGTGAGAAAGATGAGAACAAATCTTTTCTGTGAAATCTGTCACTTAAAAGATAATTAGCTTTAGCAGGTAGTTTGACATCTTTGAGATCCTTATTTCCAGGTAGCCCATAAAGGGAAAATCTTAGTTGAATTAAGTTGCCACAAAAATAAGCAATTTTCTCCAGGCTGTAGGGTAATCAAGCAATGCATCAGGCAAGAGTTCCTGTGGAATAAGGGTGCGCTCCAGTGCCAACTGTTCTTGGCCAAGAGAGGTGAAGAGGAAGTGGAAATGGCCTGGATTGCATTGCCTTCTTCTTCAGACTTATCAGCAAGTGCATTTTCTTCCCCTTATATGCTCCAAACTTTGGTTTCTACCTCCGCTCTAATGGGGACAGAGTGGAACCAGGTCTGATTTCCTGCCTACAAATTCAGAAGCAGTGGTGATTGCTCTTCCTCAGATCAGAAAATACAGGCCACCAAAAAAAAAAAAAAAAAAATCTGGCCAACATGGGATTCATTCTCACTCCAACACCTGTGAACCCCAGAACTCTCTCCATCCATACTCAAGACCTGGTTCCCTCAGACAAGTCCCCCCGCAACCACTTATCCACCTCATGTGGGAACATACACACAGGCAAGAACACATACATCCAGACATGCACATACATGTATGATATGCCTGGCCATTCCAATTAACATTTCCTTTTTATAGTAGAAACTTATTATTTAGTTTATAGGAAATTCCATTCCTTTTTCATTCTTATTTCTTCCTCCTTTCCTTCTCCTTCTTCTTCTTCTTCTCCTCCTCTTCCTCCTCCTCCTCCTCCTCCTCCTTCTTCTTCTTCCTCTTCTCCTTCTTCTTCTCCTCTCCTCCTCCTCCTCCTCCTCCTCCTCCTCCTCTTCTTCTTCTTCTTCTTCTTCACATAGGTGTAATGGCAGGACAAAGTCAATTCAACAAATGTTAAGTTGTTCCTTCAGTTAGGGTATTAGGGTATTATACCCTTCAAAAATGAACAAAATTCATATTACTCAATATCGACCCATGATATAAATAAATGCTTTAAATGTAGCAGAGTGTAACTGCCATGTTTCAAGTTAATTTAACCCATTTTAAATTTTTATAGGAAACATTTAAATTTTCTTTAGATTCCCAAGAGAGACAAGGGAGATAAATATCTGCACCCTTTTACCAAGTAGAACAAAACAGCACATTTTGGCACAATTTGGGTTCAGAGAAAGGGCAAAAAAAAAAAAAAAAGATGAGTGAACAAACATATGTCCATAGATTTTCATACCCTACCTCATTCCCCGCCCCCAAATTTTATCATGGAAAAGGAAACACATCAGAAGTTCAATTCACTGGAGCCAAAAGGGAAAATCTAAGCTTCCATTAGGTTTCGGTTCCTAGGACCTCATCTCCACTGTTCCTCAAGATATGGGGCAGAAGTTCAAGGAAACTTAAGAAAGAAAACAGCAAAGGCAAGAATGTGTGGGTCAAAGTCAATTTTATTTTTTGTCCTGGGATTCACTATGGTACAAAACAACTTCCTCTTGCCTCCCCCACGATTCCCCCACTACAGAGCACATCCTTCATGTTGGGGAGGAAAGCTTGTGTCCCATTTAGTGTGTTATTCATATCATGAAATTGAAGTTTGGACTTTCGGGCAGGAACCTCCACCAGCCAACAAAATGGAATGAAGCTGTGGGTCAAGAAAAGTCGTGAATCAACAGCAGAAAGGCTGCTCTGAGCCTACGTTGGTCCCACCAGTAGGTGTTACTTTAGCCATTAATCCGGGGCGCTCCATGGATGGAGGATGATCTCCTCCTGCCAAGAAACACACAACAAAACTCCAAACCAAACTGAAATCTGCCAGTTCTGCAAGTCTCCTCTGAAGGCAGAGTTGGGCCCCGAAGACAGGATCCAGAGCTCGCTTGAGAGAGCTGACAACAGCCCCGCCCGGCTGGGGCAGTACCCCAGAGCCTCCTGGTTGCCATTGCAGGCTGCTTCACTTCATCATTCAAAGTGGCTCTTGGCATTGGGATTAGTATGATTTAATGCAATCGCAACAATAACCATCCTCACCGCTGTCTGGGGCCATGGGAGCCCATCCAGTCCTGTTTATTAGCTTTGGCTTCATTCTCATGATTAAGCTCTTTTCAGCATGCGTTCCCTATCCTCTCAGCTTTATTTCTCTCCCAAAGAGCTTTACACTCCAGCTAGAGGACCCAAATGCCCTGCATTTCTGTATTTAAAACACATGTTTTATAATTTCAAAGGCATCAGAGGCAAACAGAAACGCCCTACTGGTCTGTATTGACCACCATTTTGACAAGAAATCTTAGGGTCTGACTTCCCTATAGATTTGTTTGTTTTCTCTTGTGGTCCTTGAGCCCATCTTATATTCAAACAGTCCTCCTGGCCAGTAGGAGGGGCAATCTGTCACATTAAGGACCATTGACTTGTGGATTCTTTGCAAATTGCTCTCTGGGATGTTTTTGGACTCAGATTTATAACTTGCATTTCACATATTTTGCTTTCTCCTTCTCTTCTTTAGGAGGTTAAGGACTTCCAAAGAGTGAAGGGGTCCTCAGCACTCACTTAATCCAGGGCTCAGCAAACTTTTATCTGTAAAGGAAGAAATAGTAAACATTTTGTGCTTGGCTGGTTCTATAGACTGCATTGCAACTACAAATGGTTCCAACTTCAATGGTTTAACTTACAATTTTTTGACTTTACAGTGGGGCAAAATTGACATGCATTCAGTAGAAACCACACTTTGAATTTTGAATCTGGATCTTTTCCTGGGCTGGTCAGTGTCCATTTTCTCAATGCTGGGCAGTGGCAGCAAGTTGCAGCTCCCATTCAGCCCCAAGATCACCAGGGAAAACAACTGACACTCCACCCGCACTGTGTTGCTGAGCCGTGATGTTCAGGAGGCCAAGTAGATTA
This sequence comes from Sciurus vulgaris, assembly GCF_902686455.1. NCBI lineage: Eukaryota > Metazoa > Chordata > Mammalia > Rodentia > Sciuridae > Sciurus > Sciurus vulgaris. The sequence goes on along the minus strand of NC_136468.1, from coordinate 94,392,111 downwards.
ATTGCATTTTGACATATTTTCAACTCATCATGGGTTTATCAGGATAAACCCTGTAAGTCAAGGAGGATCTGTACTCAACTGTGTTGTAGCTTAAAAACTGCCATAAACAATATGTAAACAAATGGATCTGGCTATATTGTGAATAAAACTTTATTTACAACAACTAGCAATAGGCAAGACTCACCTGCACTCAGATACCACTTCCAATCTAATTATTTCTCCAACTCCTCCCTCTCCCTCATCCTTCCTCTTTTTCTCTGAAGATAAGGAAACAATTCCAGAAAGGTCAGTCTACTCTGAGGAAGGTCACATGGCTAGATGGAAGTGGAATCAAGGTTTTCAGACTCCCTACACCTGTGCTATATGTTTACCCAAAAGGCTTGAATCTCTTAGTCTTGTATTACTGGATAAGATCTATTAATCACCAACTGAATAAAAGCCCTTTACTACTTATTGACAGAAACTGGTGCAGCCACATGACAGAGTGAATTCCAGCATCCTGGACTCTGGCCAGCCATCTCATGGGTTGGCTCAGACACTGACTCTATAAGGCAAGAGGAGTTCTGGGTCTGATTTTTAGGTAGATTTGTTAACTTTCTTATAGTCCATGAGCTCAAATCACAACCTCGATTGTGATCATCAGTTCCCTGTCAAATTCTCCAAATATCACCTTTGGTCACAAGAAACAGGTGAGAGAGCATGTGGAAGCTCAGGGCGAATCCAGCTCCTCACCACCAGAAAACAACTCAAAGATCAAGTTTCCTCTTAGAATATCTTTGAAAATAAATTAATTTGCCCTACTCTTGGATCAGTACCATTTGTTTTGTAGAGATAAAACACTCTTTGGGAGAGAACATGATGAAGCAGAAACAATCTATGTTGTAGATCCTTGAGTGACTGAGTTAATTCACCTCCCAGAGACTCAATGTCCAGGTCCCAATAACGGAAATAAGGAAGTCCCCCTAAAGGGGGCTTGCTCAGATTGTCCATAGGATGATGGCACAATATATTGTCCAAACCAAAAAAGTTCTGAAAATGAGAGGGAACTCTACTATTAATCATGGCTAGAGGAACAGGCAAAATCTGGGACTGGGACTAGGGCCACCTGAGTGACACAACATAGCACCTGGTACATAGACACCTGACAAATCTTGGCTTTATTTGTCTTCCATTTTCTCAAGAATTCAAGCAATTCTACATTTATATTCTTTTCTTCTGTGTGTAAAAGTGATTTTGAGTCCTACAGCAGGACAAGGAAGCCCCCATTCATCAGCTCTGTGAAGCACTGTCCTCCTCCACCCTTTCCCAACACTGCAGGAAGCAAGGGCCAGGCCTTTCTCTCCACCCTTCCAACCTCTGGGTGACACCATCAGGGCCAGAGGGGGAGGCGGGCCAACGGAGATGGCATTCACTAAGCTGCTGCCCAAGGCACAGATGGCCATTTCAAACAACAACTTCCCTATTTGGGAAGCACAAACGTTGTGCTGTGAACTCAACACTTATGAGACCGTCAGGATGGAGGGCAGCTTGGGGTTGCTGATCAGTTCAACTCCTGTGCACGACATGAACTTACTTAGAAATAATAAAGCCTCTATGCTTCTCGGTCTTGTATTTGTCTTAAACTCAAGCCCCGCCAAATTGTGCCAAATTATGTGTTGTCAACTTGGACTGCCCGAGAACACTAAGCTCATTTTGTTGAGTTAACTGTGCCGTATTTATAAGATTTCAGTATTACAACCAGGAGTTATCGGCAGAGAAAGGGAAATAAACAGATAATTTTTTAAAAAGTCAAAACTACAACCATTTTTCACATCAAGCTTGCATCAAGGCTGAATTTGTTTGAGTCCCTGTGAGACAGTAACATGCATGTGAACATAGGCAGGCTCACATTATGCGATTCTCTGGGCATGATAACACGTAAATAAAAAGAATGAAAATAAACATTGTGCATCCCATTTCTGAGTTTTACATCTATCTGAAGACAGGACATTTTGGATGAATTTCATTTTCACTCCACAGAGTTATCTATTTTTCTATTTGAAAATGTATTCATTTCAATTTCAAGATAGCTGTTTAACCCAGGCCAAGAAAATAATACAAAGAAAATTTTCTTTTGAAATGCTACATTTCTTTTCTTTTCTTTCTTTCCTTCTTTCTTTCTTTCTTCCTTCCTTCCTTTCTTCCTTCTTTCCTTTCCTCCTTCCTTTCTTTCTTTCCTTCTCTCTCTCTCTCTTCTTTCTTTCTTATACTAGAAATCAAACCCAGATCCTCAACCCATTTTTGTATTTTATTTAGAGAACAGGGTCTTGTTGAGTTGCTTAGCACCTTGCTAAGTTGCTGAGGCTGGCTTTGAACTCGGATCCTCCTGCCTCAGCCTCCCAAGCTGCTGGGATTACAGGCATGTGCAACAGAACCTGGTGAGATGTTATATTTCTAATGTAACATTTTAAAAGTTACTGTCCCTTTTCTCCACCCTCCCCCATCCCTTCCACATTCAAGCAGGAAGGCTGATTAACTGCTGAAAGTTGGAGTATAGGTTCAGATCCACTTCTGACAGTGTGACATTGGTAGAGTTATCGATTCCTCTGAGCCATCTTCCTGTTCCTATGAGTAGTCTTCCTGTTCATAGACTGCTGGAGAACATTCTCTTGAATCACGCATGTGATCCCTTAGCGCTCACGTCATGACTCTTGGGGTGGTATAATTCTCGTTGAAGGGTTTGCTCCATGAATTGGGTAGCATTCCTACCTCCTCTCTTTAAGTGTCTGTGGCTACTGCAGTCCTGTCAATAATTCAAGAGTCCTCACCTTTCCAAATGCCCCCGCACGACTCTAATTATTAGTAGGAGGAGAAATCAGTGCTTAAAAAATGAACTAGAAAAATCCCAGAGAGCATTCAGTCAATTGCTAGCATAAATGTTTTCTGTAAACCTTCACTATTGGTATATGTATGTGCTTTACTGGGTCGCTAGGTAAAACGTGTATTTCAGTTTTCTCATCTGAAACTAGGACTAATGAGACCTCCCACTGCACAATTTCCATAAGGGTTAAATACTTGTGAAGTGAGCCAGGCACAGAGGCTTATGTCTGAAATCCCAGTTATTCAGGAGGCTGAGGCAGGAGAATTGCAAGTTCAAGGCCAGCCTGAACAACACAGCAAGATTCTGTCTCAAAACAAAACAAATAAATACTTGTACTTATACCTCTCCCTCCTCTCCTGTGAAGCCCAGCCTCTCCTCACTCTATCCCTGGATTATGACTGGGGTCACCTGCCCAGTTTCCATGCCACCTGTCTCATCTATCCCACCTGCCAATCTATCCTGTGAACTATTACCTAACCAGCATCCTTTCTGAACCAGCATTATAATTCACATCACTTCTCAAGGCCCCTTACACCTATAGGATAAAACCCAAATGCCCAAAATGTGACAACCCAAAGCTGATATAATCTGCCCTGATCTCTTACCTTACCTTGAACCCCAAACATGAACTACTGATTGCCTCCTACTACTCAACAAAAGCAGCCCCTTCCCTCTTGCTTGCTTTCCCTTCAGCAAAGGCCATCTCCATGCCCCTCTTCTCTAAAGCCTTGTCCACCTTCACCACCACCATCCCTGATCCATCTCTGCTGTGAAGCCATGCAATGTTCTGCTGCTGAGACTCACTTCACACTTCATTTATAAGCTTTCTTGTAACATCTCAATGAGCTTGTCTTATTTTTTTTCATTAGTATTTTATTATTTTTTTTTCCAAGTAGACTGTGAACTTTTGGGGGGCAAAGAATACATACTTGACACTTCTGGATTTCAACCACTTCTATGTTGTAGTACTCAATAAAAAAACTTTTTTCTATTGTCAATGAATGAATCAGTTAAGAAAAATGAAATTATAGAATACAAATTACCAGCACTCTGCAACCTGAAAATGACATTCTATGGTAAAGACCAAAGGTTCTGATTTTTAATAACACTGATAGACTTTTCCACTCTGTAAATGTGTAAAATGATGTCACTCAAAATTGACAGTGACATGATTGACATTTCTTTTGAGTCACTTTTTTTTAACTGGGGATTTAATCCTCAACCACTGAGTCACATTCCCAGCCCTTGTTTGTATTTTATTTAGAGTCAGTGTCTCACTGAGTTGTTTAGAGCCTTGCTCAATTGCTGAGACTGGCTTTGAACTCTCAATCCTCCTGCCTCAGCCTCCTGAGCCACTGGGATTGCACATCTGACTCTTTGGGTCACTTCTTGAACATGGAATATTCCAGAGAATTTGGCTTAATCAGGAATAAGTGTAATTTTAAAATAGTTATGTTTAATTATCATATTAAACCCACCTCAAGGTCAGTACCACCCGACATCAATCTCTTTTTAAAGTTTCAGGAAACAGTTCATTCAATGATTATTTAACCTCCACACATCAACCCATCAAATATAATAAATTAGAGATTCAAAGAGATCTTTATTTTTTTTTAAATTACTATATCTCACATCTCCCCTTCAAACCAATTTTTGCTGCAAGATAATTTGCTGTGTTCATGAAGAAACTTGATAATGTCTCAACATTGTCCAAATGTCTGAGACATATGCTACCCATCAGACCAAAAAAATGCACAAATGCATCTGCTTTTACTCAAAGCCCCCCTTTTACATCTTTATGAAGTGAGCAAAACTGAAAAGTCACAAGGAATAAAACGATGGTTGTAACATACACACTACTAGTCACTTAATCCTCTTTCTAGTGCCTGGGCCATTGGGGCCCAGGATGATAATGCCAATGTTAATACATGCTGTCTGCAGGAGCTGTCACTGCTGCCTGTGTCCCTGTGCTCTTTTTGTCAATACCAGAGGGATTACAGAGAGACAAAGCAGAGAGCTGAGTCAAGTTTGTGTCCAACATGGATCCAGTTTCCTTGTTTGCCAGTGAGTGCTGATGGATCCAGGAAGACGGTGATGACACCAGCTGAGTTCTCTGCAGGCAGATGCAGTGGAATTTCTGCTCCAAAGCAAAGTAATAGGCATCGGGGACCAGAAAGAACAATTAATTCAGCATCACCATCTCCAAAACAGCAGGGCTCACTTAACTCACACTTAACCAGAGAAGTTCCAATGCAGCCAAAACCCAACAGGAGAGAACATCAGTTAAAACGTCTGTGTGAATCAAAGCCAGAGCTCAAAAGCCCGCCTGACACTGTTTGATCCTGGGCAATCGCATCAGTAGTCCAGGGCTCCCACAGCTCTGCTTGAAGCGCAATAGGAAGACAAGCAGGAATGGGGTGAGGCCAAGGGAAGCAACAGGCGGGATGTCCCTGGCGAGACTTTCTGCAGCTCCTGGTGACAGTTGGCAGGTGAGGAAGCAGGGCTGGCCCTCCGAGGCCCTGCACTGATGGAAGAGTTGAGCAACCCTCTTTCCGCTCTGGCGGGGGAAGGCTGGTGTGGGCGTGGCACTGAGCCCGGCTCATCTTCCTTTAAAAACCATTGTCTGAAACACAAGTTCTGCTCCGCCACGTCTTCTCAAAAACCTCAATTCCAATCCAGCTGGCACTGGAAGAGAGAATAGATTGGGTCAAGTAGCCAGTCTTCATTAGTGCAAAAGCTGATCACGTCTAGAAGGATAACAGGAGATTGATCCTTCAAACGGAGGCAGTGAAAGGAAAGCTCCAGGCTCTCTCACCTACCAGCTGTGGGACTTCAGGTGCCTCACCTGAGCCTCAATGCCTCACCTGGAAAGTGGGGCTCACCACATCCTCCATTCCGGTCTTGTGCCAAGACCGAAGGACACGGTTTGTGCAGAAAGTACCTGGCGTTGCTCCCAGAACTTTGAAGCCCCTCGAAAATATGTTCACATCCTATGATTGAACACAGAATTCCCAGAACATGAAATGGTTGGGGATAAGTTCAAATGCACTGGATCACGAATGGCTTTTGTTCTGGACTCTGCTGGATCCTTGGAAGAAAAGAAGAAGGCAGTCAATCTCATGGAAAGAAATACCCTATCAATACCTTCACAGTATTCTCTGATAAACAGGGGGTTGATTTTCTGTGGTTCTAGCAAGACACAGGAAGCCCTGGCCATAATCCTTTGTGCCTCAACAGATAATTGAAAAGCAAAGGCTGAACCTTGGAGTTTCTCCACCCATTATCTTAAAGGCTCAGTGTAGGTTCCCCAGACAATTTTGTTCTCCTCCTATAGGAAAAAATCAAGTGCAAAAGGTAAGCTTGGTATAAATCCAGCTTAGAACAGGGACAAATAGATTGGGAGAAATTGTGTAGATGCATTAACAAAACCAGGATTTACATTTTTCTACAGCTTTCTTTCTATCAGAAGGGTCCATTTTTGATGGGAGATTATCACATGCTAATTTTCTTACTAAACATACTGCATGTGTTCCAAACCTTTGAGGACAAGTCTAGGAGACAGATAGTGAAAGAAGACATCCAGGATAAGGTCCCATTTCTGAAAATACTGGGAATAACAAGTCAGTGGATCCAACTTCAGAGCCCTCTTCTGCCCGACCTGATGGACAGTCTCTGAAGACTGACTCCCTCAGCATCCAATGAGGTTAAAGAATAGGAGGCCTTTGATCCTGTGCTAGGGTTGGCACAAGAGCCTGTGTTGGGTACAGATTGTGGCTGTCCCTGAGCTGTTCTCATCATCCTATCTAATTGGACACCCAGTTACCTCCTAAGTTCATCTCCCACGACTTTGCTCTGGCTGGCACAACCCAGAGCCACACCAGCCTCTTTGATTCCCTTGTAAATGCACCTCGGGGCCTTTGCTCTTACCGTTTCCTCTGCTCAGCCCCCTCTTAACCAGATTCCTACATGGCCTGTTCTTCACTTCATTTAGGTCTCTGCTCATGTATCATCTTACTGGAGAGAGCTTCCCCGATTGCCAGCTCTCACACATCAGCTCCCTGCCCCATTCCCCAGCACACCCCCATCACCACCATTATTCTTTCCCCTGCCTTGATTTCCCTCTGGCATGCACCAGCCCAGCATGGCAAGTACTCACTTAGGTTTTATTTGTTGTCCATCTAATTTCTCACTGGCATGTGACTTTCATGGCAGCAGAAGTTTAGCTTGTTTTGTTTATTGAGTTGTCCTTAGTCACTGTGTTTATGCTTGGTACTCAGTAGGTGTTCAATAAATACTTGCTGAGTGAATCAAAGAACATTACTCCTCAGATTATAGGATACCAGAGCTGAAATGGACTGTTTCTATACTTTTGTTGTATGGATAAGGAGGCTGAGTCTGCTGACCGGAAATGAGCTACGCAAGGGTCCTTAACTAATCAATCGAACAACACAGGAGGCAAAAATGGAGGGGAAAGAAGCTTAGGCAAGAAGAGAAAAACAAAAAGAAAGAGAAGGAAAGAAAACAAAAGAAACAAAATGAAAATAATGTGTCTCCATTTTCTTGATGGAAGAAGAGATTCTGGAGTCCAGACATGTTTCAAACACAGTGGAACTAGCATGGTATGGTGGCCAGCTCCTCAGGAGACTGAGGCAGGAAGGTTGTAAGTTCAAGGGCAGCCTGGGCTACTTGGAGAGATCCCAACTCAAAAAGAAAAAAAAGGTGGGGGGAGACTCAGGGGCAGGGCTGGGGATGTAGGTCAGTGCCCTGGGTTCAATCCCTGCTCCCAAGAGGAAAAAAAAGAAAAAGAAAACATGACTGAACTGATGTTTAGTATCTATAACGCACTTTGCAAAATCATATCTTTTGCAACCAGACAAACCAAAGAGGCCCTGAGAGGTACAGCTCTCCATTCATCATTGTGGTGCAGTGGGGATACTCTAACTGCTGAAGTCTGTCTAGAAAACAATTATTGCTTTGGTTCAAGTCCCCCACCTGCAGACTCCACTCCTCGACAGAGAAGGGGAAAGGGCAGCAAGAGATATTTACTGAATTAGGCACTGTGCCAGGGGCTTTCAAATATCTCAGTTAATTTTCATAATGTCCCTGTGGCCACTTTACAGATGAGAAAACCAAGCCTCAGAGGAGTTAAGGGAACAGCTCAAAATCCCCCAAATCCCGTAGCTAATCAGTAGCAAACCCAGGATGCTCAGGCCAGCCAACTCCAATGCTTGTGTTCTTGTCAACACTTCTGATCTTTAAAGACCTTCAGGGAAGAAAACTCCCCCGAGCTTGTCTTGACCCACGATTCTCTCTGGGATGAGGTAGGATGGATAAACAGCCAGCAAAGGACCTTGTGTTAGTTCCTCAGTTTTACAGGACTATATGACTCCACGCTTGTAGATAGATAAAGCACTCAGATGCAGCAACACAGAACACCTGCATTGATTCAGGGGAAATGTTGATCAGTTTCTCCCAAAGCCACACCCAAATAAACACACCATCCAAGTGCAAACTGTGTGCTTGCTTTGCAAACCTGGCTTTAAAACTCTTCCTTAACTCTAGAGTGTCTCTAAAGAGTCCAGGTTTGCCTGGGACTGAAAGGTAGGTAGTGACTAAGGGTGCAGGATTTTCAGTTCCAAAATCAGGAAAATTCTGGACAAATGGGAAAAAGTAGATCTCCCACTAGATTCCCCTCCCTCAACTTCCAACCAGACTGCCCCTCTTAAACATCTCTGAAGCAGAAATTCTGAGGTCATATCTGTCCTTGTAGAATATCCAACTCTCTCTTGGCCAAGTTTTTTTTTTTTTTTCTTCTTTTCTTTTTTTTTTTTTTTTTTTTTTTTTTGGTATTAGAGATCAAACCCAGGGGTACTTAAGCACTTAGTCACATCCCCAGTCATTTTTTAATATTTTATTTTGAGACAGGATCTCATGAATTTGCTTAGGGCCTTGCTAAATTGCTGAGGTTGACTTCAAACCTGTGATCCTCCTGCCTCAGCCTTCTAAGTCTCTGGGATTACAGACATGTGCCACTATGCCTGTCTTGGCCAATTTTTTTTTTTTTTTTTTTTTTTTTTTTTTTTTTTTGTGATGCTGGGAATTGAACCCAGGGCCTTTTGCATGTGAGGCAAACACTCTACCAACTGAGCTATATCCCCAGCCCTTGGCCAATTTTTGATTCAAGTTCTTAGTCTGTTTTCCATTGCTATAGCAAAATACCTGAGACTGGGTACTTTATAAAGAAAAGAGTTTTTGTTTTGTTTTTTGTTTTTGTTTTTGTTTTTGTTTTGCTCACAGTTTTGTAGCTGAACACCCAAGATAGGGCAGCCCCATGTGTTTGGTGTCTGATGAAGAGCCCATGGCCAGAGGCATCATACTGGCAGAGCATATGGGGAAGAACTCACAAGAAAAGACAAAGCCAGAGAGGAACAGGGACCAGATTTGCATTTTTATAGCCACCTTCTCTCACAGGAACTAACTGGGTACCAGGAGGACTATGCTAATCCCTTCTGAGGGTGATGCCCCCTAATGATCTAGTTCCTTACGACTAGGTCCCACATCTTAAAGGTCATACCACCATCCCCACATTGCTGTACTGGAGAATAAGTTTCCTACATGTAAACCTTTGGGGAACCACAAACCATATCCAAACCATAAGCATGCTCCATTGGTAAAAATGTCACCTACAGAGGAGTGATTAGAAGATATGCATTTCATCCATGTTTTTATTTTAAATTTTTATCCTGGATTCATTGGAGCTCCAGAAACATATGCCAATGGGCCACACTCTTTGAGTGCTTCTGCAGAGTTCCTTTCAGTGGACTACACTTTGATAGTTTGCTGTAATAATACTAAAGCCACCATAATAGTAGTTTTGAATTTAATGGGAGACATTGTTCTTCTAAGAACTCAGGAAATCTCTGTCTCCCTGGAGAAATTATATTTTCTGTAAGTTTTTCTTTCTGCAAATTGATATCGTGTACCTGATCTTCTTTCTGTTTTTGCTTTAACCAGCAGGAAACTCAGACCCAATGTGTTACTCAAAGCTAACATGTGTATTTTATCTATACATGTATATTTCAACTTCCTGAATTTTCCAGATCTTAATTTTTATGTAATGTAGTGAGTTGACAGATGAAAATATGATCATCTGTACATTTCGTCATTAGTTTTTCTTTACAACAACCCATTGAAGTGGGTTTTGTTGGGAGAATTTAAAGTGCATGTTGAAATCTGCCAGACAAAGGAACGTTTCTACTTCCTTATTGGAATGGGAATGTAAGACAAGAAGTAGCTAAACAAACATAACGATGATTGGTTCAAAGTTTCCTAATTATTCCAACATTTGTCAACACCTTCTATGTGCTACACAGGAAAGAGAGAGAATGTCCAGCCAAAAGTTCTAATCCACTCTCTTCACAAGATGGTGCATACAGAAGGGAAAGAGCCTCAGTTCCTGTGGATCAATGGGTCATAAGTAACCAACCTCAGGTCAGGCCACCTGACTTGACATGCTCAAGTTATGTCAGGGACAACCTGGTGCAGGGCAGGTAATGGCTTTGGGGTAAAATCTGAACCCCAGCATTTGTCCCCAGTGTGACCTTGGCCATGTCACCAAAATAATTTGAGTCTCCATACCCTCAATGGTAAAGCAGGAAAAATAACACCCACCTTGGAGACACATTATGAAGACTCCCTGAAATCATGCCTCTGAAGGCATCTCCCCATCCTCACTCTGACCCTCCAACCCCACAGTGCCCAGCATCTGTGAGACCTAAAAAAAAAGAAAGGAAAAGTCTTAGCTTTTACTACAGAAAAGTTAATCCTCAGACTGACAGGGTTCACACTGTCCCTGGCAGTGACTGGAGATTTTATCATAAACCTCTGGCAACGTTGCCAATATAAGTTTGGCCACTTTTGCTCATTTGTTAAAGGATACTACGCAGACCCAAAGCAGAGGCCCCACATTAAAGCAGTTATTACAGTAGGTCACTGGGGTTCTTTTTCCCTAGGCAACAATGAAACTGCATTAACAAGCACTCACCAGGGCAAACCCTAGGCAGAGAACATTAGAACTTTGCAAAATAATAAACTCTTAAAGAGATACACTGCTCCACAGGCCGGCCTGGGGGACTCTTGTTTTTTGCACATGCTGAGTGGCTGGAGCCAACACATTAAAGAGGAAGTGTACTATGCAACACTATCTGTGTTCATCCTTGTGATACCTGAGATCCAGCTGTTGAGAAGTTGCAGGTACTGCTCAAATTTTGTTAGCTAAGGACACATTGCCTTGTTCTGTCCCTCTTGCCTCCTGCTCACCTCCTCCCTGTCTCCACACAACATCCGACCCCAACTGAATTTGATATTCTGTGAGTTTCCCCACCTACACATCCTCTCTAAATTCAAGTGTGCAGAATAAATAGAAGCAATTGCAAATTTAGCCCCATTCTTGAGATTGCAACTCGACCCACCAGAAGCGAGAGACCAACAAGAAAGACCAACAGGTTCAGGACTCCTGAATCTCAAACCAGAATTCTCAAATGCTCCATTAATAGGAAAGGCAGGAAGGAGAAGGATAGTGTCCCTGAACAGAGAGCCTCATGGTAAGTCCCATGCCCGGGCATGGCTAGAATACAGAGTATTCAGGGCACAAATTTCAGAGCTAATTTTCAGAGTTCATCAGGTTCCAGCCCTTATCTAAGGTATGAATTTCTTTAGAAAATTTTTGCTAACAGAGAAATTAAACCCATCTAAGACTTTCCATGTCCCCTTTGGGATAAATATAATGTTTAAACTGATTTTCATCTGTCACATAATATCTATGTAATTCCTTTCCGTATTACAACTATGTGTTTCATGAGTATCTACTCTGGTGTCAGGCATTGGGCAGAAATTTGGAGTACAATGGGAAACTGCAGAACAGAGACATGTTCCCTTCCCTTGTGGAGTTGATAGTCTAACCGGGGAGACAGACATTCGTCAGCCATTACTGATGGGTGTAGGCTAAGCACTCTGAAGGAGAAAGAAGATAGTTCTATGGCATGGAGCCACTGAAGTCAGGAGGCAGAAGAGATAAGGCTGAGCAGATAGGGTAGCTTCCTGGTCAGTAGGGTACAAATAGCAGCTGCAGATATTTGCTGAAAAACTTACAAAAAAGCTATTTTTAAATCAAGACCTACATGACTGGGGTCCATATCTCTCCAAAGAAGGAAAAATACCTGATTGATACTTTGGACTAAAGGCTGCATGAATGCTTTGTGGACCCTGAGTGTCTTACCCAGGACTGGGCAGGGGTTGACTTCCTCAGACCTGTAGAACTGTATAAACTCTGAGGCAATAGCCACTCTTTGGTATGCCTCTCTTGGGACCCTTCCATCTTTGGGAGCTCTGCTTTCTTTCTATTACTCTAGTAAAACCCGTTTTTTGCTCCCACTGTTGTGTCTGTGGATTTTATTCTTAAAATTCATGAGACAAAGAGCCCAACCCCATGCTCTGTGCCCCACCACCAAGGCTGCAGGGGAGCAGGGAGGGAAGGGGTTAGCTAGAAATACTCCTCAGAGGAAGTAATGGCAAGCTGAGAGCTGAAAGAGGAATAGGGGTGAAAACTAGAGAGGGGATAGGGAACAAAGGCATTCCAGAGGGAAGCTCCTGACAAGGAGGATCAGGATGCACCCCAGGAACCAAAAGAGCCGATGTGACTCCAGGTAAATGGGCAGGAACCCGGCAAAGGATATTTCCTTATTCTAAATATGAGGGGAATGAGAGAGGGAGGGAGGGAGAGAGAGAGAGAGAGAGAGAGAGAGAGACAGAGAGAGAGAGACAGAGAGAGAGAGAGAGAGATGGACCCAATCAATACATCAATACCTGTCCCTCCTCAGGTTCTGTCGGTGTCCACCCTCTCCCAGGGAGACCATTGGTTGCTTGTTCATGGACTGCCCTGGATGACACAGCCACAGGGGCCACCCCTTCACCTCCAGCACCACCACTGTCCAGGCCACCCAGCAAGCATGTCAGGCCCCTGCATGGGCTCCCGCATCCCCTGGATACCCAGATGCACCCCATAGAGGCTCTGCCTCCTCCTACCACTTTCAGAATCAGATGAAACTCCATGCCTAAGGGACTGGGAAGGAATCAAAAAACATGCTCTTCTACCCAACTCTTCCTTCCTCTAGTGGAATGCCAGAGGCTTAGTAGTTCTTTATATCCCGTCTGGAGATGTGGGAGGGACTGACCCACCATCTACTCCTCCTTGTAGAAACTTATCTACCATCACTTCATATTTGCTCCCATAACCTACTTTTCTTCTCTCTGGCTCTTTGTTTCAAACCTCCCACAAAGCATTAGCACTTGATCTTTGCCTTTGTGTTCTGGAGAAACTATATTTGTAAGATGGTGTGTGTGTGTGTGTGTGTGTCTGTGACTGTGAATATGTACCTTCATGGGTATTTAGTAAGAGGACAAGGGGTGGGGCCAGGACAAATCCATCTTTGTGTTTTGGAAAGATCGCCTGTGACGGCATCCCCTGGACAGAATGGGGCCCTGCAGGCAATGGCAGTAGTCCAGGTGAGCAGTGGGGCAAGTTGGGCTCCTGGGAGCCTGGGAGCCCCTTGGATGCTCTAAGACAGCAATTAACTCACTCTGGAGCCTTCTCTTCTTCAGGCTAAATACTTAAGCTCATTCTCTTTCCAGCTCCTAGGGGTTTTCACAGCATCTTTTTCACTCTCCTCTGGATGTGGATGAGTTTTTCAACATGCCTCTTAAACGGGTTGCCTACCAACCTGTGTCACAACTCTGTGTCCTCCAACAAGCTAGAGTAGAAACAACAGGCATGCTCTTTTTTCCAGGCAGTGCACAGTCCTAAGCCACCTTTCTCCCTCAGTTGAGCTTGAAGTCTCAAGTTATACTGTGGGGCCTGCAACCAAAGACCTCCTTGCTCAGCCCCTGCTGGGTCCAAGCTACTATTATTTTTGTTGTTGTTGTTTTAACTAAATGTGGGGCTGTGTATTCGTTCCAATTAAACTCCATCCTATTGCTTTTGGCCCATTGCCCCAGCCTGTTGTAATTTGAAAGGGGATAGAGTGTAGCAGTGAAAAGCAGGGACTCAGGAATAAGACAGTCCTGGCTCCAATCCTGGCTCTTTCCCTTACTGTGTGATTGTGGGGCATTGTTTAATTTCTCCAAGCCTAAATTTACTCATTGAGGAAATGGGTGTAAAAGAGTACTGCTCTATTATTCAGTTTCTATTGAGTAATAGCAAACATTCTCAACAGTTCAATAGCTGACAGCAATACACATTTATTTTTACACTCTGCAGACTAACTGTAATTCTGGTGATTTAGGGTTGAAGCCATCTGCATTCAGGTCTGCTCTACCTGAGGGTCCAAGCTGGTACCCAAGTTAAAGGGCTCCAGACTACCTGGAACTTGCTCTTAGGCACAGCACAGCATTGAAAGAAAGCAAGTCAAGTGCCTAAAACTACAATCTGCTCCTGCTCATTCCATTGCTTTGTAATTTCCCATCACTGCCTCCAGGGGGCTGTTGTGAGGAGTACATTAATCATGTCTGCAATGTTCTTAGCCCAGTGCCTGGCACAGTAAGCATGCAATAAATACTAGCAACCATGATTGTTTGTCTCAAAGCTGTCATCCAACATACCATCGTTCCCAGATTTGGGTCATCTGTAGCACACTTATCCTCTGTAACAAGGCAAATTCTTTGTAACTGCTATGATTCATCACATTCTGGTGCAGAAAAAGTGGAATATCTCTATTTCTGCCAGAAATTCAGGGGAACAAGTAATGGGTAAAGAAAAACATCCAGCCCCACATAGGCACTATGTCTCCCTTAGGCTTTCGTGATATTGGAGACTATTTCTTTTCAATTGAACAAAAGAAAAAGACTGGAAAAGAGGCAAAGAAGAAAAAGGGATATATCTTCCAGACTGAAGTATGCTTCTCTTACCAGTTTGCTTTTGAAATAGCATCTGAATGTGAGCTCTCCCAAATGACTCAACAGAAATGTGCCAGACAGAAGAGCAATTTCTGAACAAAATCTTACACTCTCATATATAAAAGTAATGCACAAATACATGCAAAAGTGTTCATTATCATTAGTCACTAGAAAAATGTAAATCAAACCCACAAAAGACTTGCTACACATCCACCAGATTGGCTAAAATATAAAAGACTTACAATATCAAATGAAGATGAGGATATGAAGCAGAATTTTCATACACATCACAGTGGCGTTGCAGATTTACATAACCACTTTGGAGAACTGTTTGGCAGTAACTCTTAAATCTGAACATACATATAACCTATGATTCTATTCCTAAGCAATTCTGATCTTAAGTATACATCTTACAAAACTGCTTACATATGTGCACCAAATAACACATGCAAGAATTTTCAAAAGAACATTATTCATAATAACCCCATTTTGGAAACAACTGAAATGTCCATCAACAGTAGATTAGATGCACTACCCACCATGAAGTGTATCATGTATATTTTATTCATATGCATGAACAAATCCAAAACATGTAACAACATGAGCAAATCTCAAAAATACAATGTTGAGTAAAATAAGCCAGATTGCAAGACTTCTACATATGATTCTATTTATATAAGATTTAAGAACAGATAAAACAACCTATTGTGTTAGGAGGGAAAGAAATGACCCAGAGAGATGGGAGAGGGATAGAGATTGACAGGAGCCATCAGAACATTCTATTTCTTGACCTGGTTGGTATTTATATTAATATGGAGGGCTGAATGGTGTCCCCCAAAACATGTCTATCCAGAACCAGAGAATATGTCCTTGTCTGAAATAAGGGTTTATGCAGATATAATTAAGGTAAGAATCTCAAGATGAAATCATCCTGGGTGAGCTCTAAATCCAATGATGGTTGTCCTTGTAAGAGGCAGAAGGGAAAAACACAGGGACACACACAGTGTAAAAGTCCACGTGTGAAAGGAGATAGATACTGGAGTTATGCTTCCACAAGCCAAGAAACACCAAAGCTGTCAGAACTAGAAGGTTCGAGGAAGAATTCTCCTATAGCACTTCCAGAAGCATGGCAGCCCTGCCAAGATCTAAATATTTGACTTCTGGTCTCCAGAACCTGAGAGAATAATTTTCTACCATGCAATTTGCATAAACCTACAAGGTTTACTATCCTCTAAACCTTTCAAAATGTGAGAGGAAAGAGAGAAATTGAAGCAGAACCAGCTGAGCAAAAACAAACAAACAAACAAAAACACTAGCACTTGATTTTAGAGGTTCTTTGTGTGTCCAGATTGTGAAGTTTGCTAAAATCAGGAAATTAATTCAACAGATGGGCTCACTTTGTGATTATAAATCAAGCTGGCACTTATAAGCAACATATTTTTTTGTATGTATGTTATACTTAAAAGATTTTTAAAAGGTATTGCAAGCTCATGATTTTATAAATTACAAAATAAGCAAAAATTAGAAAATGAAAAATATGCATATTTCCAATACCTGGAGACAACCCTTATTAACATTTTATTTTCTATGCAATTAGATTTTTTGTCTACTCCTTTTTTTTTATTCCCACCTGTATTTTCTCCAAGATGGGATCACGTCATGCCTTCTGATCTGTAGACTTTTTTTTTTCTCTTAACCACGTATTTATTAGCAGATGGTGTTCCAATAAATATATTCCTGTAAGATCATTCATGTTGGGTTCAGTGGTGCACTCCTGTGATTCTAGAGACTTGGGAGGCTGAGGCAGGAGGATTGCAAGTTCAAGGCCAGTCTGGGCAATTTTGCAAGGACTTCAGCAACTTAACAAAAGACAGTCTCCAAATAAAAATTACAAGAAAGGACTGGGTGTGTAGCTCAATGGTAAAGTACCCCTGTGTTCAATTCCCAATACCAAAAAAATGAAAGAAAAAGAGAAAGATAGTTTGTAAGATTTTTTTAAAGGGCAAAATCTTTATAGATTTACCACATTTTACATTTTATTCATTTTTAAAAACTTGAATGTCCTTTTTAAAAATTGTCAAAGAGTACATAAGTTTATAAAGCAAAAAAGGAGAGTAAGTCTTACTCTTCAGAGGTAACTTATTTAAATATGCATTTCTTTGTTTATAAGCCAGATTAAACATATTTTCACATTTTATTAACCGTTGGTATTTCTTTATTGTGAATTGCCTATTTATAGCCTGGGCCCTTGTTTCTATTGTAGTGTTTATTTTTTTCTGAACACTTGCAATGGTTCTTTACATATTGAAGATATTAATCTCCTGTTTGTTTTATATGTTACAAATACTTTTCTTAGCGTGGCTATTTGCTTTCCAATTATGTTTATGATAGCTTTTGATGTATAATTTCATATTTATGTAGTTACATATCCAAAGTTTTTATGGTTTTTGCTTAAGGTTATGTCTCAGAAGACCTCCCACATGTCCTGATTATATAAATAAGAAACGATAGTTTCTTTCAATTTTTTATCTTCCTGGGATTTGTTTTAGTGTATAGTAAGCAGTGAAGAATTAACTTTGGGGGAAGTAGGCACTGGGGATTCAGCCCAGGATTACTCTGTTACTAAGTACTCTACCCCATCACTTTATATTTTATATATTGAAACAGGGTCTTGCTAAGTTATTGAGGCTAGCCTCGAACTTGTGATTTTTCCTGCCTCCACCCCCTGAGTCACTGAGATTGCAGGTGTACACCAACACACTTCGATGAAATTAGTTTTTAATGTTATGTTAAAGAGATTTACTGTGATATTTCCATAAATATTTGTACATATATATATAATAAATCTATCATGTCCATTTATCCATTACCTTCTACGTTTCACATCACCTTCACCCCCAACCACTATTAACCCCTTTTCTACCTTCAGTTCCCTTTTTAAATTTGTTTTTCTCTTTAAGTTTCTATATATGGGAAAGGATATACAATACTTATCTTTTGGGGACTGGTTTATTTCACTTAACGAGATGTCCTCCAGTTCTACCCATTGTGCTGCAAATGACAGGATTTCATTCTTCTTTATGGCGAATAATCCATTGTGTACATGTACCATATTTTCCTTACCCATTCATTTGATATGGGCACCTAGGCTGAAACTGAATTTTAAAAAATTATTCTAGCATCACTTATTGGAAAAGTCATCATTTTACATTTTTTAAACACTGTCTTTTTCACATACTTAAAACAGACCAATCCTTGCATTTGGAGTGTCTGTTCCCTATCTATTTATTCTGATACAATTTCTCCGTGTTAATTTGAATCTAACTTACAATTTAGTATCTGTTAGTGTTTTCCCCTCCAGCTCTTTTTTCTTTTTAATATGTATTTTGCTATTCAATGTACAACTATTTTTTCAGAGAAATTTTAGAAGCTACAAATATAAACCCATTTGCAACTTCATTAAGTGTATAGATTAAATGGGGAGAGAACGCCCATCTTTACAATAAGCCTACAGTGTTCAGGATCAGAAATGCCAGGGTGCATGGAGACACAGTAAGAAACCCAACTGTGCGATTGAAGAAAATTATCCTTGCTGAATCCCATGAAAGCAAAGAAACTGATTACACAATATCCTTAGGTAGTGGCAGGCTGCA
The DNA here is from genome assembly GCF_902686455.1 of Sciurus vulgaris. NCBI lineage: Eukaryota > Metazoa > Chordata > Mammalia > Rodentia > Sciuridae > Sciurus > Sciurus vulgaris. The sequence goes on along the minus strand of NC_136468.1, from coordinate 94,373,649 downwards.
TTTAGATTTATCTTGGAAACAGTGCAGGAACTTTTAAGGAAAATTATTACAAACATGCATGTCCTAATGAAACTGGAGAGACACAGGAGGCCAGAGACTGAGAAGCGGCTCTCATAAAGAGTTTGGAGGGAAAAGGAATAGAACGATTACAAAAGTCAGGATGTGGTGCTTCTCTAAGCGTTGGAGACAGAGAGGAGACTCCTGTGATATTGTTGGGATGTCGGGAAGATCTGACAGGGAGAAACTGCTGCCAGTCACAGAAACAAGGAACTCAGGAAGTAATTCCTGAAAGGTAAAACACTGGCGCAGATCCAAACTGCTGAGGTAAAGAGATGGCATAACCGGTAAGTGGAAAAGTTCTAACAGAGGCTGTAGGTGTGGAAATTCCCAGAGGGTGAGGGTTGCTGCAAATACAGAACCTGGAACCCAGGAACCCTCAATAAAGTCTGTGGCATTGAATTAGATAAGTGGTAGTTTTGACAGGCTGCAAGAGTTGTCAAAGAGCAAAGATTTGAGGAGAGTGCCTTAAATCTGTTCAATTCTACATGTACTGACAGAAGGAAAACTAGAGTCAGAAAAGTAAGCAGAGTGAGAACAAACAGGCCCTTTGGCAGAATGGTTGTGATCCCAAGCAAGCACTGCTAAGCACCATGGATCTCAAATAAGAATTGAAAGTGACCACAAATGCATGCCCCAATGTCACATAATAATGTATTGATATGGTCTTTTAAAAACTAATTTAAGTGCTCGCGTCGGCAGCACATATACTAAAAACTGATTTAAATCACTTTCTTATTGATCCTTGAACCAAATCTGAAGGTGGGAAATGCCTAAAGGCCCCCCAGCAGGGAATGGTTCTAATTCATCTAAAATCTGCCATCCTGTTGCACCCCATTGCTCTTGTTTAAGACTTTGATTCCTCGAAGCCCCAAGGAAACTCCCCATTTACACAGTTCTGTTCTAGGGAGGGACCTTTGGACCATGCAGAGTTCCCAAAGGAGTCTGTGAAGAGCACTCAGCATCCCAGTTTATCACCATAATAAGCTCTACGCAGAGCCTGGTGAGTGGTTTAAGGAACTTTCATGAGTCATTTCAACTCTGATTTTCACGCTTGGCAATGACTTCCAGATTCTAATCCTTTCCCGGGATATGTCTTCCCTTGAACTTGGTCCTTTCACATAGTTTTCATCATGTCATTTTATAACACTCAAGCTCCTGTGCGCCCCCTTTCCTGAAGTGAGCCCAGTGAGCTTTCTGGGTGGGAATCCCGCACAGATCTCACAGGAGGGAAGGAAGCTGCTGGGGCTCACGCTCAGGCCTCTGCCCACAGCCCTTTGCACCACCACTAAAAGGAGAGGAATATAGAGGTCAAAATCATGCTCTCTGGAGTCAGGCTTTCTGTATTCAAATCCTGATTCTGTTTTCCATCTGTGTGACCTTGGGCATGATACTTAATGTCACCGAGCTTCAGAGTCCCCAGCTATAAAACTGGGCTAGAAATAGTACTTATCCTGTGGGCTTATCTTCAGGTTATTGTTATATTAGTTTGATCTATGTGAAGAACGTAGAATAATGCCTGTCCTGCTAATCCTCTTTAAATATTAGCTAATAATTAGTAGTTCTTATACCTTTCCTGTTGGCTGAGTGGTTAAGTAATTTACCCAAAAATATACAGCGAGTAACTTGCTGGACCTAGATTCAAAAATCTCTTAGCTAGTTGAATACTTTTTTTTTATTTTACAATTGCTCAAATGTGTACATACTCAAAGCAATCAACTATGTCTAAAACATATATATGGCAAAAAGAAAGGTCTACTTTATTCAATTTATGTTCCTTTTGTGGGTGTTTTGGTGGTGCATGCACCACATATTTACAAACACCCACAAATATGTATGTTGTGTGACTGACATGTTACTGCATATAACTAAAGATTGTTGAAGAGTCACGGTAACTAGTCAATCCATGTGTAGGGGGAAGGGAAATTTTTCTCTCCTCTCTCAGAGGTCTAGAAGCCTGTTTGATATAAACTGAAAATAGACTAATAGGAGAAAGCGCATGCAAATTTATTTATGTGCATGGGTCATCAAAGAAAGGTGAGTACTCAATAACCCAATGAGAATCAGAAGCTCAGATACCACTCTTCATAGGGGAGAGGGAACTAGGAGGTATTGGCAATTTAGATGTGCAAGAAAGGATTTTTAGGAGAGACAAATGGTCCCAAAGAATGGTCAGTAGTCTGGGACAAAATTCTTTGGGCTTTAAGTGTGATGTTTTGTTTCTAGTTTAGTTTCCAGAATATTGAGTTTAATCCTCCTTGCTTGAAATCATATACAGTAAGAGGATCAAAGGCACGTGTGTTCCTCTTCGGCAGGTCAGAGCTTTAGGTAAACATCAGAGAAGGAACATCAGAGAACAGCCTCTCTCCATACTTTGGGGAAGGAACACGGGAATGGCAGAGGGATCCCACTTCTGAGGCAGCTTCTGGAGCTTTGCAATTTGCTTTAGTTCAAAGTGCTCGATGTATCCAAATGCCATAGTTTGGGGTATCATTTTCTGAGCCCAAACAAGTGACATACACCCTTTCCCTTTGAAGGAATGGGTTCAACTTTTAAAAGTGAAGAATGAATCTACTAATGAATGAATATGGTTTATTGAGAAACTGTGATATTCTATACTATGCTATACTCTTTGTAGCTATTGTCTTGAAAATGTCTCATTATTCCTCACTTATGAGTAAGAAAAATGGGTTTTAGTTTCTAAAATGTAGCCCTTAGGTCAACCTGTAAGTAAGGGATGGAATGGGTATCCAAATCCAGTCTGTCTCACATCGAAATCTTATTTCTTCCCCACTTCAACCATGCTGCCCCCACTGAAGCTAGCAGAAATGAAAGGAAAATTTAAAAGGTTGGATTTATAAATGATGAACCAATTTAAAAGCCACCATTGTGAACTTTAAAAGCGGGAGTGGAGTAAAATTAAGCCGGTTTAACATGGTTTAAGAAAATGCTTTTACAATTGTTTTAATTTCCCCTTAGTTTTCATGTTATCCTAAGACACAAGAACAAAGGGTCAGTCCAAGTTCAAAGCAGGTAAATTTAGGAAGAAAAAAAACAAAATATTTTTTTGCCCCCCAGCATGGAGGCCCTCTGTGGAATTCCATATCCTGAAACACCGTGGAATCAAATATCATGACTGTAGTTTTTAAAAGTGTTTTGGTCGATTTAATAACCAAAAACAAAGTTGGCTGTTCACTTGGGCTAAGATTAGAGTAACCAAATCATAGGCCTCAGGCCTCCAATTGATTTCTGTAGAGACTGGAGACAAGATTTCTCCTTTCTCCTACTTTTGCCATCTGCCACACAACCCAAGAATCCGGAGTCCCAACATGTCCTTCCCCTGTCCTCTGGAACTCATAACCTAAATGTCACTCATAACCCAAATGAACAAGGCAGCAAATCCCAGTCCCCACAGAAAGAGCTAATCCAGTCATCGAAGGGTTACCCAGTCCAAACCCCCAGCCACAAAGTGAAAACAGAGCAGGGTCTTTGTTTATTGATTTGCCTAGGACCCTCTGACTGGCAAAGGAAGAAAAAAAAACAGCCCGGCACAAAATAAATGTTCGATTTCTTTTATGTAAACAAGATTGAGACCAACTTGGCCGTACAGAGCAATTCTTTGCATGTAAAGCAAAAAATAGCTCCCCTGAGGAGGAAGGAACCCAAGCTCCCCTCAGATCGCCTCCCCTCCACCCTTCCCCCAGCCATTTTCGGTAACCACTGCGATTCTGCCAATGAATGTCCCATTCAGAGTCCCTGTGAGGGAGTCACTGCAGGCCAGGAGCTCACCCCACTGCCACCCTATCCAAAATGTTTTCTGATCAAGATAAAGGATATGGAATCTATGCTGAAAGTCAGTGTTATTGCCAATTATCTCCGTAAAAAAGGGGAAAACTTTTATCCAAAAAATCTTAGTCTCTGATTTCTTTCTGTGGGGCTCTGATCAGTCCCAAACTGCTTTCATGTGGGTTCAAAACTGGAGTAAAGGGAGATCTAAAAAAGTTCATTTCTGTTTTGTGAAATACCCAGATGGTGGTTGGCAATTTGGATGCAAATCCTTCAAACAAGGGTCTTGAAAACTCTGTTCACCTTTTGGGACCAAGGAAGTTAATTCTAAATCCTTGTCCAATCCTTATTTGTGCCAAACTCTCAGTGACTTCAGCAAAACATCTGCCAACTTGGATCACGTGACTCAGCTTTTTAGCCAGGATATCTATGGATAGAAACATTTTAAGGAAAACAAGAATCGAGTCGAACCTTCACCCAAAACTCAATGCCAACACAAATGAAGATGCTCAAATTTCAGAAAATCTGATTTCCAGTGGAAAGGGGGACTGCTTTCATTTTTATTCAGGTTCCATGTTCTTGGTGCATTCAAAAGGAAGCCTTAATAAATCTCTTTGAAAAATTTGATTCTCTTAGAATCCTGTGAGGTCAAGCTACTAAGCATCAGGTGCTTGGGAGGGAGGCTGTTTTGTGAGGCTCCTAAAACTTCAAATGTGAAGGGAGTATTTGGACTTCCGTGTTTGTTGGGATACTAAGTAAAGGCAAGGAAAACAGAAAGCAGGATTCTTAAACCTGACTCACTGATGCTTCCTTGAGAACCCAAATCTCAGTAGGTAGGTCCAAATAGGACAAGGATGCCCACCAATTAACAATGAAGATGTAAGATGTGTTTCTGGATTACTCAACAAACCTTTGAAAAATCCTCCAAAAGAATACATGGAATGTTCCTGTGAACCAAACTGAAATCATGGTGATATCAGTACCATCTTTTCTTTCCTGGTTGTTCATGGTTTTATCACATAGAAAGGAATATTCCAAGAACTGTGTGACCTGTCTATACAGGCACAACCTCTCCTACCTACCTCTTTCATTTCCTAACCATCTTGGTGCTCAAAGTAGAGTGATATGGCATGTGAAGAACAGATAAATGAGTTATTATATGAGTGTATTATATAATCTTTCATATCCTATATATTACATATAGTACTTGCAAATTCCTGGTATCTCTCCCTCCAGTTCCCCTTTACTGAACTTGTAGCTCTTCAGCTTTTCTAACAATGAGATTAACCTAACAAAATGAGTGATAAGAGCCCATCAGCAGAAATGTGTGCTTCTCCCTCACTTGTCAACATAGGGGGATATTTATAGTCCATCTCATTCCACAAAGGGTTTGAGGTGGAATGACTGCTCATTTTCAAAAGCCCTGATGGAGCTCTTCATGATGGTTAGTATTTTGACTCAACCCAGAGGATGAGGAAAACTTGGGACAAAATCAGGAAAGCCACATATCCACAGGCCCCAGCTAGCTGAACATCTCTGGTGGAAAATGCCTCAGTGGTTAAAAGCATTTTGTTTTGGCCTTTCTGCCCTAGAACAAATCATCTACCACAGATGGTTCTTCATTTCATTCACTGTGAGGTCTGCCTTAACCACTGGCAGCCGATATCTGCAAGGTCAAGTTCAGCCAGGACTTACCAAAGGAGAATGATCTACAGGCATGGGAGGAGGGACTTGCTATCCAGGGACATATGGCACCTTCCCATTTCCTTCCAGAGAGCTACAAATCCATAAGGTAATTCTCAGGAGGGAGGTCAGTTTGAGTTAGAAAAGTTAGAATTTTATATTTTTGAAAAATAAATTTATTTTCTAGGGCAGATTTAGGTTTACAACAAATGTATGTTGTAAACATACATTTATTTCTGTACATACATAATGTGCAGAAAGTTTCCACATAGCCCCTTCCCACACAATCAATGAACCAAAATCAACACATCAGTATCATTCCAAGTCCAAAATTTACATTAGAGTTCACTCTTGGTGTTCTCTGTTCTGTGGGTGTTGATAAGTATGCAGTGATGTGTATCTACCATTGTGATATGATACAGGATAATTACACTGATGTCTTAGCTTTTTCATTGCTGTGGCTAAGAAAACTTGACAGGAACAATTAGAGAATGAAAAGTTTATTTGGAGACTCACTGTTTCAGAGGTCTCAAGCCATAAATGGCCGATTCCATTCCTCAGGGCCTCAGATGAGGCAGAAGATCATGGCAAAAGTGTGTGGCAGAGGAAAGCAGCTGGGGACATGGCGCCAGGAGGCAGAGAGAAAGAGTTCTGCTCAACAAGTATAAAATATAAACCCCAAAGACACAACCCCAGGGACCCACCTCTTCCAGTCATACCCTACCGGCCTATAGTTACCACTCAGTTAATCCCTATCAGGGGATTAAGTCACTGATTGGGGTAATACTCTTATAACCCAATTATTTCTTTCTTTCTTTTCTTTTCTTTCTATCTTTCTTTTTTTTTTTTTTTTTTTTTTCTTTTTAGTTATATGTGATAGTAGAATGCATTTTGGCAAATTATATATACATAGAGTATAATTTATTCTATTTAGGATCCCATTCCTGTGGTTGTACATGATACAGAGTTAACCTGCTCATGCATTCAAATACAAGATTAGGAATGTCACGTCTGATAAATTCCACTGTCCTTCCTATTCCCCTTCTCCTCCCTTCCCTTCGTTCCCCTTTGTCAAATCCAATGGATTTCTATGCTTCCCCTCCCAATTCTCCTTTGTTTGGCTTAGCATCCACATATCAGAGAGAACATTTGGCCTTTGTTTTTTGGGGATTGGTTCATTTCACTTAGCATGATAGTCTCCAGTTCCATCCATTTACTGGCAAATGTCATTATTTCATTCTTCTTTATGGCTGAGTAATCTTCCATTGTGTATATATATAAATAACATTTTCTTTACCCATTCATCTGTTAAAGGAAACCTAGGTTTCCATAGCTTGAGTATTTTGAATTGAGCTGCTGTAAACATTGATGTGTCTGTGTCACTGTAGTTTGCTGATCTTAAGTCCTTTGGGTATAAACAGAGGAGTGGGATAACCGGGTCAAATGGTGGTTCCATTCCAAGTTTTTAAGAGGGTTTGCACCAATTTGCAGTCCTGCCAACAATGTATGAGAATCCCTTTCTCCCCACATCCTCACCAACATTTATTGTTATTTGAATTCTTGATAATTACCATTCTGACTGGAGTGAGATGGAATCTCGGTGTAGTTTTAATTTGCATTTATCTAATTTCTAGAGATGTTGAAGATTTTTTCATGTATTTTTTGACCGTTCATATTTCTTCTTTTGTGAAGTGTTCACTCAGTTCCTATGCCCATTTATTTATTGGATAACCCAATCATTTCACCTCTAAGTTTTCTTGCATTGTCTCACACCTTTTGGGGGACACTGATATCTAAACCATAACCACCACACCCAAAATCCTCTATTCTTGACTATTCGTCATATTCTCCCTGCTGACCCTTGGCAACACCAGATATTTTCATTGTGTCTGTAGTTTTGCCTTTTCTAAAACATTATATGGTTGACACAAAACAGCCTTTTCCGATTACTGTCTCTCACTTGGTAAGTTACAGCTAAGTGGCCACCATGTCTCCAATGGCTTCATAGCTCCTATCTTTTTAGTGCTGAATGAATGATATTCCATTGTTTAGATGTACCACAGTATGTTTGTACACACCGATTAAAGGACAGCTTTCAAGTTTTGGAAATTAGAATAAGTTGAGTGTAACTGTTAGATTTTATGTCGAGTATGTATAATGTTGTAGGAAACTGCCAAACTATTTTCCAAAGTGGCAGTACTATTTTGTATTTCCATCAGCAGTGAGTTCCTGTTGCTTCACATTCTCACAACATTTAATGTTGTAAGTTTTTGTGGCTTTTCCCCACTCTAATAGGTATATAGTAGTATCTCGTTGTTTGCAGACATTTTTTTAAAACATGAATCACAATTTTTCATTTTAAAGCCCTCCATTAATGCAAACTTGATTAGCCAAAGGAAACTGATATTTCATGAGGATGGACACCCTAGATGTTCAGGAATGGCACAGGACATTCCTTATTCTAATTTGTGGGGCAAGAAAGCATTGGTTTAATTTTCTATGTCACAGTGGTCAAAAATTGAGGTCAGATTTGTGTCTGTTGTTCTTCAAAGGCCATTCTCAAGGCAAAAGGGAAAATAAACTCATATATATGGAGACCCCACAGGGGCCAGACCAGGTCTTATGAGTTTTCAACCTTAAACAACATTCTTTCATATCCTATGCTAAGGCTTAAAGTGGCATTCGTGTCCCCATCCACAATGGATGAAGACAGTGAGACTCAGAAACGTTGGATTCTTCCTGGGTTAGGCATTGACCATCTGGTTGTTAGGCCATGAGGCAAAATAGAAGGTGGGGCTCTGTGGAAGGGACTAGAATGCTGAGAAGTTGAGATGGAGACCCACAGAGGGTTCATAGAAGAGATGATTTACCAACTAGTCTAGAAGGACTTCGACATGTCAGTAATCTGTATGACCACACCAACCAATGCCAGCTCTGTGGGACCTAAGACAATACTGATGGATTGGACATGGCAAGGTGGTGAGTAGGAGAGAAGGGAATAATTTACATCATAGGTGCTGGCGTAGGCAATTAAGAAGTGTCTTAGCCTGCTTTATGTGGTTATCAGAATATCAGAGACTAGATAATTTATATTGAACATGAATTTTCCTCCTAGTTCAATCCTGGGAAGTCTAAGACTAAGGAGCTACCTCTGGTGAGGGCCTTCTTGCTACATCATGACCTAGCAGAAGGCATTGCCTTAGAAAGAGAAAGCAAGTCAAAGCAAGAGGAGAACTAACTTGCTTTTATAACAAGCCCACTCCCATGGTAGCCACATTAATCCACTCATGAAGGCAGAGCCCCCTTGACCTAACCCCCTCCCACTGGCCCCATCTCTCAATGCTGTTCAATGGGGGACAATGTTTCCAAAAAATTATTTGGGGGACACATCCAAACCATGGCAGATAGTGATGCTATTTTTTTGAAACAAGAAAAACTGTAGAAGAAGCAATCCAAAGGAGGAAATCGGAATTTCAGGGCCATGCAGTTGGTTAATGGCAGAGTACCCATGATGCTCAGGGTCAGAACTGAGTCAGAGACAAGATGCAAGGAAGAATAAGAATCATTCCTGATCTCACAACTTGAATGTAACCATCCTGCCCAGCAACAAGCCATCATAATACAGGGCAGAAAAGGAACTGGTGACTGAAGAGAAGAACTGATAGACTGGCCTAAATTCCTTAGTACTTTATACATTCATTCACCTATTAAGCAACCACATAAATAAGTTAACCAATAATATTAAAATTGGAATTCCAATGTCAAGCCCAGACCTGAGTTACAGGAGGGGAGAGAATACAGTAAGTGCCCAGAGAGGCCGTGGGAAAGAGCCATCCATATGAAAGCGTCTTTTTGCTTGGCATAGCCTCAACTTGTGTGAGGCATTCATTGTGAGCCATCTGCTTCATGAGCTTTTCTTGGTTTAAGTGGTAGAAAGGGTGGGAATGTGATCTAGTGTTTTGTGTCCTAGGATTCTGGCTCTGCTGCCAACTGGAAGAGTGGCCTTGAGTAAGATGTGGAACTTCACTAACATGTGAGTACGCAGCTAACTGCCTTTGCTGGGGTGTAGGAAGAAAGAGGACATGCTACCTCACTTTGCAGGATTTCAGTAGCCCAGACAGCACTGTAGAGGGTCCTGCTGAACCTGGGAGTCACGCATGAGAAGGGGGACCTGTCCTCATTCAGGAATGGGTTGAGAACTCCCTAGGGTTTGTTCTGAAGAACCACTGGGGCACCCTTAGAAGGTACTCTGCACTCAGTCCTTAAATGAACCCAGAACATTTTTCTGCAAGTAAGTAAGTAGCAGTGGTAGGGACAGAGCTGTGCCAATTACTGTTGGCACAGGAAGATGGTCTTTAAAGAGAACTTAGTTATTGATATAATCGGAGCGAGGAAGAGCTTTGGAGACACTTGGCAGAAAGCACTTCTAAATGATGAAAACTAGGATTCTACCACGTGGTCAGCACAGTGAAAGATGCTCTCTCTGCTAATTCTCCTTACAATCCCACAGACAGGGGAAGACTTGCCCTACTTTATGTATGAAGAGAATAGAGTTATAGAACTTTCCAGAACTCTGATAGTAAGTAAAGGAGACAAGATGTGAGCACCAGGTCATCTAATCCCTCATCCAGCCACATTCCTACCCCCAATGCCAAGGGCAGATCATTGTCATCTAAACTGTTTTTCCTCAAGGATCAAATACACTGCTCTCTGAGGACCTCATATGGGAGGGCTACATGAGGTGGTCTCTGAAGCCCCTGAGAACTCAATACTGCCAGGAGTTTCATGTGACTTTTAAGCCAAGATGGGACTAGTTCACAACACAGTTAAAGAGTAGAAACTTGCCTTTATAGTTTTCCCTTATATAATTCTGAATTAACTGCCTTGATTATCCCATTCTGAATAATGGATCTGTACCAAACCCATCATTTATTTATCTTAAAATACAGCCCATGTTCCTGATAAACACATTTACAACCTAACAAAAAATTAAAATTAATGATGCCACGAAAAAAGCAAGAAATTCACAATTTCGCCAAATTTGACAAGTTTTTCATACTTCTCAGAAAAGTATTCTTTTAAAATCTGTCAGTGTTGACTGGCCATTTCATCTGTGCCAGGCAACATGCTAAACTTTAGGAAAATTCCTATGATAGATACCTTACCTTAAGAGCTCCCAGTCTTGTCTGGTGAACTTTGGCTCTATTTCCATCATAACATCATAACACACATGACCAAGACTTTTGTGTCCCTGGCACTCTAGGATGAATGATCACAATTGTGTCCTCTCTCTTTTTCTCTTTCTTCCTCCCTCCCTCCTCTCATATATCTAATGTTTAAATAAGAAAAATAAAGCCAGTATATCTCACTTATAGTAAAAGTGACCTAGCAATGTTCTTAGCATTTCTAAATCATAGTAAAAGAGCATGTTTGAAAATGTGTGTATGTCATTACTGGTAACAAATGACTTGTAATCACCTCCTGGTATGTTGATCATCACAGTGGTCTAAAAATCCTTGACTTTGTGGCAACGGAGGCTCAAGTTCAGGCTGCTATGTTCTGCCATATAAAGTGAGCACTGCACAACTCATGGGACACCATTCAGAAAGCCTGTGGTGTGAATGCCCCACTGGAGTTGTGTAACAAGATGGTCTTGCCAAGGTTAGACCTTGGAACCAGCACAGAATCTCCTGCACTCCCTCACTGACCAGGCTGAGCTCCCACACTACAACCCTCTTGCCTTCCTAGATGGACTGTTTTTGCCAACAAAGTTTCCTAACCTGTCAGGAAGGGAAGAAAAAGCAGGGAAGAAAAAGCAGGAATATTGGTTCTAGTTCCAATTGGCTTCTAGGAGTACTTGGTTTCCTGTGAAACTGTGATCTTTAATATTGAAGAAGCTCCATCTCTAGAGCTGGGGGAACTCATGGTCAGAGACATGTCTCCACCCCTTATTTTCTGTGTTTAAAAGAAAACCGGCCCTGGGCGTGGTGGCGCGTGCCTGTAATCCCAGTGACTCGGGAGGCTGAGGCAGGAGGATCTTGAGTTTAAAGCCAGCCTCAGCAAAAGCGAGGTACTAAGTAGCTCAGTGAGGCCCTGTCTCTAAATAAACTACAAAATAGGGCTGGGGGTGTGGTTCAGTGGTCAAGTGCCCCTGAGTTCAATCCCTTGTACCAAAAAAGAAAAAGAAAAAAGAAAATGAGTTCAGGACCAACCACACAGCAATGACCTTATTGCAAAACACTTGCAAAATCCTAGCAGGTGTTAGACCATGGGATCCCTGAAGTAAGGATGGTTTCAGGGGTCCATTCCAGGAACCAGAAGTCACCTCATCCCTCTTCTAGGGACAGTGGGTGATCTGGGCAATAACCAGTTCTAAGACACTGAGAGGGACACAGAATGACTCGGCCCTCCTGTCCACTGCTCCTTTGTAGAGATGACATGTTAAGAGGGTTTACAAGTGGGGTGCAGTGAGCTGCCCCATGAGAGTGCCTCCCTATCACCCCACAAATAAGCCCATATGTTTTGGGCCACCCCCTTGAAGTATTCTTGTTGGAGTTGCCACAAGGAAAGCAAGGTGTTTGAAATAAGTGCCCCTCCGGGCCTCAGAAATCACTCCAGCCATCATGGCTGCTTCCATTTATTCCCTCTGATAAGCTGCTCCAAAGTCATTTCAAGATGGAAGAGTCAGAAAGATGGATTAGCTCTGTCATCAGGGAGTCCCAAAGTCCTGCCATTCACTGAGCAAAGAAACGTGCGCCTGCCATGGGTGGCTGATAAGGGAAGTGGACACAGGATAAACTTCAGCCCAGTCAGCTGACAAAGCTCAAATGCAGCCTTTGAAAAAAAAAAAAAAAAAAAAAAAAAAAACAGCAACCCCCAGCCCTCTGCTTTGTGAAGGCAAAGACTGTGGGCTTTGTTCTATTACCAGGTTCTAACTGTCAGCAGGAAGCCTGCAACTCTGAGCCCTTGCTGCCTTCTACAGAGACAACAGCACCAAAAAGTGTACCTCATAAGATAATTCCCTTGCAAGGAACCAGAACGCAAGTGGCCACAAAAATGTGGATCAGACATTATTGCCTTATGTGCATATATAACTATCCGACCAGTGGGATTCTGCATCATGTATAACCAGAAGAATGAGAAATTACACATGATGTATCAAAGTGCATTCTACTGTCATGTATAACTAATCAAAGCAAATTTAAAAATTAAAAAAAGAATAGGATCCTAATTAGAATAAGTTATACTCCATGTATGTATAATATGTCAAAATACAATCTACTGTCATGTATATCTAAAAAGAATAAAAAATATTGTTGTCAAATTGAAAAAAAAAAGGACTTTCACCTCCAAAGCTCTTCCTCTCTGCCCTTAATCTCTACTGCATAAATCTGTGCGTGCTGCTTATTCATTTTTAACGAGCAGACCAGGATCCTTAAGTAAGGGACTTTTTGATGTATAATTCAGTACTGAATTAGCACAATACCTTTGGAGAGTTTAGTATATGCTCAATAACAGCAGTAAGTTTTACATGCAATTACTTTCTTGAACCTTCACGACACTGTTCTAATAAGCACATTTCAGGTGCAGAGGCGGAGATGCACTTAGGTGGAGCACCTTGCCTAAGGTCACAAAGCAAGTAGTTAGTTACTCTGGGAGTCCAACACCAGCTAAATGGTTCTAGTTCCAAGGTCACATCCTCCCTTGGCCTTCTTAATGGAAGGAGGTCATATTGAGAGAAATTTCATAGCTTTTGAAGGCTTTGGAATCTCCTGAATTAAGGTTAAGAGAATCACAAACTCTGTGGGCTTCAATGTAAGATAATAAAAGTAATAATAATCACCTCATTAATAATAACCATGACCCTTACAGAGTCCCTTGGGTCTGTGCTTGTGTCCTTTCAAAGGAATGTCCACTTTGCTTGTTCCTATCTTATCTTGGTTAATCGAGCCACATTTTACTTTTCTCTGGCTTCTACAAAGATCCCCTTGAAGTTCTCCCCAGCTAGATAAGCCTCCAAGGGATCTTTCTCCTTGCCATTAGTCACAATTTCCTATGCTGAGCCTCTGCCAGGAAGACAGAGGAAGCAGCTCCAAATGCAAATGATTAGTTTGTGTGTGGGGCTTCGACAGAGTTCTAGTCACTTACAAAGGCAAACACAGCTGGCTCAAGGGCAGCTCCCTGTCATTTTCTATCACTGAAAAAATGCCTCAGAAACAAGCTGCTTCAAAACAACGAGTCCTTTAACTTCTGTGGGAAAAACTGGGCAGACATCAGTAGCCAGTTTGCTGGGTCTCCACAGCCTTCTGGTCCATCCAGGGGCTTGCCCAACTTGGGCAATGTTCACCGTGTTGAGTGTTTTCTAAAAAGCACTCCTTTTGGACTATTCAGACAACTGCTCCATTTGGACCATTCATCCAACCATGCAGAGATTTGCAAATGAAACACATTATTCTAGTACCACCTCTTTAGTGAACATTCCTCCCCTTGCCATGCAGGCTTCAGAGCCAGAACACAAAACTGCACTGAAAGCTTAATGAAAACTGTTATCAAAGAGAACAGCTTTGAATTATTTAAGTAACTGAGTAATTCTCAAGTGACCATCATTTTTAATAAGCATGGAAACTCTATATCTTTGTTAATGACTTTCTCAGTATCTCTCTGATAATAGATACCTTATTTCTGTGTGCATATATTCAACAAAGATTTCACTGAACCCCTATCATACACTTGTAAGACCATAGTGATATTAGATGAACCCTTTTGAGGAGCTCATGGTCTTATGGAAGTGACATGTGAAGCCAGAATTAAAGACAGGCAATTAGTGTATAATAGATAATTGGGTCAAATTGAGAAAACGGAGAACAATCTGAGTCTGGGAAGCTGGAAACCACCGCTGGGAGATTGAAATGTTCATGTCTCTAGAGCCCCTTCCCAAAAAGGTTATTAATGAAGCAACTTCTGAGCAGACAGAGAGCTACTAATCAATGCCCCCTGAGCTGCCTCTGCCTTCCTGCCTAACACTCCACTTAGGCCCTTCCAGCCCACCTGCTCAATCCCTGGCCATTCCACCGATATCTCCAGTCACTATACAGGATGTGGGGAAATGAACAAGATAAGGGAGAAGAATGCAGGATAACAAAGGAAACTTTAGATGTATAAAAGGGACATGACTTCCTCATCCCATGGATTCAGCTTTTGGATCTCCTTCTTCCACCCAGGAGAAGTCTGATTTACTCTCCTTTAATGTAGCTTGTTACTTTTTACTCTACGCTTGCCTCAGTATGCTTCTCTGGTGTTATACTTCCACATCTGAGGAAGCAGGACTCATCAAGGTAACTGATAACTGGCAGTGTCACATGTATTATATTAAGAAGAATTAGGTAGGTTATGCTGCAATAACAAACAACCCCAACATCTTGTTGGTCAAAATTAGCAAGTGTTCTTGCTCATGGAAGAGTAACCATTTTTAACATTTTCAGTTATCATGCAAGAAGAAAAATGATATCTCAAGAGTCTTGCATACCAATTAAATATTTCATCCCAGAAATGACACTCATCCCTTCAGTTCTGAATTCATTGTCCAGAACCAGTCATTGGTCCCATTCAACCACAAGGAAACTAAAAACAACTCTACCTTACAGCTGGATTGATGAAGGAAGACGCAGAAACATTTCAGAACAACTCTCATGAATACCACATACATGTTATCAGATAATTACCTACACATTAGTAGATAATTATGATTCAAAAAGTGCCATAATAGAGAAATGGAAAAAAAGAGGAAGAAATAATCTAACAAGTTCATGAAGTAATTACAAACAGTTCCCACAGGAGGTGGCATTAGAGTGTAGTTTTGAAGAATGAAGACTTTTTTTTTTTTTTTTTTTTTTTTTTTGTGAAGCAAGGGTATGAGCAAAAGCAAGATACATGAGAACACCTTTCATCTGAAGGAACTGGAGGGAAATCCAGTTTGACAGAAGCATCAAGTCTGGAAGGTCAGAGAAAAGGGGTGGGCAGCCAGCCAGGGGCCTGTGTGAAAGGCATTTGCCTTTCTTAGGGAGTTTGCTTTTGCCCTGAGACAACATGGAGATGAGAGGGGTTGTCCCACAGGGAACACTAAGGAGCATCAGGAGAGTGTTTGCATTTCCGGAAGGCAACACACAGGAAGCACGGATGAGGAGCCAGAATGGAGAGGGAGCCCAGGTGAAAGATGGGAGCCTGCCTGGGGCATGAGCAGGGGAGTCTGAGATTTCTGAGGCATCTCTGAGGAAGAACTGATAAAACTCTCATGTGGAAGCTGATGACAAGGGAAACCTTCAAGACCACTTCAAGGCTGTGGGCTTAAGAAAGGAGGTAAATGCCTAAGCTGCTCCCCAAGACAGGGATTATAGTGAGGATACAGAAAGTTCAGGCAGGAAGAAGATGAACTCAGGTTTGGACATGTTGAATTTGAGGTGCTCAAGGAAATTCAGGTAGAGATGCCCCTGGGAATACAGAGCCCAGGAGTCGAAAGTCACCAGGCAATATGACATGAGGATTAATGTAATTTGGGATAAGAGCATATAGTTGGCCACTGAATCTTGTTCATTTTACAGTCTCTCTGAAAAATTTCAAGAACGAATGAGAATGTACAGAAATATTCTAAAGTCAAACGTGAGTCACCGCATTAAAAAAAAAATATGTACAAAAAGCTCAGGAGCAAATAATTTGGGACTATCTCATCCATCCAAATGTCCTGAGAAAATTACTTCCAAAATTTCAGCTAATATTTACCCCCACTAAAGCAAAAAGTTCCTGCCTATGGAAATGTTGATAATTTACAAGCAGATGTATATATTTCAATCAGAACTGATTTGCTGTTTAACCTGAGGAAAGAATTTTGAAACTGAACTTTTAATGACAATTTTAAGTAATCAAGTTATTTTTCAAGTGACTAATTAAGCTTTCAGGGTTTTAGTAAATTTGGGTGGCCATCCATAGGAATTTTCATTAGGCTTGTTTTTTTAAATTTTTAATTAAATTGGCCTAAGTCAGCAATCAAGCTTTCCATATTACTATGTAATGTATAGGGTAACAAGTATACTGGGCTCCCACCAGCTCCAAAAAAGATCACTCAGAAGGCTGCAGGGAGAAATCTGAACACTCATTGTCAGCCTTCCAAGAGATAAACAGAGCATTATAAGCCATTCTGAGGCACCAGGATCAGGGTTTTTAAATAAATCATATTAATATGTGAATGACAAGCATTATTCTCTTCTTTCATAATTTAATAGAGCATTTGTTTCTGCCAAGTAGAAAGGTGACTGCTGGACTGTGTGGCTGAGGAACACACCCCATGTTTTCTGGTCTTGCCTCTCATTTGCACCCATGTTTTAAATTGCTTACCTGAACTCATGGAGCTCACTTTAGGCCAGTGAGGTCAGGCAACGTAAGGTGCCAAGCTCTCTTGTATGGCAGAAGAAACAAAACAGAAACAATTTCTTCTGGGATACAAATCATCCAGGGAGTGGTCACAATCTTCTTAACATTTCTAGAAAGTAAGCAAGGAACAAATAACTTAAGTGTCTGAGAAGATGCTTCTAAATCTGATTTTTTTCCTAAACTCAAGGGACTAAGCGGGAGGTTCAAGCTTGTATTCTACAGATGCAACTCAACACAAAGAAGTTTGCATCTGTCTTTTTTTCATTTAAAAAAACTAGACATAATTTGTTCTTCTTTGCTAATTCACATTCTGGAAAGCAGTGACTTTCAAACTTTCAAAGCCTAACCCTTACCAAGAAACATACATATATCACTGAAACAGGAGTTTCATGAAATAATGTTTGCTCTTACAACATACAGCATAGCCTGATATTTCCTAGGCTGGTTATTTAATTTCACTTAAAATTGGCTACTTGTGTCTTAAATGATTCATAACCACTAATTGATTTTGACCCACAGTTTGATAAATACTATGATAGAGTATCTCTTCCCAAAATACACATTTTAAATCTACACTGAAAAAAAAAAAAAAAATGACATTAGTAACACTTGATGATCTCACAAGTGGATAGCACCATTGAGACCCTGTGGTAATCCATTCAGGACAGACAAGTTCCCCTTTCACACTGATGTTGGGCAGATTCCAATGGGTCTCTGAAACTGTCTGTTGCTTTTGACCAAAGTTACATTATCAACATATTTACCGTATGTAATGGTTTGAATCCAGAGTGTCCCCCAAGAAGCTCATGTGTTGAAAGCATGATCTCAGATGCAGTAAGGTTCAGAGGTGGGGCTTTTAGGCAATGATAGAACTCTGACCTCCTCGGATTAATCCATTGCTAGCTGAATGGATCACTGGGTGGTAACTATAGGCAGATGGGACATGGCTGGAGGAAGGAGATCACTTGGGCCGTGGCCTTAGACCATTTCTGTCCCTGGTCCCTTCCTGTTTCCAGCTGCTATGAACTACGCAGCTTTCCTCCCCATTTCCTTCTGCCACGATAGTCTCAGGTCCAGAGAAATGAACCTCACCAAACAAGGACTCACACCTCTGAAAATGTGAGCCCCAAATAAACTTTTCCTCCTCTAAGTTGTTCTTGTCAGGTATTTTAGTCACAGTGCCAAAAAGCTGACTAACATACCATACCTGACTTTTACTTTCTCAAACAAACCCCCTCCCTTTGAAAAATTAAT
Source organism: Sciurus vulgaris (assembly GCF_902686455.1). Classification (NCBI taxonomy): domain Eukaryota; kingdom Metazoa; phylum Chordata; class Mammalia; order Rodentia; family Sciuridae; genus Sciurus; species Sciurus vulgaris. Next base: position 94,355,445 of record NC_136468.1, on the reverse strand, counting down.
TTTATAGACTACAAAGCACTTGACTTTGATGATCATAGATCAACACTACCCAAGGAACTTTTGGGGATGATGGAGATGTTCTACATTTGTCCCATCCATCGTAGTGTCCACTAGCCTAGCATAACTAGTGGCACTTAAAATATGACTAGGGTGGCCAAGGGATTGAATTTTTAATTTTACTTGATTTTCATAACTTAAATTTAAGAAGCCCCATGTGATTAATGGTCCCTATATTGACCAGCACTGACTCCAGACAAACTGTTAAAATAGTTTCCCATTTTTCTAATATGTGTCTTCTCTTACTGCATGAGGTCAAGTGCATTGGCATCACATCGACATTACACTCTTCACACTTGGTCTAATGCATTCCTTAAAATCAGATCTACTGACAAAGATCCCACCCATGCACACATGCAATGCTCTCCAATTCTCTGCCAGTTTCAGTTTTTAGTATGACTTTTTTCCTTTTTTATCAGACATCACCTTCCTGGGCCTTTCAACATCCTCTCCAATTTTGCAAGATTTGATAATATTTTAATGTAAGAAAACCAAAAACTAAATCACAGACTCAGTAAGCATGCTACAGACTGGTGAGCAAGAGGCAGCCAAGACTAAAGTGAGCCATCCCAACTATTGTCTGCAGGTGGTGAATAGTGACTCACTTTAGCTCAGGATTGTAGATTTTTTTTCATTAATAAATTGGAAATGTGTACATTTTCCATCTGAAATTAGAGACAATGTAAATAGAGTGACTTATATACTTAAAGGGATACATTGAGGAATAAAAAGATTTTGATGCAGGCCGCTTTCTGCTTTCTAGGGAGCTTTTGATTGAGAGAGGTAGACAAACAGAGGCAGATGTAACTTCACTGGTAGGATGATACTATGGGAGGCATACTAGTCTTCACCATTTTAGAAAAGGAAGAGTTCCGAGTTGGATGGAAATATGAAGAGATTCATAGAATGGATGCTTTGTAGACTGGGACTTCTGGATGGATAGGCATAAATATTTGGTGATGTGGGAGGGCAGGGAAGAATGTTGCAGGCTAGAGAATGTAGATAAAAACTTGTAGGATGTGATGCCATGTTCAAAGACAGCTAAGTTCTAGAGTCTCGGTGTCTGACATGTCTAAGCAGGCCTGTTTTTAGGAAGATGCATTCATCAACAAATATTTACTTTAGACAGCAAGATAAAAATAATTGGTCAGAAGAAAATAAGACTAGGGCAGGAAGATCAACTCTTGGACTGATAAAATAATCTAGGTGGGCTGAAGATATAGCTCAGTTGGTAGAGGGCTTGCCTAGCATATAAGCCCTGAGTTCAATCCCCAGCACTACCACCACCAAATACTACTACTACTACTAATAATAATAATAATAATAATACATTTTTTAAAATCCAGGTGAGAGATAACAATGGTCTAAATGAGAGGATGGGAAAACTGTGGTTCACAAGCTAAGTCAGACCAGAAGCCTGATTTTTGTAAGTAAAGTTTTTTTGGAACTCAGACATGCATTCCGGTTTACATGTTTTCTGTGACTACTTTCATGCAACAAGAGCAGAGTTGAATAATTGCAACAAAACAGTATAATTCGCAAAGCCTAAAATATGTACCATCTAGTTTTTTCAAGAAAGAGTTTGTTGACCTCCTGTCTAAATGAGAGTGGTGAGACTTAATAGAGTGAAATGCATACATGGGAACGACATGAAATCCACATGACTCAGAGGCAGATGGCACAATGCCTTTGATTGACAAGAAATGTTGGAGTCAAGATGTCTTTAGGATCTCCAGCCTTGGAGACATAAAGCAAAATAATCCTGTTAGCTGAAATAGGGACAAAAAGACAACAGACTAGGAGAAAAGGTTTAGAACTAGGCATGCTGTTTGGAGACACCTGTGGTACATCCATGTAAAGATGAACGTGCCCAGCTCTGGAACCAAGGAGCGAGGCCATGACTCTCCCAGGCAGACTTGGGAGTTATGTATCTGGAGTTTTTATATAATTTCATTTTTAATAACAGTTGCATTGAACAACCAAATTGCGAAATTTCCGATAATTTGAGGATCAACTCTCACAGCCAATACAAGCCAACTCCAACACACTACTGATTAGGGAAGAGGTTTTCTCTTTCTCTCCTGCAGGGTGACAAGTAAGTACGCAGGCCCAATTTCCACTGGCAGCCATGTCACCAGGAAAAGATCCAGTGGTGAGGAAGGCCAAGTGCAGAGAAAGAGCTCATGTCCTTGAGACATCACTCAGTTAAGAGGTCAAACTGCCCAGAACCCACCCACCGCTGATCTGCTCAGGCAAAATGCCCCACACATCTGTTGCTCAAACCAACCTTTGCTGCAGCTTGGCATATTAATAACCATGACTGTTCCATTTTTTTAAAGGAAAACTGAAGCTTAATGAAGAAATCACCACTAATCATGGAAGTTAAGACCCTTGAAGATGGGGAGAATGTTATTAGATGGAACCTTGCAGAATCCAGGGAAGACTACATGACAAAGACTCACCCCACCAACCCCTTTATTCTTCTTCCTGCCTTCCTGCCTAGGCCAAGCTTTCCTTCAAAATGCAACTGACTCAGTTCCTTCTCCTTGAAGCCTACTCTGATTTCTTCTTCCTCCATTCCCCAAAACAAAGTAGCTTCTCTCCCTTAATGCCCTTGTGCATTTCAACTGCACATTGTGTTGTGTTTTCTTACATGTCTGTAAGACTTCCAGCTTCCCAAAGGCCACATGGCTATGACATTTCATTTTCTGCATCTCCAGTTCCCAGCACACATAAAGCACTCAGTGAAGGTGATAAAGACTGAATGATGCTTCCCTCCAAATTTGTGTGTTGAAGCCCTAACGCACAACATGACTGTATTCGGAGACAGGGCCTTTAAAGAGATCATTAGGGTTAAATGAGGTCATAAGAGTGGCGCCCTAGTCCAATATGACTGATGACGGATAGAAGAAGAGATAATAGGGACCCGCCCACATAGAGGAAAGGCCACATGAGGACAGCAGGAAGGCGCCCATCTGTCAGCCAAAGGGAAAGGCCTCAGGAGAAACCAAACCTCCAACACCTTGACCTTGAACTTCCAGCTTCCAGAACTGTGAAAAAACAAATTTTGTTGCTTAAGATACCCAGTCTGTGGTATTTTACTATGGCAACTGAAGAAAACTACTATGAAATGGGTGTTGAATTAATAGTTCAGTGTCCTTTAATAAAGGTTGTACGTGTGTGTGGGGGGGGTTCCTATTACTTCAAGAATAAAATTTTACCAAAATTTTGACAAATTAATTTAATGTAATTTTTCTGAAGCAAGAAAACAGCAAAATAGCCTCTCTCTGCCATGGAAAACATGAAACTATTTTCTCCTTAAGTCCTTCCATATTCCTAATTTCTGATTTATTTGTTGGTGGGGGGGGATATGTTTAAAAGAGAGAGTGATGAACCCAGTGGAGACCTGGAAACCATACACAAAAAGGAAACAGGACTAAAGAAAAGGGCGGCTTTCATCTCCCATGAAAGCAAGGCTGTTTTTGTTGATACATATGGAAAAAATCAGGCCCAATTATATATTGAGATTTGGCACTGGGGCTGCAGCCTCACACAGGGCTTTTCTGTCTCGACACAGATGTACCGCTACAGTCCGCCAGAGTGCCGAGCCCTGTGCCTCTGCTTGGACGCTCCTTAGAGAGGCAGACCTCTCCAGGCACGCCTGCAGCACTGTCAGGAGGGGTTGCGAGTGTGACCCTAAGAAGACAGGCTTGACTGGGTCACAGAAGCACTGAGTGAGGCTCACAGGAGAGACGCCACGCCTGGCCTCCGCTGGGTGTGAGCACACGCATCTTGGCTCCCTGGATAGCCTTCAGGGAGCCCTCAAAACTGGGGCTGCCCTGGAAAGTCACTGATTTTTGTCACATGGCCAGATGACTGACAGCCATCTATCCTCTTTGTTCATCTCCAGTACAAAATCAAGAATATGTAGAAATATTAAGGTGGAGACTGTCAGGTGCTATAAGAGCTGGTTCTAGACCTGCTCTCTGCCTGCTTGCCGTGGTCAAGGACTGCCCTACTAAGAACCTCAGTCTTCTCATCTGAGGAAGGAAGGAAGCAGTCCCCAAGGTGCCTTCCAGCTGAACCCAGCTCCTGTGCTGTCCACTGTGGTAGCAACTAGCCACATGTGGTTGTTTAAAGTGAATAAAATGAAATTTAGAATGCAATTTTTCAATCTCACTATTCATGTATCAAAGGCACATGGAGGCCAGTGGCCACTGTGTTGGACTGCACAAACAGTATTTCCAGTGCTGCAGAAAGACCTGCTGCTGGACAGCTCGGGGCTCATGCTCTCGTTCTGTCCACGATGAGAGAAAGTTTCATAACCAAACCTGTCAGTTGAACAGCACTTTCATGTTTATAATCCATTTCATTGTATTCTTACATCTGATGACCTAAATCAGATAAAAAGATATTTTTATGTGTCCTTTATCAGATGAAGACAATAACTCAAATAGTACCTGACTTGCTGCAGGGTCATGTCACTAGTGACCAAACATAGTCTTTAAGTTCAGTGCTGTAACACACAGCACTAAGTTACAGGGAGAAGTCATGCATGGGACTGGCCAAGGTCTTCTAACCCATGGCAGCAGCAGAACCAGACCCAGCAGTCAAGGACTGATCTAGAGAGCCTCTGCCTCAATTTAGATCTTAGCTCTGAAAACCCTAGCTGTGCCATCATGAAAGGTTACTTAATGTCTCTGGTCTCCTTCCCCCTCATCTGCCAAATGACAGTAGCCTCCACGGCTTATGAGAGTTGCCCAAGCAGAGGTAAATAAAGTGCTTTGAGAGAGCGGCCAGGCATGTAGCAATTGCTCGCTAAAAGTTAACTGCTGTGATGATTAGCATCAGCACTACCGCTATTCTACCAGGCCTTTGCATTTCCTCTCTGCCCCAACGGACACACCAACAACCTGTGTGGGCTCCCCCAGCTCCTCTGAGGAGAGATGCTAAGCTTACATATGAACTATGACTCCCTTTTGAAACCTACTGAGTCATTTGTCCTCCTAATCCCCTGGGGCCTTGAGCTCTCTGGATTAATTACAAGTTGTGCCGGAAGAGCTCTCTGAGGGACCGTATTAACTGTCTGGGCAGTGTGCCATGAGCAAATGGTTTTTCCCCCCTTGCAATTTTTCCATACCCTTTTGGTGCCGGGAACCCACGGTGTGCCTGCCCCCAGGAAAGCCCGTCCCAGGTACCACCAGTGCATGTGGGAAAAGGCCCGAGGAGGTGGGGAACATGCTGACAGCCTCCTGCAGGGTCTCCTAGAGCAGGATACAGCAGCCCCATGCAAAACTGGCCCTGCCCAGATTGCACGCTGTCCACTGCAGAGGACAAGCAGACACGTGTCCTGCGATGGGTTTTCTTTCCCTGTCCTCCCACAGTGCGGTGTGTGAAAGAGCAATATTTACCCTGACGGAGCCACAGAGCGGGGTTGGTTCAGGCTACAAGGCCAGGCTCACAAGGCAACAGGCGGGAAGTGCTGTCCCAGAGCAGGGCGGGGCGGGGCAAGGCACACTCCAGAGGTGTTCTCGCATTCCTCCATCCTCTTGGGGGACTGTGGAAGCAAGGAAGGGTCTTTCCTGCTCCTTCTGGAAAAACGAAGTGCTTTAGCTCCTGGATGCAGCTATTGAACATCTGTGGCACATCTGTGAGTGAATCATTAACAGGTCCCATTGGTGGCTTCTATCTTCTATCTCCTATTAGTGCTAAAACTGAGGCACAAAGAATTAAGGGGTGCATGGAGGTCCAGGGTCCTCTTCTTGGAGGTGACATTTGATCTGGGTCCCAGTAGCTCAATGAGTTTTTAGAAGTGCTGTAGGGAGATGGTTGGCGGACACACCTTGTGCAGTTTTGTGAACCACTGTGAGGCACAGACTCTGAGAGAGGTGTGCAGCTATTGGAGGCGTTGGGCAGAGGTGTGATATGATCAGATTGTATATTTTCATGGTATCACATGGCTGATCTGTTGATAACACATTGTTTGAAGCTGGGGAGGAAGGATTTTGCAGATTACTGAAAAATTCAAATGAAAGATGATGGGGCTTGTTGACTCAAGCCCTTAGCAGCGCTGGTAGGGGTTGAAGGAAGGACACAGTGTTATTCTGTCACTTATGTTTTTAACTTCCTGACACTTGGATATTTTGAACCATCTAGTCCTTCCTTTAGCAGCTATCTGTATTTTGAGGTCACTTTGACCTAATAATTAGAATCTCCTCTTCCCAATTTCTTGCTCTCATTTCCAAGTCTTCAAATAATCACCAGGCTCATCAATTTTCCTTTCCTCTTTATGTGAGTGCTTTGCAAAGTATCTACCTACTCTATCTCTCAGGTGGTCAGAACCCACTATGTGGATTCAAGGGTGTGCCACTTTGGAGAAGAATACTGGATCAAAGCTTTGGAGAAGAATACTGGATCAAGGCACACCTGACCAAAGGGGTGCCCTAATGTCTCGCACAGACCCAAGCATTGCTCCAAGGGCTCGGCAAAGATAGGGGAAGACAAACATGGAGAGCCCACAGGAGTACAATAGAAACCATTCTTCCAGGAGTTCTTAGAAGAGACCCTGGCTTTCTTACAGAAGACTCTCTTTTATCTCATTTCTCTCCCTTACATGGTGAGTAGGGTCCCTCAAAGGAAGCATTTAGAGGAAAATGTCTCCATAGGTCTGATCTCTTTCTTTGAAAGCATAATAACACTCAAGAATGAGAACAATGAAAATCACCAGAATCATTAGGCAGAATCTCGATGAATTAAAATTGCTTACATCAGGGTAAGATTAGGTCAGCTGCCTTGACGGGAGCCAGCGTGCTGGGCTTCGCTGACTTCCAGGCTGTCAAAGGCAAATATTGTCAGAGCCCCAAGTCCTGGACTCAGCAGCATGGATTCAGGTCTGATAAGATCATCCTTGTCTGGGAAGGACCAAATTACCCTGCTGTTTAGTTCCCTTCATTATCCATCCCAGAAGACTGATTACCCTGGAAATGTTGATAGGCTTGAGCCTCCAAAGAGAGGAGGTCTGGCCACCACACCAGGGCTGCTTCTGCTCACAGCACAGGTAGTAGCGGGACTGCTGCCCACGGTGACCTGGGGGAAAAAACTGGCATTCAAATCATCAGGCAAACCCAGGAAGGTCTGATGACCCCAGGAAGTGAATATCCTGAAAGCAAAACAGAGCCTCGGGAAAGCCTGGGAGATTCTGGGGCCTGAAACAAATAACAGGAAAAATATGTCAAATGTGTAGCCGTGGCATAAATCATGAACAAAACACAGTTCTGTGGCTCCAAAGGAGTGGGAGGCGCCGTCGCTTCAGTACAAATCTTGATAAGTCTTGAACACAATTTTCACTGCTGAGAGGCAGGCAGTTCATGACCAAGTTTATTTTAGGATGTCAGGAGTGACTTGCTCTGAGAAGCTTCAGTAGGTTCTAGTTTTTTCTTTCCTTTAAAATAGAGTAAAACTGGGGAACTTGGGAGTTGATTCCTTCAGAGAGTAGAGTGTATTCCAGTCCCAATGACCATGAGAGTTAGAAGCAGGAAAGAAACTGGGGAAAATACCACAAGCCCTCAGTTGTTTCTGGAACACATGCTCCATTTCCTGTTCTGCCCTATCGATTTATGCAAGTCTTTTATTTGTCTATTTTATGCTGCATCATATTGGCCCTATCTGCACATGCTAACCCAGTGGGGAAAAGGAACACCTGATAGGTGAACAACCCTTAATGCTCTGGATTCAAATCCCACCTCCAACATCTATTAGCACCTACTCTCAGGAAAGTTATTTGATAATTCTATGCCTGCTTTCCTTCTCAGTAAACCAGGAATAACAATAAAGAAGTGGAGAAAACCAAATTGGTTCATCCATGTAAACCACTTAGTTCTCATTAGCTATCTGTAGAATTAAATTAGGAATGGACTAAAGAGGAAAAGGGAAGGAAAGCACAAAGTTCTTGGTACAGTCTGGATCCAGATGTCCCTGAAATGCCCTTGTAGACTTGGTCTACAGCTTGGCACTGTTGGGAGGTGGTGGAACTTTAAAAGGTGGAGCCTTTCTGGCCATTGGGGGTGCTCTTGAAGGGCATACTGAGACCTCCTACCCCCTCCTTTTTCTACCCCTTTTACCTTCCAGCCTTAAGGTTTGCTCTGTCACATGCTCCCTCCATCATGTGACAGCCCCCAACCAGAGACCTAAAAGCAATAGGTCCACCCAACCATGGACTAAAGTCCCCAAAACCATGAGCTACAATGAAACTTTTCGCCTTACAAGTTGATCATCTCAGGTATTTGTTACAACAGCAAAGCTAACACAGTTCTATATCATACATAAAATATAAGACTTGAATACTAGTCCCTGGATAATCAAGTGTCAATCAAATAAAAACAGTAGGAACGATTCAGTGGCAATCCATTTTCATTTGGGGAAATATGCTTTCATATTTAAACAATTAACAAGATAAAATGCTTTGAAGGTGAGTGAAAAGGTAGCAACCAAGAGGGACAGTTCTTACAGTTGCCAAAATAGAGACCCAAAGTGGCCTGGAGAAGGGGGAAATGCAGAAAAATCTAGAAAATGCTTGCTTATAGCTCAGAGTGTGACTGTTCTGTGCTCTATGGCAAGGAATCCTCTTTGTCCAACATATGGACTTCAAAATTGAGGATCCAGGAACCACAGAGAACTTCTCAGGGAAAGAGAGGCCCAGAATAGAAAGTGTCACCAATTCACTTTTATGATGTTACTCTGATGCATAATTCTCAAATATTGTTCATATCATAACAGCCCCATGAAGTAGGTACCTCCGTTTTACATGTGAGGAGATTAGGGGACTCAGTGGGGCCAAAAGTCAAGCCACCAGTTGAGTGGAAAAGCTGGTTTTATAACCCAAATTTGCCCAACTTCTCACCAGAGCATGCAAACTTCAGTGGTCCCCAGCAACACACTTGGAGAGGGAGGTCAGTTCATCCACTATGCCCACTAACAAGCTGATCTTTCATTCATGACAGATGGGAATGATGTTGAAGAGACCTTTATTCTTTCCTTTTTGGGTCCTCCCTGCCCCCATAATGCACAGCAACCCTTGGGCACATTTCTTCCAGGCAATTCAAGGTTTCAGTGTCCCATAACATCAAGCTGCCAAGCAGGAAAGGAAAGCCAGTTTTAACAATGCATCTCATTTTTCACCTAATTAGTACCAACACACTTAGGGATGCTAAGAGGAAAGTCTAACTTGTCAGCTGCTGGAGAACACAGCCTCATCAGCAGAAATCTCCTGGCTGCAGGGCAGGGGTGTTCCCCCAGTTGAAGTCTGTTGTTCTTGGCTGGTTGATTTACAAAACAAGGTCTCTTCTCCTTTATGCCTATGGTCCTGGAAGAGTCTGGCACTGTGTGTTCAAGGCTGAACTCCCAGGGGAGACGTGTCTTGTGATTCTTTGTACCTACGAAACCTGGCTCTGCAGGCTGAAGCGACAGGGCCACCCTTTCTTTCACCCAGGAATAGAAGCTGCCTTATATCAACTGTCCACCACTGTGGACTCTCCTTCCTCTCTATTTACAAAATGGAAACAGATGAATTCAATCAAATATAAGCCCCCCGAATTATGGCTTCCTTTATACCTTGTGGTAAAGGAGTTTATACATAATTGGCACGTGATTTTCTCCAGTGGTTTCAAGTTGTTCCCAAACGTGAAAAGGAACCTTTCAGTTTGGGAATGGGATGGTTTTGTTCCAAACCCATCCATCATGCCTTCTGAAGGCAAAGAGGGTGGGTTGGCTGAGAGAAACCAGTAAAGCGGCAGGCGGGTCGTAGCCTCAGCGGCTCTCCCTGGGCCCCATGGGCAGGCAGTGAGTCAACGAGAAGAGAGGCATGGAAACTCCTTTTGACAGTTGTGGGGGCTCCGGGCAGTGAGACTCTCTCTGTTGGTGTGGGAAGCCAGCACTCCAGTCTCTGTTATTGGATCATGAGCTATTGAGGTAAGTCCTCCCCTTTCAGGTCAACATTGGCCAACACCCAGACTCCTCCTTTTACAGACCCTGCAGGTCAAAAGCACCCTCTACCAGTACACACCAGTTTCCATAACTGCCTGGGACCAAAAATCAACCCAGTCACTGATCAGCTATGTTTGTGCAAATCTTTAATGAAAGTCAACACAGAAAACAAGGAAGGACCATTTCACACTTGGCTTCTTAAAAACTTGGTTTGAAGGCTGAGAGATTTTCCTAAATAACTATTGACAAAGTCAATAGGTTAATATGTTTTCAAGGCTTCATCCAAAAGGGGCACCTAGATAATGATCCTATTACATTAAGGTAAACAAAAGGGCGATTGTGTTCACTCTCAGATTAGCAGGCATCTAAAAATCTCTTTCATATTTATTTTCCACAATTTAGCAAGCCCAAAAAGGAAACATTCAAGTTCAGCTTCATTAGAGAGTGCTTACATGTTGTGGAAACAAGGGACCGCTCCAGGTTCTCAGGGTGCTAAGGATTCATTTGGGAGTTTTACCAAGGAGATCATGGGTCTCAGGATGGTGCAGCCTGCAAACTCTCCTAGGAGAGGGCAGATGGCGCAGGGTTAGAGAGGTGTGGTACTTTTTCTCACCCATCATAAGAATCATGGTCAGTACTCCGACAACAAAAGACAAGTCAATAAGAGACAAGTGTGATTGATTTATTTTTTTTTTTCTGTGTTTTACATGATGGAGAGGTTTCAGAAATGAACACCCAAAGATCCAGGGGAGAGTATCTACCTTTATGCTTAGGCTGGATGAAGACTGTGCAGCTAAGCAGAAATGTGATGAAGAAATGGATCTGATCTAATGGTCATAGGTGGGGGAAACCCAGCAAGGCCTGCCTCTTCAGATTCTTATTCACCTCTCTGTGGAGCATTCTTTCCTCTTGGGTATGGGGCAGGGTTTCTTCTGGGATGAGGGTCTTGTGTTCTTTTATCAGGCCAGGTAGGTCAGAGAATTTCTTTATGGCCAGCTCCTGCAAAGAAAGGTGCAAGAAGGTTAGTGTAATGTGTCTAGGCCATCTAGCTGGGCATGGGAAGAGGGATTCTTGTTTCTACAGCCAACCTTGGGGAAGGGGAATTCTGTTCTCTGTGACTAACTTTGGAGAAGAATGAGGTTGGGGAGGCAGGAGGGCAAGAGAAAGTCAGAAAGATCCTGTGTGGGGAAAGGGGCCCTTTGTTATTCGGAAAGCCTGAGCTGTTTGTGAACCAGTAGTCTCCCAAGTTCAGGAAAGTGTAAGGTAATGTACTCAGCTTCGTTTCCATCAGATCTTCCTCCAAGGAAAGCAGAAGCCAGGAGCTCTGGTCCACAGAGGAGAGACAGATAGCAAAAGCCCCGGGCCAAGTGTGGGTTAGATGGTGGAGGCCAGAGGGCTGCAGCGTCAAGGTCCTGGGAGATCCTGGCAGAAGATCATGGAAATCAAGGCTCAGGTCATCCTTTAATTGGGGCTGGGTGGAAAAAGACCACTAGCAGCTGTACAGCAATGGTTGAGGGCTGGGAGATGGCCGCCCAGAACGGGATACTATGCCACCATTTATGGGACTTGTGGAACACAACCTCTAATGTGGCCTCCAAGCCGCCCTACCTCCTGGTATGATAGATACCCTTGTGCAGTCCCCTCCTCATGAGTATAAACAAGATCCAGTGACGTCTTCTAATCAATATAAAACGGCAAAAGTGATGGGATGCTATTTCTCAGATGAAGTTACTATCAAACATAAAATAGAACCAAACGGAAATTAAGACAGTAAAGAAAGATTTTGTTCAGGAGTTATTTCAACAGAGGAATATAGACCTCCACCATAGAACTGAGCTCCATTCTGAATGCAACAAGGACAAGTGAAGACTATGGCAAAGAAGTAGAATTGGGGTTGGGGGATAGAAAATGACTAAGAAGAAATATGATGGGTAAGGGGTATTACGGCCTAAACAGACTTACCAGAATTCTTTCTAAAACCAAAGTAAGAAGGCCACAGATAAAGCCTTAGATCAAGGCCTGGAGGACTTAGAGCATGACTAGATTAAGGTCAGGGATGTGGAATCAAGGGCTGGAATCTGGTGTAACTTGTCAGGCACCATAGCAACCACACCTGCCACAACAATGATGGAGCATCTATCTGAGGCAAAGAGAGCAGATCTCATTTTAAAGAAAGGAAAATTACCAGGATATTCTCTCCAGATAACTTTTAGGACTGAACAGAACAGAATCCATGTCCAGGATAATAGCAACCAAATGCAAGAAACACTTGAGTTTACAAAGTGTTTTATATCTGTGATGTCATCTAGCCCTCACAAACACCCTGCAAGTTTCTTCTTGGACCTTGAGGGATCATTTGGAGGGACTTGTAGAGGGACATACTTTTCCACACTCCCAAGTCAGGCCGATGGTCCTACTCTACCTAGGAAGGGATCTTCCACTTTGTCTACGTTAAAAACTTCAGGTGATGAAGAAAGGGGCCACCTGCCTAGCCAGCCAGTTCCATCAATCCTGACCAACACGAGAGAGAAATGCTGTAAGAAATGTAACCCCTTTGCGTGCGTGCCAGGGAGCAGAGGCTGCCTCCAGTTCTGCAGATGAGGACATTAAACTTGCAAAGCAAGTCCAAATCAGCATGGCTAGGACAAGGGAAACATGGAAATGGGACCCAGTTCCGTATGACACACCATGGTGTTTTCACTTCCTGAGCTGAGTTGCTGACTATTTAGCACACAGGTCCAATTTCAGATTTCTTCTCAGTCTGTGCTACTCACTTTCCTCAGGCTGCTGCAGGAAACAAATAAACAAGGGAAAAAGGAGAATTGTAGCAAAGGAGCTTCATGTTTGAAGGAGAACACTCCTTGTTCCCAGTCAATGCTCAAGCTGAAGTATTCTCCCTCTTCTTTATTCCTCATGTGCATTTGATTCCCAACCATGTGCTCTAAAAATATGGAGCACATTTGCTTCTTTCTTCCATCACTCTTTGCTCTGCCTTAGTACAGGTGACAAACCTCTTTCTCACCAGGACTGCCCAGTCTCCTCATCCCTTGTGCCTAGAGGTGGCCTTGACCCTTGCTCTGAGTGAACTTGTCAAAACCCAGATCTGACCCCTGGCTTCTTTCAAACCCCACATTATTATCCATATACTGCAGAATGAATCTCATTTCTGAAATAGCATATGTGGTCTTCCATGGGTGGTCTATTAAATAATCAGTAGTTACCAATGTCACTTCCAGTATGGGTACAGAAGCAAACCTTGTTCAAACTGACTGATCACTATTTACAAATAATGACTCCTTTTGCACCGTGGATATCAGAAGACCATGACACAGACATGAAAGCGGGATGCCCTGGCGCCCATGAGACACTCAATGATAAATTAACTCCCGCCTGAGAGGATCAGGGCCACCAGGGTACTATTCAGAACAGGCAGCAGACACAAACTTGGTTTTGTTTCTCTTCCTTTGAATAAAAATGTGTCTGATGCTTCACCTACAATGAAAATATTCTACAAGTTGTAAAAAACAAAAGTAATGACACACTTCATAGGCATGCATGACCATGAGATAATTGTGCTTCTCAGTCAGTTGATGTCACCCACCCCACAAAGCGGGTGTTATAATGCATGCCTTGTTGTGTGGTAGTTCCCCAAAATGTTATTCATAGAAGATTTATAATAACAAAGCATTACCATAATAAATATTGGTCACAAGAGTCTTCTATGGAAGAGAAGCCTGAAAACCTTGCTCATATTCCCTACCCTTGATTTAAGATTAAATTTCACTTTTTTAATCAGAGATTCTAAATCCTAACAACTTTAAACCTTGAAATTGATACCTTTTTTTGAAAGAAAAATTAGATTGGAACTGTCAGAAGGAGTGATCAAAATGACACAAAGCAAATCAGATGACGTGTGGGTAGGTGGTTTTCTTTAGTTCAGCTGTCAGAGAACATTGAAGTGTCTTATCTCCCTCAAAGCCCCAAAGCCAGTGTCCCAGGCCAAGCAAGCCAAAATTGTTTTAAGAAAAAATAAAGGCACAAAAGTCTGCTTAGGAGATTCACATTTAAAGTGTTACTTAATCCCACAGCTTGGACCAGTCAGAAATGGGGACTCCAGGGTGGTGGGAAGTAAATGAAAGAAGAAATTATTTATACTAAAGATCAAATCCTGTGAAAAAAGAACTAGAAAGAGACTGGAGTTGTTTAATTATACTACTCTATTACTCTATCAAATATTCCTTGAAGTAAGTGGGTCAGGATTTAAAACCTCCAAAATTTAATTATTATACATAATTTTGTTAGAGGAGCTTTTATTAGAATGCTTTGACTGAAAAGAGATCCAACTTTTAAAAAATCCTTTTATAATGAAGTATTGATAACTTCTCTGGAGGGGTCACCCAGATCATTTAAAATGGGTATTGTAGCAGAGGGAAATTGTAGCTCATGACTATGGGAGCTAGTGATTATTCAAGTTGCTGTGTTCGAAGTGAACCGGAACCCCACTTGTCTTAACCCTTATAAAAAATATTCAGAAAGCATTTTTATGCACTCTCCTGACTTCATAAGGATGATATCATGACCATGTGTAGCAAATGACTGGCCCCAATTCCCCACCCCTCCCTTGCTCTGGCTTGAGCGTGGCAGTGGTCTCTGCCCCACCCACATCAGTAGGGGTTCAGTCAGAGAAACAACCACGGTGAGGGTGCACCAGATCTCATACAACAATTAGCACCTTATGTGATCTTGGAAGTGGGTTAAGTGGTCTATTTAAGGGTGTTAGCCTTGCATCTGGTACTAGGCCTAAGGCCAGCAGAAGTGACACATGAAAGCTGGATGTGAAGTGGGGAAGGGTGATGGCCAAGCAGGACCACAAGGGTAAGTGAGATCCCACATGGTGTCTCTCTGCTGCTGGGCTTCCAACATGCATAGGGAAGAGCTTCTGAAGTCCTCCATGGAGCTGCCCATAAACCCATAGAGGCTGAAGGAGACTTGGTGAAAGGTAAAAGGGTTGCAGGCCAGCTGCTGCCACACCAGTAAGACAAGTTAGTTGGTCCACAAGAGTGATCTGCAACAGGACAGACATGACCATGCTTCTACTTCCACCTTCCAAGCAAATTTATTTTGGGGCCAACCCATTCCACACCCATAAGGGAAAGGGCATGCTTGGAACATGTTTCCAGCTTAGCTAAGCCACCACACTGCCCGCTGACTGAGTTCAGCCATGTGACTTGCCAGGGCCAATGGCATGTGGGCTGAGGTGACAGTGCACTAATTCTATGTCCAGAACCTGACCACTTCCACCATCTTGGACAGAACTGAAGTGGTACACAGCAAGTCCATTGCAACCCAGGAGCCACAACTTAAATCAGAGAACCACGGCCAAGCCCAGACTAGATGAACTGAACTGCAGCCAACCTATAGATATGTCAGAGACAATAAGTGATTGTTGAAGCCACTGAGTTTGGGGAAGTAACTGAAACAGACCTACCTTCACTTTGGTAATTAAGAACCTATCTGTATAACCATTAATCTTATGATCCCCAATCCCTACTCTGTACCAGGCCCCTACTGCCCACAAGCACATAGCCATGATACAGACTGGAATTCTCTATCAGGAATTCGGTCCATTCTCCTAACTTTAGGATACCTCTTTCTAAAAACAATTGGGTTATCCATGCATTCATTCAACATTAAATCCCACCCACAGCCACGATAATACAAAACCTTGAGGAAAATAGTTAAAGAAACATACAAGTCCTATATGAAAACAGAAAAAGTCTGATTGAGGGACATGAATAAATGGAAAGATGTGATGTTGCTACATGGGAAGATGCAGCATTAAAAAGAGGCCAGTTCTCTAAATAAATGATGAATGTAATGTAATTCCACTTAAAACCTCAGTGAAATTTTTGGAGGTAGACAAAGCTTGGTAATATCATGAGAAAAAAAAAAAAGATAGATATGCTTAAGAGTAGTTAAAACATAGCTTTCAGAGGTAAGGGAAGTTATTTTAGAATCAGATGGTGAAGGCCCTTCTGGATCAGAAGATGTCATGAATCCTCCTCTGCTTTCCAAGCCTCAACACCTCCAACTCTTTGCTAAAGAACTCTGCTTAAAGGGAGGCTCAGTGAAAGCTGATGAGATAAACACATATTCACATATTCAAGCACACACAGACTTTTTTTTTTCCCTTGAATTTCTTCTTTCAGCCATGCCTTTCCATTTTTTAAGTAACTTCAACAGTCTCAGAGTTGGGACTTATCCCTGGTCAAGAGAGAACAAAAAGAGCCCACTGCTGGCTTCCAAACACACCCCCTCTTCTCAAGGTAGATGCTGTCAGCCCCTTGGTTGTGATTTCGACTTAAAACAGCCTACAACCCAGATCAGGGGCGAATGAGTGATGTCAAAAGCTGCAAGACTTGCCATGAACAAAGCTGAGGTTAGTTAAGTTGGTCTTTAAGACAAAGGCCTCACCAGCACTCAGAAGCCTTGTGTTTTTAACCACAAAACCCTGAGTGTCAAGGAAATCCCACGCAACCACTAACACTCAACTGTGGATTCTCTGACTGCTAGACTGTTCTTTACGAACGAGCATTAGCTACAGTCTTTTGAGTCAAATTCTCTTTTTTTTGGCAATAAGATTCATGAGAACTCCAGCAGGAAGTTCTTATTAATCAACAAATAATCCCTGACTCTTTCTATGGGCCAGGGTCAAGGGGACATAGAGAGCAATCTGGTGGGGATTCTGCGCCCAAGGGGACATCAGCAGATGGGATGGAAGGTAGAGTTAGGTCCATGGATAGACAACACAAGGTTGAATGTGGTAAATCACTTTAGGCAGGGAAAGGGAGAGGGCTTGTTAGTAGGACATCCTGAGTTTAAATCCCTTCTGCACAGATCATATCACTCTTAGCAAATTACCTGGCCTCTCAGAGGTTTTATTTCCCATCTGTAGGTCAGTGATAGTGGCTCCTGATGGATGAATCCTGGTAAGGATTAAATAAGAAAATTATGTAAAGCCCTCATCACCATGTCTGAGGCACAGCAGGACTCCATAGACACTTCATGTATAGATGAATGTTGACAACAGTGCTATGAATCCTGGACTATAAACATATTCAATAGGGGTGGAGGGGGACTGCTAATTTAGCTTGGGCAATTGACCCAGATTTCTCACAAAAGGTAATGTTCGAGCTGGAACATCAAGAAGGAACCACATTTTGACAGCTCTTCATGGGGTGGACTTTCCAGATGAAGAAAAAGCATATGCTGAAGAGGTGATGGGGGAAGGGAGAAGCATGAAACATCTCTGGAGGCAAGAGGGAGATGAGGCAGCTGGGCCCAGCTTTGGGGGTGCACTGTGAGCTACAGCAAAAAGTGGGGACTTCATCAGTTGGGAAGAGACTTCACCCACGGAAGGTGGTGAAGTCAGGGAGGTCCATGGTCATACATCAATTTCTTATGCTACCTCTCCCTTCTCAACTCGAAACCTTCAAACTTAGAATAAAAGCAGTGGAAGGATGGCTAAGAAGCAGGCAGCCCCAGAACCCCCTTGGCCCTTACACTGCGGATCCCACGCTGCCTGTGACATGATCTTCCCACCATAGCCTGGCCAGGCCATGTCTGGTTGCCAGGCTGGCCCATCAAAGACTCATTATCCGTTTTCCCAGAGCCCCTTCAGGTATCATAAGAAAATATTTTTCCACTGGGAGTCTACTAAATGTCATGTCTAATTTAATCCTAAATACATTTCCATAGAAAAAGGAGTCAAATGAATAAACCGCTCTCCCTCTCCTGCATGGCTGATTTCTGGTTTCTCTGGCCCTCCACCCACATCCCATTCTCTCCCCACCTCCCCCCAGGGAAGTAAAAGTGGACAGGGAGATAAAGAGGAAAACTCCATCACTTCCTGATTTGTTTCCCATCCTCAGCTCTGAATTGCTTTCTCTCTGGCTGGGACAAGACAGATGGGATTGTGGCAAAGGGACACTAACTTATTTATCTTGAAAGTCTAAATTAGCTGCAATTATCAGAATACCAATTATGTCCAAGTAAGCACCTCTGCTTCTCCTTAAACATTTTAGTTTTCCCAGCTGCTCATTTCAGTTTTAATGGGGCAGTAGGAGGTTAGGAAGTCAGGGAGAAATTTAGTTTTACTGTAGATCTGGGCCCCCTCTTTACTTCCCTCTCTGATTTCTTTTTCTCTTTCTCTTGGGTAACCTGAAATGATTCTGTTTAGAATCAGATGGCAAGAAGTACCCCAATTAGGGACATGGGTCTGGCCTAGGCATCAGCTTGCCATCATATTCCCATGTGGAACCAAGCTCTCACATCCCTGAGACTTAGCTTCCACATCTGTAGGATAAGGGATTGAAAAACTTCTCACCAAGGTCACTTTCCACTCCACAATGAATTTCAAGATTCCAACTTGAATTTGCCCTTTGTTTCTGAATTGTATTCAGTTTGACTTAAAACTATTTATTGAAACCTTCTGTGTTGCATATATTGCACAACGCCACTCAGAGTATGGTCGTGGACCCAGGCAAGTCTGCAAACTGTTACTGGTCTGTGTTGAGATGAGCAGGCTAAGTTGAGAGTAAACATTTAGAAACTCTATGGCAATTTGACAAGGCCACAACATCCAAGCAGTGACTAGTGACCTCATTGGGCTGAGCTTGCCCAGTGAGCTGCATGTGTCACAATCCGTGTCCTGTTATGTGCTATAAGACCATACACAAAATGGAAACAAAGAGAAAGGAAGAAATATTCTAGCCAGGTGATCAAGGCCAAGATGAACTGTCCAAATGACTCTTTGCCTTCACTTGTGGTCTTTTCCCCTATAATCCCATAAGCCCAGTCTTATCACAACCAAAGATGTCTGACAGACCAGGAGTAGTGGTGCACACCTGTAATCCCAGGAGGATCACAAGTTCAAGGCCAGACTCCACAACTTAGCAAGACTGGTCTCAAAATAAAATAAAAAAGGCTGATGATGTAACTCAGCGGTAAAGCACTTACATAGCAGGTGAGAGGCCCTGGGTTCAATCTCCAACAACACAGAAAAAAGAAAGAAGGTAGGAAGGGGAAGAAGTCAGAGAAATTTCAACAATAGAATATTCTACAAAATACTTGACCAGTACTCTTCCCTACTCTCAAGGACTTCAAACCCAAGACATGCCTGAGAAACAGTCACAGCCAGGAAGAGCTAAGGAGACATAATGTCTAAATGTAATATATCCTGTGGGGAATCCTGAGGCAGAAAAAGGACTTCAGATAAAAATTTGAGGTCTAAAAGGTGAGAGTTTCAGTTAATTTGTTATTTTTAAATTTATTTACATACAAAGAGAGAAATCAAACTGGTCCTTATGATGGGAAATATAAGAATAGCTCTAACATATGTTCATTTGTTTAATTCTCACAAAAGTTCTGGGAGGAATGGAGAGTGAGCCTTAAATGACTCTAGATTTTATAAATGCATTTAAAAACCAAAATGAACACTAAAACCAAATCTGCTGATATTTGGTGAATTGCAAAAGAATAAGATCCAAGTCTGCTTCTCTTGACTTCTCTCCTTCACTTTTCCAAAAGAGAGACATTCATCCAAGTTTAGGCTATTTTTCTGCTTCATGTAAAAAATTAGAAATTATACATGAAGATAAAGAAATAGGTTCTTTTTTCAAAAAATCATCAGTAAATTCACAACCCAGAACAAACAGTTATTCAGGCTTCTTCCTTCCTTCCTTCCTTCCTTCCTTCCTTCCTTCCTTCCTTCCTTCCTTCCTTCCTTCTTTGTTTCTTTCCTTTTTCCTGAGCATTGATCATGCCTAAGTATGAGGAGGTGAGGAGTGGGCACTGGAACCCTGGGAGTAGGGTGGGCCACCCAACGGGAGATCGGGAGAAAGAACTTTGGTAGAAGGGTGCAGTCAACCTGCTGGGAAAAGGAAGGAGAGAAAGAAGGGAATTTAAAGAAGATAGCAGAACAGACAGAAGCTTTACCCATTCCAAAGCAGCCATGATCTGTTTGTAGACAAAGAAGAAAGTGCTAATTGGGGTGAAGGGACTGAAAATGCCAGATGGTAACCCAAGACACCAGGAGAGGGACGGGGTAAGAGCCACAGGGAAGATGGCAGTGTTGAAAGAAAGAAAAACAAGAGTCCTCAAAAATCAGATTGCAACCAAGAGAAGGATTGGAAATACCATGATTTCTAAAGTTAAAAAGGTATAGCATAAGTCCTCATCTTTCTCGGGGGTGGGAAGTTAGTAGGATTTGAGTCACATGCAACTTGTGGAGAATATAATCAGAGTTTGGGGAGGTATAGTAAGTTTGAAACATCTGCTGTAGGAATTAAGATTCATAAGAAAACTTGCTAGCCCAGTTAAGGCTAGAGATGTATCATTTCTCAGCTGGTCAGTGGAACAACCTCGAATTCTCTGTGTGAACTTGGCATTGATGTACTTTCAACCACATGACAGCCAAACCTTAGACGAAACTCAGTAGTCACCAATCCGCTCTCCCAAGATTGACACCAACTGCTTTGTCTGCAAAGGCCTGAATTTAACTCTCCCAACACAAGGTGATGTGATTCAGCCTGAGCTGTGCTCGCAACTATCAATAACCATAGAGAAGACACGCCTACCACCTAAACTCTTACAGTATGATAATCCAAAGAGGGTCCTGAGGTCATGAAGGAAAGTAGAGCCCATTACAAAAAGAAAAGAAAATCACAGGAAGAATTAACTACAATCTTCCCTTAGAATCCAAAAGGTAGTGGTCCCAGGATCCCCCACAGATACTAAAATCTGCAGATGCTCAGGTCCCTTATGTAAGATGCTTACTACTCACATATAACCACACACATCCTCCCAGATTGCCTCTAATACCTTATACAATGTAAATGCTACGTAAATAAGAAAGAAAGATCCGTACTTGTTCAATACAGATGCATGTTTTTAAATATTTTTGATCAGTTGTTAGCTGAGTCTGTTGATGCAGAACCCAGACATGGAGGGCTGACTACACTTCAAAGGGTATAGCAGAGCAGGCCAGGAAGTGTTATGGATGAATCCTCCAAAGTTAAGAGGAGGGAATTTTCCAGTAGGCCTAGCAGTCTGCAAGTTGCCAGAATGGTACGCCATCATCCTTTCTTCCTTAGAAAGGAGTCTCAATTTTGCCGAGGACACAACATGCATGGTTAAAGAACCATACTTCCAAGTCTGGTTTGCAGATGGAATGGCTTTGTGACATTGCTCTAATTAACTTAGGTACACTGAAGTTGTTGAACAAAGTTTCCAGAAACCCCTTTTAAAATGTGGAGTAGGGAACAAGGAAGAATGCAGACTCAGCTGTCTCCTGCTGTTTCACCCTTCATGTTCCTGCTTCATCATGGAGACAATCCCACAGGGGAAGCACCCACTGGTCAACAGTGAAGAAAGACAAGGGACCACCAAGAAGCTGAATCCTGATGTCCTCAAGCTACAGTTCCATGATGGCAACTCTGTACCTCCAGATGCTCCTTAACTAAGCAAAATAAAAACAGTGATTTGTTTAGGACTCTGCATAGTGGGGAGGGGAACCCTGTTTCTCCCAGCAGGGTTATTATTATTCACTCATTTAGAAGTCCTGTGTCTGATACTTGCCTCAACCAGAGCCTCCTGTAGCAATTATCCCTTGAAAGAACCAGGCCTTCCTTTACAAGCTTGGAAATCATTTTGTAGAACTGAGAGTTTTGTTTGTTTGGGGGTGTCTGTCTTTGCTGTAAAGCAAACTGACCTCCATGGGCCCCGTATGATATGATAAGCATGAAGCAGCCCAACTGGTTTTATGAGTTTTCCTTGGGCTTTGGTCTAAAAAGGTTTCTTGCTGAGTTGATTTCACCCCCGATAACTTCCTTTACACTCCACTTCCTAATCGAAAAAGGCCCACATCAGGGGTAGAGAAACAGAGACCGATCCTTTCCCAGCCCTCTCCTGGGGCTCCTTAGCTCTTTACTACACCGCTGGGCTGGCTTAGCAAAAGCAATTTGATGTCCAGAATTTCCTGGCAGCCTGCCACAGCTCTGTCTGCCTCATCAGAAAACTCCAATCAGGGAGTCTGTGGCTAAGGGGAGTCTGATCTCACTGGTGGTGTTGCCACGCTTTGTTCTTTTTCTGATGTGCTCTGGACTCACAATGGTTTTGTTCTGTTTTAGTCCTGAAAGTTGACATGATTTTGGAAAGTGAAACATGCTTCCCTAAATTCTAGCCCTTACCCCCTCAGATGAAACTCTCCAAGTCATTAACCTTACGGTAAATCTCCATGGAGGAGGGCTTTTCGTTTTGGGTTCCAAGAGCTACCATTCCCAAAGCCTAGATTTAATATTGTTGTTCATTGCAATGTAACTGCTCCCAACTAAACCAAATGGGGAAGGCCAATGCATAAAATTAATAAAGACAGAATTGTTCAGTTTAAAGTAGAGGCACTGTAGGGGTGAGGACAGTGAGGGGAGGCAACTGAGTACCACATACTGCTCTCCCAAGGTGCTACCCATTGGAAGTCCTCCAAAGACCCTGGGATTCCAAGGAACAAAGTTTGAAAACCACTTTGCCACTAAGCCTAGGGTGGCAAAACAATTTTTCATCATTAAGATAAGCAAGTTAAAGACAACCCAAATCCAGTCCACTGGGGACTTTTGATGAAACTAGTCTATTTGAAAAACTTTCCACCACTTCTAAATTATTTTTTAATTGACAGATAAAATTATGTATATTTACCATGTATAATAACATAAAGTTTTTCTGCATTATGATCCATTCCCAGGTAATATTATTTTCAAGTCTCTTGCATTTTATTTGTATGGATTTTCTTTCTTTCCCCCCATCTTGACTGAAGTATAATTGACAAAAATTGTATGCAATGGGTGTACAATGTGAAATGATTATTGCCATCAAGCTAAATAACATCTAATACTTCACACAGTTACATTTGGGCATGTGTGCCTGTGTATGTTAAGAACACTTAAGATTTAGTCTCTAGCAAATTTTAAGTACATACGTATACAGTATTATTGCCTTAGTCACCATGCTGAACATTCATTCTCCAAAACCTATTCCGCCCGCCTAACTAAAATTTTGTACCACTTTAATCAACATTGCCCCACTTCTACCTCCCAGTCCCTGGAAACCACCCTTCTACTCTCTGATTCTCTGAGTTTGACATTTTTATATGTCACATGTAAGTGAGATCACATCTTTTTCTTTCTGTGCATGACTTACTTCAGTTAGCATGATGTCCTTCAAGTTCATCCATATTGTTGCAAATGACAGGATTTCCTTTTATTTCCTTCTCTTTTAAGACAGAATAGTGTTCTATTGTCCATATATACCTCCTTTTCTGCATGGATAAACTTGTGGATGGGCACTTGGACTAGCTTCATATCTGGGCTATTGTGACTATTGTTGCAACAAGCATGGGCATCTGGAGATCTCTTTGAGATGTTGATTTCATTTCCTTTAAAAATGAAACAAGAAGTGGGATCACTGGATCATATAGTAGCTCTATTTTTAATTTTTTGAAGAACCTCCATAGTCTTCCATAGTGGCTGCCACCAATCGACATTTCCATCAACCATGTGCAAGGAGTTTTCTCCACGTCCTCATCAGCACTTGAAACCTTTGGTTGTTTGGACTTGTTTTAAATGACTTTGAAAACTTATAGATTGGCCACCCTAAATGGACTTGGATCATTACCGTGGCTCCCTGACATTTTCTAAGTGTCAAAGTAATGAGGTTGGTAGGTGGACAAACACCACATTACACACCAACACACAGTGACTAAGAGCTAGCGCTGTATTAGAGGACGTATTCTCTGTAGAGTATGCTTACGCATGAACAGTTGATATTCCCTCCCCCAGGTATTAAGTTATATTTTCTTATATGTTCTAATGTTTTGTTTTGCTTCTCCCCAGTATCTGTGCAGGGTCTCCAAATGGACATTTTTGTCAGATCTCTTTTATGTCTAACTCTTCTCAATGTATTAAAACATTCACAAGCAGACACACCTAAAAATACAAAACTCCAACTCCAACAGAAACGAATTTTCTTACCAGAACAACAGACGAATAATGCCATGTATTTCCTAGAGTTGCCCAGAAGACCTAATCAAATTAGGTCACATGGAAGTAACTCAGCACAGTGCCCAACACATCCTGGGAATCCTGTTTAAGGCCATATTTTAATTCTGTCCTACCACTTGCCTTCCAGAACAAAAGTCTGTGAGTAATTAGAAAATAAAACCGGCCAGTGTCAGAACTCACAGGCTCAAGGCTGCTGCTGAAGCTCCACGTGGTAATACCACAGAGCCCTCTGAACTCAGCCTGCTGGGGTCTGTCCATCTCTACACACGTCAGCATCCGTTCCCTCTTCCTCTGGTTTGTCTTTTATCAGTACTCAGGCCCGTGAGAGGGCCCTTCCACACCTGCAAACAAGCCTCTTTGTTCTTACTAACTGTGACAGAGGCTTGCGTTTTATTCTCAGAAGCTGGCTCTTTATAAAAGGGTTTCCTTTGACCAACAGCAGAGTTGAACATTAGAGTGCAGTATATGTTCCCCATTTCCTGCTCTGATTCAGATCCATTTTTGACAGCGTGGTAGAGGTGGGGACCCCGAGGGGCGTCACATTTAAAGTGTGGCAGAGAAGCCATTTCTGCTCAGGCCTCCTTCTGGCCATCACGTGCCACAACCACAAGCTATCTTCAGGTGACTCTGATTGTTAGATGTTACATTATGCTCAGTTTTCAACTTTAAATGCAAATATGTGCAGGTGTATACATATACATGTTTGTGTATGTATGTATACATGTGTCTGTGTGTGTGTGTACATACACACGTGAGAACAGTAAAACTGGCAACATCTAGCGGAAGAAAACTCCTAACCACCATGTGTCCACCAATTCCATCTCACATTGCACATTTCAGTGTCTTCAGTGTCTCGAGGGAAGTTCCTCTTTTGCCTTTTGCCCAAAACTGGAGGTAGCAGTGGGAAAAGATTTTATTTTGATTCCCTTTTTATTGGTGGGATGGATACTGGGGATTGAACTCAGAGGCACTCAATCACTGAGCCACATCCCCAGCCCTATTTTGCATTTTATTTAGAGACAGGGTCTCACTGATTGCTTAGTGCCTTGCTGTTGCTGAGGATGGCTTTGAACTTGTGATCCTCCTGCTTCCTGCCTCAGGCTCTCAAACCACTGGGATTACAGGCTTGCGCCACAGTACCCAGCTTTGATTCCCCTTTTTTTTTTTTTTTTTTTTTTTTTTTTTTGTGGGGCTGGGGATTGAACCCAGGGCCTTGTACTTACAAGGCAAGCACTCTACCGACTGAGCTATCTCCCCAGCCCCTAAGTATTTTTGTTTTGTTTTGTTTTGGCGGTACTGGGGATCAAACCCAGGGCCATGTGCTTGCAAGGCAAGCACTCTACCGACTGAGCTATCTCCCCAGCCCTGATTCCCTTTTTTAAACCAGGCTTAGCGCTAGACACTGGACCCTACTTGAATCCATGTAATAGCGCAGAAACTCAAGTGAACCCAGAGGTCAAATACCGCAAAGGTCCCCATTCAAACTACATTGGGCTCACTTTCATTCCCAGGTCCCAGTTCCTCACACATCACTGAGACTTGCTCAGGAAGGTGCAGCTCGCGGTGGGCACAATGATGATCCAAACAGACAGTATTGATGAGGTTGATGTGTGAGCCCAGGTTGAAGAGAGCGGGGCTCCAGAGAAGGGCCTTCGCCATGGGTGGTGAGCACATCGTCGGCGTATTCTCAGTGATTGGTTTCATGGTTGCAAAGAAAATTGAACCTTAAGATAGAATAAAAAAACTGGGCTAGAATTTCCACTCCACCAGTTATAAGCCGTGACCCTTTGTGCATCCTGTGTATGCACTGTGAGTCTCCATTTTCCATCTGAAAACAAACAGAGGCAGCAGTATTTCCCTCAGTCTGAAGCATTCAACAAAAGAACATGTGTGAAACTTGCCAGCCCGGACCCTGGCACATCGTAGGTGCTCCCTAAGTGTTTGCTTCTTCCTTCCCTTCTCCACCACCAAAGCATTCACAGACTCTCTTTATAAGGTGACAGGTTTGTATGAAGTCTCATCACAGCCTGGAGGTTCACGATCTCAATGGCTCTATGTAATGAAGTACTATCTAGGAATGATAACTTAAAAAAAAAATCAGCATAATGAAACAAGAATATGATACAGTGGAATTACTGTCTTCATTTCATGTTTTCCCCCTTGTAATTGAAACCATTTTCAAGTTTTATTTAGTACGAAATTAATTTCACATTTTCATCAAGGAGCTCGTGTGGATCCCAGGGTGATTCAGATTTTCCGATACAGAAATTCATAGCATTCATTACTGGTATTTTTCAAGACAAAAGAGTTTATGCCAGAGGAGACCATTTCAGTCCTACTATAGGAGTACAATCAAAAACCTTTCACACGGCACTTCCAAATTCAGGCCTACAGTAACATTTTGTAAAAGAGCTGATTTTTTAAGAAAAGAAAATCTAGGTGAGTTAGGCCCAACTTTCTAGTTTCCCAAATAAAAAACAGAACTTGATTTACTTTAGGAATAAACTGGTTTCCTCTTGAACTGAGCTCAGAAATGACACTGGGCTCACTTGTTGAGGAGAAATGTGCATTAAGTCAACATGTGTGGGTAAAGTCCTGGCCACAGAAACCAGGAAAGTTGGCACAGTGAGCCTGGCCACGGGCACAGGCCACGTGGGGTGATCCCACGGCTGTCACACAGACACAAGCCAGACCGCACGGTGCTGGAACAAAGACCCCCTCCAGCCTGGTCTCCATCCCAGGCAAAGAGAAACAGAGGATGCACTTTGGGAATCTGACCATTTTCAGGGGTAGTCCCTGCTTTGATCCCCAGAACCAACACCTGGGGTCAGAAAAACCAGCCACACTGGAACAGGTGAGCAGCAGGTAATCAGTAGCCAGGGAAAGGTGAATGGGCTACCTCCACACCTTCCCACCAGACCCGACCCTGAGCTTCTTTGCCCACATCCCTCTGGTGCGAAAATCCACCGTCCTCTTCTCTGGCCCCGCCCCCGCCCTGGGAGCACCTTTTAGCCATCTCCAAAATGCAATCAGGACCCTGTTTCCTAGCACTTGGGAGAGCTGATGTTTGATCCATGGCCTAACATTTCTGCTCCACGTGCCCCCACAACTGTGTTTTCCATTGAGACAAATGTCACATAAAATTCATCCTCTTACCATCTCAAAGTGCACAACTCAGGAGATTTCACTACACCCACAGTGTTGTGAAACCATCGCCACGAACTAATTCTAAAATATTCCATCCCTCCAGCCGCTCCCAGTCCCTGGAAGCCACTAGTCTGCTTCTCTCTCTGGATCTGCCACTGCTGGACAAGCAGTAACCCTTAAAGAGCACCTTTTTCCCCACATTTGTTTTATTGGTGCATTATAGTCGTACATATTGCTGGGATTTATTGTTATATATTCTTACATGCACACAACATAACAAAATAATTTGGCCAATATCACTCCCCAGTCCTTCCCCCTTCCCTCTCTACCTCCCACCTTTTAAGGAGCACTTTTGTCCTTGTCCAATACCTGAGAAGTGACAGTCAAGATGTTACCTAAGTCATTTAAAAAAATCAATATATCTTCAGCCCTCAGGGGAGTTACTGTGTTTTTGTTCTGTTATCTCATTCCCTGGAATCTGTTCCATTGCAATAAACTTGAACTCTCCGTTAACCAGAGCAGGCTCACAGGGGTGGCTACAAGTGTTTGAGTACGGCCCACCGGGTATATGCATGTGTTGCTGAACATATATATTCTGAGTTCATAGACGGCCATTTTCTGCGGTCTCTAAAAGACCTTAAACATGTGACACTAGCTTCCAGAGAGAAAGAAGAGTGCTTGATCATAGCCTGGCACTGCAGGAGACGCAGCACCACTTGATTTGGGCCAAGCCACCCCTGCCCCCAGGTCTCCTGGAATTTGCTCCCCTCTGGATCCAATATCTGTGCTTACAGAAGAGCAGGAAGGGGGTTGTCATCCATCGATCTGTCCAAGGCCTCCTGGCAACACTTGGGGAGCATAATACAGTTTCATAGAATTATGTTCAAAGGTCAACTCTACTTGTTAAGATTCTTAAGGTGTCTGTTTCATTTAAATCAAGTTTTGTGTTTGTACGTGTGTATTTTTTAAGGGAAAATGGAATCTACGGAGAGAACAATTCCACATAAATTAGAAACATGTGCAGGTGTTCAGGAGGTCAGCTTTGTAAAGATGTGTTATTATATCTTGTGTTTATAGGAATTGTATTCACGGACAAGGCCGGCACGTGAATTTTATGATTCTCTGGTGCCCAGGTCAGCCAGTCCTCCTCAATCCCTTATGCAGTTGTTTAGATGCAAAACTCTTTTCCACTCCTTTAGATAGATAAAAGGAAGAAAAAAACATCATGTGACAATTTAAAAAGCTAGAGCCTAGCTAAACAATGAATATGTTCATGAAATATTTCAGAGTGCTGTCTTATTTGATACCAAAAAGTAAAAGAGACACAAGGTCTGTGTGGCTCACTACTTTAAAGTAGCTGAGCCCTGTTTTGTTTGGGTCATGATGCTACTGCCCACCTAGGGGCCAATTTCCTATCTAAATATGAGAGAGATTTAAGAGAAAAGATTAATTCTATTCATAGAAATTTCTGCATTGAAAATTAAACTCATAAAACTTTATTTCATGTGCTGTTTACAATGATTACTTCCTCTCTCTGCCTTCTAAAAATTGCCAAATCTCTCATGTCAATTTAATGAAAGAGGGAAGTAAAAATAAGAAAACTAAAATTGATTGACTGCCTTGTTCTATTACAACTTATTCTGTTTGGTCTTATTTTAATTCCTTACATCCACCTTGTGAGGCAGATATTATCTCCATTTTAATGATGGGAAAATAGGTTCAGAGAGATTAGGCAACTTCTCCAAGCTCACAGAGCAGAGCTGGGATCTGAAGCCAGATCCGCCTGACTTGAAGAATTATAGGACACCATTGGTGTTAGATCAGAAGCTCCCAAACAGAGCAGGCAGAGACCTAGGCAGGCACCAGGAAATTCTGCTCCTTTGCCATTCTCTTGGTAGTACAGTGGGAGAATTAAGAATTCCGTGGGGACTGGGGATATAGCTCAGCTGGTAGACTGCTTACCTTACAAGCACAAGGCCCGGGTTCAAATCCCCAGCCCCGCAAACAAAAAAAAAAAAAAAAAAAAAGGAATTCCCTGGGCTTCCCTGTGCTCACTGGTGCCATGTGTACAACAGCGCCCCCCTCTTGCCTCTCAGGAGTGTCACCAACATCAGATAAAGAAACTAAATACTGGGGAGTGGGGGAGACACGGAAATATAAAAGCCAGGTCCTTGTACAATGTGATCGGGCCACATACGGGCATCACCAAAGTGGTATGCACAGCAAATCCATTGGACTGAGAAGAATCAAACTTCTATTTACATTTCATTTTAACTTAAAATGGGGAAAAATATGTAGACATGTTGACAATAATCAATACATAATCTACCAATAAACAAACAGATCATAAGCATAGAGGACCCATTTTTTATTGGGTGGGTGATCAGAATAGATTGAAGAGCACAAAAAAACAGGCAACAGTAAAAATTCATAATGTTGATAGAGTAGGAAATAGTGATGAATATAGACAAAAAATGAAACCACCCCATGAGTACTTCTGAAATGTACTAATAAATCATTAAATAATTGTTCTTATTCCTCAAGTATCCTAGAACAAGAAAATACCATAAAGGTCTTTTGTTTTGCCCCTTTTGTTCTTTTTAATGAGATTCCACTGCAGAGGTTAAATTGTTCATTATCTTCAGCACTTAACAGGCTTGTCGTCATTGGTCCAAGTAGGGTGGGCTTTTACTCCACTCATTCACTCACTTGTTCCTTCATCCACTCATGCATTCGGTTATAATGCCATGAATACCTGGAACCCCCTGCTCAACCCCCTGGAGAACCTGAACGTGTTCACCTATCATTACCCTCCGCCCTCCTTTTTCCTGTCTCCTCACTCAGAAGTGGCCAGTATCCAAAATTCATGATGGTCACTCCTTTGCTTCAGAAAGTCCCATCATATGTACGTCCACTTAATAATGCAGCTCTTTGTTTTTTGCTTACTTTTGAATTTTATAAAAAGCATTCTGAGACATGATGGGTCTTCTTTTCATTTAACACATGGTTGAGTGGCATCCCTGTTCTTGTGGGGAGCTGCAGATCACCCCGCTTCACTGCCGTGTGATGTTCTATTGTGTGATGATACCATGAGCTCTTCATTTCCCTGAGGTTGGGCATTTGTGTTATTTCCAGATCTTCACTATTAAGCACAAACTTACATTGAACATTCTTATTCCTGATTCCCAGTACTCCTTGTAGTAGCTAACTTTGGGAATACACTAAGAATTAGAGATTTGGGATTGTAAGGGCATGTGAAAATTCAACTTCTCAGAGTAAAACCAGATTATTTTGTTTTATTTTATATTTATTTGCTTCTGGTATTGGGGATTGACTGAACCCAGGTGTACTTAACCACTGAGCCATATCCCCAGCTGAGGCTGACCTTAAATTTGAGATCCTCCTGCCTCAGCCTCCCTGGTCACCAGGATTACAGTTGTGTGCCATCATATCCAGCTATTTCCAAAGTAGGTACTCTAATTGGTCACTTTCTAAACCAACATATTCAACATTCTCATATGCAAAACCCAACTAGAAAGATTACCTCACAGACAGCTATAAAGGTTTAGGAAGGGTTTTTTGTTGTTGTTGTTTTCTTTTGTTTTTTGTTCATTTAGGTTTTGCTCGTTTGTAGTGCTGGGGATCAAATCCAGTGCCTTACACATGCTAAGCAAGCACTCAACCACTGAGCCACACACCCAGCCCAATATTAAAGTTGAACAGGAAAGTACCCAGGATACTTTTCTAGAAATAAATTGACATTTAAACCCTTCTCCCAGTAACCTCAAAACCATGCCCCAGGCATACCTTCTTTTCCTAGTTACCTATTGAGGCAGCAGGCCTGTGAGAGTGCCAAACCCCTAGCTGTTCTGACACACAGTGAGTCAGAGAAGTCAAGGCTGGACAGCAGCCCCTCCCCTCAGGTCCCAGGGGCTGAAGCTCCCAATCAGATGTGCTTTCTGGCCATATTGGCACTTTTCCCCTAATCCTTGGGAGCACATACTCCTTGGAATTCCTGCAAAATTAGATGACAGCCAGCAGTTTCTTGGTGTCAAATAATTGTTGAAATTATGATGAAGAGGGAAGAAAACGAACAAGGAAGTTGTACTTAGTATAAAATCCAACGTCCCTCAAGGTTCTATGAGACCCATCATGGCTGACCTCTTCCTCTTCATCACTCCCTCTTCACTCCCCTAGCTCAGCTCTAGGGTGGACCCCTTTGCAACCACTGATCTTGCCCAGTTCCTGGGACCCTCCAAGCTAGTTCCTATCCCAGGGCAGTTGCACAGGCTGTGCTTGCTGCTCGGAATGCTTTATCCCCCAACTCTTTCCGTACCTGGCTTGTTCTCATGTTGTCATTAGTTTCAAGCCACCTGCTCAGAAAGGCCTTGCCTCTCCTGCCCAATGAGAAGTTTCACACTTACTTCAAATCCTCTCAGTCTCAGCCTTTGTACCCTTTACAATGTTTGGCTAAATTTATTATGATCCTACATTTTGATGTATACTTTTATTTTTGCTCCATCTTTTTTGCTAGCTATTAGCTCTACAAGGACAGAGACTGTCTTCATCATCCTTGGGTTCTCCAGCCTCTGACACAATGCCCAGGCGTGCTGAATGGATGGATAGGTGGAAGGCCCACCCAGCCAAGTTTTAGGTAAGCCCCACATCTAAGAAGTGGTAGAGCTGGGAGTGGGGCATAGATCTGACTTCGAGTTCATGTTCATTCCACTGAATCATGAAGACCATAGGAAGAGGTGTCTAAGGAACCCAACCAGTGCTGGAGAGCCTTTTCTAAGTGATGGTCCAGTTTCCCTGGGAATTTCTCATTTTCTGTGCTAGATGGTGGAGCTGTGAGGTTTGCAGCCTTGCACAACATGTATGGAAAATGTCACCTGACTTCTTTATCTGTTAAACAAACATCAAGAATAGTTATTTGGCCAAACTCGTGCTATTGTTCCCTCATCTATCACACTACAGTATTACTTATCAATGGAAAAGCATGTTCCCAAATGCCAGAGCAGGACTTTAAGAGCTAAGTAGATCTGTAAATTATTCTTCTAAAAGCAACACAGCTGACCTGTTCCTTAACACTCAGATATTTAATCTGTAAATTATTTAGCTCACAGCATTTCTTTTTCCCAAGGCTTAAACAGTAAAGCAGCCATTTTAATTTCCTTTTGTATTTCCCCAAGTGGTTAGAAAGCAGCACTCTTCAGACACACTGACCACATTTATGTTTTCAATAAATGGTTTAAGAGAATAGGTTTCATAAGCCCACTAGATATACTGTTCTCTCTCACTCAAGGGAAACAAACACTGAAGGAAAATTGCCAGAATAGAAGTAATTTCAAATTTTCACAAAATAGAGACACAGTTGCTCCTCTGTGATCATTCTGGAAAAGACCAGAGACAGTCATACACCTGGCTGCCAAGCACAAGCATCGTTTCTTCAAAACTTAAGACTGTAACTCCAAGGAACTATCTCCTGACTGGTACTTATTTGTGTTGCTCAACTCCATTTTCAGCACTGACAGATGACACTCATATCAAATGCTCAACTTCAGGTACAAGTATTTCCTTATGTTTTTGTTAGCTGTTCCAAAACCTTGCTGTGGCAACAAACAGTCCTATCTAGATGGCAAGTGTTTCAAGAACAGTTTCTTTTAATTCTTTTATGTCCCATACAAGCCTATGAATGCCTGCATGCATCCTTCTATCCCCCATCCATTCGGCACACCTCTTTACAATAATTTAAGGTTCTCAGTACTGCACCATGTTCTCCAGGGGAGACAAAAGTAAGAGAGACACAGGCAATTTGAACTCAATCAAAATAAGCAGGTGCTGATTCGATAGACCAAAAAAATACAACAGTGATTGTTTTACATAAGGTGATTCGATTCTATCTCTCTTACTAATTTTTCTATAGTTTTAAGAAGAATCTGGGTTTAATTTATATCAGGGTGAAAAGTTATTTGAAACAAAATGTAATCACTAAATTGAAAGGCCAAAGTCAAATTTACAGAGCAGGGCAGATAGGAATACAGTAAACAAGCACTCAGATAGGACTTAAATCTGAATTTGAGCCGAGACTTTGCCCCTTGCTAACTACGTGATCTTTTCAAGGTTTGGTGTCCTTGTCTATAAACTGAAGATGAAAATATCTCCTTCATAGAGTTGTTCTGAGGATTACATGAGATAATGTCACTGAAAATACTTCATGGGCATTAAGTAATGAAAGGTATTATTTTTGATGTTGTGAATTGGGTCTAATTTCAAATGAAGGGTGCTGGAAGTCAGGCCTATTGTAGACACCACTAAGCATATTATGGGATTAGGAGGCTTAAGGCCAATTATCCACAAAAGTGGTTTAAAAGTTTGGTTCTTCCCACCCCATGGTTGTCACAATTTGCTCAAGACCCATGAATGCTAAACGAGTCTTGCCAATTCCAGTGTCCTTCCCATTTGCATTTAAGACCCAACACTGGGGACCACAGAGACAGTAGACTGGCAAATCCCTTGGGCTATTTCTTCCATCTTTTTCTGGACTAGGATGGAATTACTAAGATATATTTTTATTTTATTTTCACAAATCAGGCAAAGGATACAGAGAAAATTGATAAGTGTTTCCTACCTTCAAAAAAGAAGAAGAAAGCAGAGGAATCCTGTCTGCACCTAAGATAAGAAGAGATGGTAAACTCTGGTTTAGAGGCAAATGAATTCAATCTGTACCCTAATGGAGCCTCAACTTCCTAATATCCTGTATTATCCTTCTTCTAAAATTTCCTCAATACTTTTGGGATTTACTGTGCCTCCACCCAAGCTCGGAGGGGAATGTTCTCTACATTTGCCACATGCATAACTAGGGGACAAACTCCTCACAGAGTGTACTGATTCACTTCCCCTTGTTCTAAATGTCTCCATACCAACCAAAATAAGAGGTGCTTTTTTGAAACTCTTTGACAAAGGTTAGCTAAAGTCAAAACTGGCTAAGAACTGCTTGATAAATCACAAGGGCTAATCCCCACCTCCCCTGAACCTCAAGGCTTCAGCCCCCCTCATTAAATGGAAAGATAACAGCTGTTGGGGTCAGATTACCCCAGGCTGAAATCCTGCCGCCTCCGCTTACAAGGCATAAGGGCTTAGGTAAGGCAGTTGGCTTCTCCAAGCCCCAGTTTCTTCAGACAAG
The DNA here is from genome assembly GCF_902686455.1 of Sciurus vulgaris. NCBI lineage: Eukaryota > Metazoa > Chordata > Mammalia > Rodentia > Sciuridae > Sciurus > Sciurus vulgaris. The sequence continues at coordinate 94,320,963 of NC_136468.1, read as the reverse complement.
TAAGAACAGCTAATTTGCAAGATGGTGAGGAGAATTAAATGAGATGGTTGTAAAGCAGGAAGTGCCTGGCTCATAATCAGGCCCGATAAAATACTCCTTTCTCTCCTCCCTTCTTGGCCTCTTTAGTGCTAGCCTGAGCACAGCATATGTCTCGATTGTACATTCATCACAAATTCCTGGACCCCGGGCACATCAGATGTTGCAAGCATTCAGAGGTAATAAATAAATCCCAGCCCCTTAAGCAGACCACCTGGGAGGCAGTCACCCTGCGAGGAGAACAGCTGCCAGACAAAGGGACAGGGGACAGGCCTCCATCTGCACCTCTGTCCCCTTGCCTCCAGCAGGGAGGGCAGCCTTGGTTCCCCAGGGGATGCCAAGGAGAGGTTTCAGTGTTCAGATGACAGACCAGTGTGTGCTCTCTGACCCAGATTAGACAAGACCCAGAACGAGTTCACTGCCTATGTCACCAGCAAATGATGTTAATTCACTCCCGGGAGACGGAAAGAAACACTTGGGCCAGTAACGCATGTGATCTGGCTGAGGTCGGCAGCGAGCCTTCGTAAGACTGTAGGTGTCACATGTTCTGCTAATATTTCACTGGCCTGTCAGCCTCAAGTCTGTGGGAGCCAGGCTGCAAACTCAGCACTCTGAATTTGTGTCCCCAGACAGTTGGGGGAGGGATATGCCAGGAAAAGATGGGACAAGATTCCAAAGAGAAGAAGAGAAGAAAATACACTTAGGACCCAACTTGGTCCTTCTCCGAGTGTGGTCCCCAGTCCAGTGGTACAGTAGAGAGCCAGGAGCTTGTTAGGAATGCAAATTCTTGGGCCCTACCTGGGACCTCTGAATCAGAACCTGTGTGATGAGGCCTGTACTCTGTTTCCACAGGCCTTCGTGTAAATCTGATGCATGCTCTGACTTGAGAACTGCTGACAAGCTAAACAAAAATTAGGTAAACCAGGCCTAAATTTGACGGGCAGGAGCCCAGGGAAGAGGCGTTATGACCTTGGGTTTGGATCAGGACCTTCAGTGTCGAATTCATCTGCAGCCTTCCTGGGGAGGTCATCTTTTCTGAACCTCAGTTTCCCTTTGTGTGGAATGAAGATAATCATGCCTCCTCTGCGGAGTTGAGGGGTGAGGTATACTCTCTGTGGCCAGCCTAGCATTTATAACCCTGATCTTTTCTCCACTACAGCACTTGGCTTCCCCGTGTACCATCAGGCCAGGATTCTCAACTTCAGCTTTACACACTGGGACCCAATAACTCTTTGAGGGTCAGTCCTATGCATCATAGGAGGTTTAACAGCATCTCCATCTTCTACCCACTACTTACCTGTAGCTTTCCCAAGTTGTAACAACCAAAATTATCTCCAGACATTGCCAAACATCCTTGCATGATCAAATTGCCACTGGTTGAAATGCAGCATAAGTGAAAAACAAGAGCACGGGATTCATTTAGACCTAAGATTCTAATACCCAATTTGTTCACTAACTAGATGTCTAACCTCAACCACGTTCAGTACCTGGCTGAGCTTTGGTTGCCTCGTGCACAGAGTGGTAAGCATAACATTTACTCCACAGGGCTGGAGTAAGAGTAAGGAGTTTTCATACATGTGACACTCAATACATTTACACTTTGTAGATTTGAAAATCTGAACTTTCTGTGCTCTTGCTGGAGCCTCCAAGAGGCAGAGGAATAGCCAAGATGAACTTTTGATGATCCCTCTTAAATTACAAGGTATGGGACAGCCAGAGTCATGAAATCAAAGGAAGACAAGCAGAGGTCACGGAGAAGGGCTGGGTATTCACCCTGCTGAGCTTGGAGTCATATAGCATCCCCTTTCTAGAAAAGCTAGTAACAGGCGACTCTTTTCATAGGTCGAATGACAACCGGTGCTCCCAGGTCCCCATTCTGAAGTTTGAAGCCAAGTCATTCTTGGAGTACCAATATGCTGTTGGTGTTGGTGTGGCAAAGCAGGAGACAGTAAAGGACAGTGAGTGGTTAAGAGCTTGGACTTCCACGGATCTGAGCTAAAATCCCAGCTCTGCACATACTGATTCTGTGAGCTTGGCCAAATTACATAAGTTCTCCAGCCCTAATTTCCTTATTGGTAAAATGGATAGACAAATAGGAGCTACCACCTAGAGTCTTAGTAAAAAGTTATATGAGATCACGTGTGTCTAACACTTAACATAGTGCTCGAAAATATCACATTGCTATACCATGGTCATTGTAATGTCACCACATTAGGCTCAGGACAAGCATGCATGACAAAAATGAAAACATTCACTCAACAAATCACAAAAATGATGCATTTCAGTACAAAAAAAAAAAAAAAAAAAAAAAAACAGGTTCAGCATTTCACTCTCCCTCATCCGGTCCTTTAAAGGCCATTATGAACTTAGCAACCAGCCAAACAGAGAGGCCAACTTTCACCAAACCCTAAAGGTTTAATCACAATACAGTTTTAAAGAAACGCTCTGTGTAAAAACCCTAGGGTGTGTGTGTGCAAGAGAGAGAGAGAGAGAGATAGAGAGAGAGAGAGAAAGAAGAGAAAAAAATGGCTACAATTTTTCACCCCCTGAACAAGAAAGAGAACCTCTCTCTGTATTATTATTACTGACTATTTAAAATAATGTAGCTCAGGATGATACCTACACTACTCATATTATCCAAACAATCATCACTTGAGAAAGATATTACTGTAGCTCCCATTTTACAGATAGATTTACGGAGGCTTATAGAGCTAATTCTATCTGTACCATCTTACTCAGTTCTAACTCCGTTCTTTGATTTTACAACCATGCTAGGTCAACCATCCCACCATCTAATATTTTCCACAGTCAGAAGAATTATCTCCCTCTGCATTAAGCTTCAAGTTGCTCTGAGACCTGATTTAGGGAGGTGAGAGGAACTGGACAAAAGCCAGGGTTGTGGGCTGGATTTATTGACTTCTCCAAACATCTTTCTATCCAGGCCAGACACAGCCCTAGGAAAGGAAAGCCACAGAGCTGTAGAGATGTCCCTACTTTCTGTGCCAGGTTGGGGCTTCCATCCTGGATTATGCCTGAACAGCAGCTGGTGGACATCTAGCTACAGCCAAATCATCCCCAGCACCACTCTGGGGAGTTGAAGGAAGTCTTCCTTTCTTTGGCAAATTACCAAATTTCACTGGTTCTCTCACACTCTTCATTTTTTGAATCCCAGTTGATCATCAATTTTATGTCCCTGCAACCTGTCCATTTATTTTGGATCTTCATTGACTGCACCATCCACCTCTGGATGACTTGGTGGTTCTTTAGATATAACTGTCCTTTGCTGTCCTCTAAAATCTAGACACGATTTGGGAGACACCATTAGGAAGATGTTTAGACAAGAATAGATTTATCTGGGGTTGGTGATTAGGTGACTGCTAGGATTACTTTATATGCAAATACTGAATAGGAATTGCTTTTGCCTTAAAATGTTCACTTCTAAGCTTAATTTTATAAGAAAAATCTCCCGCAGGTCAGTGGAAAAAACAAAACAATAAGCATACTTTTCGAAATTGGACTCACAAATTTTTATTTCTAAGGCATTCTGGGTCATCAACCCTTGAATTATAGTCCTCACTAGACAGTGGGAAATTACGTGGAGGAATCAAGGCTCCTAGCCCGTGTTAATCCTCAGGATAGTGAAACTCCAGTTCACATTGGAACAGAACTTGTCTCTAAGGCCTTAAACATTTGATCTCACCATCTTTGCCTCTTTCAGATACATCTGCACTGCTGGTTTCCAGGCTAACTGGAAATGAAACAAAAGCTAAAATCTTACAGCTGGAAAACCTGTTTTTTTTTTTTTTTTTTTTTTTTTTTTTTAATTGATGGTCTTAAGGGTTTGTATCTGGGAGGAAGTGTGGTCTAATTGTTAAAATTGCGAGTGATCCTAATGTCGTGAATTCCAGTCTCTTTTACTATTGCCAATTAATCATACAGACCTTTGGTGATTTCATTTAAACTCAAAGTGGCCTTATTTTCCCAGAAAGTGCTAAGACCTTAGAATTATTCATGTGCAAATAAGCATCTAAAATGGAGACTGTAATTCTGGGATTGGAGTTTGAATTTATGATCAAATTGGACTAAGAAAGGGAATCAAGTGGATATTGCTGGTATTTACAAAACTTCTACTCAGGCACCCAGAATTAATGATTTGGTTCTCGAAATGGGTTTGAAGTCACCCCTCCTAGATAATGCATATTGATGGGCAATTTCCTTTCCCTCAACACACCTACAAGACTGCACAGGCATTCTATCTAAAACGTTCAATTACTTTGTTTTTAGCTAGAGAAACCCAAGTCATCTGGTAGTACATCAGATTCTGAACAGAAGTTCTGAGAGGTTCTCTTTGATTAATGAAAATCAGAAAATGAATTTTTAGTATCATGTGAAGGTTATTTTCTAAACCAAAGCATTTAAAATATGGGGTCTGTGAGGAAAACCATAATAATGATACAGAGGGTTTTGGTGGAGGTGTTTGTTCAACTATTGGTGGTTGCTTTGTTTTGAGGAGAGTCAAAGAAGTGGGGGAAAGAGCTAACTGAAGTGTCAAGAGAGAAGAGCACAACATATCAGTTAGGAAGAGATCAATCAGACAGCATGGTGACTGTAGTTAGTAACAACATATGACATTCTTGGAAAGGGCTGAGAATAGATTTTAAGTGTTTTCACCACAAACCCATGAAAAGTGTGCAATGTGAATTAGCTCAATTTAGCCATCCCATGATGGGTGTATATTTCAACACATGCTGAATAGGATGAATATATAAAACTATAATTAGTCAATTTAAAATACATTTTAAAAGGAAAGAAAAAAAAAAAAAAACAAGCAAAACTGAAAAAAAGAAAACAGTCACCAGTAGGCCATCCACAGTTTTATAAGTGATACAATCATGGGTTAAAGCACAACATTTGTTTTTGTTTTGATTTTGCAGGGCTGGTGATTGAACACAGGGCCTTGCACATGCTAGGCAAGCTATACCACTGAGCTGCATTCCCAGTCTTTATTTGTTTGTTTGTTTGTTTGTTTTAATTTTGAGACAGTGTCTTACTAAATTGCCTAGGCTGGCCTAGAACTTGTGATTCTCCTGTCTCACCTCCACACTATCTGGGATTTCAGGTATGTACCACCACACCCAGCATAGTGACCTTGTCTGATGGTTTATTTAGGTCTCACTCTTCACTTCTCCAACAAAGAAAATGGAAAATAACTGATCTCTAAAGATCAGTTTTAAGGGAAAGATGCCCTAAGTATTGCCAAGGTGTCATTTGGAAGGCTCAACTTCCAAGACCACAAACCCCTATGCTGCTTGACCACACTTGGTAGTTCCCAGAGTAGCCACTGGGAAATGGAATTCTTTTGATGGATGCCTCTTCCCAACAGAATGTGAATGATATATTGTTGCCAATTTATAACTGGGCATATAACACTTGTGCACATAGGTTGCTGCTCAACACAAAGTTCACACAGGCACAGTTCTGCTTGAAGATGAACTGTGCCTCCTAGTAACCTGAGGAAGCCAGCAAACACTGCTCAATCAGTGTGCTGCCATCCTCCCCAGCAGCACTGATGGCAGACATCATTAATCAACCAGAGAACCTTGCCCAATAAGAATACTCTGCTGGTGTGCTGCCATCCTCCCCAGCGGCACTCATGGCAGACATCATTAATCAGCCAGATATCTTGCCCAATAAGAATCTTTCTCAACATAGCATTCCAGGCATTACTACTCATCTGGCATAAATTCTATTTGCCTACCTAAAGACGAAGGTGTCACATAAATTTAAGATCTACTCTCGTAGGCAGTGAGGCATAGGAGAAAAAGCATGGACCTACAGTCACACCAACTTCAACTCCCGGCTCTGTCACTCAGCTAGCTATGTATGCTTAGGCAAGTTATGTTACCTCTGAGTCCTCCTGTTGTTCTCACATAAACAAGGGTTATATCATCTGGTTGGATTATTGTGGACATTAAGTAAAGTAACATGTCCAGCATAAGCAGCACAGTGCCTGGAATTTAGTGTGTGTTTGACAATGCTAATTCTCTCTCCCTCCAGTATTAATCATAAGATGTGTGTTTCTTACCTAGAACTTAGATTCTCTCTTCAGTACCCCCTTACCAAGCAAGCTCACCAATGGTCCTCCAGTTCACATGTGTACTGAGTTCCTCAGATGAGTAGAAGCTAAAAAGGAGGAATCGATTAACTCTGTTGTGAATTTTAAGGCAAGTTGAAGAGTCAAAAGCACACAGAGAAGTGCCTAACACTCAGTTTCAGCAGTCAGTTTTCATCCAGGTACTGATGGTCCCTGACTTACAATGACTTGAGTTATGATTCTTCAACCTTAAACTGGTGCAAAAGCAATGGTAGTAAGTAGAAACCATACTTAGAATTTTTAATTTGAATCTGTTCCTGGGCTGATGATATGCAGTAATACTCTCTTATGATGCTTGGCAGTGACCAGAAGCCAGGAGACGAGATCACAAGTGAAATGACCCTCATTCTAAAGCACTGTGCTGCTAAGGTTGGGTCGTACCTGGGTCAAGGGAGCTAAATGTGCTTTCAGTTTACACCATCTTTTACTTGTGATGGGTTCAGCAGGATGCAACCCCACCGTGAGTCAAGGAGCATCTTGACTTTTTCAACCAACTCATGTTAATCTCCTGTGCCCAATGTAGTCACCAAAGGAACAGTGAAGCTCATGAGCACATGTACACATGCCACCAAACTAAATGAAGAAACACAATCAGGAGACCAAACTGAGCAGATTCACCATCACCCAGGTCATTCCTTACCAAAAGTTCCTTACTCCAGGTCCTGTGACAAGGGAATCACATCCTCAGCAACCCAGCTTTACCATGCAATCGTTCTCTGCTTCCTTCCTCTGGAACAAATAAAACTCTGCGTGACCTGATTCCCAGTGAAGATACCAGCGCTCACTAAATCCACAAGTTTAGATGGGAAAAGTGAAGAATCAACAACAACAAAAAGTAGCCTGCTACCTTCATCTATTTCCAAAGAGCAACTCAACTGTTTTTGATGGGTAAGCAGGAGGTGTGAATGTAATTCTGACCAATGCTAAGATTAAACCTTGAATGGTTTGGCACGAGCTTTTGAGAGAGATCAGAATTCTGTAGCATAGCAGTATTTACAGGTTTATAGATCTGCCTGGGGCACCCGACGCCCTTGACTATGATTTATTATTACAGGACAGAGATTATCTCAGACTGGTCTGGAAATGGATCTTGGCTGAGTTATTTAACTCACCGGATGCAATGTGTGAGAGTTGATGGCCTTGTTTCTCAATTTGTCAGTTGTAAAGGGAGTCCCCAAGGCTCAATTTCAGACCCAGTATTGTTTACATAGCCCGGCAATAATACATCACATGTGGCAAAATATTACAAATTCATTTTTATGCTGATGATATGGCTCATGCATAATAGCAGCTAATGTGCTTCTCTTTTTATTTGAAATTGCAGCTAAGTTTCTAAAGGCACAAAGAGTCTTTTGTGTTTTGAACCATGAAGAAGAGAAAGTATATGACAGTTTTTAGAAGGACTAATGAAGGGTTTGATCTGGCTCGGCTGCCATCTGTAAAAGAGTCCTATTATAGTAGTTACGGTCATTATAATATGATGCCATCTGAAGGTATCTGTCAGGATTTTCCATGCTATTATTGTTATTATTATTATTATTGTTTGGGAAGCTATGGAAAATGGCTTCCCACTTTGCTGTTTGTGTTAAGGTGATGAGAAAGAAATAATTGAAATGATGATTTCCACCTGGTACTTTATTCAGAGGGCCTGCACCAGTCACATGGTGATGGCACATTAGCACAAAGCAAAGGGTACACTATGTTTAAAATGTGGAGGTTGCTTTCAATAATCTCTGTATAAATCAACATACTATGAGCCACAACAAATTGCCTGCACTCATCTGAAAACTCTTTAGTGGGGAGAAAAAAACCAACATATTATAAGAGACTTAGAAATGCCTCCAGAGGCAGGCGCTGCATCTAGTTTCCAAACGTGGAATCTGAGAGTGCAAATCATGGGTATCTTTCTTTAAAAAGAACTGTGCCTTTTTAAATAGATTTCATGCTTTATGACACTAACAAATCTAAAAAATAAACAAATATGACGGCAACTTCCTCAGGAATTTAGCGTGTTTTAAATGAACATTTACCAAAAGGGAAAGGTAAGGGACAGAGCTTTAAAGTTATTTTCAAGCCCTACAAAGCCCTACCTTTCCCAAAACCAAAAGATAGCCAGTGGCTGCATGGCCACGGGTAATTTGGATTTAATTGTGTTTGCTTAAACCATACATTCCACTCTCGAACCATAAAAATGAGTCCCAGAAATTGCAACGATTTAAAAACTCTACCTTCTATGTGCTCAGAGAAAGAGTCCCAGGAAAGTTTTACTGCAACCTGCATTTAGCCTGGAATCTTTCTAAAACACAAGTGCCTTATTTAGAAGGAGATATGGAAGGTCCAGAGACGAAAACACAGGTCCTCCGAGTGTTGTTGTCATGACAGTTGTTAGAAGAGGCTTATCAGAGAAAGCAGGAGTCACCCCAGAGCCCTTGGCCCACTGTATCCCTGTGTTTGTTTGACAAACATGTATTGAGTCCTTACTATATGCTCAGGAGAGAAAGTCAAGGGACAAGAGTACAGGCTCAGAATTAGACAGGCCCAAATGCAATAAACGGCTTCACAACTTTCTAAATGGGTGGATCACCTTGGGCAAGTTACTGGACTCCTCTAGGCCCATCACAGAATAGGAGGCGCTATGGTTTGAATGTGTCCCCCAAAGTTCCCAAGTTGAATATGGAACCCCAATGATACAGCATTGGGAAGAAGCAAGGAGGTCCCAAGAACTCTGTCCTTCTAAATGGGTTAATGTCATCAGAGGACTGGATTCTTGTAAAAGTAAGCCCGGCCCACTTCTGAACTCTTGCTCTCACCCACTCCTCTGCTTCTGCCTTTTGCCACAAAGGCCCTCTGTAGATGTTGGTGCCATACTCTTAGAAGCCCTAGCCTCCAGAGCTGAGTCAAATAAATTGTTTTCTTCATAAATTTCCCAGTCTCAGGTATTCTATTATAATGGTACCAAGTGGACTATGACAGAGGTCAATGAGGATTTTTCAAAGACACAAATGATGAAGATTTTGTTACTCCATCTGTGAAATGTCGCTCTCAGGGCCTACCTTGCAGGGCTGTTGAGGATATGATAAGAAAATGAACAGACAGAGTTTTATTGCCATTGTTCTTCCATTAGTCAGTAGTCCCTGACCTTTTGGTCTTATGGAGAGAGCAGACAAGCAAGCAACTCAACAATTATTCCATGGTGGGATTGAAAACCAAACAGAACCAGGGGTGGAAGAGCACAATGTGGTAGGATTCAGGAAAGATTTTCCAGGGAAGTTAGTTGAGCTTAATTTTATAAGACTGATAAAACCAGGTCAGGCATGATGGTGCACACCTATAATCCCAGCAGCTCAGGAGGCTGAGGCAGGAGGATCGCAAGTTCAAAGCCAGCCTCGGCAACAGTGAGGTGCTAAGCAACTTAGTGAGACCCTGTCTTTAAATAAAATACAAAATAGGGCTGGGGATGTGGCTCAGTAGTCGAGTGCCCCTGAGTTTCATCCCCAATACCCCCTCCCCACAAAAGAGATTGATAAAACCTAGTCAGGCAGAAGAAGGGGGGAATGGCATTCCAGGTAAAGAGATTGCAACATACGGAGGCAAAGAGGCAGGAGGCTCTGATACACTCAGGATGCTCTGTGTGGTTCTATTCCTGGGCACGCAGGCAGAGAAGAGGTCAGAAGAGGGGGGCTTTGGCCCTTCACGCTGAGTCTCCTGGGCTACACCAAAGAGCCTGGAACGCTGTGAGAGTGCACAGCACCCAGGGACACCTGAGTTTCCTAAATCCAAGCCAAATGCCAATGATGAGCACAGGTCAGAAAGAGCTTTCCAGACAGGAAAGCAGGTAGTACCACCTTCGCAGGCTATGATGAACTACAGTACAGACACTGAAGCCACCAGAAGATCCGCAGGAGCCACCAGGAGACCTATTATTATCCCAAAGCCCTCAACTCCAAAGGACTTCTGAAGTCTTAGAGTTTTAATATTTTCAGCCTAGACATTTTAGTTCTGAATTCCTGAACTTAATTGTTAATCCCATCGGACTCTTACATTTTTTTAGCTTTTCATCTCATGAACCTTTTATCTTAATATTTTACCTCTTCTGCTCTGTGCTTTTAACCTTTTATCTTGCTAGCACCAAGCCTTTTATCTTGTATTTTAAATATCACCCATTTTATCCCATGTACCTTATCTTACAAAGATTTCAGATTTGATTTTTAACTCATACTTTATTCTTTTACTTTGACGTTACTCTTTTTTCCAGTGCTTCTAGCAATATTTCAGTTTTATTCTCTTTGTAGCCTTCTAGTTTCCTTTCATTTTAAAAGAATTTCTTCTTCCTTTTCCTTCTCATTTCCCGCTTCCTCCTCCTCTTCTTTGCCTTCCTTTTTTTCTATTTGACCCTGCTTGGGTTTGTTTTTTTAAAGTCTGGGAAGACAAATGTTGACAGAGAAGGCAGCACGGCGAGAGGCCACCCCACAGACAGAGGCCAGCGCAGAAGCCCTCCCTCCCTCCCGAGGCTCTGCAGACACCTCCAGCCCTTCTCTGCCACTGGCTGTCCTTGAAGCTGCCTCTGAACCACGATCCAAACTCCCTCCCCACCTGAAATCTCATTTCCACCAGCTCTACCAATGAATGACTTCTCCACTCCTTTAAAGAACAGATTAAGAAAGAGAGAAGGAAAAAATTATAATAACTTACTTGGATTTCCCCAGGACTGCAGTTCAATGACATTGTATGCAAGAGTTATTGCATTAGAATTTTTTTTCTTTCTGACATATTTATCAGGCCTTATAGGAATTTTTGCATGTTTAGAACCCTAAGAGAGAGAGAGAGAGAGAGAGAAAGAGAGAAAGGAACTGCCAGGGACTGATGTGCCCTTAATAGGAGGCTTTGTATATTGTCCAAACCTATTCACTCTCGCGGAACATGAATGTTAGGGAGAATGCCTCACCTGGTGAAGCCCCTAGGGACAGGGCAGGGAAGGCTGAGCTTGTCCTCTCCTTTGACGTCCTAAAGAGAACCAATGCTGTTCTGAAGAGAATGGAGTCACTGAAGATCATTTCACCAATTCTCAAGTCCAGACCCCTGAGTACATCAAAGAGTAACCTAAGAGAACTCTTTAAAAATGTGGATTTCACAGACACATCCCAGAGAGATTCTGGTTCTATATGATGAAGTCCAAGAATCAAAATATTTTGTCAAATGCCCCCAGGAGTTTTTGGAGCCCCTGGGCTACAGTTGGAGAAACATTGCCTTAGCCCATGTGAAAGAAATCTTTGTATACATCCTCCCTTCACGCGGGTCCCCTTGTGGCATCCTGTTGAGGTCCATCCCTCCCTAAGATGGTTTTCAGCCCACTATGGTTTAACCTAAGTGCAGCTCCAACCCAGTCCAAGGAAGATACTTCTAGCCCTTTTCTAAGAAACCTTCAGAGGGCCCTCACCTTTTCCAACACAGCACTCCATCGTGATCCCAGAAAGTCTTCTTGTGTGCCAGACACCAGCACACCCCACCCTGGTAAGGAAATGGTCATGCTCCACCTTTCACAGGATGTGTTTGGTGTGTCAGATCTGGGGTGAGCTGCACCACCAGGCCAAACCTCAGCGGTGGCTGCCCAACAGTGTGACACACTTTTGCTGCAGACGCCCCAGAGGGAGGCTGTTACCAATAGATTCCTCTCCTGGAGTTCAGCCAGTTCCAGGGTGCAGGCTGAGATGCTGGGCTTGCCGCTGGGCTTGCTGGTGGCTTTTGATGCTGTGTTTGTTTGCTGATCTCTCAGGTGTGATTGGGGGCTGAGAGTGATGCAATAGAGGGGAGGGGAGAGGCTGAGATGAAGGAGAAGGGGGGACTACCTGAGGGAGGCCCCTGAGAAGGCGGTGGAGGTAGATCCAACCCCGTCTCCTCCATTGTGATTGGAAGCAAGAAAAGGAGGATGAATGGAGTGCAGCTGGGGGTTTGGATCATCAGCAGATTCCATCTGGTCCCCCACTGTGTGTGGTTGAAATTGAGGAAGAGCTCAATTTGAGTAGAACCAAGGTTTGAAGAGAATACAGCAGCCCCACTTTATCCACAGTTTTGCTTTCCATGTTTTTGTAACCAAACATGATTTGAACATATTAAGCAGAAAATTCCAGAAATAAACAATCCATAAATTTTAAATTGCTCATTATTTTGAGTTGTATAGTGAAATCTCATAATGTCCAACTTTGTCCTGAGACATGAATCATCCTTTGTCCAGAGTATCCCCACTGTCTACACTATCCACCTATCAGTCACTCAGTAGCTGTCTCAGTTATCAGGTTGACTGTTGCAGTATCACAGCATAAAATATAAGGTTCAGTACTACCCATGGTTTTAGGCATCCACTGGGGATTTTGGAACACCTCCCAGAGGATAAGGGGGACTACTGCAAAAAAGAAATGAAATTACCATGGTGGAGGAGGGGAGCGTGAGCTCTCTAGGAAATGAAGTAAGTTTGCTTCACTTCATTGAGATTCAAGCTAATGTCATTATTCCAGAATTTATGATGTTAGAAATGTACGCATTTTTGCAAATTTACTCTGGTGATTTTCAGATGCTAGGAAAAGTGGATGCAGGGTTTCCATTTGGAAAAACAGGAATACATATGAACTGTGCATGTAAAAGAGGATCTTCATGAATTCTGGACTGAACAGTAAGGAAATAAAGACAAGATGATGAGAAAGTATATATATGGGGGTGGAGATGGTCAATGCTCCCAATTAATTCTAAGAGAAATTAATTAAGAGAAATTAAAGAGAAGGGGAGAAAGGTGCATACAATAAATGACTGGATAGGACAAGAGTGAGATGTCTGTTTTCTATGGAGAAGTCCCTAGAGATGACAAAGACCAGGAAGTGACCATGGATGTGAGTCGCCAAAGACAGACAGAAAAGAAAAAGGTGATATTATTGAGAAACTACAAGGAAAGTAGATGGGTGGATTCCTTGAAGCCATTCCTTGGATAAGCAGATACAGCAACCCAAGTGGAAAATTCCACCACCAACTACTAAGGAGGAGGTGGCATTGAATCATAACATGGGATCCTTCTGGGGAGAGAGTTCACATTCACATCCCTGACCCAGAGGAGACAGCATGATGCCTCTCCCTTTTTATGGGTGAACTACAATTTGTTTGATTCCCTCTTTTCTCATTTTTAATTAATGGAAACAACACAGCAGTGAACATCTTTGTAATTCCATCTTTGGACACACCCATGATTATTTCCTTCAGTGAATTTCCTAGAAAAGGTCTTCCTCGGGATTATATGTAATTTTTTTTTTTTTTTTTTTTTTTTTTTTTTTTTTTTTTTGCAGTGCTGGGGATTGAACCCAGGGCCTTGTACTTGCAAGGCAAGCACTCTACCAACTGAGCTATCACCCCAGCTTGATTATATGTATTTTGATGGGTTTTATCTTGCCAAGCTACCAGGCAAGACAGATGCATCAATTCAGTAACCTAAGAAGTGTTGGGGTCCACACACTATCATCCAGAGTATGAGGTGTGATAATTTTTTTCAAATTAGTCTTTATGATCTTTGCCCATCTGATAGCTGGTAAGTGACAATACATTTTCATTTGCATTTTGTGGATTTGCCATGATGTTGAACACCTTATCATACAATATCCCTGGTCTTCTTTACCCTTTCCCAAACTGCTTACCCAGCCTGAACTTGGGAGTTTTAACACTGAACATATATCAAAGTACACTCTTTTTTTTTTTTTTTTATTGTAAACAAATGGGATACATGTTGTTTCTCTGTACACGGCGTAAAGGCATATCATTTGTGTAATCATAAATTTACATAGAGTAATGTTGTTTGATTCATTGTTATTTTTTCCCTTCCCCCCACCCCTCCCACCCCTCTTTACCCTCTATACAGTACTTCCTTCCTCCATACTTGCCCCCCTCCCTAACCCTAACTCTAACCCTAACACTAACCCTTCCCTCCCCCCCATTATGTGTCATCCTCCACTTATTAGCGATATCATTCGTCCTTTGGCTTTTTGAGATTGGCTTATCTCACTGAGCATGATATTCTCCAATTTCATCCATTTGCCTGCAAATGTCATAATTTTATCATTCTTTATGGCTGAGTAATATTCCATTGTATATATATACCACAGTTTCTTTATCCACTCATCAATTGAAAGGCATCTAGGTTGGTTCCACAGTCTGGCTATTGTGAATTGAGCAGCTATGAACATTGATGTGGCTGTATCTCTGTAGTATGCTGATTTTAAGTCCTTTGGGTATAGGCCAAGGAGTGGGATAGCTGGGTCAAATGGAGGGTCCATTCCAAGTTTTCTAAAGAATCTCCACACTGCTTTCCAGAGTGGCTGCACTAATTTGCAGCCCCACCAGCAATGTATGAGTGTACCTTTCTCCCCACATCCTCGCCAACACCTGTTATTGCTCGTATTCTTGATAATCACCATTCTAATTGGGGCGAGATGGAATCTTAGGGTGGTTTTGATTTGCATTTCTCTTATTACTAGAGATGTTGAACATTTTTCCATATGTTTGTTGATTGCTTATAGATCTTCTTCTGTGAAGTGTCTATTCATTTCCTTAGCCCATTTGTCGACTGGATTATTTGAATTCTTGGAGTAGAGTGTTTTGAGTTCTTTATAGATTCTGGAGATTAGTGCTCTATCTGAAGTATGATTGGCAAAGATATTCTTCCACTCTGTAGGCTCTTTCTTCGCATTGCTGATAGTTTCCTTTGCTGAGAGAAAGCTTTTTAGTTTGAATCTATCCCAGTGGTTGATTCTAGCTTTTATTTCTTGTGCTATGGGAGTCCTGTTAAGGAAGTCTGATCCTAGACCAACAAGGTGAAGATTTGGACCTACTTTTTCTTCTATAATCTGCAGAGTCTCTGGTCTGATTCCGAGGTCCTTAATCCATTTTGAGTTTAGTTTCGTGCATGGTGAGAGATATGGGTTTAGTTTCATTCTGTTGCATATGGATTTCCAATTCTCCCAGCACCATTTGTTGAAGAGGCTATCTTTTCTCCATTGCATATTTTTGGCACCTTTGTCTAGTATGAGAAAATTGTATTTATTTGGGTTTGTGTCTGTGTCCTCTCTTCTGTACCATTGATCTACCTTTCTATTTTGGTACCAATACCATGCTGTTTTTGTTACTATTGCTTTGTAGTAGAGTTGAAGATCTGGTATTGCAATACCCCCTGTTTCACTCTTCCTGCTAAGGATTGCTTTAGCTATTCTGGGTTTCTTATTCTTCCAGATGAATTTCATAATTGCTTGCTCTATTTCTGTAAGGTACGTCATTGGGATTTTAATTGGAATTGCATTGAATTTGTATAGCACTTTAGGTAGTATGGCCATTTTGACAATATTAATTCTTCCTATCCAAGAACATGGAAGATCTGTCCATCTTCTAAGGAGTTCTTTAATTTCTTTCTTTAGTGTTGTATAGTTCTCATTGTAGAGGTCTTTCACCTCTTTTGTGAGATTGATTCCCAAGTATTTTATTTTTTTCGAGGCTATTGTGAATGGGGTAGTTTTCCTAATTTCTCTTTCTGAAGATTCATCACTTATGTATAAAACTGCGTTGGATTTATGGGCATTGATCTTGTAACCTGCTACTTTACTGAATTCACTTATGAGTTCTGAGAGTTTTCTGGTGGAATTTCCAGGTTCCTCTAAATATATAATCATGTCATCAGCGAACAGGGATAGTTTGAGTTCTTCTTTTCCAATTCGTATCCCTTTAATTTCTTTGGATTGTCTAATTGCTCTGGCCAGAGTCTCAAGAACGATGTTGAATAGAAGTGGTGAAAGATGGCATCCCTGCCTTGTTCCAGTTTTTAGGGGGAATGCTTTCAGTTTTTCACCATTTAGAATGATATTAGCCATGGGCTTAGCATAAATGGCCTTTACAATGTTAAGGAATGTTCCCACTATCCCTATTTTTTCTAGCGTTTTGAGCATGAAGGGGTGCTGTATTTTATCAAATGCTTTTTCTGCATCTATTGAAATAATCATGTGATTCTTCACTTTAAGTCTATTAATATGGTGAATTACATTTATTGATTTCCTGATGTTGAACCAACCTTGCATCCCTGGGATGAAACCCACTTGATCATGGTGCACTATCTTTTTAATATGTTTTTGTATGCGATTTGCTAAAATTTTGTTGAGAATTTTTGCGTCGAAGTTCATTAAGGATATTGGTCTGAAATTTTCTTTCCTTGATGAGTCTCTGTCTGGTTTAGGCATCAGTGTGATATTGGCTTCATAGAATGAGTTTGGGAGGGTTCCCTCCTCTTCTATTTTATGGAATACTTTGAGGAGTATTGGAATGAGCTCTTCTTTAAAGGTTTTGTAGAACTCGGCTAAGAACCCATCTGGTCCCGGACTTTTCTTTGTTGGTAGGCTTTTGATGACTTCTTCTATTTCAGTACTTGAAATTGGTCTATTTAAATTGTGTATGTCCTCCTCGTTCAGTTTAGGCAATTCATATGTCTCTAGAAACCTGTTGATGTCTTCGAAATTTTCTATTTTGTTGGAGTATAGATTTTCAAAATAGCTTCTAATTATGTTTTGTATTTCAATTCTGTCTGTTGTGATATTTCCTTGTTCATTCTGAATTTTAGTGATTTGGGTTTTCTCTCGTCTTCTCTTTGTTAGTGTGGCTAAAGGTTTATCAATTTTGTTTATTTTTTCGAAGAACCAACTATTTATTTTGTCAATTTTTTGTATTGTTTCTTTTGTTTCAATTTCATTGATTTCAGCTCTGAGTTTAACTATTTCCTGTCTTCTACTACTTTTGGTGCTGTTCTGTTCTTCTTTTTCTAGGGCTTTGAGCTGTAGTGTTAGGTCGTTTATTTGTTGAGTTTTACTTCTTTTATTAAATGCGCTCCATGAAATAAATTTCCCTCTAAGTACTGCTTTCATAGTGTCCCAGAGATTTTGATATGATGTTTCTTTGTTCTCATTTACCTCTAAGAATTTTTAAATTTCCTTCCTAATATCTTCTGTTGTCCATTCATCATATAATAGCATATTGTTTAATGTCCAGATGTTGGAATAGTTTCTGTGTTTTACTCTTTCATTTATTTCTAACTTCAATCCATTATGATCTGATAGAATACATGGTAGTGTCTCTATCTTCTTGTATTTGCTAACATTAGCTTTGTGGCATAATATATGGTCTATTTTAGAGAAGGATCCATGTGCTGCTGAGAAGAAAGTGTATTCGCTCTTGGTTGGATGGTATATTCTATAAATGTCCGTTAAGTCTAAATTATTGATTGTGTTATTGAGATCTATGGTTTCTTTGTTCAATTTTTGTCTGGAAGATCTGTCCAGTGGCGAGAGAGGCGTGTTAAAATCACCTAGTATTATTGTGTTATTGTCTATTTGGTTTCTGAAATTGAGAAGGATTTGTTTGACATACATGGATGAGCCACTGTTTGGGGCATAGATGTTTATGATTGTTATATCTCGTTGATTTATGCTTCCCTTAAGCAGTATGAAATGACCTTCTTTATCCCTTCTGACTAACTTTGGCTTGAAGTCCACATTATCGGAAATGAGGATGGATACTCCAGCTTTTTTGCTGAGTCCATGAGCATGGTATGTTTTTCCCCATCCTTTCACCTTTAGTCTATGGGTATCTTTTTCTATGAGGTGAGTCTCTTGCAGGCAACATATTGTTGGATCTTTCTTTTTAATCCAATCTGCCAGTCTATGTCTTTTGATTGATGAATTCAGGCCATTAACATTCAGGGTTATTATTGAGATATGATTTGGTTTCCCGGTCATTTGGTTCATTTTTAAAATTTTATTTATTTATTTGTTTGACACAACTTGTTTCCTCCTTTATTTGACAATTCCTTTAGGATAATTCCTCCCTTTGCTGATTTGCTTCTTTGTTTTTCATCTCTTCCTCATGGAATATATTGCTGAGAATGTTCTGTAATGCCTGCTTTCTTTTTGTAAATTCTTTTAGTTTTTGTTTATCATGGAAGGATTTGATTTCATCGTCAAATTTGAAGGTAAGTTTTGCTGGGTATAAGATTCTTGGTTGGTATCCATTTTCTTTCAGGGCTTGAAAAATGTTGTTCCAGGCCCTTCTAGCTTTTAGGGACTGGATTGAAAAATCTGCTGATATCCGTATTGGTTTCCCCCTGAATGTAATTTGGTTCTTTTCTCTCACAGCCTTTAAAATTCTGTCTTTATTTTGAATGTTAGGTATTTTCATTATAATGTGCCTTGGTGTGGGTCTGTTGTAATTTTGTGTATTTGGAGTCCTATAAGCCTCTTGAACTTGATTTTCCATTTCATTCTTCAGATTTGGGAAATTTTCTGATATTATTTCATTGAATAGATTGTTCATTCCTTTGGCTTGTTTCTCTAGGCCTTCCTCAATCCCAATAATTCTTAAATTTGGCCTTTTCATGATATCCCATAGTTCTTGTAGATTCTGTTCATGATTTCTTACCATCTTCTCTGTTTGTTCAACTTTGTTTTCAAGGTTAGATATTTTGTCTTCAATGTCTGAGGTTCTGTCTACCAGGTGTTCTATCCGATTGGATATGCTTTCTATGGAGTTCTTAATTGGGTTTATTGTTTCCTTCATGTCAAGGATTTCTGTTTGTTTTTTTTTTTCAATATCTCTAACTCTTTATTGAAATGATCTTTTGCTTCCTGTATTTGCTCTTTTAATTGTCGATTGGTGCGATCATTCAATGCTTGCATTTGCTCTTTCATCTCATCGTTTGCTTCTCTGATCATTTTAATTATGTACATTCTGAACTCCTTTTCTGTCATTTCTTCTGCCATGCTGTCATTGGGTTTTATTGATGTAACATCTAGATTTGTTTGCAGCATTTTCTTTCCTTGTTTTCTCATATTGTTGAGGTATCAGTGGACCGCTGAGATATTGCAGATTTCCTCTATTGACTTACAATGTCCCTGAAGATTTCTATATATATCCCCCCTTAGTCTTCAGTAGGCTGAAGTCTTGGAGGAAGTTGATAATGCGGTGCTCCACAAGGAAGCTGCCTCTCTAGGAGTGGTGTCCTTCAGGTGGGGTATAATCGCTGCTAGTGGGCAGAGGTGCCTCCACTTGTTGACCAATGGTCATCCAAAGGGGACCTAGGCTGCGGGCTAAGGCAAGGCCTGTTTGGGCCTGAGTCTCTGGTTTTACCGTCCTTGTGGGGAAACCTCACCCGGCAGGGAAGACTCACCCGGTGGGGAGGTCTCGCTGGTCAGTTCCCTCCTAGAGGTCCCCCTCAATTTACAGCTACCGCCTGGGCTGGGCTGCCTTCCTCTGCAAAGTTCCCAGGGGCCCGGCCCTGCCTCCCAGGCCTGGGAGCCTCACCCTTCGCAGATGAATCTCCTTAGGCTGCCCTTCCTCAGAGAATCTGCCCGCAGGCCTGGAACCTTCGCTCCGCCCTAAGCCTGTCTCTGTGCGGCTCTTCCACCAAGAAGCCTCCTAGATCCTGGGACCCTGCTCTGCACCTAATCGCCTGGCTATGCGGCCCCTCCTCTGAGCAGCCACCTGGGGCCCTGTACAATCGCTCTGAGTCCCAGAGACCCGCCACACGCCTCTTCCTCCAGACAGCCGCCCAGTATTCTGGTGCGGTCACTAGGAGTCAAAGAAACTCACTGCGTGACTCCACCTCCCACCAACCACTTGTAGCCCTGGGCAATCAATCACTCCGAGTCGAAGTGACCCTCCCCGTTCCTCCTCCTTCTCCAGATAACCCCCTGGGTGTTCAGGAGCGGTCGCTCTGAGTGGCTCTGAATCCACTTGACCCGCTGCACGCGTCCTCTGGGCAACCGCCCGGAGCTCTGGTGTGGCCACTCAAGACCAAGCGACCCACCATGCTTCTCCTCCAGGCAGCCCCCCTGTGTTCAGGAGCGGTCGCTTTAAGTCCAAACAACTCACCACTCGCCTTCTCCTCTGAGCAGCCGCCTGGAGCGCTAATGCAGTCACTGCGGGTCCAAACGACCCGCCGCGCTCCTTCTTCTCCTCCTACTCCTCCGGGCAGGCCCCGGCGTTCAGAAGTGGTCTGAGTCCAAATAGCTCGCCACGCAGCCCCTCCTCTGGCAACCGCCTGTAGCTCTGGTGTAGTCACTCTGAATCCAAGCTCCCTGCTCCTCTTCCTCCTCCTCGTCCTCAGGGCAGGCCCCGGTGTTCAGAAGCAGTCGCCCTGAGTCCAAACAGCTCGCCGCGGAGCTTCTCCTCTGGCAACCACCTGTAGCTCTGGTGCAGTCACTCCGAATCCCAGCGGCCATGCTCCTCCTCCTCCTCCTCAGGGCAGGCCCCGTGTTCTGAGTCCACACAGCTCTCCTCGCCGCTCCTCCCCTGGGCAGCCGCCGGAGCCCCAGTGGTTGCTCCGAGTCCCAGCGCTGTGCTGAGCGACCTCCTTTACGGCGCTCCCAGTTGTCCGCGTTCACTGCTCCAGTGGGGGGAGGGGTGTCTCGCCGGCAGCTCTACTTCACAAAGTTTCCTGCGATCCGGGACCACTGTCCCATCCGGGACGCCTTCCCAACGGGTGAGAGTCACCCGGCTGCTTTGAGTTGGTCCCAAGTGTCTCAATATCTCCTCTTTTGAATCCTGAGTCCTGGAGCAACATGAAATGCAGCCACCCTCTAGGCCGCCATCTTGAAACCTCCAAAGTACACTCTTAATAAGAGTCCCACCAAAAAAAGAAAAATGTACATTCACTGTTAGAATGTTGTGGAGGTTTGGACAATTAAGAAAAACAATATTTTTTCTAGGCCCCATTTTGGTCCTAAGAATATTGCCATTTCTGAACACTGAATTTATTTTTATCTTATGCATACTGTGGAATGCACAGTTGACTCAAAACTATGTTCAATGATTTCTAATTTGATTACACATTGTTTCGCAGGCATTTGTAGGATACAGCCTGTAAGAATGATATGGTGATTGATTGATGGGCTGATGGTAGAGCATCATGGTGGGAGTCACCCAATGCCTTGGCCACTGACGCTGAGCCCAGGTGGCACTTCCAGTGGCACACATTGAAAATGATGACATTCATATGACTCACTCAAGTAAATTAAGGAAATTCCATGGAGTCAAAGAATATTAGTGAGGGGGCTAATTTCTACCCCAGCCCATTATCAAGGTCTGAAAAGACTGTTATCTTAGGATACCCATAATCTACTGGTAGTACACAGGTTGAGAAGCATTGATGTATTCATCCTTTTTGTGTTCCTGTAATAAAATACCTGAAGCTAAGTAGCTTATAAAGTAAATAGATTTATTAGGCCCATGATTTTGGTGACTGGAAGGTCCAAACAGCATGGCACTGGTATCCTGGCAAGGGATTCCTGAATACATCACAATGGAAAAGGGCAGCATTCAGAAGGGGCCAATCACATATGGTGGCCTGGCTTTACAACCCACTCTTGTGAGAATTAATACTACTGAGAGACCCAACCCACACCACAAGCATAAGGGTAGAAGGCCTGGCCCTAATTACCTTCCACTGGGTCCCAACTCTTAAAGGTTCTACCACCTTAGCACCGCCATCATAGAGACCAAGCTCTGAGCACATGAACCTTTGGGAGACAAAATCATAGCAACTGGGTCAGTGAAACAAAAATACTTTATTAAGGTAAAAGTGAAAGAGACTTCTCTGAAGTCTGTCTTGTCTGTGACAAGAGAACTATTCCCTGGTGTGAAAGGAGCTACAGTAGCTACAACCCTGTGTCCTTCCTGGAATGTGCATTTCCCTAGGTCCCTCTTCCTTCTTTTCCCCCATGCATCTGTAATAGTATCCAAGCCCTTCGTGGATCCTAAAGGCGGCATCTTCCAGGCACAGATCAGGGATTCTCGGGCTCTGTATCTGCTAGGCGACCTTAATGCAGGCTCCATCGACTCTGCCTGCCTCCCTCTGTTTCTTCTTAGGAGGATACACCTTCAACATCTCCTGGGCCTCTTCCACCAAAACTAGGATCTGTCTGGGATTCAGAGAGCTCAACTCAATATTTTTTCTCTCTCTCATAAGGCAGAGGTGACTTGGCCATGCACATTTTTTTTCTTCTTTTCTTTCTTTCTTTTTTGTTGTTTAGTTTTGTTTTGGGTTTTGTTGTGTTTTGTCTTGTTTCATACTGGGGGTTGAACCCAGGGCCTTCACATACTCTCCTAGCACTCGACCACTGAGCTAGTTGTTTTGTATTTTGAAACAACTTTAGTTACCCAGCCTGGCCTACAACTTGTGATCCTCCTGTGTCAGCATCCTGAGGAGCAGAATTACAGATGTGCACCACTGGGCCCGGCTGCACAGTTCATTTTCCAGGGCACACTGCTAAACTGCCTTTCCTGGCACTTGAGCATGTAGGTGGGGCACAGAGCAGAGTCTCACCTATGGAACATGAGCAGAGTTGGCTAGGTGGCCTCTGGGTCCATGGAGTTCAGAGTGTGTGTCTTATTCTCTCTCTTCCCTCATCTGCCAGCTGATCACCCCGGACATTGCTTGGAGCAGAGCTCTCCCCTTGCTGCTCTGGACTGTGGCATGGTGGGAACATACATCTTGATAGTTTAACAGTACTAGATTTAGGGAGCTGTGTGTTAAAGCACTAAGCATACGCTAATTAATGTACCCATTTTTCTTGCCATTCGTAAAGAAAGATAAAACAGTCCTTCTCACTTTTTCATGTAAGGCTTATTACTAATCACCAGGGATAACAGGTATGGAATGTTTCTTTTTAAGGCAAAGGAGGTTCCTGAGTTTTCAAAAAGTCTTAGGATATTAATTTCCCAAAGGACAGTTTGTGACTCACCAGCTCCCCCAGGAAGCACATATAAAACACAGAAAAGGGGTTTCACAGCTTAACCCATTGTATCCCATCATCATCATATATATAGGACACAGATAAAAATCTATAAAATTTTATAGCACACTTATAATATTGCTCAATTTAAGTTTTTATAGGTGTCCTATATATAGGATGATGGAACATATGGGTTTATAATATTAAGGAGTTCAGAATTAAAGGGTCAGGCTGTCTTGCTGCAGAACTTCTCAGAGCCTTTATATACTGCTGTACATTGTCGCTCTTCCACAAGGGGGCTCTGTTGAACAGTTTTGTCTCAGCCCAAAAGATAAGAGCAAATCGAACAGACCAAGAACTGGCTCCTTTAGGATGTGAGGTTTGTGCCTGCGAGTACTGTTAGATGCAGAAATCTTACTCTGTTGAGACCCTGCCCTTGTCCAAAGCAATTCCTCCTAAAGCACATTTTTAATATCCCCTCCTCCCACCACCCAACCCCAGCAGAGGACCCAGCCCAGGGTCAACTATTCCACCATCTGCATCAACATGCTGCATCCAACAACCAAGGTTTTGTCAGTGTCTCCTCCCACAGTGAAAGCAATAGGCCTCTCCCACTTCAGAACTCCTGCTACTTGGAACCACGATTGCCTCTCTCCAGGAAGATGATAAAACAGACAAGCTCTGGCTATTCACCAGCTGCTGTAGTTGAATGGTTGATCTGGTCCAGCTAAAGAGGAGGCTGGTAAGGGGCATCCCATGTGTGGCATGGAGGGACAGACTGAGGAAAGACCACCAAGGTCTCAATAGGACAGAGGAAATCAAACCAGCAGGGCAAACATTTGGAGCATGTGTTTAATGAGAGTCCAGATGGGGGCAAGACGCACTATTATCCAAGTTCCATATATGAGCACATTAGCAGCCAACTGCCTACAAGCCTCTTGGCAAATGTAGTTTTGATTTGCATAGATTTCTGAAGGGAAGACTGTCTGGATTGCTCTGAATCACATCCAACTGAATGCAGTAATGCTACAATCTTCAAGCCCCAATGCCAACTCCAAACCATATCCCTTGCCCTGGCCTAAAACCCTGGATTCCCTTCCCTGGGATGATTGCAGAGCACAGATCTCAGCAAACAAGTTTGCTTATCAGATACTCTTAAGATGCACTGAATGGAGACAGGCATAAAGCTCAGCAAGGCCCTGAGTTTGATTCCCAGCAATGCCCCTCTCCCCAAGAAAGCACTAGATGTGCATCTTAGGTTTGAATTTCATTTGGAATATGGTTAGTGGCAACATCAGAAGAGGTCTCTGTCAGCTCAAAGCAGAAGGAACCAATGTCATCCCAAGAAAGGAAACAAAATAAGGTCTGGCCTCTGTGGTGCTCACCCATGACTTGTATCCATGGCTCTTTCATGGAGTAAGAACATGAGCTGGCATTATAAAAATCATACACACCCAGGACCTGAACTTGAGCACTTGAGGACGTGAGTCTTGGTCTAATCTACACATGGCAAGTGGAAATAAATGTCCAGGTTGCGACCGCAGCCCTGGTCTCTCTGGATGCCAAAGTCCAGCCATTCAGAATCAACCAGTATCAGCACCGGTCGCAAGCCCAGGCTGTGCCATGGGTGTCCAGAGCCTGGGCCTGCTGTTGGGCCTCAGGGACAGGTGCAAGAGCTCTGCCTTTGCTCTGTTTCCCACAGAACCAGATTCACCACAGCTGGATAGATACCTGTGGAGTAAGTAAAAAAAAAAGAAAAAAAAAAAAAGGATAAAATACATGAAACAATGCATTCATGATCTCTAACACCAACCAAGTTATCAACCATCTCTTTTGCTCACCTTTGGTTTCCCCTTTGTATCTCCTACTTGTTCACCAGCATCATTTTCTACCAGAGCTTGTTCAAAATACGATTCCCAGACCCATTATTAGACATGTTAAAGAAGAGGCAGAGGAAAAAGCCCAGAAATCTGCATTCTGAAACCTTTGCTCCAAAGGCGCAATGGAGTCATTAAAAGTAATAGACCTTACTTTTTAGAGAAGTTTTAGGTTTACAGAAAAATTGAGCAGAAAGTATAAAGAATGCCCATTCAACCTCTCCTCTCTCAATTTCATCCATTATTAATATCTTCCCATAGAGTGGTACATTTATTAAAATCAGTAAGTTGATGCTGATAAGACACGATTAGTCCATAGTTGACATTAGGGTACCCTTTTGACAAATGTAGAATGGCTTGTATTTACTGGTACAGAATCATACAGAATAGTGTCACTGCTCTAAAAATCTTGTTTCTCTTTTTTTACCCAGGTTTATAGATTCCCCCAAGTTCTGTCCATGTTGACCTTCTCTTCTTGCTCTACTCCCCCTCTTGGGGCATCACTTCCGGCCCCACATTATTAGGGATCACCACCATCCTTGTAACACTCCAAGTCAAGTCCCTGCTGGTCTGCACTACATCTCCATTTGGATGGTGGATAAAAGTCCACTGTGTTCTCTGCCCTGCATCCCCTGAGCACTGATTTCTCTTAATGACAATCCATTTTCCTAGTCACCCCAGAATCAGCTTTGACTCTTCCTATCCTTTGAGGCTAAGGCCTTGGAAGGGGGGAGGGAGCCAGTGACAGACTGAAGTCATGCTTGCAATGAGCTTAGACTCTCTGGCTGCAGGGATCTATCTTCAAGTCCTCTGACCCATGCAAGGTGAATGGCAAAAATAATGACCTGGCGAGCCAGCAGCCACTTTTGCAGAAGAAGTGCTTCTTTGTAGTCAACCCAGGAAAGACCTCTCCCTCTTTTTTCACATCAAACACATCTTCCCCTCCCCTGCCTTTGATGTCTCTCTTTTCTGACCCAGGTCTTGGCACCGGTGGGAAGAGAGTCAGGGTGAGACCAGATTTGCTGATCACCAATAGGGTTATTGAAATTTTTCTCTGAAGTCAAAGCTCAAAGAATTCATTACAGGTTTCTTTTAAATAAAAACGCATCATTTTGATAAAAATGTACATACCAGGCTAAGTGTGACCCATTGTTTATCCTCAAGTGATTCACTGAAGATTTGAGGAGAAATACATGTAAATAAGTACTGAAAATGCAGCGTGACATGTGCAATAATAGAAATTGGAGAAGTCAAGGAGTGTGTTGGGATTAGGATTGTGTACAGGTGTGTGTGACAGAAAACTGACAACAGTGACATTCCCTCCTAGGGGCCATTCTTTTGAATAACAAGATGTGCCAAGTTAGGCAGATCCAGGCAGAAGCTGCCAGAGGCCTCCAGGCAGCAGACTTCTTTGGCCATTCCTTCTGTTGTCCCTCATTTGTTACTTTTTCATGCCTCCTAGATGATTGCTTGCACATCCAGGCACCAAATACAAGTTCTGTACATGAAAAACAGGTATAGGAGAAAATGATTAACAGACGCGTGTGTAGAGAGACAGCCCGCTCAAACCAGGAAAAGAAGGGCTTCGCTAGAAGCTGCATCATAGATGTCTGCCTACGTGTCCTGGGTGAGAATGGTGTTTAGGGCCACCTGAGGTGCAAGTGAACTTTCTAAAGTGGCCACATTGCTGCCTTAAATAAAATTTGAGATCAGCAAGAAAGGAAGATCTGGGACAAACCAGTCAACATTTATCCCTCAGCTTTAGGAGCAACCTTCAGCTCTCACTGGTTTGTCATTCGGCTACATTATAATAATGCAGAAGGGGCAAGAGAGCTGTCCAGAGTCTCTTTAGTGAGGTTACTAATCCTGTTCATAAGGGCTCCATCCTCATAATCTAATCACCCTCCAAAGACTTCACTCTCCAATACTATCACATTGAGGGCTGCAATGCCAACATAGGAATTTGGGGGAGACAGAACTTTCAGACCACAGTAATCCCTAACCCTCAGAAATAGTGTAAGATCATCATAATTACCAACATTTTAATTATGTGCTAGGTAATTTGTTATGCAGCCATGAGTAACTAATATGGAAAATGAGAAGGAATATGGATTAGACAACTAGTTGTTTGCCCCACAAAGAGGGAATGCTTAAATTGTTTTTCAGAGTTGGAGTGCAAATAAATCTTTGCAGAGTAAATAGTACCTTAGTAAGGTGCATAAGAATAAGTAGTTTGCTAGGCTGAGAAGGAAAGTATGTGGGGAAGTCCTTTCAGATAAGGAAAATTCATGCACAGCTCACTGATCTACAGGCAGGGGTGGGGCAGAACTGCTGCTTCCATCTTGCTTCAGCCTATGGTGGCACCAAAGGCAGGATGGGGTAAAGGCTGATAGGGAAGGGAAGAGTGAGAGAAACTGGAGATGTATGCAAGAATTGAATCTTAAGTAGCCTTGAAACTCTTGATAAGAGCCTTAGTTTTTATCTTACAGGCAGTGAAAGCCATCAAAGGCTTTTAGCAGGGGATAGTCATGATCAGATCACACTGGCTGAAATGCAGAGCATAAAATAGACACAGACCTAGATCATTTAATTGAAGTTTTTGTTTATGTAGCTAGAAGCACACTATTGGACAACGTCATGGCATTTGTACATTAGATTTTGCAGAGATGGTGGGTCTTTTCTGTGAGGTCTAAAAACAACAGAATATGATGCATCCTTCCAACTAAAACACAAGTGGTGTACCAAGGGCTGTGCGCCTGGAGCTGAATCATACGGCTATGGTTTGGACTAGGAATGCCCCCCTCCAGGTCTCCCCAGTGCAGCAAGATTCAGAGGTGGGTCTTTTAGGCAATAATTAGATCATGAGGGCTCTAACCTCATCAGTGGATTAATCCATTTGACAGTTTAATCCATTGATAGCTAAATGGACTCCTGGGAGGTGAGACCCAGTTAGAGAAAGTAAGTCACTAGGGGTGTGCCCTGGTAAGGTTTACTTTTGCCCCAGCCTCTTCCTCCCTCTCTCTTTCTATTGTCTGTCTGTCTCTCTCCCTTTCCAGCCTGCCATGAATTAAACTGCTTTCTCTTGCCACACTCTCTGCCATGATGTTCTGCCTCATCCTGGGCCCAGAGCAATGAAGCTGGTAGAGCATGGACTGAGGCCTCTGAAACCTTGAGGCCAAATAGAGCGTTCTCCCTCTAAGTTGTTCTCATCATGTATTTGGGTCCCAGTGACAAAAAACTGACTAACACATACTCTGCTATTTAGGCCATGCTTTACCACGGAGGGCTTCTAGGCCTCAGAGCTCCTGCCTGCAAGATGTGGGTAATGATGAGGGAACCACGTGGCCCGCTGAGCCCCAGAAATAGCTCACATGAAAGTCCCAGCAAAATGCCTGGCGTGTGGGAGGATGTACCTTCTGAGGACGGTGTCATTCTGCCTGTAGACTCTGTAGTGACAAGACAGTAGTGGGCTGTGTCACCCACTTCACAGGGAGGGAAACTGGAGCAAAGAGTCTGGGTGTCCTGATGGCCAGTTCAGTGCTGCTCTATTCAGAAATGATCCAGAGCCAAGACGGATCATTACACGGTCACTTGTTTTGATGGCAAAAACAAAACACAAGAAACTGCAGTGAAAAACAAAATGGAAAACCAAGAAAAGGGCAAAGGATTACTCCCACCACCAAATGATCTTCAGCTTCCTCTTCCCACTTTCAATCCACAAATCTCCAGTTATTCCTTAGACTGTTCTACCACAAGGTAGCTAATAAAGACAATCAGACTTTTCTGTAAATGATCTCTTTTTACCCTCATTACAGTCCCATGAATAGAAGCAACTGGCACTAGTTTTGTCACATATGTTACAATAGCATTATTTTAATTCAGAAAAATATTGAGAATCTAGCATATGCTGGTTCCTGGTGCATCATGATGAATAAGCAAGGTCTTAGCCCTTGAGAAGTCCAGATTTAACCAGGAAGACAGATCTTGAATAAATGCCTATCATGCTAGGTGACAGGTCCTCCCTATCCTAGAGGGTGAACAATCTGCCCTGAAGAACACTGACAAGGGACTAGTCCTTGGAATGATAACAAGAAGGACACTAGGTCCCCACAGTTACAATGAAGTTTTGAAGAATGAGTAGAAGTTCACCAGAAAGAAGGCATTTGAGACAAAGGGCATTAGCATGAGCAATGCCCAGGAGCACAAATACAGAGGTTGTTTGGGGAATTTAAAGAATTTTGGCATTGCCTGGGTGAAGGGTACATGATCAAGGTTTGGCAAAAGATGAGGTTGGAGAGATAAACTGAGGTCTTGATGCCTCACAAGGGAGGGACGTGAGGCTTAATATTAAAGGCACTGAGGAGCACCTGAAATGTTTGCAAGCACTATTAGACTATGAGAGTTCACTAATACACGTGTGGAAGAGACACCTAACATGGGGTCCCATTTGCCATCACGATCTTATCTTACAAGACTGAGGTTATTCACACAGACTCCCAAGTAGAATGGAGACTATTCATTTTATTGGGGATGGAGTCTGTCCCTTTGGTGAGCCCACTGGAGTCACAGAGGAGACATAACATGAGTAAATTACATGATCAGGAGACATTTAATCTGGGCAGAATCCATTTGGTCCTGAGGATGATTTATCAAAAGAGCAACCCCACTGCCAAGATAAGGGAGTAGAAGGCTCCTGGACTTGATTTACGCCCCCGGCAGAACATTAACGTCATTGCCCTTCTCTCTCCAGCCAGTGCTGCTCCCTGACTTTATAGCTTCCCCATCATCCTGCCAGACTATTTGGAAGAGGAACCTCACCTGTCAGACCACACAACACCCCATGAACAGCACCATCCAAGCAGAAAGGCTGCACAACTTCCACAGAAGTTGTCGTGAGTCCCCACCAATGTGATTTGCAACCCTCACAATGGCCTCATCTAAGGGCCAACTCAGCTGCTCCAGGAGACACTGGGCGCCAGTAGGACTGAAGAAATTATTTATCACCTGCAGCTTCCTGGGTTGCAGGAGGAGGGAGGTCTGGAAAACTCCAAGGTTCCCATGGTTCAAGGAACACCCTACCTAAATATTATTCTGCACTGGGCATTTACAACAGCCTCTGGATTCCAGCTCTGGGCCACCACCATGCACTGGGGGAGGAAGCTCCTGCCATTGCCACCATCCCATCCAGCCCTCTCAGGTGACACAGGACCCTGCCAAGGAGCATACCTATCTCGCTGGCAATGGACTGCCTCACTGCCCCTGAGACACATAAGAATCTTAGGGCAGGACCCTGCGTTGTTTTGTAACTTAAGCACTTTCCACCCAGGTCACATAAGTCAAGGAGGCTTCAATTGTGGAGTCCAAATAGTCCCTATCGCACTGTTATTGTAGCCTCCCATTCTTCCTCTTGATTACTCCACTCGACATAATCTACAGCGCTCAGTGATAAACCTGCTGGCACTCAGTTTATAGGCAAACAATTCCCGTCTCTTTTCAGACACTTATCTTCTCCAGCAGTCAAAGAAAAACTATATATAGTGTCTCTCTGGCGTCTAATCCTCTTTTTTTTTCTTTCTTTCTTTTTTCTTTTTTTTGATACAGGGAAGCATCAAGGTTTCACATTGGGTAAAAGAGCAGAGCTCAGCCTTTTTCTACATCAGAACAAGTGACTGAGTACCTGGGTGGAGCAGGCTGGCAGCACAGTCCAGGTTGAAGGAACAAAAGACCTGAACAAGTGTAGTCAAGGCTGTAGAACGGTCTTGACATTTTCAGTTGGTGATGATCCCAACACACAGACCAGATGTGAAGAAATGGAAATAAAATGGCAGCAAAATGAATTAGCCACCTTTGTCCTTTATAAAAACCCTCAGCACTTCTTGCAGGGCCTGGTGTCACAGTAATGCCATAGGAAGTCTGTGCAGTGTCTTGTTTAGACAGCTCTTTGAGAACATCTGATGGTGTTCCCAGCATGACCCCATAGGCAGGCTAATAACTACTCCCATTTTTAGATGAGAAAAATGGACATGCTGAATGTACTTGGCAAAGGCCTCTGCACTAGTAAGTAAGAAAGAGGGTAAATAGCCCAGGTCTCCAGGTGTTGAATCCACTGTCTTCTCATTGAAGTGTTTGCTCCCCTTGGGCTGCCTCAACACATGTCCGTAAATACCACAAGTACCTGTAGAAAGAAATACAGAAAAGTGGCCCTCACTTCTTTCTACTGCAGTATTTATCATACTGTCTGTTCTCTGTATGGTTATCATTGATGTCTGCTAAAAAAATATTCTTAGCACTTCAGAAGGAAAGCCAAAATTAATTAGAAATTAATGGACTATTTTCTGTGCTCTACATTTAGAGAAAAAAGAAAATCCCCAAAACACAAGTTGATAAAAGGACTTTATTAAGATTATGCCCCAAGATCAATTCCCAAACCTACATGGCTAGTTGGGCTGCTGGGAGTAGAGTATTCCACTCGCTGTTCTTTGCCTACTAAAACAGACAAGATAGATGCTGTTAGGCAAAACTGCACCAAGAATTAAAAATTAAAAGGGGATCAGTTACCATAAAGTTAAAAGAAAAGAGCTCCCCATTTCTTGAAGATTTCACATAACTATGGTTTTTCTCTACAAGATTTTAAAAGGCTTTAAAGTACTTTTCAGAACAAAGTACAGTGTCTGTGGCTATAAAAGAGCATCTTCTGTAGGCTTTAAATAAATTTTTAAAGACCCATTCTTTATTCCAAATTCCACATCAAATTCCTCCTCTACTATGGTGGTGCATGCCTGTAATCCCAGCGACTCAGGAGTGTGAGGCAGGAGGATGGCAAGTTCAAGGACAGTCTCAGCAACTAAGCCTTCTGGCTCAAAATAGAAAATAAAAAGGGCTGGGAGTGTGGCTTGGTGGTAAAGCACCCCTGGGTTCAATCCCCAGTACAAAAAAAAAAAAAAAAAAATTCTCCATCAGAAATGCTATGACAATAAATTGTTCCTGTTCATACTTCTAGTTCTGGTCACGTACATTTCTAACAGGACATCTGTAACTGCAGCACTTCTTGAGTGTACTGTTCTGGAAAGCTCTGTGTGGTTTAGGTCCAGGAAGGAAGGAGTGCAGGCAAACTGGAGGAAAATTCCAGACATGCAGGGCCCAGAGAGTGTTTGTCAGATACGAGGCAGAACCACAAGAGGCTCAGAGTGTGGAAGGAAAGCTGTCTGACCAAAACAGGCAAAAAAAAAAAAGACTGTACCGAGGCAGAAAGGCCCCTGTCCTCGTGGGTGATAGGAGTGGAGGTGAAGGTGGCCCTTGCAGCAGAAACACAGGCTCTGCTCTGCCCTTGTGGAGCTCATGGTCCCACTATCAAAGCGATAAACACCGTGCACATAAGCTAAGAATTTACAAGGCCTTGGGGCAGTTAGAAGTGTCTGATGGTGTAGTTCAGGCAAGGTTTCATATTGAGAGTGACACCTGAGTGAAGATTTAAAGGACTTTTCTAGCTAAAGAAGGGTTGGGAGCACTCCAGCTTGAAGGAATAGCTTGATCAAAGTTAAGGAGATTGTAATGGGTAGAATGGTGTGCACCCCCCACGCCAATTTGGAAAAAGTGTCTTGGCAGATGTCATTGAGTTAAGGACTCAAGATGAGGACACCCTAGATAAACCAGATGGGTTCTAAGCCAATAACAAGTGTCACCCAGAACAGGAGAAGACGTATGCAGATGGAGGAGCCCATAGAACCTGAAAGTCAAAGAAGGCTTCTGACCTAGGGCCAGGTAAGGGAATGCCTCGATTTTGAACTTCTGGCTCCACAATTGTGAGCCACCAAGCTTGTGGTGATTTGTTACAGCAGTCACAGGGAACTAACAGAGCTGTGGAAGGAGCACCAGTCCAGGGTGTTTGTAACCAGATCTCGTCCTTACCCTTCTCCTGCCCTGCTCTGTGACAGGGGTTGACCCTGCAAGCTGTGTCTCCTAGACTCCCCTGGTGTCCGACAGGCTCAAGGAATGGGAAGCCCTGCCAGGGGCAGAGGTGGAAAGGAAGCGGGCACTCAGGTCCCAGCTTCCCTCCTCCAGAGACATCTCCAGCTCTATCTATGTTTCCTCCTAGCTCTGCTCCCACCAAAGAAGATCACTGTGATTCCAGACTCCCCTGAGTGCTCCCAGAGCACCACCACCCCCTCCCCACTCTAAGAGTCACAGAACTGGGGATAATGACCAGTATTAAGTGCAGGGAGTGTTGGGGAGGGAAGGGAAATCAGCTTGGGTCAGTAAGTTGGTGCCACATTGGGATGGACCAACACCAAAGGGCATCCAGGAAAGGCTCCAGGACCCTGCAGCAGGCAAACATCAATGGAAGCCACAAACTCTCATCTGACTGGACATTGCTTGGTACCCAGCCTAGTGACCACGAAGGCTTCCGATATTTCTTGAGAGGGACGGTATTAGTTTGTTAGGCTGCCACAACAAAGCACCAGACTATGTGACAATAGAAATATATTTTCTTGCAGTGCTGGAGGCTAGAAGTCTGACATTGGGGTGTTGATTTTTTCCGAGGAAAGCCTGGGCTCTTCTGGGGCCTCTCTCCTTGTCTGGTAGATGGGCCTCTTCTCCCTGTGTCTTCCCATGGTCTTTCCCTCTGTCTGTGTCCAAGTATTAAGAACCCTAGTTACATTGAATTAGCGATCATCCCAATGAAGTCATTACCACCTTTGAGACCTATCTCCCAATACAGTCCCATTTCTAGGTCCCAGGGGTTAGGACTTCACATATGAATTCTGGGAACAAAATTCAGCTGATAACAAGGACTTAGGCGTCAGTAGCAGACTGAGAGACAATATAATCATGGTATATCCATTGGGAATCAGACACAACCAGCAGATCTTAAGTAAGAAACAAAAGTCTCCAGTGGACTCCAGGTACCTGGAGGGGTGCCAGGTTAAGGCCACAGGTGGTGGCTAGAAGCCAGCACCCATGCCCAGCAGAAGAGACCAGGGCAGGGGGAAAGGAAGACATTCTTTTTTTAAAGGCTATTTTAAAAATTTTTTAGTCGTAGATGGACACAATTCCTTTATTCCTTTATTTATTTATGTGTATGTGGTGCTGAGAATGAACCCAGTGCCTCACATATGCTAGGCAAGCGCTCTACCACTGAGCCACAACCCCAGCCCCAAAGGAAGACAGCTTATAGCAGACAGAACAACTCTCCTAAGAGCATGTGAGAAACCCCAAGGACTTCCAGAAGGCTTAAGCTGAAGGTTCTAGTGCTGGCAAGGAAGAGGTGACAAAGGTTTGCATTATTAGTGGAACTGGTCATGTCCCCAAGTTGATGAAATCTATAAAAAGTAAAAGTCTATGCATGTTGAAAGGAATTAAGTTCTTCCCACGGCCATTCCTCCCCACACAACACAAACACACAGATGGTATCTGGTCTCCGTTACATCATGTCCCTGTAGAGGTGACAGAAAAGACCAGAGCCTTCCAACAGTCATGGTAAGTAAAGGAAAAATCCAGTGGAGGCGGCAAGGACTTGACTGGGCTCCATTCAATCAGAACAGCTAGGCTTGTGTGTTGGCCACATACAGCCCCAGGCCGCCCAGGCGGCAGCTCGAGGACCATAAGCTTATGTCCCAGGGAGTCATATACACGTGCTTCTGCAGATGAGCCACAATTTATTAATATGAGACTCTGCAGGGTGTACCGCAATAAATTGTAATTCGTGAAATTTATAAACTGAGATAGCACTAGTGAGAGGTCCTGTGAATTGTAATTCTCTGGACCTGACAAATGAACTGCTTTGAGCAGCGACAGCTTCGGCAGAGTGAGAGAAATAAATCAGCCGACTGAGCTGTGGTAAGAAAGCAAACAGTTTTATTGGTCTACGGATCTGGAGAAATGTTGATTAAGTCAGATTTGGAATCCCCCCACGGTTGTTTTACAAGCTGCTTAATCTCAGGGACCCCCCCAGGCCTCCCCATGTTACCACAATCTCCCAGGAAGAATGGGAAGTGAGTTACACCGCATCTGGGAGAGGAAACCGAAATATGTTTTTATGGTCCTGGAAAAAGGTGAGTCTGACCATTCAAGGAAGCTCCTATGTGCCAAGGTCTACATCGGAGGAAAATTTTATGGAAGGGTTTCCACAAGGTTGATAACCTCTCAGGCTCCTTGGTGGAAAGAACGAAAAATACCTTGAGTGGAACCCACTACATGAGAACATATTTAGAATAAATGGAACTGATCAGAGGTTAGCTTTTGAATTCACAGAGTTTGGACTTACTTGGCAAGTCAAGAGTAAAGACAAGAATGCAGAGGCAATGTTCAAACAACAGATGCTAGGACAAACTGCTTTTAATTACATTATGTCCTAAGAGGACTCATTTGCTATCAAATAACTAATGTGCTAATTACACTCTCATTTGTTCCTTGAAGCAGGTCCCCAAAAGACTTCGTTCTAGGAAACAGTTTGATTTCACCGAGTAGTTTTGTTTATTTTAAAATACAGCCTTCAAATTCAAGATGTCAGGTATTCAAGATTTGTCTACCCTCCAGTTGTTCTGGATTACCAGGCAGAAACAGTTAGATTCTGACAGCAGGAGAGGGCTAGCAACTCCAGAGAAGGGAAGATTAGGGAACCAAACACTGGTTAGTTATCTATATACCAAGTAGTACTCTAGTATGGGCTCATTTTAGAGAGGATACTGAGACTGAGACGTTCATTAACTTGCCCCAGTCACACAGCAACAATTAGAAAAGTCAGGAATTAAGTGACAAATAAGTTCATACCCTTTCCAGTATCTCATGTAACTTCCCAAAATTGAGGACCCTAGAGTCTCCCACTTGAGAACATTCTCTGCCTATCCACAGTCTCTTGTTTTACCTGCAGATACAGATCTGGTCAGGGCCGGGACTAGATCACTGCCTGCCTTATTCTTCACCATCTCTATGGAGGGAACCTTCATCTCCTCCCCCAGGCAAAAAGCACAGGAAACCCAGTTCATCCCACCCAAGTGGCAGGGCTGCCAGTGCTTCAACAGTGAGGGCAGGTCTTCTGGCAAAACACCTCATGCCCCCCATGAAGCAGAGGCTGCCTGGAGTTTCCAGTTTCAGGAACTGGATGCCCTAAAACGGAGAAAAGCAGGTCAGAGCAGTGCTGCGGTGCATACCCAAACAATTTGTAGCAGCCACAGGAAACTTCCGAAATGTCTTTCCCAGAAGCTCTGGCTCCAACAGGAGCTGGAGCATGTTTGTGTGGCTGCAGGGCACCGGCAGCAGCTCTCGGGCTGTCCTGGCTCCCTGCGGCAACAGGAGCAAGACCTTCAGGGGGTCGGGCATATAAACCACAGTAATGAAATCTGACTTCAAAAACACAAATCCTGGGGACATCCCGTCCCAAGCACACCGTGTCCAGGCTGATCACCTAGATTCCTATTACCTGAGGTGGAGGCAGGGCATGGAGGGGAGCCTCGGTGTCACTGCTTGTGGGAAGAGACCAAGTTCACCTGCCCTCCCTCTTCACTACGGAGGCTCACATCTGGCCAGCTGTGGGGGCTCCTGCCTGAGGGTTCTCCAATCAACCCTGGGGGGATCATGCTCACTTACTTCTTCCCCCGCTCCCAAAATCTTTCTTGCTTCCTCTTAGGCCAGAGCAGCCCTTGAATGAGGATACGAACTTCCCAGGGGTCCTGTTACAGTGCAGATTGTGATTCAGTCAGTCTGGGGTGAGGACCAGGTTTCTGCATTTCTAACAAAGCTGACAAGTCCAAGGATGCTGTTGGTCCTTAGAGCACACTGCCAGGGGCAAAGGCAAGAGGATCTGTCCTGGATTCCTAAGGCTGGTGTGGAAAACTCCATGCTGCCTCCCCCAGATGACTCTTTCAACCTGTCTATCTCCTCCCCACTGGTGCTGGCTCTGCAGACATCATCCTCACCCCTGGCAGCCAGCCGGAAGGCACACACACCCCTAGCTCATCCCCATGGGGCTCCTGTGTCTGCCATTTCCCCTGCCCACAACTGGATCCTCTTCTGTTGCTGGAATCATACCTCCCACAAGTCCCAGCCTATAAAGTCCATTGTCTTTCTGACTGAAAGAGCTGCATTCCAGAGTGTGGTGCACACAGGGAACAAGCTCAGCTTTCTCAGGAAGTGTCCAACCCAGACAAAGGCAGATCTGGACCACCTCCCTCTCAGTGGAGCATGCCCCAGAGAGCGGCTCTGGTGGGAACTGCACTCCATGATGGAAGGGCAGTCACTAAAAATTAGGATGTGTGACTATTGGGGACTGAGCGCTCTTGCTACCATTACATGACTGAGACAATCTGGTGCAGGTTGAGTTCC
This sequence comes from Sciurus vulgaris, assembly GCF_902686455.1. NCBI lineage: Eukaryota > Metazoa > Chordata > Mammalia > Rodentia > Sciuridae > Sciurus > Sciurus vulgaris. The sequence goes on along the minus strand of NC_136468.1, from coordinate 94,283,779 downwards.
ATTTTCCTTCTTTAGCTTGATGAGGCCAAATGCTAGTTAACAAAAAGTGGATCCTGTACTTTCTATACAAATACTTTGAACAGTCTGATATTGAGGAGGGAAATGACTGAATGACTCTTAGCCAGGCTTTGTTTCAATTTAAAATGTTCAAAAGTGCCTGTTCTGACAAAGACTCTTAAGAAGGCCTATCTGGGACACTCCTTAGCCTTCCTGTTTTATGCCAGACCATGAAACTCCAGCCAAGCTTTTCTGGTTAAAGAACATTTTCTGATCCTGACATCTCACTGACTGTGGAAATTATTGGGAACTGGAATGAAAATTTCCATCTTATCTGCCCCTCTGTTATTTTGCAGAAAAGGGTGTGTGTTATCAGCTTGCATGGGGTTGAGGGGAGGCGTCAGCCCTGCAGAGAGCTCAGTGGATTTTCTCTTCCCCAGCTTCACTGTCAGTTGTTTTGCGGGAAATGGGTAACCGGATCTTAGAATCCCTGGATGTGCAGAGATAACATTGACTATAGGCAATTCTATTTACTGATAAAAATAATATATAGTTTTCAAATAGTCCCATAATGAATCACTTCTAAGTAGTCAGAAATACATTTCCTGTAATTATTCTTGGAAACTGGAATTAATAATTTTATAAAATTACTCCCCTCACTAAGGTAGTCCTGTGGAATGCACACAAAATTAGCAATGTCTTATACTTGCCACAAGTCTTTGGACCCCCAAGATATTAATTCAAGTTCGGAGCATATTCTCTCATAAGAAATGTGTTCTGCTTCTAGTGTCTCTTCCTGAAAGTACAAAGAACAACATAAGAGCAAGAAGAAGACAAAAATCTGTGATCAGATTTCCAGGAGGCCAGAGCATTGGCTGTTAATCCATCCCCCTCTTTGGCAAAGGCAAACATTACAGGTCACTGATGGATGGAGCCAAAGCCTAATCTAAACACTCAGCAAAGCTGCAGGATCTTGAAGAAGGAGAAAAAAAAAAAAAAATCAAGAGACCTAGTTGCCACACTTTCTGCTCTGCCACTCAATAGCTCTGTAACTCTGGGTAAATCTCTTAAGCAATCTGAACCTCAGCTTCCTTATGTGGAAAATGGGGTTAAGGCTTCCCCACCTCCCTTGCAAGATGATTGTGGAGGTCAGATTAGATTAGATCATCCCTGAGCAAGTGCCTTCCAAATTTGCAAAGAGATGAACACTCTGTGATTGGCAGACTGTACCTTTTGCTAGTTCTGAGGTTCAGCGAAGGAGTTCTGACCTCTGCCTACTCTAGTTACCTTGTGGGGGGAAAGTAGGGAAAAGAAAGGCAACAGATATTTCAGAGACCAGAATCTTATCTAATTTTGCATGTGATTCTTTAAATCTCTTCCCTGCATTTCCCTCAGTCAGTCCCCAAATTCTCCAACCCTATCTTATCACTCTTCCCAGTAACTGAATTAGTTAATTCCAGTTAACTCAGATAACCTATCTTTTCCCCACCCCCAGGAAAGAGAGGCCACCATTGTGTTTCTGAAGGCAGATTGCCAATTATCTTTTCCAAAAAATAGAAAAAGAGATAGTGTGGTTACAGATAGGAACCTGTAGAGGACTCCAGGACCTCCAGCAGAACTGGAAGGGGTGGAGACCTGTGCTTCCAGGTGTTCAAGTTCAACCTCCCTGGCAACCTTCTGGGAAATCGGCAGGGCCTAGGGGAGAAAGTGCAGCTGTGGCAGAGTTTTGCCAAGAAATGGAAGAGCACATCAGTGGTCAACCATGAGGACCAAAGACGAGAGTGCCCCACATGAACATTCCAGATGAATGGACACAGAACCTGAAAGGAAGGGGATGTTCCAGGAGGGCTTGACACGGAATTTCCCACTGCCTTGGCAAGATGGCTATAAAAGCATATCAAATTTAATTTAAAGTAATAAAAGAAATGTGGCATTTCTTGTGCCCTATCATGTGGTGTAGAATTCACATGTCTGATACCTTTCTGGGACATTCTGGCAGATAAATCTGCTTTCTTTGGATGCTCCAGAAGTTTGGAAGAAACGGTTTTAAAGATCAGCACAAGATCTTTCTGAAATTACCTTCCGTTCCCACCCGCAGTGAGAATTTACCCTGGGAAATACCAACGCAGCAAATATTTCCTCTATAACCCGAAACTCAAGCCACGGAGGGCCTACTCCCACTTCACCCACAGCAAACCTTGAGTAGAAAAGAATGTTTTATCTTTTTAATATCCAAAAAGTAACACACCATAAACACATCAAGAAATAAATACAAAACTTTATGACTAGCAAACATTGTCCATGGTAACCAGGCGAGAACTAAGGTTGAACCATTCCACCAAGGAAGGTTCCGGATTTTAGAAATAGAGATGTTATTGTCCTTATTTTACCCTAAGAAAATTGAGGCCCATAGGTGTTAACTAACTTGCTATAGATATCAAGCTATTAAGTAGCAGAGCTGGAGTTGGAATCCAACTCTGTTCTATTCCACGGGGTTGCAGAATCCCAGTTATCTGGTACTCTCAGCAGCTGGGAGAGATATAGAGAGAGATGAACTCCTGAAGGCAGACTATGGAACCCAGATTTGAAGTGTAACCATTACCATATTTGTTTAACTCTAGAAGGAGAAACTGTGAGCTTCCAGAGGCGTTCTTTGAGCTTCAGCTGAAATGTGCCCATTGGCTGGTTTAATGTGATAATCAGGGTGGGGGCCCTGGTGACAGGCTATGATGTACTGGCTGTTGTTCTGCACTTTGATGTTCCTTGGAATTTGTCAAAATTTCACTTCAACACTCCCCAAAGTACCATGGCGTCATCTGTCCCACTCTCTGTCTGCAGGAGCAAATGGCAGGGGAGTGGCAGCACTTAAGGTCAACATCAGGTCAGAAAGTGGCAGACCTTTCCTGAGGACAGCAGGCAGCAGCAGCTCCCGGAGCTTACCACCTCACACCCAAGGGATTCTGGTCTTTGGGGGATAAAATTCTGTGTTGTCACTAAGTGAAGGGAAAATGCAGATCACTCCAGTCTCAGCTCAGTCACAGGGCTTCTGGGAAAGGAATCATCTTCCCCAGCCTTAGTCAGGGGGGTTGAGCTGGTAAGGAAGGTAGGCAGAGGGTTCAGCAAATGAGGGGTGGTGGGGGCAGAGCTGGTCGCCTCAGCATGCACCCTCCCAGGGATGGGCCACCAGCAGCACTGCCCTCCCATCCCTTTGGCAACGGTGGTCACAAAGGCAGGAGTAGGCAGGAAGGCGTTCTGGGAAGGCGAGCTGATGCTCAGGCTCCAGGGGCCAGATGAGTCACCCCAGGGTCTGGCCAGCTGGAGAGCAGTCCATGCCGCCTGTTTCCCAAGGCTGGTCTAGGCAACATGAAGATTTTGGAACGCTGCTGGCACCCAGCACTGGGGATTTGTAGAGGCCTCTCGGAGCAGCTGATATCCAAAGGGTCACCCTGTCCTAGAGACAAGGAATGGCAATGTATGGGGCAAGGAGTTAAGGGAGACAGTGGTTGCCTAGAAACCCCATCAAGCTACTGAGCTATTAGATTGCCTCAGATTGACCTCTTGATGGGACTGGATCTACCCAAACAGGGTCTCAGGGGACTCCTATTACTATGACATTAGAATCACTTTTCTAATCCTCCTAGCACAAGATGACATCTCCTCTTTTGAGATTCCAACTCTCAAGAGATCAACAATGATGACAAAAAGCCGTATGTCTTAGCTCATTCAGGCTGCTATAACAAAATACCATAAATCAGGTGGCTTATCATCAGAACTTTACTGCTCACAGTTCAAGATCAAAGCATCAGCAGATTCTGTGCCTGGTGAGGGCCCAAGTTCTGGCTCCTAGATGACGCCTTTATGCTGTGTCCTGGCATGGCAGGAGGGATGAGGTACCTCTCCAGGTCTCTTATAGTAGCACTAATCCATTCCCTAAAACCCCACCTCCCAATATTATCAGTTTGGATGTTAGGATTTCAACATGGATTTTTGTAGGGACATAAACATTTGGTCCATTGCACCATGTAACTCTTCACTTTAGTTCTCTACACCTTAATTTCCAGATCTATAACCTGAGATTGGCAATTTCCTAGCTCAGAGAGTTGTTCTGAGAGCTAATGTGATCTTGTACATTGAATGTTGATGCACAGCTCCAGGCATAGAAGTGCCTCAAGAGATGTTAATTGCTTCCCTTCTTCCCTGGATCCACTGTCACATCTTTCAAATGTCCAAACTGAAATGAACATGATTTTGCAACAACTTAAATGTAAGAGAACACCTGGTATTGTAGTGTTATCAACAAAGCAAAGACAGGGACTCGACATGGTCCTAGAAACAGCAGACTGTTGCTCAAACTTTTATTGAGAGAAGACACTTTCCAGTCCTCAGACTGGGGGCAGAAAATCATGTTGGTCCCATATGAAGGGCGTCTAGCTGGTGAGACTGACAGTCACTATGACTTGTAAAGGCAAAGATTTAAACTCTGAGGTTTGGACAGTCCAGACACAGATTTGCAGAGAGGCCTCCAAAGAGAGAAACCATCAATTTCCCTTCTGTCTCAGCTTGAAGGAGAAGATTCTTTGGACCAGAAAGGGCCACTTCTTGTTACAAACCAATGATTTCTGACAGGGAAGTGGCTTGAAGGGTCACTTGGGCTTAACTACTGGGAAATAATTCCAGAAAGGGGCCATGGACATCGAGACAGTTTGGCTCCTGGTGCTGAGAAGGTGACGTCAGCCATGCAGATAAATTCCAAAGAATCTATCACCCCTCAAACAATGTTTTACTAGCTTGTAAAATGTTCCTGAGCTCTTTCCATCCTGAAAACTTCTGGGGGCTGTCCAGGGCATCCTGGAAAATTACAAGAGGGTATATTTCCAATTCTTCCTCACCCAGAGCCTAATTTCTTTTTGACTTAGTCTAATTTCTTTCTATTCTATGAATCATTGTTAAGTGGGAAAACTTGTTCCAGCACTAATGTTGAAGGCTATGCAGAGAGCACAAAAAAATTACCAAACTCTACGTTTTGAAAAGAAAACATGCCAGTGTTGGATAATGGCCACAGCATTGAAGTTATTACAATCTGTCTTTCTGAGTTCTAAGTCATTTGTCAAAATGACTGAGATAAAGACAGATCAGATGTAATCTGCTTATGGATATCCAGCTGTGGAATCAGTCCCCACAGTCATGTCACCTTGTGCCTAGACCTCCTTGACATAGTTTGCAGAATACAAAGTGAGATTCAAGAGATCAAACACAAGTAGAGGCAGAAGGGTCCAAAGACAGCAGGAGTTTCCTTGATCATCAAACCCCCAGTGTCTTTTAGGGCGCTCTTTGAGAGAAGAGAGATTTCCATAAGACAGAGGGAACCAGTCAAATCCAAGTGAACATTTGCTACCAGCCATGAATCCTTTATAGAGAATGCAATCTGCTTTAACAAAGAGCATTTTAAAATACATAACATCTCACTTGCTGCTGACAACAAAGCTGTAATGACAGTCTTATTATTGCCATTTGCCAGACAAGGAACCAGAAGCTTGTGGAAGTTACTGTGCCCAGTGTCATGCAGCTAATAAGCAATAAAACCAGACCACCCAACAACCCAGCTTTTCTGAATCCAAGTTCAGTGCTCTTTATCTTATGTTTTCAGAAGTTCTTACACAGATGAGTTAACCAGAGCTGTATCACTGGACAACAAGGGAAACATTTGTCAAAGAGGGTCTAAACATGCACTAGGGGAACGGATTTTTAAGGAGTGTTCTACTCAAAAACTCCCCAAACTAATCATATGTGATGCAAATGGCAAGGGGTCCCTGGGTAGGAATCACCCAAGGAGACTATATCAGGCCAGTGAACCCCTTCAGGCTTTCTAGAATAGTCTTGTCTTCACTCTAGTGTAGGCCCAGGTATCTAATGGGACCTTGGATCCCAGAGCCATGTGGGAAGCCCTGAGTAATTCAGGCATCCCCAGTCCTGGGCTCTGGTCCAAAGGGGCACAAACCTAGGCCCCATGCTCTCCCAGGACTATTTAGAGAGACCCAGACTCCTTCTCTCTATCACAACTGCTGGGCAACAGGAGGTGAAGTAGGGACAAGACAACATCCCCAGGTGTTGACTCCAGTTTAGGCTCAGCCTTGGGAGCCCAGGCCACAGCAAAATGGCTTGTCCTGGCCAACACAATCATAAGCACAGAGGATCACACCCCAGGCTAAAAAGGCGGAAAACCAGTAGGCAAGGAAACCGTTTTGTCATCCAAGGACAATAAAGTTTATGTATTCCCAGATGTGGGTCCTCCCACTTAATCAAAGCTGAGGCCCATTCCAGTGAAAAGAGCTTTTCTCCAGTGAAATGGGTAGGCAGCTTTTTGGGGGCTAAATTTAGACTTCACCCACAGGGGAAGGGCTCCAATTCTTCAAGGCTGCAGACAGAACAAGCCAAGGGTTCAGTGTCCCGGCTGGCTGTGGCCAGGTCCAGAGCCAAGCCGGCAGGATTCTGAAATGCTCCTCGCCCTGGAGTGTGGGCCATGCAGTCCCTGGGGCTGGGCTCTGCCCCAGGCTGGATCACATCTTGGATGGTGTGCTGCTTTGGTCACTCTGGAGTGCGTCATCGCTATTCTCTGACTCCTCCAAGAAGTACTCACTCAACAACCACTACTCCAAAGACCAGGGTTCAACATTACAGAGAATACAAGATGCCAGGAGGCTAAGCCTCTGTCCCCAAGAACATCTTAAAGAACCCATGATTGAGAGGGCAATGCTTGGCAAAATGACCAAATTAATACATGGGAGGATACAGTTCCTAAGTCGGGAGAGTGAATTACCCACTGTCATGTAGGACATCAGTGGGAAAGTTATGGATTTTGGGACCTTCCCCCCATCTAAAACCTGCAATGTCCTCATTCTACATCAAGACTTTTTCTAAGTGACCCTGATGTAAGCCTGATAGAATATTGGGAGGTGTGCCCTGTCCTGGGAAAAAATAAGTATAGTCCCTACCCAAGAAAAAGCCAGCAAGTCTGGTTTCTTTCTCTGCTTGGCCAAGTGAGAGGGAAGATTGGAGGCATCTGGTATTTTCTCAAAAGTACTCGACACTCAAGGCTTCTCATTCTCACTGTCAGGAAGTGAGTGCCAGCAGCCCCCAGCAGTGGTCACCAATTCATTACTGTCACATCTAATCACAACTTACACCAGAAAGGGCTGGCAAGACTTGGAGAGGGAGTAATAACAACCAAAATTAACCTTATCCTTCTCATTTGGTGCTCCTATAGATTGAGATCCCAGTCTTCTTAGGAATTGAAACAAGATGCGAAACTCGCCCCCTGAAAAGTGAAGCATACACAGCTCCAAAGTCACCTGCTTAGAAGTCTCCCACAGAGCTAAACACTATCTCCACTGGGCTCTTCTGGCCCAGTGCCCTCAGTTATAGCACTTCCTGCTCTGTGGGGTCATTAATGGTTTGCATTAATGGTTTGAGAACTACTCAGAGGAGGGATCCTGGTCTTAATTAATTTTAGATCTCTAATTCCTAGCAGATAATACATCTTCTATAGATGTTAAGTGGAAGAATGAATGATATTTGAGTGAATGAATGATACTCAAATATATATAAATAGTCTTATTTAAGTATCTTGGTGACTTCCTTAATAAAAGGGACTGGTATGAAGCCTAGGTTAATTATTCCATAAAAAAGAAGAGGTATGGAAGGACCACCTAGCCACCCCTCTCCACTCTATGATGGGCTAAACCCCATCCTCTCTATGGTTAGTGGGTCCTGGCTAATGTTTAACTCCAACTGGTTCTAAGTAGAAAGAACTGGGCTACAGCAATATATCAAAGACCCAGCTGCCTTCATTATTTGGAGAAAGGGTCCTTGGCAACTTCCCAGTCTGCACAAGGGCAGTTCCTGGGTAGTAGTAGATACACTCAGGAGGTCCATTTCTTTTAAGGAACCCTCCCCGCTGAATCCTAATACGAAGAAGACACAATGAATATCCCATAAACAGAGACATAAGTCTGGCTGTAAGTAGAATTCACAGATAATTTATTCAAGCACAAGCAATTACTCTATCCTCTAATGTTAGTGTCAAACATGGAATTCAAAAGAGAAGCATGCTGGTGTCATCATCCCTGAACCAAATTTTGCTCTGCATCTCACTCAACCAACCAGAAAGAAAGGCCAAGAATGCAAATCCTACTAAAAAATAAATAAATAAACGAATACCTTCCCTGAAGCCAGACACCTCTAAAATGGTCCTTGGGCTACTAGGCAATGTATCAAACAAGAACAGCAGGAGAATGCTGAATGGAAGGATGACTAGGGTGGCCCCTTGTTCCCTGTGCAAGTAAATAAATATAAGTGATCGTAAGTTGTCATGTGTTTTTCAGCTTGATGTTTAGACTTGGGACTCAGCAGGTAGGAACTGTTGCCCTCTACTGGATGGAATGTCACAAGACCACCATGATTTCATGTTTGCAGTTGCCTGGATGCTCTTCCTTTCCCAGGGTGTAGATGATTGTGATGGTAGTGATGGGACTGTCCATGGAGGAAGAGAAGGGGAAAAAGGAGAGAGAAATGGAAGACAGACATGACAATGTGGAGAACCTCTAAGGTATATATGGAGGGTACTTTTGGGTCTTATAAAGTATATTCACATAAATTGAATTACCCTAGTCTCACAATTATCCTGGGAGGGAGGTGGGTTACAAATCAGATGACTTTGGCAAAGAAATAAAATCCCTTGCCTATGGTTTCAAACCAGTATGAAGCAGAGATGAGATTCTGACTGACTTTCTAAATCCAAGTCCTGGAATGGTTTCCCTTCTCTTATTTGGTCGGTTTTATTTATATTTACTTAAATCTAGCTCTGGGGGGGAGAATTTTTAAAATTCTCTTTTATGCATCAAAGGTATAATTAATTCATGCATTCATACACAGACATTTATCATGCACCTGTTCTATGACTGGTTCTCACACTGTAAACTAAGGAACAGCAGAGGACAAGACCACGACCGGCTCTGCAAACTGCCTCTCCATGGGCAGTCAAAACCAAGGGAAAACATCAATAAGGATTATGATCTCAGAGAGTGACAAGTGTTTGGGAAGCCAGGAACAAGTTGAAAATTAACAATGACCCCCAAAGTGAGCATGAGTTTGGCAGATGATTAATTAGCATCGCTAGAATTTTTCAGAAAAAAAAATAGCATTTAAAGAAAAGACCAGCCTTGTTTTCCCAAATACAAGCTCAAAAAATCATTGGTAGATCTCAGAAGGGTGAGCTGGGAGTGGTGGCTTGCCCAGACACTCCTTTAAGAAACCCCTGAAGAGCACAAGGCCCTGAGTTCGATCCCCAGTGTCAAAGATTAAGAAAGATCCTATCACAAAGATTGAGAGAGCCTTACATCTAAAACATCTGCATGACGGTTACTATTCTACCAGTTACGTGGTTTCAAGAGCTTTGTTTAGAATATCCAAGCTTGGAAACAACCCAGATCCCCTTCAACCAGCAAATGGCAAATACAAATTGTGGTGCATCTGTATATTCAGCAACAAACTATGGATTCATGCAGCTTGAGTAAATATCAAGGGCATTCTGCTGAATCCAAAGAGTCAATCTCAAAAGGCTTCACGCTGAAGGACTCCAATACAACATTATGGACACAGAGGACAGTAACTGGTTGCCTGTGGATAGGAAGGAGATGGAAGATGTTATGACTACAAGGTGGTTCCATGTGGTGATAGAGCATTCCAGAACCCACACGTCATAGTTGTTATATGAATCTGTACATGTGATAAAACAGCACAGAATTATACACAAAAACATATCCAAAAATGAGTACAGGTGAAAATTGTTGAAATATGAGTAGGATCTATAATCATTTGATAGTTTTGAGTCAATGTTCTTGCTTCATAATGTAAAAGACAATTGTTGGGGGAAAGCAGGGTGATAAGGACACAGGACCTCTCTGCACCATTGTTGGAAATCATTGCCACCTTAATTATTTAAAAATAAAGAGAAAGAAACCAAAGGTGGGGGAGGAAGAGGAGGAGGAGACAGAAAAGAACCCACCACTAAGAGACTCTCCTGGCACCCTGAAAGATGGGTGTCCTGAGGTCCTGTCTTTGGAGGCTTGTGTGGTAGGAAAGAATCTGACAATGACAAGGACTCCGCGTGGGTAGGAAGCAGTTCGTTCCTTTACAGTTGTAGGAAATGTACATGGAAAAAAGCAGGATCCCAATGGACACTGAGTTTTCAGATCAAACAGGAAACGCAGCCTGGAAAACTCACCCCATCGACACCAGGCCTGACAGCCCTGCGCTGGAGAAGGAAGAGCGTGAGGCAGCGCGTGCGTGCCTGCGTGCGTGCCTGCGTGCGTGGGGCTGAGAGGTCCTTCTCCCTTTGGTTGCAGCAGTGCACTGTGTGTTCATAAGGACCAAAGTCGGGCAGCAGCCGGGGCGCCCACTCACAGCTGTCGGGGCTCTGCGGTTGGCGTCAGGGAGCTTGGAAGGCTTTGGTGGCCCAAGTGGCAGCCACTCCCAGGGCTGGGGGCACAGCAGGAAAAAGGATGCCCGTGGAAAGGGCATGCACTTGGGAACTTGGGAGGCACAGAGGAAAGCGAATGGTGGGGACTAGTGCTGAGCTGCATGTGGGGGCAGCACATCTCGGTGGGCATTCAGTCTGCTCTGAAGATATTTTTATTTTAAATAGAAGGATTGGAGAGATGGGGCTCAGGGCTATTCCAGCCCTAACCTTCTGCCTTTCCATGAGTCATCTAAGCGGATCTAGTCGCTGTGATTCAGCATCTACTTGTGCTCTTTGCTCTCAGTTTCCTGGCAGCCAAAGTGAAATCACCTATCTTTTGTGCCAAGTACTTGACACTCATCACAGACAGCTTGTATTATTGACTATGGTTTTATTTGAGTATCTTGTCTCACAACAAAATTACAAGTTCCTCCTGAGGTCATAATGGACTATTATTTGTAACCCTCGGTGCCTTTCACGGGCATACTTGCAGAGTTTAATTGAACAGAATTCAATGACTAAAAAATTAAAAGTCCCAGTTGAAAATATTGATAGATTGGACCATTTGACCATATAAAATGTTAAAAGCTTTGCATAGCAGAAAGCACCACAAAGGCAAACAATTAATGGTAAATTGGACAACATATTTGAAAAATATATGGAAGATAAAGAGAACAGTTCAAACATGAATAATGCACAAAGCCAATCAACACGCGGCCATAAACATATGGAAAGATATTCCATCCCAAAGACTTGCCAAAGACATGAAAGGTTAAATCCTGGCATGCTGATTTTTTTGTTTGTTTGTTTTTGTTTCCATCTATTGGATCAGCAAAAATAAAAAATCAGAATATTGAATGTTGGTGGTGACATGGAGAAATGGACATTCTCACACCCTCCTAGAGGGCCCACTGTTGGTAACGGTGGAGATGTAGTCATAGATGGTGGATAGCAAGAGTCTTTAAAATGTGCCCAAATCTCTTAGAGATTTATCTTTAAAACCAGAATCAGAGAACAAGGAAACATGCACAAGAATAGTCATTGCAGAATTGCTTGTAGGAGTGTTAATTTGGAAACAAACTAATTGTCCATTAATAGAGGAATGGGTAGATAGCAGTGTTTGTATTTAATGAAATATTATACTGTAATTAAAGCTCTAAAATGCACTATTGATTCCAAAGACCAAATTGGAAAAGGAAATATTCAGTATAATAGCATTCATATAAATTTTTAAAACACAGAAAACAGTATCATTGTGTCTGTGACATGCACCAAGGTATTTTTATAATGTCCATAAAATATCCTCATCAACTTCAAAATTATGCTTGAGGGAGAGGGATGATATTAGAAAGGAACACAAATGGAGCTTCTGCTGCTTCTATATTTTGTTTATTTTTTTAAAAAATAGAGATTAGATTAGATGAGAAAAAGCTGGTAAGGTTCTCACCATTAGTATCTGGCTTAATAAATAGAGATATCAATTATCTGCATACTGTGACCAAGTGGAAATTTTGTCCAAGAGGAGGTCTTTGAACCTCATATGAAAAAACACAGAGTAAAAAACAAGACTCAGTGTACATATGAATAAAAGGAAGAATATATGTAGAGATGCTTTCTCTGTGCCAAGAATCGTGCCGGGTCTGTGACATCCATGTCTCATTGCGTCCTCGTGGCAACATCTGATGTGACTTTACTAAGCCCACTTCACTAACTGGGACCCTGACATTCCACCAGATTACGAATTTGGACAAAATCTTGTTTCTATCATTGGAAGATTCGAATGTGAATCTCTGATGGTTCCATGTCACATCTTGTGCCCTTTCACATCAGATCACACAGAGTCTAGAAGTAAAGAAATACAGGTGCTGGAAGGTTTGCAAAGTCAGGTGGCAAGACTGCACCAACCATGCCTGGAAATGGATGTGCCGTTCATGCTCCCGTATTCTCAGACACTGTCCCAGGGCTGGGGACTGGGTCACTGACCTCTTAAACAAACTGTCCTGCTGACAAAAGTGAAGGCTGCCATGGCAGGACAGCAGGACGTGGAATGCATGGGAAGTGGACTTGGAGGAGTAGGAAGTTGAGGAGCAGATTCCAGCACCCACAGAAAAATCAGCAGGATTTCCAGCAAAGTTCTCAATCTCAGAGGATCACGGGTCTCCCTGTTTTTGTTTTTGTCTGTTTGTTTTGTTTTGTTTTGTTTTGTTTTGGGGGGGAGTTTTGTTTTTTGCTTTGTTTTGTTTGTTTTGGGGGTTTTTTTTGGATTTCTGCTTTGCTGAGGCCAAACAAGAGCATGAATGATAAGAAGATAAGAACCACTTATCATGAAAAACAAAGACCAGGACTTGGGACTTTCGAGAGAACACATGATTTGTAAAAATTTTTTATTTTTCCTTTCCATTATAATTGCCAAGGCAACATATCATGAGTTTTGGGAAGAGAGGAGACAGTGCTATTGTTCTTGCAGATAACACAATTGTTTAGCTAGAAAATGCAAGAGAAATGAGTGAAGAATCATTGGCCATAGAACATGACATAGGTGGTGATTATTAAACAAAAAGCTATAAACCTGAGCAGAAAATGTGTCTAACACCAAAAAGAAATCCTCTTAGGGAAGAAGTAAGAGTAACTCTATGATGCACCACATAGGCATGAGTAGGTGGCCTAGGGTCAAGACCCAGGAAGTATTGAGACTGCTGCATCCAGATGAGGAGGGATTGGGGATGCTTGTTGGGGTGGGGAGGGGTGGTGATAGTGCAGAAGTAAGTAATTTTGTAAGACCTTAGAATCTGCAAAGAAATTAACACAGCTAAAAGTTTACCCAAGTTCAGAACAACCTACAAATTTCCAAGAATGTGGATAACTGCAGTAAGCTGAATAATGGTTCCTTCTCAAAAATAAGATTTTTTTTAACAAAAACTTTTTGAATCCTAATATCTAGAACTTGCAAATGTTTTCTTATGTGGCAAAAAAAATCATACATGTTATTAAGTTAAGGATCTTAAGATGGGATGATTATCTTGGGTTATAATTGCATGCATCCTAATAGGTGGAGCACAGGGAAATCTGATCACAGAAGGGAAGGAGGCAGTGTGATCAGAGAGGCAGACATTGCAGAGTGCAGCCAAAACCACACAATGCCGGAAGTCACCATAAACTAAAGAGGAAGGGAGAGACTCAAGCCTCCACAGGGAGGGGGCCCTGCTGCTACTTTGATTTCAGTTCAGTCATACTGATTTTGGGCTTCTGACTCCAGGCCTTGAGAAAATACATTTCTGTTGTTTTAAGCTACAAAATTTGTGGCAATTCATTCTAGAAGCTGTAGAAAATTAATATAATGACTAATATTCAATTGTGAGAAATTTGCTGCCATGTTCTTGTAAGTAATCCCCACACGATGTTAAGAGATCATTTAAGATTTGCATATAAACGTAAAAAGTTGTAAACCTTCTAGAATGTCTATCAATGTTAATTTAAACAGATTATGTTTTGTTAATTGGACTATTATACAACTATTAAAAATGAAATGACCAAAGCATATTTACTGACATGGTCCTATGTTCATATTATTCGTACCATTAAGTAAAATAACCATGAATACCAGTTGTATGCTAAAAATTTTAAATCTAAATTTTGATTCATTTGGAATTTGTCCTGGTATATATGGTATGAGATATAGATAAAAGTTTCTTTCTTTCCACTTGACTATTCATTTAATTTTTTCCAGCATCCTTTATTGAGTATGACTTGCTTCCTGTACTGATTTTGCATATATGAAATTGGCATATACTCAGGCTTATTTTTAGACCTTTCATTTTGTTCTGTTGGTCTGTCTGCTTATGCATACATAAGTACCACATTTTTGCTATTACTAAATACTTATAATATAATTGAACTTATCATATAATCCCATAAGGATCTTCCCCCCTCCAATGGTCTATTTTGTTCCCAGAATATTCCTGTTCCTCAGTGCTTTACAATTACCTCAGAAAAATCTTTCAAGTCCTGTAGGCTTTTTTATTGTGCTTGTGGTAAATTGACAGTGAATGGAAATTTCCATCTTTATGTGCTTTCTTCTCATCCAAGAATTGCTACGAGTCCTCTTTGTTCAACTGAGTGTGTGTGTGTGCGCGCGCGCGCACACACACACACACACACACACATGCTTTCTTTGGATACCTTCTATGGTTTAGATAAGTGTCCTCTAAAGGTCCATGTGTTAAAGTCTTGGTCCCCATCTCATGGTGCTATTGGGAGGTAGTGGAAACTTTAGGTGGGACCTAGTGGAAGGAAGTTAGGTATTGGTATGGACCCTTGATGGGGACAATGGGACTCTGGCCCTTTCCTTTCTCTCTTTCACTTCCCAGTCATTATAAGTGAGCAGCTTTGCTCCAACACCTGCTCCTCACCATGATATGCTGGCTCACCACAGGCCCAAAAGCAATAGACCAACCATCCAGAGACTGAAATCTCTGAAACTATAAGACAAAAACAAACCTTCATTCCTTATTAGTTGATTATCTCAGGTATTTTGTCACCATGATGGAAAGCTGATGGACAAAATACACTTATGAAATTTATTCATAAGTTTTTTATCTCTTTTATTACTATTAAATCTGATTTTCCCCCATTAAGCTTCCTTATTGCTGTTTTACACATGATAGCAATTTTTTTCTCTTTATTAACTTTGTACTCTTGATAGAGTACTGAAATGTCTAGTTTTTCACTATTTTCCAGGTGCTGCTTATGGTTTTTACAGTTGTACAGTAGTATTTTCTACAAATAACAATAAGAGTATTTCTTCCTTAACAATCTTTGTGATTATAAATTTTCTCTTATCTGATGCCATCAATTTATACCTCTAGTAAATTAATTTTAAAAACAATGGTATCTGTATAATATCCTGACTCTGGTGGGAATGATTTTAGCATTAAGCATAGTTTACACTGGATTTATGCTTGAGAAACCTGTCAGTGATTACTCTATTATTAATGTATTGAGTACCTAAAATGTACATTGGATTATGTCAAAGATCTTTTAACAGTATGAAAAGAACCAATTTTTCTTAAGTTAGTATGATTAATTCATTTGTAGATTTCTTAGTGTGAACCAGCCTTGCATTCCTTGCATGATATTTAAATATCATGTATGATTATTGTTTCAGAATGCTATTGAATCATGTTTCCTAACTTAGGATTTTAAGATAAATATTCATAAGAAAGATAACTAATTATTTTGCAATCTTGGAGTCTGGGTAACAGAATAAAGTGCTTTGTTAAAATTCTAAGATCCAGCTGTAAAAATTGGAAGTTTTACTTGGTTTTCTATGTTCTATGTTTTCTCCATGCTATAGAATTTTTAAAAATTTAATAATGTTAGAATTCCCTGTGAACCCATATGGGTCTGGTGTTTTTGTGGGGTATTACTCTTTGAGAATTCCATTTCTTCTGTGTAAATATATTGGTTTGAATTTTCTTTCTTTCCTGGGTCTGGTTTTGGAAAGTTATGCTTTCCTGGAAAATTGTCCATTCCATCCAAATTTCAAATTTATTTGTGTACAGTTGAACAAAACAAACTTCTGTGATTTTTAATTTTTTTCTATTTCACTTATCTTCCTTTATTATTTTACATTTTTTAGAAAAATAGCTGAGTTCTTTTATTTAACTTCGGAATAGAAAGTGAAAACCTTTCTATGATGTAGCATCCAGGAACCAGAAAAGGGTATTGATAAATTCTACCATATTAAAAAATAAAAATAAAATAACTCTTTAGTAACCAAAAACATTATAAGCAAAGTGAAAGTTTTAGCAAGAAATTGGGGAAATATTTTCAAGTGACATGATAAATCAGGAACTAATATTCTTGCAAATGTATGGCATATATTAAAAGAGCATTTGTAAAGGAAAAAAAAACTAATCCAATGGAAAAGTTAGGAAAGAATATAATTCAGAAAAAATTATATTTGGCTCTGGAACTTATGATTCTTATCTCTCTGCACATTAAAACAACTGAGACGTGGAAATATACACAGGTGTCCCTCCGTGTCATCAAGAATTGGTTTCAGGACCCCTGTGGAACCAAATCTGAGCATGCTCAAGACTCTCATATGACATGCGATAGTATTTGCCTCCCATATTCTTTAAACCATTGCAAGCTTATAAAACCCAACATAATGTAAATGTTATGTAAATTGTTGTTTTTCTGTAGTGTTTAGGGGGAAATGTCTGTGCGTACTCAGTGCAGAGGCAACGATTGGAGCTCTAACTAGACGTAGCACCCGATTGGTCAAACCCATGGACAAGGGACCAGTGGATACAGAGGACCACTGTACCCCGCAGAAACCTTAAAAAAATTTGATGGTGCGCTCTTTTGGGAGTTGGACTCGGGAACACAGTCTCCTATATTGCAGGTGGAAGTGACATTTCATATAATATCTAAAAAGGGAAATGTGAGACTATCCATGAAAAAAGAAAAATGCTTTGACCTAGACATTCCACCTGCAGAAACATAAGCTACATTTCTGGCCAGCTGGGACTGACAGCCGAATGCAGCTTCTGACACCATCTCTGCTTACAGCAAGCTCCATAAACTCTCACCGGATGGGGACAGTTTTCGCACAGTGGAGGACAGGAGCCGTAACATGTCCGAGAAAATCACACTTGCTGATATTGGCCAGAATATGTCTCACAGCTGTTTCTCTTTCCTGGGTTTGACGAGGAGGGATCTTGCGCCGCTCAGCAGACCCAGCCATATGATCTCAGCAATACAACACCTCTGAGTCTTCAAACAATGAAAAACCACAAATGAGAAGTGTGCTCCCACCACTAATTACTTTAAGATGTGATAGGAATCAAAGTCGCCCTTCCCTTCCCTTTTTTAATTCAGGCCACTCTATTAATTCTGTTACCCAGAGGTGATTACCCTAGTTTTTTTAAATACTGTCGACAACCTGTCCTTCACTTCAAATTCATGCCACATTTCTAGAAGAGACCTGTGGTCAAATGTGTCCTACTTCCTTCCCATACTTTGCTAACCTGTGCATACTATTTTCTGAAACTTTTCATAGTTCTGTAGTCTCGGTGGTAATATGAACAGGGTCATGAACTTTCATTACCAAAATTGGTCATGATTCTAATGTAACATACTCTGTTTCTATCTCATTCCCCCCTCACCCCAAATCACTACAACCCTGCCCTCCTCTTCTTGCTCTGCTGTTGGAATAAAAGATAACCAGATGTTGGGGCCTGAGCTGACAGTGTTCAAAGGGTTAATTCATTTCCCTCTCAGAGTAAGTATTTTGCTGACCCAGTGTGAGATGCGTTGGACCAAATTCAATTTAGCTGCAGTCAACAGGAAAGTAGGAAGGAAAATAGGATTTAACAAACAAAGCATTAAAAAGTGGGGGGGAGGGAGTCCACAGCAGGAAATAATTATTTGGGCAATTGTTCACTTTGTTAAAGGACTGGCCTGTATGAATATCCATCAGGATGCAATGCTGTGTCCGTGCTTTCTCTGCAGCACCCTGTCTGGTCTAATTAGTTACGAAAGTGGTTCTATGGGCTGAAGAAATTTGCAATTGTGCTGTGTTTCAGGAGAACGAACACATATGTCATTGAAGTGGAGTCTGGCACCAGCTTATTCTGGTGAAACCCCAAGCGGTCGGCCAGAATGGAATCAATACGAAAGGAAGCTTGAATGCCAACAGAAGTGGTTTACAAAAATAATTCACTGACCATTCCATCTGCCTCCGATTAAGCATGTTAAATGGTTCAGTTCAAGTTAACATTTCTAATATATAGATATACATAAATAAACAAAACCACATATTTTTATCAAATATTTGCATTTGAAAAACTACACACACACACACACACACACACACAGCTCAAACTGCTCTTTCATCTATCCATATACTACACTTCTCCCCTTAAGTGGTTACACTAAAAACATGAAAACTGAAAGAAAACCCAGACTGTCCCCTTAGAAAAGACTAAACTCCCTCTGGAAAAGAAAGTGAAAATAATATTTTCAGAATAAAATCCTTCAATCTGTAAAAGGAGTTTTATAGTTTAGCCTCAGGAAAGTCAGCCAAAAGTTCAATTGACATGAGAACAGAAGGGGGTCTGGGTCACCCAGGCTTAGCACATTAGTTGATGCGCTGTCCCCCACCATGGGTGCTGGAATCAAATCGAAAACCTGTTGATACAAAACCATCTATTTGCATGGAAAAATCAATTGAACTCATTTTAAAGTCACATAAATTAGAATCTAAGAAGGAGACATGTCACAAATAAATAGCAAATAAAATATGTCAACACGTATTGAATTCTCACTAAGTCAAATACTTCCCATATAATGGCTGCAACCACGGTGTGAGGTAGGTATTTTATTACCACCCCTAGTCAACAGATGTGGAAACTGAAGCACAGACTGCTTAAGTAACTTCCCCAAGGTCACACAGTCAGAAAATGAAGCCCTGAATGGGGATTTGGGCCAGTCTGATTCCAGATCATGCTCTCTTTAGCTTGCCTAAAATAAAAAAATAAAGGCAAGAAAAGGGTCAAACTCCTAGACCAGTTTTCCAGAGCAAGTCTTAGGAGCTGACAGGGCAAGAGTCACTGACTCTTTGAGGGAGGCCTTTACCATCCCTTCCCATCTCACACAGCTGAAGATGAAATAAAGAGCCCCTCCCCCATTCTTTGTTTGTACCGCCAGGCTCTGTTCCCTGCCAGGGATGCCCCACCACCGGCCCTTCACCTGCAGAAAGGAGGATGCAATGGGATAATTTTGCACAGTCCTATAGGGACAGGAAGCTGGCTGCTTCACCAGGAACAGAACTCCAGGCCCCAGCTAAAGGACAGCCTCACAGACTGGCAGATTCAAGCTGGACAAGGCGTCGTGCCAGGACAAGGGGCTTTAGTGCTTGTGCTTCACTGCGGGGTCCATGGTCCCTGGCTCCAGGTAATCTGGTAAAGCAGTGAAAGGGGGAACCGGGGGACAAAGGCCACAGGATTTGTGAGCACTTACCTTGCGCCCACACGGGGCAGTTTACCCTGCTCGCCTCAGTTAAGCCTCACATAAAATCTATGATTGCGGCTGGAGAAACTAAAGCTCGGGGTGTTTAAGTGGCTTGCTCGAAGTCACGCAGGTAGTGAATGGAGACGCAGGGGTTTGAGCCCGGCTCTAGCTCCAAAGCCCTGGCTTTGTTCGCTCGGTGATGCTTGCAGCCCTGCCAGCAGCCTCAAAGGCCACTGGCTATGAATTTTGCAAACCCCTATTCGAGACCCGAGGAAATGCTTCATGAATATAAAAATCTACAAGACGAAGGGCACCGGGGGGAAGGTGGAGGACAGGCCGGGCTCGAGCACGAGGGACCGCGCCCCGGGATCCCGGCAGGCGGACCTCCTCCGCCCGGGTGCAGCCTACGTGGGCCGGTGCTCACAGCCAGGGAGCCGGCGTGAGCTCATGCCGCTCCGGACAGGCTGAGCAAGGCGGTGGAGGGCTTCCAGCACTCAAGGTAACGGGAAATGTTGAGCAAAGTAGGTGAAAAGCCTTGTCTAATATTTCCATTTACCTACTTTGTCTGTCTGAATAAGTGTCATTAATTCAGACCATTTCAAAATGGGGCTTGATGATGTGTGAGAGCGGAAGCCCCAAGCACCAGGCTCCTCTGCGCCACATCCTTGCTGACTCTATCTCTGTTTGGAGCGATCAATTGAACCCCGGCAAATGTGCTGTGAATATTGCGGCGCAGCTGACCACTAATGTGCGTGGTCTGTGCGCGCGGCGAGGGCGGGGGCTGCAAGCAGCTTCCCAGACCTGCCCTTCCCCCATGCATTTCCCTGGCCTGACTTCCCTCAGCCCCTAACCTCGCCCCCTCCCTCCCCAACCACCCCCAGGGAGCCCTCAGGAGGGACCCTTCAAAGGAAGAAAAGACACACCGAGGAGCATGATTGTCTCTCTAGGAAATACCCCAAATCAACCACTTCGTTTACTTCTCCCAGCTAATACTATTCTTATAGAAAAGCATTTCTTACTGAAATAATAATCTTGATAATTCTGCAGCCAGAAGGAAAACCCATCCTTTTTTGAAAGCAAGGGAAAAGTCAGAAAGCTTAGCAGTGCACAACTTTAATATTTTGGTTGATAACATGCCATAGACTTAAGAGTATTTTCCATTTCCTTTGTCCTTTTTCCAGTGATTTCAAAGGCCTTTATTAAATCTATCAAATTCTAACTATGAGTTGTGATGGTAAAAATTAGGTGCATTTTTTTTCCCAACAAATACAGTAGAAAAGTATATGCATCCAAATGCTCCATGCTTTTCAAAAAAGACTCTTGTATGGGACTTAGCTTATTTCAGACACCTCCCTCCCTTCCCCAATACATGTACACACACACTTGCATGGTCTCTCTCTCTCTCTCTCACACACACACACACTCAGGTATCTGTCTATATGAGAAGTTCTTTTGCAATTGCATTCAGACAACCACTTCATTTTGAATGTCTTTCATGATCTGTGGGAAAAGTCCAAGAGTTGATCGCCTTGTCTGACATCTTTTTAAAATAGTTCCACTGGAACATAGTTGAGATGGTACTTGACTTACAATGATTTGACTTATTTCTTGGCTTTATGATGGTGTGAGAGCATACCCATAATCATGTTGTTCACATTCCACTATACTATTCAATAAATTACATGACACAATCTACTCTATTATAAAACAGGCTTTGTGTTAGATGGTTTTGCCCAGCTGTTGGCTAAAGGAAGTATTCTGAGCACATTTAAGGTGAGCAAAGCCAAGCTACAATGTTCATTCAATAGACTGGGTGTATTACAAACATTTATGGTCAAATGATATTTTGAACTTATGATGGGTTTATTGGGCCATAACCCCATCGTAAGTTAAGGAGCATCTGTATTTGAGAGTCAGAATGAGATCCCACTAGAGCCAAACAGTTGATTTCCCTTGCATGGCTTATAAGTGGACTCTGCAGGCAGACCCCAGCTGGACAGCAATGGCTAATGACCAGAAGCATGCATGACTACATCCATGCTAAGTGGATACTGGGAACATCATGGAACCTCAAGGAACCTATTTTCTCATGGGCAAAACTAAGAAATTAACAATTGTCCCATCCACCTCACAAGGCAATCTGAAGACCACTTTACCAGGCTGCTTCCAAATGTGTCCAGAAGTCATTTGTACTGGAGGCCAGTATCCACATAGGCAAAGCCAAGCTTTGACCACCGAGGAGAGGGTATACACTCCTGGCCTGTACACCGTCTGCCACTCAAGCCCTCCCCACCTCTCAGCAGTCCCTGAGGCACCTCTGAGATCCCCTACCCGCCCGCTGCACAGAGCCCAGTATTCAAACATCTAAGCCAACTCTAGAAAAGCTCTTTGTAAACCGTAAAGCCCAGAATAAACATCAGTCTATTCTCCCCAGATTTGCTCTATCAGCCATAGTGCCTGTCATCTGCAGACATCTACAGCTACCACTAAGATAATAATCATTTCAAAACACTCATCTACTGTGGTTAACCTTGGCCCTGACCTCTAGAAACCTACTATCCACAAGGGGTTCCCTGTTCTCTCTAACAATCACTACTAGTAGGCAGAATTCTAATGATAGCCCCAAGATTTTCATCCCCTAGTTATCTAATCTCACACTAATCTATGTGTTGTCATGACTAGATTTTGAAAATGGAATTAAAGTTTCTGGTCATCTAACTTTAAAATAGCTTATCCTGGATTATCCAGGTACATCTGATGTAATCAGTTGGGCCTTGGAAAACAGAAGTGGAAAGTATAAGAGGAATCAGAGAGATACTGCAGAAGAGGGAGGTGAAATTCAGATGAGCTACAAGGGAGGTCAGAGAAGTTTGAAATGGAAGAAAGACTCAGCCCATCATTGCTGGCTTTGAAAGTTGAGTGGAGCAGGTCACAAGTTAAGGAACACAGGAAACTGAGAATGACCCTGGTCATCAGCCAGGATGGAAACAGGGACCTTGGTCATATAGCCTCACAGAATGAATACTGGATAAACTGAATTTTTTTCCCCTTATTCGCTGTCCTGGAGGCTGAACCCAGGGCCTTGTGCATGCTGGGCAAGTGCTGTACCATTGAGCTACATCCCAGCCCCACAGAACTGAATTTTGCATAAGTCTTGAAGCAGTTCTCCCCAGGAGACTCTGTCTAGGCATGCAGCCCTACCCATACCTTGAATTTAGCGTGGGGAGAACAGTAACAGACTTCTAACCTACAGAATCATCAGATAATAGATGGGTGTTATTTTAAGCTGCTAAATTGGTGCTAATTCATTATTGCAGCAACAGAAACCTAATATAACCATCTAAATATTTTTTCTGAAATCTTCAGTCTTCTAGAGAAACCAGATCATTCTTGGATGTTAGAAGATACTGTTTCAGTCTAGTTCATTTGATGAACATCTGGAACCCCCACATTCTGGGCGTAAGTTGGGAGAGAGGATAAGAAGAGGGCATTCCCAGGGACTAGCCTAGTTCAGCCTGTTATTTGGAAATAACCATGAGGAAAATGATGTGAGTCTAGTGATGCCTGACATTGTCGGGTCATTCAGTGAGGTTTAAAAAATTCCCATTCCCCGTCACATGCCAGACCAATTACAGCAAAACCTCAGGAAAGCAAGGAGCATTATTTTCTAAACCTGCATAAGTGATCCCAGTGAAAGCCAAGTTTGTGAACCACTGGTCTATGAGCTGGTTAAACCTGTCTAGTTAGGGAAAGATTTCATCTGTTGGTAGAACTTTGTAGGAAATAGTGGAGAATGAAGCTCATTTCAAGTGCTGGAACGCTGCTCTGGCTGAGCTGAGCTTCACTGTTGACGTGGATTGCTCAACAAAGTAAGATGCAGACATCCACTGTTTTAAAAATTGTCACACCTCCCAGAATTTAGCAGAGTACCTGACTCACTATATACCTAGCATAGTTGGTGCTCAAAATGTTTGATGAATGATCTTGTCTTTTCTGTGATTATCAATTCCACTAGAGGAGTATGAACAGTAGTTTCCCTATGTATATCTCACAGGAACAGGTGCTCAGCTCTCCTTGGCAGGAAGCACTCTTGGAGCAATGGGAGGTTTATGATTAGAAGTGAGGAAGAAAGCAAAGTGGAAATACTGTCTGCCATAACACTTTTCCTTAATCCGAAGTATGGATACCAACAGGGCTATAATCCCTGTAGAGGTTTTAGCCAGTGGGTGGCAAGGTGAGAGCCATAATGAAATTGACAATTCTACAACATGGGTTAATTGCTAGTTTTCCCAATATTTGTAAATTTCCAGGACGCTTAGGAATCCTCAAATTGTT
Organism: Sciurus vulgaris; assembly: GCF_902686455.1. Taxonomy (NCBI): domain Eukaryota; kingdom Metazoa; phylum Chordata; class Mammalia; order Rodentia; family Sciuridae; genus Sciurus; species Sciurus vulgaris. The sequence goes on along the minus strand of NC_136468.1, from coordinate 94,259,913 downwards.
TTTGTGCATTCTCAATACTTGGGCACCAGGGCAGGGTGTCAGAGCTGCCTCATCTTTCTGGTGACACAATCTGTGCAGCAAGCCCTACAGGATACACTTGCTGCCCAAAGTTTGAAGCCCTAGATGGCAAGTGGTTTGGGGTGATTGATCACCTCTCAGAACCCTTCTCACATGAACTGCATCCCTATGTTCTCTCTTCCTCACAAGTTGGCGTGCTAAGCACGCATTCTCCACTACCTGGAAAGCTTTTCCCACCTTCCAAACACCTGAGAATCTTTTTCTCTGTGTTGCTTCTTCCATGGTGACACTAGTCAAAAACTCTAACAGCAGATTTTCCCACACTGCAAACTTGCAAGATTTCCTTCTTGGATGTATTCACTTGAGGTCATTTTTGGCTGAAGGTTTTTTACCCAAAGCAGCCCAGTGGATCTCAGTCTCGTGAGCTCACATGCTGATCACCTTTTGAGACATCTGAAAAGTGTTCCCAGTTCTTTCAAGTATCCTGCTTCCTATGTGTGAATCCGCTTTCATTTGGCCGATGGCCTAGGCAAATACCATTAGCATTTTGAGCACAGGTTGGCACAACAAACTGCTCCAAAAAATGTTTTTTGAACACACAAATGATACTTTGTCCTGGGCTCTCCTTGCTGCTAGTCCCTGGCCAAGGAACATGGGGCTATCATTTCTCAGTTTTTGCTGCTGCTGTGAACGGCAGCCCCCAAGCAATCCCTTCTAATAGCCAGTAGGCTTAAAGGGAAATGCAGACATAGGGAAGCAATGTCTGGGGAAAGGAGGCTGAATATAAAAATTGTGCAACTAAAAGGTTTTTACAGTTAATGCAGCTCTTTCCCACTGCGAAAGGCTACCTTTAAAAGCTGCCATTTCCTTTGCATTAACTAAAAATGGACACATCTGTTGAAAGAAATGGGGAGGGGAGAAGACAATAGCTATTATGATGGTCAGGGAAAGTGTTCGTGTGCATAAACCACTGAAGAGAGTGCAAAGAGGGGCGAGACTGGTGGAGAGATTGCCAGGGAGTTGCTGTCAGTGATTATTTATGCAGCACCATAAATGCAAGGCCGTCAAAGTCAACAGCCATCTCACTTAACTGCTACCTAAGTGCTGGCAATGCGAGACCTCAGAAGAATGACTCTCCTATTTAATATTTAACCAGATGCTTCCATTTTTGAAAATACAGTTTGCTCCTTATGGAGGAAAGAGGGGAGGCTGACTTGCAACTTCTGTGATGGATGAGCTAATGTTGAGAAGAATAGAAAACCAGTATTTATCCTTCAAACTTCACAGTCGATATTTCCACCATGTTGGCAAACACAGCATTTTCTCCAAGTGTGACTTATCCCTTATCTTATCTTATTTGTTAATATCCTGATGAAATAAGCTAAGGTGACCATATGGTCTTTGTGACACAGGTGTGAAAACCAAGCAGGAAGCTGTCTCACACTCGATCCCAAGCCATGTAAGCATGGAGAAGGGACGAACCAGAACCTGTTTTGTTTAGGTTTGAATTTTGTGGCAGAATGGAAATGCCATGTCCTTGAGAAAGCACAAGATTGTCAAATGGAACCCAACTTGTGATTCCACTTATCACACCGTGGTGCACTGGGTGGGACAACCATCTTACCCCCAGACAGTTGGCCAACTGTCCGCCGTTTTGCTGTGAGTATTCCATTTCCGCATTTCAGAGATGCCCCTTGCCTCTCCAGCCTTTCCTACCTTTGTCCTTCATCTCTGGATCTCAGATATCACAGCCACAGCCAACCATACCAAGACCAAATAAGCATCCACTCAAGGGCCTCTTCTCAAAGCCGAGATGGCCACCCATCAGTCCGTACAGTGACCAGCTGGCATGCAGTAAACGGTCATCACGTGCCTCCAGGGATCACCTGCCAGGTACCCTTCTCCCTCTTGTGCACCACAAAGAGATTACCTCCTTCATGCTTCCATCTGCATGTGTGGTGGGTCTCTGGGTGGTTTTGCGCCTCTGCTCAGGGTGGGAGGATGCATGGAAGTGGCCAGCCCCTGAAAGGCCCTGTATTATTCCAGAGTTGTTATTGTTTCAGCCCAACTGTCAAGCTCTTTCTCCCATGTCTCTCACACATCATTTCCTCCTGTGCCCATATATTTGAAAAGAAAAACCTAAGGACACAGGACGGCCTAAGAACAGGAGAGCAATATCCCCCCCCAAGAAGGAAGACTGTCTGTTCTTGTTGTTCTTGGTTTATTTTAATCTCCCCTTTGGGCCTCTTTAATACATGCCACCCTCCTAAAGGGAAAATAAGAGAGACAGGGGAGGCTTGAACAATGAAGCATTTCTCTGCTCCCTTCTCTACCTCCCCCAGCCCACCATCCCAGCCCCACAAAGGCCAAGAACAACTCCCAGGCTTCATGAAATTTCAGATCATATTGAGGAGACGGTCGTGATGACTTCACTGGCCCATAGAGACAACATCTATACAGCCTCTTGAGGGAGATGGGACAGGGCACAGAGCAGCCCCTTGTGCTGGGGAGGGGTATCAGAGCGTCCCATTATCTGCAGCAGGGACGTGAAATTGGAGCAACTCCAGCTGAGAAGGCAGCCCGCCACCCCATTTACATGAAATATACGGTGTTGGGCCCGCCACACAGCCGGCTAGCTTTGATCTTGGTGAACTTTTGAATCATGTGTGACTAAAGAATTCTTTACAAAGAATTATTTCAGCTCTCTGAGTTAATGAAAAGCCAGCCTGCACAATTTATGGAAGCAAGAGACCAGCATTAGAGGTGGGGAATAAAAGTCATAAAAAAAATCCCTAGGAGCCCTTAATGCGACAGTCCTCGTGTTCTGTGTGGATCTCTAACTCCACATTTCTCTGTCAGATTTATTAGGTTTTATTGGAATTCATCCTTCTCAGCACTGGGGTTTGTGGAGACAACCATAGGGAGGTTAAAAACAAAAAAAAGTGTCTGAAGCAAAATGAACCAAATCGATGAGGTAAAACCAAGGCGACAAGCCCCTTGCTATAGGGCAGCAATCACCCGGATCCTGCAGCTTCTCAAAACCAGCATCACCTCAGCTCTGCCATTGTCACCTTACCAGGAGTGCCTCTGACTGTAAGCCAACAACCTATCATGTTTATGGCATGAAGTGCTTCTTCCTCCCAACCTACCTCATGGTAGACCATGTAGTCTCAGGGGAAAAGAAATGTGGGAAGCGTGGGGAAAGTGACCACTTCAAAGCAGAGTACAGGGCTTTCCTAAAATATATGCTGTCTGCGGGTCTTGTCCTGGTATTTATTACAGAGCCGCCTCCCAGGGAGTGGATCACAAGACACAACAAGGGAAACGAGCAAAGAGGTTAAGCCGTGAGTCTGCTCAGATGCGGGAATCAGCTCTCTCCGGAGCTGGGCATCATTCACGTTCACTTATCCAGTTCCAGCTCTTTCTTTCGAGAAGAGATTAAGCTCTGCAGCGATCTCTGAGAGTTCTCCATTCTGTACGCTGTGGTCACAATAAATCCAAATCCTTTCACTGGTTATCACTCTGAACAAGAAACACTTCAGCCACAGGCTGTTCTATGGATACCGAGAGCGGGATGTGATGGTCTGGAGGATTTTTCTATTGCAGGAGGCAGCCTGGAGCAGAGCTTAAAAGCTCAGTCTCAGCATCCCACCGCCTTGGTTGGAAGTCTCTTCCTCGCCTGTTCTCCCCTTCCTGGCTGGGAACTTTGCACGTAGATTTCTTCTCAATGTTTTAGGTCTATCATGATAATGCGGATAATGATAGCATCTCTCTTGGGTTTCAATAAAGACCAAATGAGATAATAGGTAATAAACTCCTTCCAGTCCACAATAAACCCTCAATGAATATGAAACAACTTCCTAAAACCAGGTGCCTTGGAAAATAGATTACAGGTTAGGCCTTTTATTAACTTAATTTTAAAAAGTTTTCCAATTTGAAGAGGGACAAGTTATTGAAAAACAAAATAACGGGAATGCAAATTACCTCCATGTATCATTCCGACAGAGCTTTCAATTCAACAGATTCCCATTAGCTATATTTTTCCGGATGTGCCTCTGTGTGGGCATCATATCAGAGCATTTAATGTCCATTATTTAATTTTCATTCTCAGAAGGAGCATGGAGAGGAGATCACCATCTTGTAGCTTTAAACAGTGGTCACTGTTTAGTGAGTGATTAGTTCACAGTTTCAGAGACAGGAAGTGTCAGAGTGTCTGAGCGTAAGCACACTCAGATTTTCTTATTCCAAATCCAGGACTCATTCCCAACACCATATTTCTTTTCAGATTGCTTCCTACAAGGTCATCTATAAAATTCAAATTAAACAAATACACATCTTTTTTGTCAGTGAGGGAAAGTAAATTTTGTGCTGTTACATAATGAGAAATAATTAAGCATGGAATTAAAAACACCAATCATTAAGGGTTGAAATTCAGAGAAAAACTAAAAGTAAAGGAGTTAAAATCAGAGAGTTCTATTATATCTTCAAAAACAAAGTGAGGGTTTGGCTTTCTTTCTTTCTTTCTTTCTTTCTTTTTTCTTTTTTGCCATTTAAAAAGGAAATCCACAAAAATATCTTCCTGCCTAAAAATAACCCATCAATAACTTGTGAATTCTTTTCACTACTGGTTAAAAGTAGGTATTCTTACAGTGCCCTGAGGGCTCTTTCTTTCTCTTTTTCTTTCCTGTTCAACATTCCACAAACTAAAAGAAAACTAATCTGTGAGTTCTTACCCTCCTCAATACCATTTTTTAAAAGACAAAAGATCCCAATATTGGATCATACTGAATTTATCTGGCATCTCTGGGAAAATGTCCCCTCCTGGAGCTCAGAGGACAGTAAGCAGTTGTGCCAGGTGAGGCAACACTTCCGCAGACTCCTTCCCACTCCTGTAATGCCACAGTTTGGTGGGTGTTAATTTGCTAGGACCACTGTAATGAAGTCCCAGACTGGGTGGCTTAAACGACAGAAATGTTTACTTTCACTGTTGTGGAGGTTGGAAGTCTGAGGTCAAGGCGTCATTAGGGCTGGCTCCTCAGGAGGACTCGGGAAGGATCGGCTCCAGGTATCTCTCCATGGCTTGTGGGTGGCTTTCTCTCTACATCTCTTCACACTGCCTGCCCTTTTCTTTGAGAGTCTGCATCCACATTTTACCTTTATAAAAAGACAGCCATCATACTGGATTAGAAGTCCACCCTATACCAGTGTGACTCAACTAATTACATCTACAACAGCCCTATTTTCAAATAAAGTCACCTTTGGAGTTAGGCCTTCAATATATAATTTGACCCACAGTTATGGCATTGAAATTTTGCCTAGAAAAGGTTGACACTAGCCACCAAAGGGAAGAGTTGAATATTAGCCAAACAAGATCATGTCCATTAAAGCTAAGAGCATTATATAATTGTAAGTGGTATTGTCTCTGCAATCTCCTTGGAAATTATTTCCTTCTAGCAAATAAGCTCCAGAACCAGTATAGTGATGTTACAAAATGGCACCCTGACACTGAGATGCCTAATTTGTTCTCAATATCTAACAGCCAGTGGGACTGGGAATGAGTGAAATAATGTAATGTATTCAGTAAAATAATGTTCAGGCACATTATTCTGTTTGAGTCATAATTCATCACTTAGTAAGACAGACAAATGTTTCCCACTCAGGGCTTATTCTATCCAATTCATTTATGATTCAAAGTATTCACGTCAGCTCTGATGTGGCCCTCTCTGGATCCTGTTCTGGGAACCTTCCCTTTGCTTCCCACTACCGAGATGAATTATCTATCTTCCCCTGGCCTCCCAGAACCCTGTGTTCCTTGAGCCTGGTCCAGTTTCTGGTATGTCTCCATCAAGAGACTGGAATCCCTCAGGAAAGAGTATGTGTTTAATACCAACAGCAATAGTACAAAGAAGAGCACAGTAAACATTTGCTAAAGGAGTTCCAGAAGTACTTGCTATATAAAATCATTTAAAATTGGACTGTCTTAATTCCATCATCAGCAGACACTGAGCTGTCCATACCTATCAGAAAGGCGCAGCCATGCTGCATTTTTTCTGAAAAAACCACACAGAGACCAGGCAAAAAGCATCAGCACTACAGTGACAAGCTGCTCCCTTGATCAGTACTGACTATGCTGACTATGCAGATCCTTTGCTGGGACATGCACAAGTGCCATCTTAGAGAGCACACACCACAGTTGAGTCCCTTGTGAAGATGGAGAGTTTATTGTAAACAATTTTGAACCTCTTTTAACCAAAAGTATTAAGATTTAATCTTTGTCTTCCTTTATCTTGGACTATCTGGCCAAAACTGATAGTAAAAATACATTTTTTTTTTTTTTTTTTTTTTTTTTTTTGCAATGGTTTATCTTCTATGAGAATTTCTCTGCAGCATTTACTGCTATTTTATTTGGGCACATTTTGTTTCTCCCAAAAGGACCATAACAGCTGGCATTAGGAAATCTTAGAAATGTGTTTACACTAAAACACTCTTGAAATTGAATCTTTGAGATGACCCAAGTCTAAAGGGACTGTTATTTTATTAATGCAACTCTGTTTGCTCTAAATTTGCTTTTGTGAAACCAAACTCTCTCCCAAGTTGGGACTGGGTTGGGAAGTGACAAACAAACCTAGGTTAACTCTTTATCAACTCTAAAGGATGCCAAGAGGGGAAAAGCCAATTCCACTTGGGTTCCTATCTCTGAGCTAGCTCAGCATGTGGCCGAACTTTGGCAACCCTAAAGTAACCGCCTTCCAAAGTGCTGTCTTCAAGCATCTTCCTGAGCCACCTTCACATTCAGATTCAAGCACTCAACAGGAAGAAGTTCAAGGGGTATCTCAGGATTTCAGGATGACACCATCTGGTTAGAGTCCAAGTTAGCCCTCATTTGACAGCATTCTTCAAACTACCGAAGGAAAGAAAAATTATTTTCTTATTTCATGATTTTTTTTTTTTTCGGAAAATCTGCAAGCACTTGAGAAAACATCCTTCCACGTGCCATCTATGCGGTTCTATATTTGCATTGTTCCAGGCCATCCAATTTAGCCTTCACCTGGAGCGAAGAAAAGACAGCTATTAATGTTTAACATGCCTGCCTTATGGCAGTCCACAGAGGGCAGGGTGGCGTCAAGAGTAGATGTACAACCACAAGATGGGGAACCGAGCCCTCCACCCACCACCCTTCCCTGCCCTCCCACCAAATCCCCACCTTGAGTACCACGGACGAGATCTCTGCAGCCCGCTCCACCGAGCCAGGCTCCGTTCAGGGAGGAGATGGGCTACTCTTCTGTTTCTCTTTCCGAGGAAAACAGTCTACCTGGGAGGGGAAACTGTAGAGTGGTGAGGCTACAGTATGAACCCTGCCTCATCCCTGGTCCGCGAGGAAGATGACTCACGTTCCTTCAACCTTTCAATCGGAGATGGATGAGAAAGAATTTCCCTGTGACTGACTAGCAGGCACGGGGGACAAGGTTAAGCCAAATGCAACGTAATAGGTAAAAGCTGCGAGGTCTTTGCTTGCCCTGTAGGATATTGAAACCTCCCCCCATTTCCAGCATTCTGGGGGTTCTGCCTGCAGCAACCTTGTCCTTTACTCTGGCACCACCGCCCTGCTCCACCCCCACCCCCTCCCCATCTTGTGCTGTCAGGTCCTCCTCCCCCACACCTTCCTCCACCCCTTGCTCTGCTACTGATCAGCAGTTTGCCCTCTCCATTAAAGCCTTTGAAGACCTGATAAATTATGTGTCACAGTCTTGTCATTGCCACCTCCTCAAACTCTGTTTCATTATCTGCTTCTTTAAACCTGGCTCATTCTGAAAGACAGCCTTTTGTTCCTTTTCTTTTCCTTTTTAACATTCAAGGTTAGACCCTGAGACCTTCTCACAACCACTCCAAATCTGTTTTGAGCCATTCCATCTGAGGCCAGTTGTGTTGAATGCTGTTCCTAGGTTTCCTCTCTAACAGTAGGAAACCCTCCCACTGAGGTAACGCTAGCTTGAACTTTCTCCCAAATGGGTTCCTTCCTGGTGCACTGTTGAGTCTCTCCTTACCTTTCCAAGTTAGAATGAGCAGCTGAAAAGGCCCTGGGTATGATGCGTTTTGTCAAGTGTTAGTAAGTGGCATTATCAGTTCCTCTCAGCCTTCTGGGCTGTGGGTAGTGACTACCGAGGTCATGTGAGGAACCAGGCTCTGCACACCCAGCTGTGAATTTAGTGTGAGCCAACTGGGAAAGGGTGCTGGTAACCATATGGGGGAGAAAAACTGTCCTCAGAAAATGGGCTGGTATAGCCGGGTGTGGTGGCACACACCTGTAACCCAGCAGCTCTGAAGGCTGAGGTGAGAGGATCACAAGTTCAAAGCCAGCCTCAGCAATTTAGCAAGGCCCTAAGCGACTCAGTGAGACCCTGTCTCTAAATAAAATACAAAATAGGGCTGGGGATGTGGTTCAATGGTTGAACACACATGAGTTCAATCCCTGGTATCCAAAAAAGAAAAGAAAAGAAAGAATGAATGAAAAGAAAATAGTCTGGTGTAAATTCAGTATCCTTTAACAAATTCTAGAATTTAACTCAATTCCTAAAGCTAATTCATTAATGAGTATTGGTGAACACACACACACATCTGAAATTGTCCTGCCCCCTGGAGAAGACAGGGGACCTGTCTTATTCATGTTTGTATCTACGGCATCTAGAAAAGATTCTGTGTAGATACACAAAGACTGAATAGAGGAAAATACATATCTGCGAGTGCAAATAAAAGATCCTCTAACTTTTGATTTTTTAATCAATTTTCTATTAATTTCAAGAAACTTCTGGGAAGTAGTTTCCTATTGCTGCTCTAACAAATTATTGCAAATTTAGTGGCTTAAAACACCCCAATTTATTAGTTTCCAATTCTGAAGTTCAGAAGTCCAAAATCAGTTTCACTGGATCAAAATCCGTATGTCAGCAGGTCAATATTCTTCCTGAAAGTTTTAGGGGGAATCAGTTTCCATGTATTTTCCAGTTTCTAGAGGCTGCACACATTCCTTGACTCATGCCCCCTGTTGCATATTCAAAGCACATCACTCCAAACTCTGCTTCCAAACTTCTCTCTGTGACTGGCCATCCTTATGTTTACATTGGGTTCTCTGAAATAATCCAAGATAATCTCCCCATCACAGGACCCTTGACTTAATCGTAGCTAAGAAACGCCTTTGGGTAACACATTCACAGATTTGGGGGTGGGAGTACATCATTCAACTTACTGTGCTCCATGCAAAACCTAAGTTTATTCTATCATATCTCTAATGAAAATTTTTCCAGTTCTTGCTGTGTTCTTCAGGAGAAGGTCCAAAAGCACACATTGCCCCTCAAGAACCCACCCTAGTAGTTCAAAATAGCTGTCAAGAGTCCAGATTCAAAGTCCAGAAGCTCTGGGTTTTTATGAGCTATGAAATCTTCTCTTTGTTTTCTCGTGTAGAAGTGGGATAAATGATCATCTATCCCATAGTTATTGGTGAGGACTAAACGAGATAAATCATGTAATTATGTCCCTTAGCTGAGTTCCTGGCATATAAACAGACCAATAAATGTAGTTACTCCTAGAAATATTGCATGATTTTTATTTTTATTAGTTTATTCAAGTCAGCAACTCTTTGTCAGGCAACTTCTATGTGCCAAGCACTGTTCTAGCCTCTTGGGATACATCAATGAAAAAACAAAGATTTCCATTCTGTGGAGTTCACATTCTGGTTGGAAATATACACACAAGAAATGAAGAAATAAGTAAACAATAGGACAAGTTAGAGGGGCATTCTTGTTCTAGGAAAATGTACAAGGGCAAAGGAGGCAGGGATGCCAGGTGGAAGAATATGGTGCTCTATCCCATGGTGGAGGAGGTCAGCATAGGCCTCACGAACAGGGGACTGAAGGGGCTGAAGGAAGCCAGTGGCTTAGTATTCCAGGCAGAGGGAAGAGTGAGGGAAACATCCTTGAGATGTTGAACAGCAAGAAAAGCTAGCTAGAAGGCCTGTGTGGCTCAGTGGACAAGGAGGAGAGCAGATCCGTCTGGATGGGGAATGCTACTTCATCAGGCCTTTGGAAAGTCATGAGGACCCCAAAGGCCTTGTGTGACAGTAGAGACTTTGGCTTGGCCTGTGAGTGGAATGGGAGCCACCACAGGGTTTGAGCAGAGGAGTAGCTTATTATTATTATTATTATTTTTTTTTTTTTTGTGGTGCTGGGGATCGAACCCCGGGCCCTGTGCTTGCAAGGCAAGCACTCTACCGACTGAGCTATCTCCCCAGCCCAGGAGTAGCTTATTCTGACTTCTAAAAGAATGCTGTGTTGGGAACCCGCTGTGGGGAGCCAGGACTAACAGCAGGGAGACAGGGGGCAGGCTACAGCCACGATGCAGATGTGAGCGTGCTCACACCCTTGTGGCAGCAGTGGAGAAACTGAGAAGGGCTTAGATTCCAGGTATATTCCAATAGGATTTCCTGACAGATTGGATCTGAGGTGTGCAAGAGAGTAGTTACAAACACCCAATCTATGATATGGATAAAGCTTGAAGACACTTTGCTAAGTGAAAGAAGTCAGACACAAAAGTCACATGGTACATAAGTCTATGTATATGAAATGTCCAGAATAGGACCTAGCTACCGAAAATCAATCAATTTCCTATGGGGGCGCTGGGAAGACAAAAGGAATGGGGCCCCATTGCACGCAGTTAAGGGAATATATGGAGGGTGATAAAAATATTCTGGACATAGTGTTGGTGCTGGTACCATAATGAATGGACTAAAAGCCACTTAATTGTATACTTTTAAGTAGTTAAATGATAAGTTTCATGTTCTGTGAATTTTACCTCAAGAGAGAAAAACAGCTCATAGTATTCTGGCTTGAGCAACTGGAAGAATGGAGTGACTATCCTCTGAAATGGGGAGAGCTGTGAGCGGGCAGGCTAGTAGGGAAAGTGAACAGATTCATTCTGGACACCGTGAGTCTGAAGGATCCTCTAGGTACCCAAATAGAAATGTTGAAAAGATAATAGAATATTTATATTGGAATATCTACATTTGAGAGCTATTGGCTTATTCAACAACTAAGAGCTGTCTTAGTTCAATTTCTATTGTAGTTCATTTTGTGCTGCTATAGCGAAACAGTTGAGACTGGGTAATCTACAAAACAGAAATTTATTTTCTCATGGATCTGGAGGCTGGGAAACCCAAGAACAAGGCACTGGGAGTTACAGTTGTCTGATGAGAGTTGCCCTCTTCTTCCAAAATGGTGCCTTGTTGCTGACCCTCCAGTGGGGAGGAATGCTGGGTCCTTCTGAGTGGAAGGCCACAAAACTGAATGAAATCACTGTGGCACGAGAGCAGATAGAGGAGAAGACCAATGATCTAGTCTTTGGAAGCTTTAACGTTAAGAATTTAGGGAGAAAAATAGGAAATGGAAATGAGTAACCATTTCCATTGGAAAAAGAGTAACCAGTCAATAGGTATTAAACCAAGAAAAATTATCTTTTATCACTCTTCCAGTTTACCTGCTCGATCATAAATGAAGGTCCCCAAAATCGTATCATGATGGTTCATTTTTTGGTATTGGGGGCTGAGCCCAGGGATGCTCTGCCCACTGAGGTACATCCCCAACCCTTTTATAAATTGCTGTTTTTGTTTTTGTGTTTTATTTTCTAAGACAGGTTCTCACTAAGTTGCAGAGGCTAACCTTGAACTTGGTAATCTCCTGCCTCGGCCTCCCAAGTAGCTGAGATAACAGACATGGGCCACTGCACACAGCCTTCGAAGTGTCATATCCTAAGGAGGGTTCCTACGTGCAGTTCTCTACAACAAGAATATTTTTTCTCCTTTTTCAACTGTTAACTGATGCTCATCCTTCAAAAACTAATCTCCCACCGATTTTAGGAAGCCTACCCTTCTCCCCAGTTTGGTGTGGATGCCGCTCCTGTGTGCTCCCACAAACTGGGCATCATTTACCACACCCTTAGTCTGCTGAACAGTGAGTTCAGCCGACTTTCATCTTTCCCTTCAAATCTCAAAGAACAGGGTAGCACGCTTATAATAGCACGCTTAGCATTAGGTCCAAACTCCAGCACATAGAGAATACCTTAAAAATAACCACTGAATGGAAGACAAACATTGAAATATCTTACTTCACTCCACAGAAATGTCCTGAAGAAGCTAAATGTACGTCAAAGTCCTTAGGAATTTTTTATATTCACAATCCTCTGTTAAACAAAATGAGTGGGAATGCTACTTAAATCAACTTTGTGGAAAGCTATTTTATAAAGCAAAGAATCCTATTATACCCCACACATTTTTAAAAATCACCTCTAAACCAGCTGTTATTGCAAGTGGGGCTTTTATACATATATTTGGAATTCATATGCCATTCTACTAAAACAAATTCAAGGAGTTGTTTTGATATTGCCTTTTTACATATATTTAAAAATATACAGCTATATTTGGACATCTGGGATAAAAATAAAATTGAAAAACAATACCAGAATATTTGCAAATGAAGTCTCCCATCTTTAAAATGGGGAACTGAGCTACAGGAGACATTACACTATGTCTCCTATGGCTATGAACTGTCAAATGAAGAATAGTTAAAATTATACACTAGTATTTTAATAAAGACAAAAATTTGATGCTCTAGTCATTGCATTAAAAAAAATCAAACACCTCTCAGGAACGTTTTATCACATGAGGGAAATTCTCTCTCAACTTTAAGAAGTTTTGTAATCTTATGAAAGAAAACAAACTCTGACCCTGAGGTCATGCTTAGAAAGAGTAATTCTGTATGTTTATTAAATTAGAAAAGGTCACTGTCACAGGTCAAACATGCAGAAAATAAAAGTAGACTCTAATGTAAAGCCACCTCGTGATCGCTCCTTTCCCCTTTAGATGAATCTTTGACTGTGACAGGATTCTACACAGGAAGAGTGGGGACTTGCAAGACCAAGAAGGGATTCAAATTTTGGATCTCCTTTAGAAGCAAAATAAAACAACAGTGGAAAATTGCAACAAAATTCTTTTAAGCAATGCCCTGGCATCCCCCTAGGACCAGCTCATAAGCCTTCCACACCCCTTGGGCTTTCTGTCCCTCAGTCCTGTTTTTCCTTTTCTATCTTGAATGCCTGAGGAGTGTTTGGCAGGAGACAAACAATTTAGCAATTCGGTTCTTTCTTCTAGATTTGCTACAAGCAGAGTTCAGTTACAAACTGACTTTGGAAGTATTCTGGCCTTCTTTCTGTCTCTCGAGATTTACCAAACATCCTTCAGTGAAGTGGAGTCCAAAGCTGGTTGCTGCAGTGTTAAATTACCACCTCTTTGCTTGAGTGGGACCCACTGAAGTCTTTCTCAATATCAGGCTTATCTTCCTGACAGACTGAAAAGAAGAGCTTTAACAGGAATAAAGGAGGAACACCTTGCAGAAGCAGTCTCACCAGACCAAGCCTCCTGAACAGCTCAGTGAGGATCCAGGCCATGTGTGCCCCACACAGCAGTTGTGGTACCTAATTGTGCTGCCATTAGAGGAACTATTTGTACATGTCAATCAAAGGACCCAACCCAGAAAACTGCTGCAGGCTAACCCAATTCAACTATGACTTCTTCCCAGCACAAGCATGCAATGTGATGTAATCATCTTAGAGTGGCTATTGTTCAAGACTGGCAAAGAATGTGAGATTTGCATGTGGTGATGGGGGGGAGGGTATGGGAATCCCAGTCTACACACCTAAGAACACACTGGAGGAGATTTTCCCCCTTGATGTTGAAAACTGACTTGGTTAACCCTTCGCAACTCACATCTCTCATTGAATATCAGGCTCCAAGTCTGAAGGTCTTTTTTTTTCCCCCCCTTTTTATTATAATTTTTTTAACATTTGCAATACACACGCTTGTTTACAAAATATACAAAGACTGGAAAACTCAACAATCAGCAAATAATGCAATTAAAAATTAACGAAACACAAACAGGGATTCACTGAAGAGGATGATCAAATAGCTAATAAGCATATGAAAAAATATCCAGCATTAAAATCATAATGGGATACCTAAAAGATTGCCTATGATCATATATATATATATATTCTTATTTGCAAAATAAAATGTTAAACAATAAAATAAATCTATTGCTGTATAACATATGATAAATGAGAGAATGAACACTCCAACAATTTCCTCTCTGACCCTGACAGTAGGACTATTCAACCTGTTTTCCAAAATGTTACATCATCAAACCTATCATTTACCCAATTCTGAAGGTCATTTTTAATGTCAACAGTTTTTAGTTAATTTTCTTATCAGGCATATTTTCCGCCATGCAGCATGTGGATAAACAATGACCAAAATAGCAATCAGGAAAATATACATGAAAACATGTCGTTACACATACTCACTCTTTGGGAGAGTGTAGGCCCTGAAATGCAATAACATGTCAGGAGGCAACTCCAGAGCTGCAGTCACACAACAGTGTGGCAGGTAAACTTCTCTGTCCCATCCTGGGAGAGTTCCAGAGTCAACCCTATCATCATGATGAATTGGGTCTGGTTTTTGGACTTCAGGGTTATTATTCTTTCCTTCTCTTACAGTCACTGCCCTAAAAATTATTCTTCTTAAACTGAGTTTTAAGGCATGGCGCCTCACCCACAAGAAGCATAAACCACACCTTACACAATTATTTCTTAGATTTACTGGATTCAAGTTCCACAAGGGCAAGAATTTTACTCAGCGCCTGGCAAAGGTTAGGTTCATACTTCGTAGTTAATAAATGAATACCACACTCACTTCAGGCAGCCTGGAAAGCTTTCTTGGGGTTTTGATATCCTAAGAGCTTCTGCAGGAGACAGCCGCAGGTATATTATAAGCTTAAAACATGCCTCTGGCAGTATCATTAGATTGTGGAGCTCCCCATTAATTCCTGTCTCTCTACGTAGACAGCCAGTTCTTTAAGAAGCAGCTAGGCTTTGTGGGTCTCTTTTAATCCCCTCTGGGTCTAACACTAGCTGCAAGCAATTCTGATATTGACTGGGAGGAGATTTCACCTCCAGATTGCTATGGTCATTGATTAAACTGTTAATTTTGTTACATTTATCTTAGGTTGGGATGACACAAGAAAGCCGTGTAATAGAACAATAAAAAGAAGGGCAAGAGAAATAAAGTGCAGAAGAACAGCATGGTGGCCCAGGCTTGTTATCCCAGCAACTCTGGAGGCTGAGCCCAGGAGGATCCAAGTTCAAGGCCAGTCTGAGTAACTTAGTGAGTTCCTATCTCAAAATAAAAGAATTAAATGGCTGGGGTGTAATTCAGTGGTAGACCTCTCTCCTAGCATTTGTTGGGTCCAGTGTTCGATCCCTAGTAATATCAAAGGAAAAAATTTCTTTGCAACTCTCATTTGAACAATCTGAAAATTGTTCAATCACGTTCGTTGTTGTCTTAGAAAAATAACCATGCAGTTGACTATTTCTAAAAGAAAAGGAGCAGACAACTGTCTTTTCTGGTTTATCCAGAAATCTTTCTTTTCATCAATATATCATTCAAAATTCAAATATCCGGTACAATTTATGTCACTGTAAATATAACTATGAAGTCAAGATTCTGTATTTTTTTTTTTAAAGGCAGAACTTAGATGTTTCCAACAGAGTCCAGTTCTGCAGGGCCGTCAGCATGGGAGGGTATCCTTATTTTCTCTAGGAAAGTCCCCTAACAGCCTAGGAGCTGATCACTATCGAGTAATACGTAACATATGACATGATAATGTAGCACTTATCATAGCACTTACAGCACATAGTACTTAATGTACTGTATTTTATGTATTTTTTTCTATATCTAAATTCATTTTCCCATCAGAAGTGGACTAAGGACTCATTAAAGGACAGAACCAACTGCATCTCTTTCTTTTTTCTATTCCCAGTAACTAATATGGTATCTGCATAATGATAATATCTTCTTGACAAACATCTGATGAATGAACTAAAAAGTGGTTAAATTAATGCTTTAAAAAACACTTTTTTTCTGGAACTCCTTTCTAAAATACCTGCAGAACTATTTTTGCAGGGCAAACAGGAAGCGTTTCTCATTACTTCTCATTACTTCCCAGTGACATCTCTGTAGATTCAAATGACAGCCCATGCTTTCTCCCAGGACATGAGGTGAGATTTCCACAGTGGAATTCACATTCATTGGATGAAATTAACTGAGAATATTCGATAGACCATGCTGTAGGACCCGAGCACAGTCCAGGCACAAGAAACCATCTTCCCAAGGAAATGACCGTGACAGAGGCCATGTTAATCTCTATAATTTTAAATCATCATTTTATAGATATGCTTCATGGGAGAAAAAGTTGGCCATTTTTCTAAAAGAAGCTAATTACAGAAATGACCAAGTCACACTATGCTGTTCGTGGACAATATAAGCAACACCACAAACAATTGTAATACCCATGCCAGCCAGTCTGATTCGGAGAGAAGACTGAGAACACACAGGTGATTTATCCATCCCCTTTTGTGAACAATCTAATTAGGAAAACCCATGTTAACCTCAGCAACAGGGTTTCAATATTGAGTTGGTATTCCCTGGACGCCTCAAATGAGGGGGTTATGTCTCAATTCCATCACAGTCCTTGGCAAGAACAACTTCTCAGGGAACTCAGGAATAGGCAAACCTAGTTCGTGGCTAAGAAAAGTCCCCTTTGTGGTACAGGTCTGAGCACAAGGATTTTCACAGAACACGACAGCTGTTTTCATAGAAAATTATACAGAGAGTTCATAGAGAAGCACAGCGGAGTGTAACCTAATAAACCACATTAGTGTATATTTTGTGTGTATAATATATACATGCATATTAGATTATACGCTAATCTAATATACCCATGGCAGAGGTCAAACTGAAACTGCTAAGAGGAAGAAACTGGCTTACTAGTGAAACCCAACGTAGGTCACGCAAAGATGACAGAGCACAAGCACACCTACACACACTCCCATGTACAAGTGTGTGTACACTTTCCATGGTGGCTACACCCGACTTATATGACAGGTATCTCTACATCTTGAGTCCAAGAATTGAGAACCCCTTGAATTTTTAAGAAGACCATGTTTAGGGGATGAAAGAAACACGACCCACATTTCTGGAATGCAGAGTCATCGTCGGGCAGTCCCTAGTCCATCGATACTAAATAATTTTCACCTTGCTGTACAATGTTGATTCTCACCTCTGTCGGTGTTGCTTATGTCGTCTCTATAATAGCAAACATTCTCTTCCTTACTCTTCACCTGGGTAACTCCTACCCTTCTCTCAAGATCTGGTGCTCAAACTCCAAGCGTCACCCTCAGGAGACCATTTCCCGACATACTCTCACTCCCCCAGGCCACATTAGTCACTCATCGTCTGTACTCTCATAACACAAGCTTCTCTCCCAGCACTTAGCCATTCCAGACCCTAATAATCTGCTCCTGGTCTTGCTTTCCCTGCTAAACACTTATCAGGAATGTTGGGCTTATCTTTGCATCAACAAGCAGTATGCCTGGCACTGGGGTTCAAGAAATATTTGTTCAATAAATAAGCAAAGGAATGAATTTCTTAATTCTTATATGAATCATCAATCATTTCATCAACACCTCGGATATAATCAACACCACTTGTATTATTTTCCCCAGCTGATGAGAGCGGAAACTGAGGTTGCAAAACTCTTTAACTTGCTCAAGGTGAGATAGTTCATAAGACACAGAGTCAGGATTCATAGCCTGAAATAATATGAAAGTCAGTTATTTTTCTTTGGCACCAAATTAAGAGATTGGAGGCAAAGGTGAAGGGAGTTAACCCTTACACTTCCATAAATGAAACACTGACCTCAAAGAGCCTCATGCAGTGGATGGTTCTTCGACCAAGAGGCTGTTTACTCCTCACCACACCTCCTCCCAGAAATACTTGGTATCGTTGCCTAACTTTTGATGTTGCTGGTCTAAGGCAACTAAACTTAGAGCCAATAGTGGCTACAAATTCAACATTCCATGAAAAGCAAACTCAGTCTTTGTAAAAAGAAGAAAGAGGGTTTGTCAGGTTTCTTTAATGTTCATGTATTTATTTGTATAGCCAGAGCTGAAGGTTCCATTCCTTATGAATTCTGATGTTAAAGTTAACACTAGTGTTCACATTTTTTATTATTTATTTTTTACAGACTGCCTTTTGATCCATTGTACACAAATGGGGTACATCATTTCATTTCTGTGGTTGTCATGATGTAGATTCATACCATGCATGTAATCATACATGTACATAGGGTAATGATGTCTGTCTCATTCCACCATTTTTCATACCCACCTCCCTCTCATTTTAACAAGGGATAGCTACAGACACTTCTATCTTCTGGTCCTTTCAAAAACCATCCCAAGCAGTAGGGGCGGGGGACTAGATACACAGATTCTATCTTCACTAGCATTCAGAGATATTTCTGACTTTAAGCTATAATATATAAGCTCAAAAGAGGATGGCCCCACCAGGAGGCAGGAGTTTCAAAGGAAGAGCCACTAACATGGCACTACAGATGAAAAGCAAGCTGCGTTACCCTGTACAACTCTAGAAAATCTGAAGCATTAGAAACCCCGAAAGGGCAGGGTTGAGGAAGGACGCTGAAAACAGAGAGATGGCCCAAGTCTAGAGTCGCTTATAATCCCAGGTACTCGCCCTTCCCCATTCTTGAAATAGGTGGTGTGGTCTCTGGAGAAATTGAACTTGAGAGGCTCCTAAAACAGTAACACAAACATTCAGAACATGGGACTAAATACTAAGCAGTGGTATCCTCAGGCTTCCTTTCCCACCTATCTTTGAACACCATCAGCCAAGCTTAAAACCCCTAGGTAGGAAATTGGAGGATTTTTCCCCAAAATACCATTGTACTGAAAAGATCTAGAGATACACTCAAGTCACCAACATTAAGCCTGATTTACAACTGGATCCCACTAAAAGGAAGCAACACATTCATATTTCCCAAAGGTCATGAGACATTTAAAGAAAGTTTCTAAAAGGAACAAGAATGACCAAAACAAACAGACAAAGGAGAGCTCAAAGATTCTCTTACAGAAATACTACAGAAACAGCCAAAATGTCCAAGAAATCATGAAACAAGAACAGTTTGCTATGAAAGGAAATAATCAGACAAGTAAGAATTCTTAAATATTAAAAATATAACAACTAAGTATTTTCATTCAGCAAAAAGTTAAAATATCAAATCAAAGAAATCTCCCCAAGAGTAGAGCAAAAGAATCAAAAAACTATGTAATAAAAAGATACTATTGAGAATTTATTCAGGGACTCCAACTTCCAGAAAGGAAAAATTCCAGAGAGAGAGAATAAAGAATGTGACCAAAATGTATCAAAGAAATAATATGAAAAAAATTCCCAGACTCAGATTGGAAGGGCCCACTGAGTGCCCAACCCAAGAGACAAGGGGGAAACAAAGCAAAGCAAAATAAAACGAAAACACAAAAAGCCATATTATCATGGCATTATATCATGAATTTTCCAGGACAATAACAATAAAGAAAAGGTCTTAAAATCTTCCAGAAAACAAATAAGTTATATACAAAGGACTAGAAAACAGAGTATCAGACTTATACTAATATTAGAGGCAATTTTAGGCCTGAAGATGGTAAGTGAAAAAAAAAATTTCACAAATCTTGTAATATCTTGGCAAACCATTAATGAGGGACAAGGAAAAAAAATAGATAATTTAAGATATGTAAGATCTCAAAAAAATGTTCTACCCATTTTTGTCGCAAGATGTTGCCAAAAGATACATTTCACCAAAATGAGCCAGTTGGCCTGACACAGAGGGAGAAAGGAGATCCCCCAAACAGACTACAGAACAACAAACAGGAGTAGGGCAGAGTCCCAGGTTGATAGCTGGGCAACAGGCCCAGAAGGGACAGACTTCTTTGGAGCAAAAAAGGAAATAATTATTAACTAAGAAAAAAAGTTATTTAAAAAAGGAACAGGAAACAGTCATATATCACTTGGTTCAGCTGATATATTATGTGTCTATATATCATTAAATATGAATTTAACCAAATATTCTCACAACTTTGCACAGAGTATCAGGTTTGTAGGACACAGGATAAGTGCTAGTCACCACAAGCCAACAGCAGGATGTCCAGGGAAAGAATGTGGGCAGCAGCCTGGAAACTCCTGAGCCCTGGCTGCACTTCCTCTATCGAGGCTTACTGAATATTCTTTGTGTAAATGGACAATTAAGTCAATGAGTTTAAGAACTGGATCAACTGTATATGTTGATTCTTTCTGCCAACAAGATCCGTCCTGCCAATGAGAATAATTTCATGAAGTATACAAACATCAGACAGGCTGAATAAACGATGATCTGTAGAAACCACTCTCCAACACTCCCCAAATCCTAAAGTTTATTTCAATTTGTTATGCTTATACACTTTTGGCATGCTATCAAGATTTTTGAGCCTCTCTTTTAGAGTTATGCTTTAAATGTCTATTTTGATCCAGTCACCTTACAAGCATCTATTTTGATCCTCATTTGCCATCCTGCAGGGTAGGAAATTTTAACTATACAGGAATCGCCTTTTTAAGTTGGTTGAAGTAACAAATGGGTCAAATGAAGAAATAAAATTTAATATTTCCAGATATAATCTTTCGTTGTTTTTGTATATCATTAAGCAGTATTGGAGTTCCTTATGAGTTTTTATTCTACAGTTTTTTTTTTTAAGTTTTGAGAACACTCCAGAATTTTATGTTTCCTTGCATTTTTGTCTATTTTAATTATGACATATTATAATCTTTTAGGTAGTCTTGCATATTCTGACAAAAATCTTTTGTGAGTTTTCAATTTTTATCTCCAGTGTTAAATGAACTGATTAAAAGTAAAAAGTTCCAAAATTTATTGGTTTTGATCTGTAATTCACATATTGGTGTGTATATATCCTAGAAGCATTTATTTATTATAATAACTTTTAATATTAATTAATTTATCTTTAAGCAACTCACCATTTTCTAAGTACTTCAAGCTTTTTTAGAAACTTAAATACATTTTCTAGCAGTCATGTATTAAACTACACTACTTTAAACATATATTAATGAACTCAAGAGAAAGTGGAACACTACCTATTACAATACTCAAATAATAAGAAATTGTCTAGACAAATATTTATCAACTTCTTAGTCTACATTCCATTTAAAAAAAATAACATATTAGTGACCTGCTCATGAATATCTGGCAAAAACTGCATAAAACTGAAAATTAAATATTGTACAACAAAAAATTTGCCAAAGAGACAAAAATAGACATTACTCAGTTTTACTTGATTGATTTCTCTTTACAGTTCTTTTGACTTTATTTTACCTTTTATTTCTAATATCATTAATTTTCACAAATGGCTAAAAATAAATTCAAAATATTTTTTGAAAATCTCAAAAGCAAACAGAAAGTATTAAAGGACACTAAAAACTGTCAGACTGTGCCAGGACTATAGCTCAGTGGTAGCACATGCGAAGACCTGGGTTCAGTTCTCAACACTGCCAAAAAGAGTTGCTAAACCATTCTAGAAGTTGTAAACTAGAGATTCTTTAAAAAGTGCTTTTAAGTTGCATTAAAAGTTGGAAATAACTAAAATGAATAACTGGAGGTGGAAAATATTCAGCTAGTCCTTTTCATAATTAATTTGCAAGTGAATGAACTGGTTTTGTTGTGACAGTCATCGTCCTGTGACTGCTGAGGAAACAAGACTGGGGAGATTAAGGATCTTGCCAAACATCACACAGTCACTTAGAGACAGACTGTGTGTAAATCGGCCTGATGCAGCTCTCCCTGGATGGGCTGTCTCCTGCCCTCTGATTTTTCCTGCTTGATCCTTTTTATAGCTGATTCCAGAGGGCTTGTCAACTGAAAGCAAGGCGGGAAATTTCATGTCTAGGTACTTTATTTTCCCTTAGCAGTTTTTAAAATTGTTTGATATGAGGGGAAATTGATATCAGTGGCTAAAATAAGACTTTGAGATTCCAGATGAATTTCCGATGTATTTCACATATTCCTGATCCTGAATCATCAAGACATTACTCTTCCAAAAAGCACACTGGATTCTGAACAATGCCCTTCTTTGAGGCAAAGACAAGGCAGAGAGACAGGTGATATGTGGGACAAGTGTCTCTGTATACTGTTCCAAAGTGGAGTAGGAGTTTCTTTGCCAAAAATTTTCAGGCCACTTCCAAGTTTCTTCGACTTCTTGACTTATTGAATCAGAAAGATTTTTTAAACAGGCAATGTATTTTAATCTGAACTGATTCATTTCCCTAATGTTCTAACCTGTCTAAAGGATGTGAATACAAAGCATGGTAAATATTCAGTACATGTTTGCCAGAGAGATGAAGCCCTTAACTCAAACAGACAGCCAGATAAAGAGAGGTAAAGATGGAGATATTTTCGGTATTGGAAAAAATACCTGAGATAAATTAATTTATGAGGAGAAAAACTTTATTTTGACTCATGGTTTCAGAGATTTTAGTCCATGGTCTCTTGACCCTATTGCTTTGGGCACATGCAAGAAGAATGAGGTAGAAGAGACCTGTTGACCTTATGTCAGCCAGGAAACAGAGAGATAGGAAGGGGCCAGGGTTCTGATATGCCCTCCAAGGGTATCCCCAATAACCAAACTCCCTCCAACTTGGCCCTGCTTCCGAAAAGTTCTGCCACCTCCCAATAGCACCACAAACTGGCACTAAGTCTTCAACACATGGGCCTTTGAGAACATTCAAGGTTCAAACCATAGCAAGTGTTAAGCAAAGTAAGATTCAATTTCTTTCATTCTTCTGTTTTATCCTCTTTTTAAAAATTGAGTATCTAGGTACACACCTGTAATCCCAGTAGATCAGGAGTCTGAAGCAGAAGGATCACGAATTCAAAGTCAGCCTCAACAACTTAGCAAGGCACTAAGCAACTTAGTGAGACCCTGTCTCTAAATGAAAGTATAAAAAAGGGGCTGGGAATGTGGCTCAGAGGTTAAGTACCACTGAATTCAATCCCCAGTACCAAAAAAAAAAAAAAAAATTTGAGTATGTAAGTTTAAGATGTAAATAAACAAACCCAGTTAAAATTCACTATTATTCATTAACCAGTCAAACCATCTTTTTAAAAAATTATCATTTATAAACATATAAAGGGGAGGGAGGTGTGAGGTAGTAAATTCATGTCAATCACATTGTATACATTATCTCCTTGAATTCTTGCAACAGTCTTCTAAAAAGAGCCATCATCTACCCATTTTAGAGATGGAATGGGAAAATTCAGTCTCAGAGAATTTAAGTTGTCCAAGTTCACAACACCAGCAAGTATCTGAACAAATTTCAAGGCTAGGTCTGTCTGTTCCAAAGTCCCCCCAACCTCTTCCCAGTCCACCTAACATGAAGCATAGCCTCCCAATGCAGAAAAGATTCTCAAACATATTTTTAAGGTTTATGCAAAATGATCATTTTGAAGGTTAAGTCACATTAGTGGCAGTGAATGGAGAGTACAAGTCACTTCTCCTTTCTACGAGAGCAGTAATACCACTGGACTCATCAGGGTTTGGTTGAGGTGAACCCAATAGGTGGGAGGAAACCAAGGACCCAGGCCAACATCCTGATTCCAACTGGAAATTCATCTCGTATTGACTGATTGCTGCATTACTTTGGATCAGCTTTCAGAATGTTAAGCAAATGTGGTCACTTCCCACACATCCCCTGCCTTCCATGGCACTAAGGAAAACACCTTCTGGATGGATTTTCTTGTAGCCTCACTTTGCCTGATTCTGGCAGCCTCCCCCATAGCCTTAACTCCCTGTGGTAGAAAGTTAATGCATCAGACGGGCATGGGGGTCAGGGCTGGAGTTTAGGAACAGTCCAAGGTTCCCCTTTCCTGGCTTGCTGTGCATTTTGGAAACAAGCAGGTATAGGGCACAAATAAATTCATATTTCTGTGCCAAAAAATAGGCCTGAAGGAAAGATTATTTCTTGTTTAATGTGTGGGCAATGCATGGGGGTCATTCTTAAGATGAGCACAAAACTGGAAAGGGAATTTAGTCTAACAAATAGGAAAGGAGAAAAGGGCAGGCAGAAAAACCAGGGGACAGGAATGGTGTGGCATGTCACAGGACAGCACTGGTTTAATCTTTCAAGTCATGGAGGTGCAATGGAGAATGGTGGAACCTGTTGAGGAGGTGGTGTGAACTTGAGAGGAGATTGCTTTCGCCTTTTTTTTTTTTTTCTTTTTGCCTTTTTCACCCTCATTGGGGGTTGTCTTTAGCTAGCCAAAGCTTACAGGAGAAAATTTTCCCTTCCAAAACTGACCCTGTCCCTCTTGATGATGTGGTCCTCTGGGAGGACTCCTATTTAGCACCCCAGAGCATCAACTGGATCCATCCTTAAGTCCTCCGACACCTAGGGAGTATCTTATTCACTTGGCTTGGTCTGTGCTGTTATGGCTTACACAAGAAAGAGTCCCCTGTAAATATTAAAAGTCCACATTCATGTGCTGGTACCTTTAGTTAAATCAATCAGATTTAGCTATGAAAGCATAGCTCAAGGTCAGTCAGTTTCAACAAGAAGGAGGTACTGAATAGGATATTCCAGGATCAAAGAGCACCTCCTAAAATGAATCACAGAATATATGAAGATGATTATGCATATGTGTATATGTGGCATCTATTTTGCCTTATCATTCTTTTTTTAAATATATTTATTTGTTGTAATTAGTTGTACATGACAGTAGAATGCATTTTGTACATTTTGATAGATCATATAGAAATGGAGTGTAATCTCTCATTTTTCTGATTATACACATTGCAGGATCACATCAGTCATGCAGTCCTCTATGTACATGAGGCAATAATGTCTGTTCCACTCTACTATCATTCCTTCCCCCATACCCCTTCCCCTCCCTTCACTCCCCTCTACCTAATATAAAGGAACTCTATTCTTCCTTATCCCCCGCTTATTATGAATTAGCTTCTGCATATCAGAGAAAACATTTGACCTTTGGTTTGAGGGGTTTGGTTTATTTCACTTAGCATGATATTCTCTAACTTCCTCCATTTACCAGTAAGTGTCATAATTTTATTCTCCTTTAAAGCTGAGTAACATTCCATCATATATAATATGATGGAATATATATATATAAAACATTTTATATATATATAAAACATTATATATATAACATATGATGGAATATATATATAATATTCCATCATATATATATTCCATCATATATACATATATATATATATCTTCTAGAAAACCTTCATCACAGTTACTTAGAAAACCAATGTTAAGTCCTAATAGAGCAATAAAAATTAATAAATGATTCTTAAATCCATACATGTATCAAAGATACTGAGATTCTTACTGAATTTCCTAGAGACTTCTGATTTAAATCACTTTTTACCAGGAAGGTGAATGAATATAGGGGTGCAATTGAATAAGAGGAATAACTTCTAGTGTTCTACAGTACAATAGGTTAACTATGGTTGACCACATTTAATTGTATGTTTCAAAATAGCTAGTGGAGAAGATTTTGAATGTTCCAAACACAAAGTAATGGTAAATGTTCGAGGCGATGGATATGTCAATTACTCTGAGTCGAACATTACACATTTTGTACATGTGTTGAAATATCAGGCTTGTACACCATAAATATGTACAATTATTACATGTTGGCTAAAATGTTCTAACATATTATTTTAAAACAAAACATAAAGTACTTTCTTCCAATGTAAGCTCATAGTTCAAAAACTATGGTTCAACCATCCAAGTTCAGAAAATGCAGTTGCTATGTAGATAATGTAGGCTGACACTCCCTAAGTAACTGTTGGACCATGGGTTCCTCAGGAAGGCAAAATGCTAAGCTCTTCCTGAGAAGGACAAAGCAGTCAATCACTCCTACTTCTCTGCCAACAGGTGACATAGAAACTGGACCCCAGAGACCAAGCACAGAATTCAGCACCAATCCCTGGAGTCCAGCATGCCTTGACTGGACTTCCATCCCAAAGATCAGGCATGAAGCTTAGAACAGGAGCAGCAGACACGTGGAAGAGAGCACATACCTTGTTCTGTTAACCCTTCACAGTGGGTTTACAGGGCCCCATTGCCAGGGCAAACAGAATGTGGAAGTGACTCTTCCATAAAGACATGATTCACGTAAACTCACAGCCTATTCATGTGAGTCTACAGGAAAATAGCCAGCCTCTCACTGGTGTCACCTTTTGTTCACCTTACCCAGGACCCAACTGAGAAACAGACACCCTAAACTGATGCCCCATAGCCACAGATGCCCAGAAACTCTCCCTTTTCTTGTCTAATTAGCAACCCAAAGAAAAGGGACCCAAGCAAGCACATCAGTCAGTCAAGTGGCAACAGACAGGAGGCTTCATTCCCTACTCACCTGGCTTTGCTATAGCTAATATCTATAATGCATCTCAAAATCGACAGCAAAGATGTTATGCACAAACTAAACATATTTATCGTCAATCCAAAATAGCAAGTGACCGTAACTAGTTACTCATAAGTAGTGTGAATTCTGGCTCTGAGATCAAACAAGAATTTATAAAGCCATCTCCAAATGCCTGCTTCCTTTGCCACATCCAAGAATGAGACGTCTAGCAGGCTTCCTGAGGCCAGGAAGCCATGGGAGCACCACGCTCCCCAGCTCTTCAGAGTGACCACTTTTTATAAGAAAACCTCAGAGACATTTTCCAGGGTTTCCTTGGTATTGTGATTTATATCTGGAATGTCCTCCAAAAGTCCATATGTTGAGGACTTGGCCCTCAATACAGCAATGTAGGGCTTTTGGGAAAGGATTGGATCATGAGGGCTCTGACCTCATGAGTGGATTAATCCATTTGATGGATTAATAGTTTAAATGGACTATGGGAAGAGGTGGAACTATAGGCAGATGGGGCATGGTTGGAGGAAGTAGGTCACTGGGTGTGTCCTTGGGGACATTACCTTGCCCAATCCCCTCCTCTCCTCTGTTTTCTGACTGCCATGAGGCTCAGCAGCCTCCTGTGCCAAGCCCTTCCACCATGCCTCTTCTCCCATGGAACAAGCCTGTCCATGGACTAAAACCTCTGAAAGCGTTAAGTCATGCTTCCGAGCAAGAAAGGCTTCCCAGGGAGGCCTGTGGAAGAACCAAAGGAGAGTTTGAGGTCTTTGGGGAATGATGAGGCCAAATAAAGATCAAGTCCTGCATGGGGTTCTAATGTTCCAAGGAGCAGCATCAAGGATTGTACCTTTGGCCTCGGGCCCCTGCATAGCCCCACAGGGCTCTGGAAGCACCTGATCCTTACTTAAAATTTTGACATTTCCTCCCTCATTGAATTTTGTGTTGATTTTAATTTTTTAAAATACTTACATTAAAGTATTATTGTAGTTTGCTGATTTTTAGGTCTTTGGGGTATAAACCGAGGAGTGGGATAACTGGTCAAAAGGTGGGTCCATTCCAAGTTTACTTAGGATTCTCCATACTGCTTTCCAGAGTGGCTGCACCAATTTGCAACTCCACCAGCAATGTAAAAGTGTGCCTTTTCCCCCCACATCCACGCCAACATGTATTATTGTTTGTGTTCTTAATAAAAGCCATTCTAATTGGAGTAAGATGAAATCTTAGAGTTGTTTTGATTTGCATTTCTTTAATTACTAGAGATGTTGAACACTTTTTCATATATTTATTAATTGCCTGTGTGTCTTCTGTAAAGTGTCTGTCCAGTTCCTTGGCCCATTTATTGATTGGGTTCTTCACTCCCCGGTTTATACCCAAAAGACCTAAATCAGCAAACTACACTAACACAGCCACATCAATGTTTATAGCAGCTCAGTTCACAATAGCTAGATTGTGGAACCAACCTAGATGCCTTTCAACAGATGAATGGATAAAGAAACTCTGATATATATACACAATGGAATACTATTCAGCCATAAAGAAGAATAATATTATGGCATTTGCAAATAAATGGATGGAACTGGAGAATATCATGCTAAGTGAAATAAGCCAAGCCCAAAAAACCAAAGGCCGAATGTTTTCCCTGATAAGTGGAGGATGATATATAATGGGGGTGGTGGGGTGGTGGGTGAGAGAAGAATGGAGGAACTTTAGATTACATAGAGGGAAATGAAAGGAAGGGGGTATGAAAAATGGTGAAATGAGATAGACATCATTACCCTATGTACATGTATGATTACACGAATGGTATGAATTTACATTGGGTACCACCATAGAAACAAAATTATGTACCCCATTTGTGTACAATGAATCAAAATGCAGTCTGTAAAAAATTAAAAGCTAAATAAAAACAATAAAAATAAAAATAAAAAAGTATTATTTATCTGGATTATTGAGTTCTTTGACAGCTTTCTTATTTCTTGTGCCCAACGCAAGTTCTTCACTCACTTGGTCCTGCTTCTGTGATCCTAATTTATATAGAATGTGTGTCCACCCTGACTAGGGCAAAGAAGAGGGAAACAGAATTAAATTCTAGTAACAAATACCATCAGCAGCCGCTAAGAATAAGTGTGAAGGAAAGGCAAAGAAAAATGGAGGCATAATATGTGTCTTGACATTGACACAATATTGTGGTTAAGACACTTGTCAGCTGAGCCAAACAGAAGAGAAGGAGTTCCTCCCACCTGCTTCTGTAGCTGCCAGCTTGGTTTTAGCCCTCACAGAAAAAGCCACAGTCCCAGTGCAGTGCATGAGCTGGGACATGTGGTGGCTTGGAGAGCTTGCAGCATGGTGGAGTGTGGCACTGTCAGACACAAACACAGTTAACTACTGCCTCCTCAAGCAAGCTGATGTACTAACCCTGCCAGAAGACCCAACGATGGCATTCCACTGGATTATCATGAGCTTCTGGAGGCTCCAGAGGAAAGACATGTCTGTTTGCCATATTATAGGAATTAAATCACTGTTTTCTGGACGGTTGGATGGATGGATGGATGGATGGATGGATGGATGGATGGATGGATGGATGGATGGACGGACGGGTAGATGGATGAGAGGAAGGAAGGAAGAAAAATTAGGAAGTACAAGCACAGCAGACACAGCCCCTGAGCACTAATTCCACCTTGTGTGACCTTCAGGAACCCTCTGAAATTCAGTTTCCTCATCTGTAAAATGGAGAGGAGAATGAAAACTATTTCACAGGGTTTACAAGAGGATCAAATGATAAAATGTTCCTGAATGTGTCTCATAAACTGTAAGAATGTAGTTTAACAAAAGATTGTATTGGTTTAAGCAATACTAAGAAAAATGTTGTATGGTCTGGAGGGTATTTTTGGAGAAGGAGAAACTCTTTGGAGCCAAAATAAAAACACAAGGGAAGTTCATGAATGATTAAGGGAGGTGAGTGTCTGCTACTGTCTATGGAAAACAGAAATCAAAACATAATTCCCTGAAAACAGCAAAATGGGGCTTTCAAGTATTAAAAAAATCATGGCAAAGACCACGGTCATCATTCCTGCATAAATGTGAATATGTTTCAGATTATAGATCGAGTTTACTCAGGGCACAGTCAGAATCCCCCAAAGCCATCATTTTCTATTTTGAATGCTTTTCCAAATATGTAATATTCAAAATAAATGGTTAGATGCCACACACACAAAAAAAGAGAGCACTCGTGTTTTTAATAGCTTGTGAAATGCAGCCAGGGGTCTGCTGGTTGGGGTTGAAAGGAAGTAGCCCATAAACAACTCCATCAAGCGTGACAGAGCATGTTGGAGCTAAGTTTCACACAAAGAAAATTCTTCCATAGTTCCAAGTGCCTGGTCCCTCAAACAAGATCACATCCTACTGGGAGAAATGCAAGACCCCTCACAAAAGCTGAAATGATACCCTGAAGATCTAGCCTGAGGATTGAGAGGTGTGAGATCTAAGATTTATAAGAAATGTGGGATACATTTAATGCTTGCCTCTAAAATGGTTTGATAAAATCTTTTCTGACGGTTTTAGGAAGCTAGGGTTTGAATGGAAGCTTATTGTGGAGGGCACAATTTCAATTTAATTTTACTATGGACCAAAAGACATAGGAAAAGATAAGTTGTATCTTTTAGTGAGGGGAAAGACCGAGTCATTCTTTTAGAGTCCTTCTTCTAGTACTTATAATTATCTCTCAAAGTGGTTAGAGCCACTACTCAAAGAAGTTATTAGAGTCCCCAAGGAGATAGCAGAATACATTCAAGTATATAGAAAGAACATAAAGCTCAGATCTGCGTTCTACTTGTAATCTATTCAGTCACTGCCTGTGTGAGTGTGTCTAAGTCCCTTCATCTTGGCCATCACTGTGGATAAATGTAAGCCATTCTCTGTCCTCTGGAATGATTTGACCTAGTCTAATAACAGCTGATGGCTCTTCTCTATCCTCAAAGTCACTTGGGGCCTGCCTTATCTCTACTACACAATCCCACCTCTGGCTGCTATGGATTGGTCCCATGGGACTCAAGCTGGGGAAATCAGTCCCTGCAAATTTGAATTGGATCTAAGAAAGAGTCATTTTCTGTCACATGGAAAATAAACAAGGAAGACATCCTGCAAGAAAGAGGAGAGAAGCACCTAGGAGAAGCAGAGAAGAGAGGTCAAGAGGGCAGAGATACAGGGGTTCTTTGGACAGCATGCTCCCTGGTTCCAGACCCAGCTTTATCACTTATTAGCAGAATCCATTCCTGAAATCCCTGTGCCTTCAAATCTTTGCAGTTCATGAAATCAGTACTTCCACTCCATAGTTTGCACAGAAGTTGCTTGATTCAGGTTGGGTTTTATAATTGCGGCCTACAAGAGTCCCAACTAACGATATTCCTGTAATATAAACCCCAAAACCAAATAAGATACTATTTGTGAAGCCCATCTCCATGTTGCCCCACCACCGCCGCCACCACCTCTGTTTGCTAAGAAAATTAGATTATAGCTTGGAAGACTGGTTGCGACCATAGAGAACATCCAATCCCATCCTTCAGCTGACAGATGCAGAACCAGAGAGGATAAGTGACTTGCTCAAAACCACCCTGTTTATGGTAGAAGATTCACAGAGGCTTTCTGCCTTAGCCACAGCATCTTAGGCATGAGTCCTAGAGGTTTTCTGTTTTTCTCTCTACCTCTCTCCCTTTGGATAACTCTTGTTTCAGTGTGCTCTGAGAGTATAGCGCAAGAAATCAGATCTAGGAATTTAAGGGGTTGGGACACAAATCCTTATGTTACAAGTCCAGATACCACAAGAAAACTGTATATTCTGGTGGAAAATGGGGTTTGGGCATCATACTACGTGGGTACAAACCCAGCTCTCTCACTTATTAGCTAGGCAAGTTTGGCAAGTTAGTTAAACCCCTCTACAGTAGTTTCCTTGTCCTCAGCCTTGCTCATGGGGCCAATGCCTAGTACCCCATCATACAATATTGGTTATGACTTTTATAAAAGGGCAGATCACCCCAGCAGAGAGAGACGTGCTAAGATCTTTTATACTTATTGCTTATTCTTTTTTAACGATACCCTCTGCCAAGTCTGAGAGCCCGGCGGTGGGAGAAGAAGGGAGACTCCCTAGAGATTAAGGAGAGCTTAAAAAGCCACCTGCAAGACATTCACAGCTCTCCCAGTCACTCCAAAGAGACGTGTGCTACAATGGGCTCCCGGGCTTTTTCTGATTTCCACCTCTGGGTGACTGGGATACCTGTTCACACCCTAGAGCCAAATACTTCCCTCTGGCATTCAGAAATTCTCCACCTACTTCACAGCATCGATATTTTAACTATGCTAGAAATTCCTCTTTCATTTGGACCATCCCTCAGGTCTTCATTTCTGGTGTCAAACAAAAGTGCTCAGGCACTTCTCTCCCTGACATTGACAGAGAAAGTAATTGAGCCGAGCGGATATTTATTTAAGCGACTGGGCGTTGATTTAAACGCTAGTGATAAATTTGTCGATCTTGCTCTAAAGACTGTTATTCTTGGTAATGTAATTGTCATGGATCATAACTACAAGACAAAGCACAGCTTCAGCCGCACGCCCTGTTGCTAGAAGATGGAATGTGAGTGCTGTTTTGGCTATGGAGCATTTCCTGGAGGACAGAGGACAATAGACGCTTCTCAACGTGGGATTAAACACATATGAAAACACATCTTGAAAGCTGGTAGAAGCATGGTCTCTTGGGAAGTCATAGTACTGTGCTTCTTTCTTTTGTGGCACTAAATGACATTTAACAGATGACATTAGATGGCACTCAGCTGCCTCTGGAATAGCTTTGCCTTCCCTTTCTCCCCCATGAACACACACACTTTCTTACCTGTGGCTTTGCATGCGCTCTTTCCTCTCTCTGAAGTTCCTCTTTTTTTCTCATTTACTACCCTAAGAATTAACTGAGAATCCTCTCCTACTCCCTGGGGGCCAGCTCAACTCTTGCCTCTTGGAAAGTTCCCTGAGAGTCCCAAACATGGTGGGGATCCCTGCTTCGTGTTCATAGACCCATGCTCAGGATGTACTCACTGTTAAGAGTTGATATATGTCCCCTTAAGTGCCTGTATCTCCTCTTAATGCAGGGTCCCCTAGTCATTCATCTCTGCATATTAGATGCTCAATAAATATTGTGGAATGAATGACTGAATTACTTCATGAATCAATTCATGAATCAGCTTTATGCAAAAAACAATCAAATGGAAAGCAGTATCTATATGACCTAGACAAACTGGGAATTCTCTAATGTACCAGCTGAGCTGAAAGTACCCATTAGATTTATGGTTAACAAGCCACAGGAACAAAGAGGGAAAATATTAAACAACCATCTTCTTTCTATTCCTGTATATCATTTCTATCATTTGTAGGGAGAGTAAAAAGCACAAGAATCTCACTGTTAATACAATATACATATGTTCATAGGGGCAATTTCTTAAGAGCCTGCCCTAGCACCTCCTGCCTAAGACGCTCTGTTCACACTGTCTGTGATCTCTGATAATAATGGAGAAACAAAAAGTCATCAAAATGGAGACCAGTTTGGAAGAATCCAATTTTAAATATTGTATATGCAAATGAACCAGGCTGGCAATATGATAGCAGGGAGAATCAGAAAGTAGATGACAGTTTTCTTAGCATGAGCTCTGCAGTTGAGGCTTATGAGAAAGACACTCTGTCTCCACAGTTCACTGAACTACCCAGCTAAATTCTTTTTCTGTGCCTGAGCCACTGGGGATTACAGGGTAGCCAGGAATCCCCCTACACCATTTCACACAGACACTCTCCCTTCTCATTGAACGCCTTCCCAAAGAGACTCTGCTAAGTCTTCTTATTGAGGCAATAGTCCAATCTGTCTGGAAGCAGTGACCTGGGCTTGTATTTAAATGTAAATGCAAATACCAACAATCCAACTGCAAGGCTGGCATTATATTAAGCATAGTCCTCATAAAATCTCTTTGAGTCCCATAGTATTATTATCTCCATTTTACAGATGAGTAAACTGAGAATCGGAAAGACTGGTTAACATGATCAGTCACAGAGCTGGAATGCCATTGGCCCAGATGGAACCCAGGCTACCTAACTTTCAGGCACATTTTCTTATTCACTACCTTTGGATAGTGTCCATGGCCTCCACACTGGATCTGTCGGAACATAGAAAAAGTGGGCATCTTCCCAGCATGAAAAACTCCTGTTTGTTTAAAGACTGCTTCTAATGTTCTTCTCTCTTCAGGGCTGAACAATCACAGTCCTTTAATGTTTCCCCAATTAGATGATTTACACATTCTGGCCACCATGACCACTGGTATCATCAGAACTACCATTTACTAAGTCTGGATTGTGTTGCCAGATCTTGTATTAAGCATTTACACAAAAGCCTGAGAAACAACCCAATTTTAAAAATGGACAAGGGAGAAGAACAGACATTTTACCAAAGAAGACAAACAAATGGTGGACAGGCACGTGGAAAATGTAGCACCACTAATCATCAGAGAAATGCAAATCAAAATCACAGTGAGATGCTGCCGAGTATCTGTTGGGATGGCTATAAAAGACAAGCAGTGGCAAGTGGTAGGAGGAGGCCCGGGAACTGGGGTGAAGGTAAGTGACCTCGGATGCAGATTCACTCCAAGTTCCAGTCAGAAGGGCGGTAAAATGCAAGCTAGTTGAGATGGGTGGAGCTGAATGAGGAAAGGTCTTGAAGCAAAATCGTGTAAAATAGACAATTTTATTTATTGTGCACAATTTTATGCAAAGCTATCCCAAGTGTATCATTATGTATGAGACTGATTTTCAGTGGGGGGTGTAGTGGGGAAGACCTTGAAGCCACTGTTTGGCATTGCCTTCCTTCCTCTAGTGAAGAACCTTGCTGAGTCTCCCTTCCTAACCTGTAACTTGGAGATAAAAGCATCTAATAGAATTTCAAGAGGACTGAGTGAGTTCGCATAAACAGGACTAATACACAGTAGATGCTCAGTTAAAGGCGGCTACTTATTAAAACGATGTGTTTGTTCAAAACTACTTACTACTCCTCTTCTTCCTTCATAGAGCTGTTATAAAAGTATTTTCTCTATTACATATGAAAAGAGCTGGACCATCAAACCCTGATTTAGAGGACAGCTGACACTTTATATTCACCAAACATTTGTATACATCAAGGCCCAAAAAGGAGTTGAAATCACTTGTAAGAAAAGATATAAGCATAAAATCCACAAAGTCATTAAACGAGGGTGACTGATAAGATTCCAGTAAAAGGGGGAGGGAGCAATGATACTGACGAGATGAGGGCAGGATTGCCACACTGGTTGGAGACCTTATTAAAATGCAGGTTCCACTTTACTGGTCCCCAGAGTGGAGCCTGAGATCCTATCTCCCTAACAAGTGCCCCCTCCCCCACCGCCGCCATGAAGCAAATGCTGCTGCTGGTCCACGCTGTCTTGTGTAGCTGGGTTTAGGGAAAGCTAATGTAAGAGAGCACAGTACTACATTATAGCTCAGATATGTCTTTCTGTGAAAGTAGAGTGCAGATGCTAATGCAGAAATGCATTTCTACTAATCTTCTAATTAGCAGAAAACTCTGAGGATATTGGCATGTGTCAAACAGTTGCCCCTTTGAACCAATGCTTTCTCCTCCTGGGCCTCCCCCCCACTCCTCTGGGGCCTCCTGGACCTGACACTGTGAGCAAGAAACCTGATGTGCCCGACAATCCTTTCTAAATGATTTCAAGGAAGAAGCAGCAGGCCACGCAGATACTGGAAATGCATGATGTAACCTTTTACTTTCAGAGAAAGGGCCGTCCCTAATTCAAGCCATATTTTGCCCAATGAAGAAGATATATTTGAAACTGGAAAACATCCAAAGAAAATATGGAATCCAATATATTTCTGCAAGTCATGGCCTTTGCCTTCTCAGGGCCCAAATTACCTGCCTATGCCTGGCTCTGTCCTTTCTTCCTTGCGCTGGACACTTCCCAATGCTAATTCGTACTTGAGCTCTCCAGTGAGGCATCTGTGGGTGAGAAATCTATAAAGCACTTAAAGTTGTTGAGAGCTTCCCAGGAGTAAGGCCATGTGCTAAAAGCTGTAATAGATCATCTCATTTAACCACAGTGAGGACGTTCAGATGAGGAACTTCTTGAAGATGGAATATGGAACAAGGTCACACATACAGTAGATACCAGATGGAGATTCAGATGGAGTTCTCTCTAACCCAGGGTGTCTTGACCTCTGCAAAATGTCATTGATATTTTAGAGCAGATAATTCTTTGTTATTGCAGTTTGAGGGTATGTCCTATGCTCTGTAGGGTATTTAGGTACATTAGCAACTCCTCATTCTGGTTTGACAACCAAAAATGTCTCTGAACATTGAAAAATGTCCCCTCAGGGGTAAAAGTGACCCTGGTTAAGACTATTCCCAAACTTGAGTTTCCAATAAAAAAAGCTAAACATTATTATGATTTTTTTTTTTTTTTTTTTTTTTTTTTTTTTTTTTTTTTTTGGTACTGGGGATTGAACCCAGGTACACTTAACCACTGAGCTACATCCCTTTTTTATTTTTATTTTGAGACAGGGTCTTGATAAGTTTCTGAGGGCCTCACTAAGTTGCTGAGGCTGGCTTTAAATTCAAGATCCTCCTGCCTCAGCCTCCTGAGCTGCTGGGATTACAGGCAAGTCAACTACACCCAGCTAGACTTTTTTTTTTTTTTTGTGGTGCTAGGGATCAAACCCAGGGCCTTGTGCTTTTGAGGCAAGCATTCTACCAACTGAGCTATATCCCCAGCACCAGCTAGATATTATTTTTTAACACTTTCAAGGACTGAATTTTGTCCCCACTCCTGCCACCAAAAATATATACATATATATATTTTGTGTATATATATATATATATATATGTATATATATATCTCAAAGCTGTAATTATTCCCAGTGCCTCATAATGGGATTATATTTGGAGATAGGGACAGAAAAAAGGTATTTGCAATGTCACCAATAGGTTGTACCCTACTTCAATTGACAGGTGTGCTTACAAGTAGTTGAAATTTGGACAGAGACACTAGGGTTGTGCACAGAGAGAAAGGCCATGTTAGGACCCAGCCAGAAGGCAGCATCTGCAAGTCAGGAAGAGGCCTTGGAAGAAACCATTCTGCTGACACCTTGACCTCAGACTTCCAGCCTCCTGAACTATGAGACAGTTTCTGTCGCTGAGGCCACCTACTCTGCAGTACTTCATTAGGGGAGCCCTAGCAAATGGAAATAAGCCCCAAAGAGCCACATCAAGTTTTTGCCTTTACTTAATAGCAATTGCTTTAGACCTTTTCTGACTGGTTGTCATTCACTAACTCTTGTTTGTTCACTAATCTTTCTGTGTCTTTAAGGAAAGTATATTTCCTAGGAACTCTGAGTGGCGTGGAATTATGGTATAGTGCCAAGAAGCAAGGACACTTGTGATTTCCCTCCCCACTGCAGACATCATAGAAAGTGAGTCCCTCATGTTCTAAGATGAGAAGACATGGGGATCCTCCTTAACACTAGGCCCCAGACAAGATTACCAACTGATCAGAGGTACCAGGAGAGACGAAGT
Source organism: Sciurus vulgaris (assembly GCF_902686455.1). Classification (NCBI taxonomy): domain Eukaryota; kingdom Metazoa; phylum Chordata; class Mammalia; order Rodentia; family Sciuridae; genus Sciurus; species Sciurus vulgaris. The sequence continues at coordinate 94,222,839 of NC_136468.1, read as the reverse complement.
CTTATGTAGTATTGCCTAGAGGTACTGCAATGTCTGGCTACTCATTGGAATCACTTAGGGAGCTTTAAAAAGGCACCAGTACTCAGTCTTCACCCTGTTGAATTCTGTTCAATTGGTAGAGCCAGGTATCAGTACAATCCCAGTGACTGCAGTGCACGGCCAACATTGAGAACACTTAGCCCTTGAGACGGAGTGGATTCAAGCTTGAGCACACTAACTACAGGGCCAAGCACTAGGCTCTTGATTTCTTCAGGCCTGTTTTCTCACTTGAAAAATGGTCTCCATAACCCTTTCATTGCTTATCTTATGGAATTGCTACACTCAAGTTAGGTGAGTTGAAAGACACACAAAGCATCAGTTTTAAAACCAAGCAGTATGACATCGGCACTACTGCCTCTCATTCGGTCCCCTGTGCAAGCTCAGGAGAACCAGCTTCCCCTCGGGACGCCTTAGTTTAGACCCACATAGAATTAGGCAGTGTCTAAACTCAACTTCAGTCAAACGTCACATGTTCCTGGCAGGAACACTTAATACGTTATATGTAACAATGGCTATTTCAGCTGAGATCTGATTTTCTCATTAAACTAGAATGTGAGGAGTTTAACTTCTTCCTCTTAACCATCAAGATGACAGTAAGAATTAAATTTAAATTACACTGCGGTCTGGATAGTAATTTGGTAATTTGGATCAAGTGACTTAAATGTTCAATTTTTGGCCCATTAAATCCAATTCTGAGAATCCATTTTTTTTTTAAGAAAAAAATTAAGATGTCATCAAAGACTTATGAGTAAGGATGTTTATTACAGCATTTATAGAAGTGGAAGCACAGGGGAGTGTGGATATAACATTTAAGAAGAAAAATGTTCCTACAAATGATGATGTAGTCATAGGATAGAATACCATATAGTCAAGAAAAGTTTTTTTTTTTTCAGAAAATATTTAATGACAGAGAAAGTATATGCTAGAGGTCTAAGTAAAGTACAGGCCTCACAGGCCTACTGGTTGAAGTTTTGTTGCCTGGAATGGCACTCCTGGGAGGTCATGGAAATTTTAAGAGGTGGGGCCGACAGGGAGGTCATAAGGTCATTGAGGAGCGTGACTTCAAGGGGAATTGTGGGACACTGGCCTCTTGCTCTCTGACATTTGCTTCCTGGCCATGAGGTAACTAGCTTTGCTCTACTGTGTGCTCCTACCCAAGGCCTCTATGAAATGGTTCTGCCTAATCATAGACTGAAGTCCCTAAAAATGTGAGCCAAAATAAACCTTTTCTCTTCAAAAGTTGATTGCCTCAGGTATTTATTATAGTAACACAAAGCTAACACATATCATGATGTATGTTAAATAAAACAAGTGATAAGAGGAGAGAAAACTTTATACAATGCATGCACATATGTTGTGCATGCACACACACACACACATAGTTGTTATAACAACTATGGTCATGTATAAAGTGCTTTCATTTTCATTATATTTTCTGTACTTTCTAAGTTTTCTTCCATATGCATGGATTGCTTTTATCATCAGAAGGGGAAACACATGATTTTAAAGAGCTACTGTGAGTTCAGACATAGCAAAGATGAATAATGTGAGGAAACATCTGGTGAAGGAAAGCAAAAAGGCTGACATCTCCCTAGCCAAGGAAATGAGCAGCACACTCCAGAAGCACAGCCTATGAGAACTGAGAGGGATCAGGCAGGGCTTCAGGTGAAAACTGAAGACCAGCCGCAGGTATCTCCCATTGCCAACAGAGAGCTTTTCAATTAGAGGAATAGAAAGTCCCGCAGCCTAAGAGGCTGTCCCCATCTTACCTACAAAACTCACATTCTATCTTTGGAGGACACAGAGGGGAAAGAAAGAATGCAATAAAAGTCACCAAAGTGGTGAACTTACCACAAAATTAATGAAGCAGAAGCTTCATAGCGCCTCACACCACCAGCCCCTTCCAAAGCCAGGAATGGGCTGCACCCTAGCAATGGTCATTATCTCTCAAATTTGCAAAAGTAAAATGAATCACAACCTCAGTCTCTTCCATGGTGACTTCACTCCATCACACTTCCACTCACATGGAGTCATACTGGAGTGGCTGCAGCGTTTGAGGGACCCATCTAGTAAAGACTGCTCTGCTTTGGCACTATTGACACTTTGAGCTAGCTTCTTTGCATTAGAGGTCCCATACATTACAGGAGACTGAGCTGCACCCCTGGCCTCGACCCATTAGATTCCAGAGGCACCAGCACCAACCCTACCCAGGCAGGACAACCAAAAATGTCTCCAGACATTTCCAAAAACATCTGAGAGTGGACAGCAAAATTTACCCTGGCTGAGAACAACTAGCCTGAGGGGAAATTGAGTTGGGGACACAGTACATTTAGTTTGAGTGCAGTGGAATATAGTTACATGATTCACTGTCACTTCCGTGCATAGTTAAGTTTCCAGCTGTCCTGGTAGGAATGGCTTCCAGGAAAACTTCCACAGGTTCCTGTACTGATTCATCCCATGTGACACAAAGGTACAAGGCTAGAGGGGTTAGTTAGGTGTGACATGAATAAGTCCATAGTTCTTGGCACTTGAAATATGTATTTGGTGATGGAGAAATAAGGTTTAAAATATGAAGCCAGAAACTACTCACAGAAGGTTCTTCTGATCAGAAGTGTAAGAAGAGGTTTCATTCCTCACCCACACTGACCAAAGTACTAATCTGCAGCACACAAAGCACAAATTCACCAAATAAGGACAACTCATCTGTTTCTGCATGGAACCAAGAGAAATTATTCTGATATACAGACACAAACTATAACCAAAATATTTTCAAAGAATACAAAAATCAGCAAGTCCTGAAGAAGGAGAGTTACATACTGAATAGAAGCCATGAATGGACTCTGAGAGTTCTTGATACTCCAGCCCACAAGAAGAATGAACCCTGTGAACACAGAAGAGGCTTTTGCCTTTTTATTTTATTTTTTATCCTTTTTGTTTATTTACTTGAAATTACTGCTATGGATAAAGATCACATAAAATATAAATCTCAACTGAAGCAACGACGTCAGTGATATGCTCTTTAGCAAATGCTAAAGGTCTAAGAATATTTAGGATCCATTACTTTACAACACTTGAGGAGTCCTGAAACACATTTGATGGAGGTTTTCTTAAATTTAGCAATTCTAAAATAATTGCTCATAGCAATTTGTGAAGTGGAAAGAAAATATTTTCAACAGTCAATAACAACAAAGTTACATTGATCCACCATGCCGGAGGAAAAACCAAAATTATCTTATTTTCTCCATGGAGTTTTAGTTATATTAAGAGGCTAAGATCTCGAAAATATTGAGACAAAGGTATTAATGAAGTGGGGTATCCAATTGTTAGTTACTAAAGAAAAGTTACAGTATTCTGAATTTTGTGATGTTTGCTGAATTTTTAAAATTTTGAATTTGCTGAGATTTTTCTCTATTATATTTTTAATTTTTAATTTGGGGTTTTTTCTTATGAGATCCCCTACCCCAAGCTGCATGAGCTCCAGGCCTCACCATCCTTGAGGCTCCCCCTGAGTGCTCACCCCAGCCAGGCCCTGCGTTTATGACCCCTCAGGCCATACTCCAAACCACCTAATGAAGTGGAGCCTGTTATTGTCCCTCTTCCAACTAATCTAATTTATTGGATCATATACCTTTCTCCAAAACATATCAAGGGCTCTGAGACGTACTTTAGAAGTGCCCAGAAGTCTACATCACATAAGAAAACACTGCCATCCTTTGTGAGGATGCTGTAGATTTCAGGAGTGTCAGTGGCTCCAGGGCTAGAGAACAGAGCCCACGGCCACCTCACAGTGACCATAGGGGGCACAGGAACTCTCAGGACAGCAACTAATGTTACCAAGCGCCTATCCAATCAGCTCTGAACTCATCAGATCCATTAAGTGGTCCCTCAATTTTTAAATGTAAAAGAACATATACAATGACGAGGGCAGAATAAATCGCTTTAGCATGGGCCCACCACGCAAATAGCTAATGGTCGAGAAGCGATGTGGCATTATTTATTCTATTAGGCCATTTACACTGATTTTATATGCATTTAGTGTCCTGAGGGGTAAGTTCTTTCGCTTTGTAGGCCAGCAGCCAGAGGGTATCAGCCTGTTATGTCTTCCAGAAAGCTCCATGAGGGCCAGGACTATGTATAGCTACACTGAGCAGGACCTGGCACTTGCAGATGCTCAATTGCTGAGTGAAAAAGACACGCACACTTCCCAGTTCCCTGCAGTGGAGGAGGGAACAAATAATTAAGATCAGTCATTTTCTTGGTTCAGCAACTCTTGCCTGAAAGGGAAACCATCATTCAGAAATCTATGAGGTGTCAGAAATTAGGAGACCCTTAAAAAAGGAAGCAACCGAAGATCCCAGCAGCTAATGTAGACACACGGACAGAGTACAAGATGGATTCTCTTAGAATAAAAAGTCACTAAAGGGAGGAATCCCCGCAAGGACTATTTATTTATCTTTTTAGGGTGGGTGGGTACTGGGACTGTACTCAGGGGCACTCGACCACTGAGCCACATCCCCAGCCCTATTTTGTATTTTATTTAGACACAGGGTCTCACTGAATTGCTTCATGCCTCGCTTTTGCTGAGGCTGGCTTTGAACTCTCAATCCTCCTGCCTCAACCTCCGGAGTCGCTGGGATTAGAGGTATGCGCCACCACACCTGGTTATTTATTTATCTTAAAAGCTAAATTCAACAACAACAAAAAAATTTCATATCAAAGATGAGGCAATCCAAAGCTCCAGCCCTAAGAGAGTGCAATAGATGGTGAACATTCTCAGTTTCCACACAGTACCCGTATATTACATATCTGACTGTTATGACTATCAGCCCGCAAAGTATAGCATATATCCTAAAATGTGTGATTTATGAAAGTCACTTCGATCTCAACTCCCATTTTTATTACATAGTGGGACCATTTCCTTCCTTCTCTTTTGAAAATGTACACCTCTAACACCATATTCCACAGGAAAACGTTTTCTACAGCCAACTTTATAGAAGCATATATTAAAAAAGAGTTCTGCAAACCATGCCAAAATCCTTTCCTCACCAATGACTGGTTTTGTATTTGTAAGACTTGAATCAATACACGATCTTCTTATATTCTCTTCCTTTTGCCTTTTATAGATTTTTATTTAGATGTTTATCCTCATCTTTAAATACCTAGTTTATCTTACTCAAGTGCAAAAATAATTTCTTTAAAAGTAGACAGTATGAGATGACCATGAGGAAGACTGAGAATGTGCCATTTGTGATTCTGCCCTTGGCAGTGCCTCAAGTTCAGGGGCATCTTACCCCTGGGCCTTTGCATTCCTTCTACCTATACCAATGGGCAGGCACACTATTTACTCTGGTTAATTATCTATTGCTTAACATGGCAATGACTTTTCTATTAAATTATCAAATTAATAGCCCCAATTTATGATCTATTTGTATAGGAAATATAGGATATTGCTTCTTTCAAATGTATTTTTCAGGATTGCATAGGTGATGGCAACCTAGTTTTCCAAGTTAATTAAATTTGAAACCAGACCACTGGGGAAAAATAAAAAACATATCCAAATGACTCAAAATAGCATTGGGCTTCAATTATATTTTAATGACTTTCACAACAAACCTCAGTGTCTGTTTTGGCAGCCAATGTCTCCCATAACTTGATTGAGAAAAACAAGATCGAGATGCCAAAACATTTTTAGCAAAACATCACACGGATGGTTTATTGCTTTGTGATTTAAAATAATAGAAATAATTTTTTTTTTCCCAAAATGAGAGTTAGGAATGAAAGGACTCAAATTTATTTCTTCCAGCAGATTTAAAAATCTGTTAGAAGGTAAGCAGTTGAATGGTGTCGGCCAACAATTCCATGTCCATAGTCTGCAATGCTCTTCCTTGAAGGAGAGGCAGCTCGCACTTGCTCCCTGTTTATAGTGAGGGGAGATACTGTCCGGCAGAGTCTCTGAACCAGGAAACAGACTGTGGGTTCCACAGATGGAAGAAGACGCCAGACGCAGTTGTGATGGTAGACATGCTTTATTCAGCAGCGGTCACAGTCATTAGCAGCCCCCAACTTCAGCTTCAGTCCCCAACTTCAGCTTCAGTCCCTAGTAAGTTCCATTTGAGCCCCTTCTTAGCCCATTTCCATAGGCCCTTTTTATATGCAGGCCAAACAAAGAAGGCACACTGCCAACAGGTTACATAAGGTGGGGGGGCGCGTGCTCACAAGTTAGTGTTTATGACCTTGAGTCTATAGGCTCAATCAGTGCGTTTCTGGCCTTGACTAACTATAACATGGTCTGTTCCCAGCCCTGGCTACACACTAAACACATAACATAGCCCACTGGAAGTCTCAGCGAGGAAGCCCAACTACAGCTATTGGGGGCCTGCCCCAACAGGTACCCAGACAATGGCCATGGACTCCATATCCCAGAGCCTTTTATGAACTGAAATCAGACCCAAAGAACACTAAATTCAAGTAAGAGAGGAGCTGGTACTGGCCAATATTTTTTGGCCACAAGCAATCACCATATGACTTCGGCCCTTAATGTCAACAGAACTAACATTTTTAGCAATATCCCCATGAAGTCCCCTGAGATGAGGCAAACTCCAGGAGACCATAAAACCTGAGCTTAAGGGGGTTATTCTCCTTCATCATGGGATGCACCTGCTAGTACCAACAGCTTTTCAGAGCTGGAAATGGATACATCTTCTAACCAAGTCCATGTCTCAAGGCCCAGGAAGAGTAGTGGCCAGCCATGCCAGTCTCTGGCAGAGCTGGAATAGAGATTCAAGGCTTTCTGTTTGCAATTCACATCTTCTATTCCACTTTGCCACATCACTCCACCTTGAAATAAATCAATTCAACTCTTTAACCCCTTCAATGGTCGCCATTTATGCTTCGGGTTCAAGTCATGGAATCTCTACTTCCCTTCCACAGCAGCTCCCTGTGAGCACAGAAATCTGTCCTCCCTCTCTAGCCCATCCCTGGACTTGCCGTGCTTTAAAGTGAGTGCCAAAGGAGGGTGATAATGATGTTAATTGAGTCTCCTCATTTCTCCTCCTGCAAGTCATGAAGTTGCTTGATGAAGCTAATTTATTATAAAGTCAACGTGTTGGTGGGACAGGGGTGGGGTCCTGTTCCATTTCAGTTCCCGGATCTTTTGCTGATGAGGCCTTTGAACTCCTGCCCACACAGAACCCATGAATCAGTGTCATTTACCATGTGCATTTAGATAATTGGAATAATAAAGATGAAATGAATACAAAAGATCTACTATTTCATGAAGAACAACTTCTTTTTATCCGTCCACCAACAGTGAGGCAAACCAGACCACCTACATTCCTGCCCCATAAAAAAGATCCTATCCTCCCCACACCCCCATCTTAACACATTTCATTTTCTTCTTCAAAAGGCACTGAACACACACAGGTGAGCTTCCAGTCAGAATCACCATTCTGAATGGAAATGTTGTGGGAATCTATACTATGCACAGGAAGAAAATTAAACACAAATGTTTCTATTTTCCTGCCTCACTACAATATAAAAGTTTAAACACACAAAAACTGGAAACCTCAGCTGACTGTAAACTTTGAAATTCTATGCTGAAAAAAGAACAAAAGTGTTCATATTTAAAGCCACTTAATCTGCTATAAAACAGAGGGAAAGTATCATTCATAAAAATTAAACACCCTTAAAGCAGTTAGGAAGACATTGTTGCTAAGAGAGGACTTCATTAATTTTGAACATTATTTTGAATGTTCAAGGCCAGTCTCAAATTCCAACGATGATGATAAATTGTGTTTCACCTCCCTGACTAGTAATTAACACAACTTTAAAAGTGACAAAGCACATAAATTCAAAAAGATTCTTCCAGATCCACTTCCAATTTCAATATTGGTTTTATAACTAGGATTGAGCTTCAAAATGCTAAAACAAATAACCCACAACTTTAAGTTAGAAAGAAATCACTAAATGAAAAGAGCACACTCTCTTGACAAAGAATGTCAGACAACAAAACTTCTAAGGAAAATCTACATAAAGGTAAACATTTAGTAATACATGCATAGTGTTACCAATGCACTTTGTCTCCTGCCTTCTATACCATAGGAGTACATGTCCTTGACATTGGTCCAAGTTTAAAGCATGGGCCTATGATAGCTTTTCATTGCTGTGACAAAATACCTGAACTCAATCAACTGATAAGGGGGAAAAGGTTATCTTGACTCATGATTTCAGAGCTTCAGTTTGTGGTCACTTGGCCCTGTTGTTTTGGATCTGTGGTAATAAAGTACATCATGGCAGGAGCACAAGGTTGAAGATGACAGTTCACCTCATTGTAACCAATAAGGAGAGGAAAGCAGGAAGAGACAAGAGTCCCAGTATCCTTTTCCAGAGCACACGCCCAATAATCTAACTTCCTCCTATTAAGCCCCACTTCCTAAATGTTGTACCATCTCCCAATAGCACCACAGGATGGTAACCAAGCCTTTAACACATGGGCCTTTGGGTTAGGGTTAGAGCTAGGGTTCATATCCAAACTCTAACAGGGGCTTTCAGCAAACATTGGGAATCATTTCATCTTTCCCCCATTCCAGTCTCTCTGTGACATTGCTATGGTTTTAAATCCCCTTCAAAATTAAATTTCATGTTGAAATTTAATTGCCATGATGATTAGGAGTCAGGACCTGTAAGAGGTGATTAGGTTACAGGGTCTTCGCCCACATGAATGGACTCATTCTGTCATTTTGGAAGTATGTTAGTTATTACACTGTCTCTGCCGTGGGATGACACAGTAGAAAGGTCCTCACCAAATGCTGACACCTCAGTGTTGGACTTCCTGACTTCCAGAACTGTGAGAAATAAATTTCTTTTCTTTATAAATTACCTGCTTTGAGGTACTCAGTCCTAGCAGCAGAAAACTGGATAACACAGTCATCCTGTGTGTCCACAGTGCCTCAAGTGATAATTCTCCCTGAACCCTTCTTTGGGAACTGAAATAGTGCCTGACACACACAAGTCACTTAAGAAGTACTTCTGAATTAGTTAGCCAACTCCCACATCTCCAGGTTTCCCTTAACAACTAGCAGTTGGGGGTCAGAACATGATACCTCAAGGTACTGCACCTTGACAGGCTGCATGCTTTAAACTGTAGGACATTATAAAATCCTCAGAGCAAAGTCCTCCAGACCTTCTCCCATCCTCTGGTCTCCTGCCTTCTTTCTCCCCCAAAGCAAGTTATAGAAGAATTGGAGAATTCTTAGAGAATATCTCTCCAAGGTAAGTCCTAGAAACTAGAACCCCTTGTCCCAAAGTAAACCATAAAATCTGGAAAGTCACTTCCTCTCTTCTCCCTTCTTCCTTGAAGAGCTTCATTCTGGGGTAAGGAACACTGCATGGAGGCTGAGAAGAATCTGGATCGCCCCCACCCAAGCCTATTACCGTTAGATCAGACCCTCTTGTCCACTCACATTTTTACATGGCTATTCATCAACCCTAAGCATAAACACAGTTTTCCATGGACTCCGGGTCTTATTTCTTGAAGACTCCCTTGTCACATAACACTTCAATTAAATAAATTTGTTAAGCTTTTCTCATGGTAACTTGTCCTTTGTTACAGAGCACTTGCCATGACCTTTATGATGGGTGAGAAAAGATATCACACCTCTCCACCCACTTCTGCCCCATTCAGCAGGAGAAAGTTCATTTCCCAAGAGCCTCTGCAACTTCCTGCTCAAACAATCCAGGCAACCCCTTGACTGGGCTATCAAACTGAGCATTTCCCCACACAGGAGTGCTGTATGTCACTCTTTCTACAGGTGTCTGGACTGATTCAATAGCAAAGGAGAAAAAACTCAGAAAGTAGGTAAATCACAACTCTCGTTTCTCTCTCCCACCAAATATATTCAAACAAAACTACGCACTCCAGCAATCTTTAAGGGAATTTTTTTTTTTTTTTTTTTTGGCTAATTCTTTTTTTCTTTTTCTTTTCCTTTTTTTTTTTTTTTCCTGCATTCCATAAAATCTGGGTATCAGCATGCCAACATTTTAGACTTACTAAGTTTTTATTAGAGAAATTTTGAGATTTTTAAGAGGATTAAAACAATACCAAAAGCCAGGTTTCAGGGACCAGAAGACCCCTTTGTCTTTGATGGAGCAATAATGAATTCTATTAAATGTTGGGGAAGTCATGTTCCTTAGGATCTATCTGCCAATTAAAGAGTGGACTAACTCACCAAAAAGAAATTCACCATCAGTTTCATTTCTAGGTCATCTCATTGAAGCATTCTGCTAGGGAACGGGAAATCCAAAATGACTAAGACACGAGATACCACCGCAGAGTTAAGAGGGCCCAGCATGTAGTCAGGTAGGAAAGGCTGGGGTCTACTGCAGCGCCTCCCTCAGGATCAGGCTGAGGATCCGCAGGCCTGCCCTGAGACCTCAAAGGCCACACACTGACCTCCCACTACAGCCTAAGCAGAGTGCCTGAGTCAGGGACCAGTACAAGACCACGGGGAGGTCACATCAGCAGAGGAGCCACCAAGCTGAGAAAGACGAGGTAAGGTGTTTATCAGCTGCTGACATCAGGAAAAGAGATCCATAAAACACACGAGCAAGGCTGCCTGGAAGTGACAGCACCCCTGGAGCAGCTGGGGCCAGGCAGGAACCCCAGTCCATCCAGAAGTCCTGGTGCCATCTTGATGTAGATCCAGGGACTAGCCCAAGGGAGCAAGCACAGCCTGCTCCACACACCCAGCGGCTGTCTAACCAGGGACAGGGACAGAGGGTAGAAATGGGAGGGGTCAAGCAGTCATCCCCAAAGACAAGTTTATCTATAGAGGTCTTTAAGTCAGCATTGGGGCTAAGATTTAAAGTGGATTGTGTATTTAGTTGCTTTCTTCTCTCCCACCTGCCTAGAAGGACTGACACTTTTACAGATCACGAGATAGTTAAAAATAGTAAAAGAAACTTGCTTTGATGCATCTGAGTCGCAGTGGACAAACCCCTGACAAAGAGAGAAGGACCGTAAGGACATGCCAGACTGGGTGTACAGCAGTGAAGGTCAACACCACATTTGGGAATTTAAGACATTTCTAACCTGACTCAATAAGTCAGTTTTAGAACAAGACCCTTAAAGGTCAGGACACTTTAGAGGTTTATGATTCTCTGAATATGGAGCTTAAACCTTATTTTGCTGAATTTAAACTTACATCTGATTTAGCTAAAGAGCGGGGGCAGGGGGCGGGGTTCCCCTTTGTATTTTAAAAAAATAAAAATTTCAGATTCACAGCAGTGTTTACCTTCAGTTCTCAAGTCTGGAGATCTTTTTTGTTATTGAGAAATTCACTAACAATTCCACTGCCCGTAGAGAAAAGCAAGATCCTCAGGGTAAAATAAATCTCATGGACAAGAGGAGCTGAATTCATTATTGCATGTTCACGTAAAAAATGATCAAAATGACCAAAATAATAAAAAGAGACACACAGTAAAACTGTACCATGCCAAGGGATTGCATGATTTTACTTTCCACCGGACTGTAAACTGTCTGAAAGAAACACACTAAAAAAGCACGTCTGGGTTGAATTTCAGCACATCGCATGAGGAATTAATTACCTCCAATTTCAAACTGGCCTTTCAGAGGTTTGCTTTCAGTTTGGGATATTTATGACTTAGAATTTTTTAAAAACGGAATTCGCTGGGTTTCCCCCTTTTTATTATCTGTGGTACAAAAGCAGCTGCATCCTTCCCCATCAGATAGCACTAGGTCCTCACCATTTCATGGGGTGGATGCCAGCCTGCTTCCATGTTGGGGGTGTCATCTGGCAGGCAAAGAAACTTCAGCAAGCACTGAGCAACTGAGTATGCAGTCGTCCCTCAGTATCTTTGGGGAATTGGTTCCAGGACCTCCTCAGAAACAAAAATTTAAGGATGCTAAAGTCCATTGCATATAATGGCACAGTGTTTATGTAGAATCTGCGTAATATCCTCTCCTATACTATAAATCATCCCGAGATTACTTACAATACTCAATATAATGCAAATACTATGTAAATAGTTGTGTACTGTATTATTGAGGGAATAAAGACAAGGGGGAAAGTCTGTACGTGTTCAATATAGATGCAACTCTTTTCTAATATTTCAAGGTGCAGTTGGTTGAGTATAAAGATGCAGAACCCATGGATACAGAAGGCCCACTGTCAAGGTCTACCATATCAGTCGACATGGATTCCTCAGAGGCAGAAGGGATTTTGTCTTGCTGAACTATGGGGATGTACAGCTAACCCCACAGGGGAGTGAAAGGAGGGGAAGGGGTGTGGGGGAAGGAATGATAGTAGAGTGAAACAGATATTATTACCTCATGTACATGTATGACTGCATGACTGATGTGATCCTGCAATATGTATAATCAGAAAAATGAGATTATACTCCATTTATGTATGACCTATCAAAATGTATAAATGCATTCTGCTGTCATGTACAACTAATTAGAACAAATAAAATAAAATAAATTTCAAAAATTTCACTAACTGAAATAGATATTTTGTCCGGCAGTTGCGGTTGGATTTGTTTGGAAGTCAGTGTTACAGTGTTCCTGCCACATGATTTATACAGGCTTTTGAGATATGGAGGGACTGCACACATGCAGAACTCTCTGCAGCACCTCAACCACGCTGAGTGATTTCATGTCTTTTTCCTCTGCCTGAATGTCCTCACCTACCTATCACCCAGCAAACTGCTACACATTCTTCAAAAGCCAGCTCACCCGTTACTGGCAAGGCTTCTCTGATCCCACAGGGAGGGGTGATTTCCTTCCCCTCTGAGCAACCTTACCCCACTCCCACTTATGGCAAATGTCACAGTTCATGTGTTCACCCCTTTAGAGGATGGTCATTCCCAACCCTCCCCCCAGGGACCATAAGAACCTTGAGGATAGAAAGTAGATTCTGGGACAATTTTAACAAATAGTAGGTATTCAGTAAAGGCTAAGTGTGATGGATTCTTACAGAAAGACAATAAGGGAGTGGGGTTAAGCTCTATTAGGAGATAAGCTTTGTAGTGACTTTCTGAAGTATCAGAGTGTGGTGACAAGAGTGGGAGTTGAATACCCAGGGATAGTTCAAGGCAGTGACTATTACCACCTGGGTACCAATGAATGACTAATGGTGGGAGAGAATATCAATCAAACAAGACATTAGAATTAACAAATAGGATCCCTAAAAATGAACTTGTTAACCAATCATCCCCACCATAGTAAACTATGAAATACAAGTGCCCATGCAGAGATAAACAAGACAGCAGGATATAGAGTCTGATTAGCTCAGACCAGTCCTCGGGGTAGGGGTCAGTCCCCAGGGTAAGGGTCAGTCCCGAGCATGAGCCCCTCTGCAGCAGTCAGGGTCTCTGGGACCAGCTGAAGCATTTAAATTTCAAACATAGTCCATGTCAATTCCTACATACAACAGTCTGCAAACCTGCACCTCTTGTTGTGAATTTCACCCTTGAACTTGTTTCAACAAAGAAAGTGTTGAACTTTCCAATGAATGTTGTGGGAGCAATGGCAAATCTGTATAGAAAAACAAACACATACCTTGACACATACACCCCCCAACACACACCTCAAACCACACATGAAAAAATCAATTCCAAATAGAGTGTAGACATAAATATAAAACAAAATAAAAATATAAAACAATAGCTCTTCTGGAAGAAAACATAGGTGAATAGCTCCATGATTTGGAGCAGGAGAAAATTTCTCAGATTATAAGGATTATTTCTTCTTTTAGAACAAACATGTATAAAATTGAATGTGTTAAAATTAAGAACTTGTATTATCAAAAGATACTAGGAAGAAAGTGAAACTCGAACTACAGAATGGATGGAGATGTTTGAGATACATGCATCATATCTGACAAAGGGTTCATCACCATAATAAACAAAGAACTCCCATAAACCAACAAGAACAAGGCAACTCCACAGTAAGAGAAAGATTTGAACAGACTCCTAGCTAATATATATATATATGTAAAGAATATAATATATAATATATAGGATATAATAAAGGATATAATATATAATATATATGTAAAGGATGTAATATATATATATATGTAAAGAATAGCTAATATATATATGTAAAGGTGCCTAGCATCATTAGTTACTGGGAGAGCAAAAATTAAAACACATGAGATGCCACTGTATATCTGTTAGGGCTTATGTCATGTGATCCTAAAATATGACACTTTGGTATTTGAGAAATAGCAGAAGCAGGAAGGTCTTTGACTGTCTCCCCTCATCTCCCCAGAAACAGACACAAAGGAATTATCTGACCTTTCTTTAATGTAGGACATAAGACCCTCATTCCAGAAAAGTTCTTTCCAAATCCAGCGGAAAGGAAGGAAAACACAGGGACACAGAAGAATCTAGGCAAACAGCCCTTGCTGAGCCCCCTGCCCTGTTTATTTCCACTGAGTCACAACTTGTCCCCCAGTCACACTTCTGCACAACTGTCCACAAAAATACACTTTTCCCTATGTCTTTGGATCTTTATTCTGAAGACTCCTATGTTGCATAAAACTTTTATTAATTATATCTGTCAATCTTGTCTCTTAATCTGTCTTTTGTTACAGGCATCTCAGCTATAAACCCTGCAGTGGGTGAGGGGAAGATGTTACTTTTTCTCCCTTACAAGTAAGAGAATGGCAAACATGTAAAACACTGGCAATTCCAACCTTAGCAACACAGGGGAGACAAAAGATCTTTGTCTACAGAGCTGAGGTTCTCCACCTGGGGCCCTGAACCTTAGAGTGGCCAAAGACAGATCAGCAAGAGAAAAACAGGTTGATTGACAAGTACATGGAGTTCGCACATGGAATATCCACCAGTGATGAGTTACCCAAAAGGGTGGTTGGAACTTGGATTTATATACCACCTTGGGATAAAACAAAGGAAAAAGAGGTTTGGGGTTTCTGAGTGGGGATGGCACGTTATAATAAGGTGACCAGGTATCACTGATAAAGTGTGTTGTGTAGATTTAAACTGATGCTTTTGTGATTGATAAGTTATTAAGAGTTATTACGAGTCCTCCTCCTGGTATGGGAGGAGACATCTCTTCAAAAGGAAATTTCCTTTACAGCAAGAAAACATGTGCCCTGTTTTAAGAGTTTTCCCTGCATTTGCTGATTCCCAATAAAAATCCATAAGACAAAGAAACATATTTGGGAGGAAGCATAATCTGGTACCCCACAGTAAGAATATGAAACCACCTGAGAACTTACACACCACTGATGGGAGTAAAAAAATACGTACAACCACTTCGGAAAAGTGTTTGGCAACATTTATTAAAGCCCAGAAATGTACGTATATACTTCGTGACCCATGAATCCCACAACTATGTCCATATCAAACATACATAGTTCATATGTCAATCACAAGGCATGTGCAGGAATGTTTAGTAGCATTGCAGAAAATTGGAAACAATTCAAAGGTCTTTCAATTGTAGAATGGATATATAGTAGCATATTTGTACAATCAGATCTTATGCAGCAAAGAGACAGCTCCATGGATGAATCTCACCAACCCTCTGCTAAAAACAAGAAACCAGGCCCTGAATGGTCTGTGCTGTGTGATTTGATCCATATGAAGTTCAACATAGAACAGAAGTAATCTCTGGGGATGGAAGTCAGAACAGTGGAGACCTTAAGGGGCCTGGGAGTGGGGAGGGACGTAAGGGATGCTTCCACTTTCTATTCATCTGAGTGCTGGTTCCATGCAGGTATTTCGTAGGCTGAAATCCATTAAGGTGAATGCTTACAATTTGTGCATGTCTGTGTGTGTATGTGTGTGGTGTGATACTGGGACTCCAAGAGGACTGTAGCTCTGAAAGGCACCCCAGTCCTTTTTATTTTGAGACAAGGTCTCACAGAATTGTAGATGCTGACCTCAAACTTACAATCCTCCTGTCTCAATCTCCTGACTCTTTCTCAGTCTCCTGAGTATCAGGACTTAGAGGTGTGCGTACCTGCACCTGGCTGTGTGCCTGTTTTTTTGTGTATATTTTCTTCGGTGGAAAGCACACTTGAAACACAAATGTCTTGAAGCAGGCCCACCTATCAGCATAGAGGCTTCGGTATTAGCATTCCACAGCCTCCTACGCTCTTCCATCCAACAGCGTGGCAAACCTGGCCTCGGCCCATAAAGCCACTCTTCTGTATGATTATAATGGATTTCTGCATTTATGTGGCGCCTTTCCTCTGTAGAGATCAAAGGGCTTCTGCATAATAAAAGATAGCATATCAAATGCAGCATATCAAACGCAGTTAGGTCTGAGGGAATAAAAGGGAAACATTGAACTCAGGGACACATAATCTAGGAAACTCATAGACGTAAAATAAGCCATAAAAACTGTATGTAAAAACAATCATAAACATCCACTATTAAGAATTCATTTGTGTGAAATAAAAGGCCCACTTCTCCTGAGGTTGCTTTCTTACTCTTGACAGGGAAAGGACAGAGAGCGGCCGAGGCTTTCAATTTGGGACTTAGACTCCTAGGCACCACATGGCAAGATTTCTCTGGAGCCAGCTTGGCACCTCACCGCAGTAAAACAGAACAACTAAATAAACTCTCTGTGCTGCCGTTCAAAGCGCTTTCATATGTGCTTTAATACATAAACTCACCAGCCCTGACAACTAATTAAATGGGCCTTTTTCATATTTGTGAAATACATATTCAATGGCTCTATCTCTCCAAGGCACATAGAATTAGATACATTGCTTTTATGTTCCACATGGACACGCACCGAATGTGTTATTCTCAAGCTTAGGTTCCCCAAATCACCAAGGGAAAGTATGTCCAATGAGGAATTTTTTACTGACCCAAGGTCACTTTTGAAACCTCTGTGTAGTGACATTCTGGCTCGGTCAGTGACCCCAGGAGATGTTTCCATTAGCCTAACAAAGGATAGACACCCTTGGTTTTGTGCATTGTGAAACAGCAGCTCAGACATCTCTGAAATCTCTACACATGCGGAGAGAGGAAAAAGGAAAATGGCTTGCCCTGAATAATTTAAATAGTTCAGCAAATGGATAATTCCAACAAAGGGAGTCAGATAAATAAAAGCCCTGTTTTAATTCCATATATGTATCCCTTGTGAGGGACAACTATGGCCGGTGGTAATGCAGAGGAGGAAAACTGGGTCATAAACATTTGGCAAGCACTTTAAATGGATAACCTCATTAAATTCTCACAGCAACCTTATTAAGTTAGTAGTTTATTATCTCCATTTTATAGATACAAAAGTGGAGATTTTTTAAAAAAAGGTTAACCAACTTGTCTGAGGACATGCTATATAATAAGTGAGGAAGACAAGATATAATCTCAGGCAATGTGTCTCTTGAGCTTGGGCTTTTTAGTGCCAAAGTTAATGGGATTTGGT
The DNA here is from genome assembly GCF_902686455.1 of Sciurus vulgaris. Taxonomy (NCBI): domain Eukaryota; kingdom Metazoa; phylum Chordata; class Mammalia; order Rodentia; family Sciuridae; genus Sciurus; species Sciurus vulgaris. The sequence goes on along the minus strand of NC_136468.1, from coordinate 94,205,375 downwards.
GGAAGAGACAGTAGGGTATTCCCTGGTAAGATTTTGTGTGGAAAGAATGCCTTGTCATTCTCTGGGACCCATGCTTTTCAGGGACATCTCTGGCATAAACCATTCAGGTAACTCATGATAAGCCTGAAAGAGACCTGCTTCTCTCAATAGAAATGGGCCACAAGTCCTGTGTTCCCGCAAAGTCCCTCCAAAGATGGGCCAAGAATCAGGGAACACCTTGAAATTGTGTTTTAATAGAATACACATAGATCTAAAATATTAAAAACCACTCCCCATCATTAGAGTTCTCTCCTTTTGCAGATTTCTGACTTGTCCTTTTAGCCTAACAGCATTTACAAAGGATTCCCTAGAAAGTAAATTCACGTTCCCTGAATCCCTATGGAATAATTCTGATTTCCTCCATAGGCAGTAGCAATGATTCATTTAGAACAAGAGTGTTGCTAACTTGTTCAATAGGAGACCAGTCTTTGGGGAAAAAAACAACAGCTAGGAGATTTTCATCTGAACAGGAGGTCACTTTAAAATTCAATTTAGTGACACCCTTGTGGGTTTTCCCTGGCACCTAGAATATATGGACTAATAATTGGGAACAGCTGCTTGTCTTGACTGGAACCACTCTATTTAAATAGCTCCAAGATTATACCCTTGGCCTCTACTTCTTTATATACTTTGGAAATAAACTACTGTGGATGCCCAAATGTATCCAGACAATGGAAGAAATGATTTATGGAGACTGACCACATCCAGAGCTGCAAGTCCCATTCATTTCTCTGGTTCAATCATCACCATCATGCAACGGTGAGAGAACAGCAAGGTCACATGGTTATTTATCCCAAGAGTCACCCCAAACAGGAGTTGCCTGAGATTGAAGTCTTTTTCATGACCCATACCCAGGTTACAGTCATTGCAGTTGACTCTCCCAAACACTTAAATTAATTATGAAGTTTTTTTTCAATCTGATAAGCCCAGCCTATTTGTTTCTGGCATGCTCCAATTAAAGTCCTAAACCATTAATGAAATTCCTTTAAAATATGGGACTTATGTCTTTTAACTGAACATTTTAAAAAACATTTTGGTTTTCTTCACCTTTGGGCAATTTTATCCAATTTTTTTTCTTTTGAATCATTGATTCTATAAAGATTTATTATATGCCTCTTCTGAGCCAAGTGCTCATCCTTCAAAGCAGCCTGAGCTAAACCTGTGCATGCCAAACATACTTGTAACCCCCCTTTTCCAATGTAAATCTTCAGCAATCGAAAAGTAATAAAATACAGCATGGCACCACCACTTGGCAAAATATTATGGGCCCACTGACAAATAATGATAGACTCTATAGCATAAGGAAGGAAATTGGGAAAATTAAAGTGATATTAAGTTAAGAGGAAACAAAATCAAGTAGACCCATGATGACAACTATGTAAAATTATGCACAGACAAAAGATGGGAAGGAAATAAAACTCAGAAGGAAATAAATATTCTACATGATGAATATTCTCCATAAATATTCCAGAAAACCATACAGGTCAATGAGATGAGCAAGCAAAACCATGTGTATAGCACAACTAGGATTTCAAATCATCTCCAAACAGGTAAATAAATGACCAAATTCAGAACCAGTTCAGCAAAGAATAAAGGAGAGCAGGAGGCCGAGTGTGGGAAAACCATGAAAATAAGCCAGAAAGAGAATGTCTGTCCGAAATGGGGAAATCCTTAGCTTAGGTACGAGGTGGGCTGGTGGACCAGTGGTTAGCGAAGACCAGTGAGGCAAGAGGCCAATGTCTGCAGGACTGAAGTGTGTGGGGTCCTCGGGAAGCCATCAGCTCTGCAGCAGGAGCGACCTGGAGACAGAGGCCTTTCAAGTTGATGGTGAAGAAAAATAAGACTGGACACCAAGAGTATGGAAAAACGAGAGAATCACAAAATCAGAAGACACACCACCAACTCCAAAAGGCTGTCAATTTTTAATGAAACTGTACTTTGCCAACAGAGGAGGAAGCTCTTGAATTAAGAAATACCAGCACCACCCTAACCCTTACCTGAAGCCTCTGTCTGCATATGACAGTTATTGCTGGTCCGGTGGGGGTAAAAAAATATCCCCAAATGAGGAGGAAACAGCACAAGAATCCAAACCTTTATCTGACGAATGTCTGTCTCCCAAACACAGAGAAAGCACAAGATATCATTACCCCACACTTAATTAAAAAGCAAGCATCAGAGATGTGAGGGGGAAAAGCACTCTGATTCAGAAATCTAACACATTGTGTGATCTTTTTGCCAAAAACATTTAATCAGAATTGAGTCATTCAGGAAGACTCAGACAAATTCAAGTTGAGGAACCATTTTACACAAGTGACCTGAACATAAAAATTGCCAATACCATTTTTTTTTTTTTTTGTAACATGAGAGTATAAAAATAATTACAGGTTAAAAGAGACTAAACAATCAAAGTACAGGAGATGGCAATTGATTGTACCATGGATTTAAAAACTATAAAATTATTGAAACCTTTGAGGAAATCTGGATATCACTATAATTAGATCATATTACTTCATCAACATTTAATTTGGGGAGGGTGATAAAGGTTTGGGGTTATACAGGAGAATTTTTAGGGTGGTATCTGACAAAGTAGTAAGAGTAAAACGAAGTCCACAATTTTAGAATGGTTCAGGGAAATCTGACAACACTGGCAAAATGCAAGCAACCAGCAAACCTGGGTGAAGGACGTGATTTCATTTTTTTTATTCTTCCGGTTTTCCTGCAAGTTTGATTTAAAAAAAAAAAAAAGAAGAAAGTATGGAAAAAGAAAAACAGGTAAAAACTCTTCACAGATGTCAGAAGAGAAGCCAGGCTTACAATTACTCGAGGGACGCATAGGGACAGAGTCATGCAGGAAGTGGGTATCACAGGACTTCTCGGGGGCTGATGAAGTCATCTTTCCCGATTGACATGGATGCTGGTCCCACAGGGATGGTCACTTGAGGAAAACTCAGAGAAGTGTCAACGTACAATTTAGCTTTCCTGTATATGAATCATTCTTCAATTAAAAATGTTTTGTTTCGGGCAAGAGTCATCAAATTAAGGAGGTTTAGTTATTTAGTTGGTTATTTTAGCTATTTTTCTTTTCTGTATATTTTTTGAATGCCATAGCTAATTAACTTTATAGTTCAAATGTTATAAATAATTTTTTTCAAGTTTAAATCTCCTTTCTTCTTCAGGGATGCAGGGGCATGTGGATGATCTAAGGTACAACACTGCATCAAGATTCCATGTCCTGTCATTCAGGAAGGGCTTGAGGTAGGCGACTCCCAAGAGGAAACTTCACTGCATTTCCATGTATACTTCATGACAGGTGAGGTTTGCCTTCTAAAGATTTCCCTTTGGAGATAAGTGACATTTTTTAGTTGATTAGTAATGGCTTATTGAAAAATACTTACCAATTTGGCCACGTAACTAAGTGTTAAATCTGAGTCTACGCATGCCCACTATCTCTCTGTTGTATTCTCAGAATAGTGTGGATATGCCAGACCCAGGAATCTAGGGTCAAAGGACCAAGGAGGTCAGCACTAGCATCAGGACCTACTGTCCTCCTTTCCATACCTGGGTAACATTACTTACAACACAGAGTATAATCTGAGTAATAAATATGTCCTTCTCCTTATGTTCACTCATTTCAGAACTGACCTCAGAATGCCACACCACAGATTTCATTTGGGATGCACATTTTTATGTATCTGCAGGATAGAAGTGAGAAATAAAGAAAAACAACCCATCTCTCTATGCAAGTATAGCTGTCTATAGAAGATTGTCAAGTTTTTTAAAGGAAAAAGTATTGGCCTTTTAAGAAGATTCTGACCTATACTTCAATTTAATCTATTTGACAATTAAAAAAAAAAAAAAGATAGTCAAGTCCTTCTACAACAGATAGGTAAGCTCAAACTGGGCAACGTCCTTGCATGCAGAAGCCAGCGACAGGGCCACAGCAACACAGAATCTGTTAAACAAAAGGGTCCATTTACAGACAGCATGGAGCCTGGGCACAGTCTTACTCTGTATACTTCCATGAGCACAAATCCCAAAGCATTTCAAACAAGTCACTAGTTGCCCATTGGCTTCCAAGTCTCCAGAGAGTGGAGAAAAACTCAAGGATAATGGAGAGAAATCTTCCAGAATTCATCTATGAGGGATACCAGCTGGAGCAAGTCCTGTCAGTCTTTGGTTCTGACCACCCCAAGGAGATGCAGCCCATTTAGAAACAAGTCACTAGCCTTCCTCTCCAGCAAAATATCATTTCCCTTAAGAGAACACAATGTGGATTCTCCCATGGAAAAGAATAGAAACACTCAGCCAGACAATGAGAAAGAAAGAAGCTCTTTTGAAAAATCACACTGTCCATTCCTTGCCTCTGGTTAAGATGGAACTGAAGTCATCTTGGAATTACCATTTACAGTTGCGATTTCAAAAGGTTCATAGAAGAAAAAGGATTCCTCCTTGTCCACAAAGTCCTAAGAAGGAGGGGAAAAAAAAAATAACAGTTTTTCTCTTAGTAAACAGTTTTTTCAGTGTGTGATAGAAATGGATAAAACAACCAATGGTGGTCACACATTCATCCTTCATGCGTTTGAGCCAGCTTTGAAGACCCAACTCAGCTGAGCTTTCTTCGAGTTGGAAAACCTTTGTTCCTTTATCATTTCCTCATGTGCAGTACATTTTACCATGTAAAGGTGTATCTGTGAACACAGCAGGAAGACATATACGAAACTTCCTTATGTGGCGAGGTTCGGGCTCACCTGCCTACAAAATTAATTCATATATTCCTGTCACCTATTTAGGAGTCAGGATGGTGGTTCCTCTTGGGGGTGAGTGACTGGAAGGAAGTCTGGCGGTGCCGATGCAGTTGCTTCTTGACCTGGGTCTGATTACAGGCATGTATTCTGTTTGGAATAATTCATTAAGCTAAGATTTTTTCTAACTTCTCTGCATGTGCATTATTACAGTTAATGAATTGTTAATAAAATCTTTACAAAATACAAATCATGCCACCTACAGCCACAGTTCCTCACTTGCCAGGTAAAAATCTTAACCTCTTCTATCCATCAGGGTTGTTGTGAAAAAGAATTAAGACAGCGTTGGGAGTGAGTGTTATCAAACGTGAGGTCATATATCCTGTTGCTGATGCTACTGGTGTTGACGATAAACTTCTCAAAAAGCTTTGTCCAATTGTGCGGGACCAGCCTATATGCACATAATATATCCACAGTTGCCTGTGCAGACAAAGGCAGAAGGAATACATGATTTACACATTGTTAGACCATAGTGGGAACTCCTATTGCCCAACCCTTCTCCAGCCCACAGTCCCAAGATAGATTATTTTGCAACTAATTACTTGCAGATGTGAAATCATTTAGTGTTATGAAAACAGCAGAATGGATCCTGGAATGGGCAGCCTTGAGCGTGGAGTGGACAACGTAAAAAAAAAAAAAAATCATTGTTATTCTCGGCTTGAGGCCTCATTTTGTGGCTCTCGGTTGGATGTTCTACTAGGGAAAAAGTAAAAACTGTATCCAGTTCATTAAAAACAAATCCAGATTGTATTCTCTTTTTTAATTACTCACACCCACAGCACCAAAACTGAAAACATTACTTCAGTCCTATTATTTTCAAGCAATTTTCAGCCTCAGTCAATTAGAAAGAGGATAAACTCTTCAAAATAATAATAATAATAAAAATAATAATAATAATAATAAAGTAAGGCAGAAGGGGCATTTAAGTTATTTTAAAATAGAAGGAAACAGAAGGAAGACAAGCCCTTCTGAATCTGTAGTAGGATTTCATATCTCTCATTCATATTCTCTCTCTCTCTGCAATATATTTAGTCAATGAGAGCAACTGCTATGATGGCATGGCACCATTGACTACTTGAAGCAATCACTGAGGAACAGATTTCTTCCAAATCTCAGAGTGAGGAACGGAGTGTGAAAACACAGGCCTCCCAAGTTGGAAAAGAATAAAGGTAGATGGAAAACCTTCGCTTCAGATGCGATGGGCTCAAGCTCTCCCCATAGAAGTGAACTCATCCCAAAGCAAATAACCCATAGAGAAGCCTAATTGGTAGAAGTCAAAATTCAGCCAGCAAGGCGGGGAGTCTAGAGATTCTCAATCTCTCAGTTCAGTCAAGCCTCAGTTAGCAGATATATGCCCAGGAGTAAGTCTTTACAATTAGATACATCCGTACTATAAATTTCTGAGAACATCTTTGTTGCTTTAATAGGTTACAAACAACTTTGTAAATAAATGATGGGCACTCCTAAACTACAAAGAAAAACAGTGGGTGGGCTTACACCTGAAGTAGCAACCCCAGAAACAAGAGGACAAACGCAGTGACTCTGGAGTTAGGAGGGAATAGTATGTTGAACTGGAATTTTATTCACAAGGAAAATATTATTCACTGAAAACTGTCAATCAAGAACCCTTTCTGTAGGAATTAGAAGATATCTTGTAGAAAAAAAAAAAAAATCAGAATCCTAGATCCAAAAGAGGAAAATATGGGAACATGCAAAAGCAATAAGACAAAAGTCATAGGTAAGCCCAAAAATATATTGATAATATGACTAGTCCTTCAGGCATTTGTCAGGAAATTATGCCTAAGTAGAAGCATAATATAAAAAATACTCTTAGTGTCAGCATCAATTTTTTTCTTTCTCCTGGATCATTCCCATCTGCAAAGAAAAAAAGAAAATAGAAACAAAAAAATCCAATTCTGTTGCCAAATTTTAAAAAGGCTTGCTACAAAATAATCCAAATTGGTAAGAATTGATCACTCTTGAAGCAAAGAGACAACTGACATTCATTGTTCTCCTTTCTTGTATGTTTGAAATTTTTCATAATAAAAATATTACAAATTTTCTCCTGTCAGAGGAGATATATTTAAAACAAAATCATTCAGAAAAATTAAAAATAATATGATCCCAGTACCACAATAAATAAACAAGAATATATCAGATAAATGCTTTCAAAATAAAAGTATCACAAAATATTAAACGAGGGAAGATTGCATTGAGAGGCAGTAGGAAAAGTTTTAAAGTAAATATTTATGCATCTAAATAGTAATAACAGCAAAAATTTTAGATGAATAAGGAAACAGTAACAGATTCAATGTCATAGTGAAAAACTTTAGCCTAATCTGTCTCAAATTGGCAAATCATAGATAAGAATCTACAGACTATCTACAAAAAATGATATAATGGTCCTCAAGGAAAAAACTTCATAAATTCTAAAAGTAAAACATCACAGAGGGTTCATACCTTGATCACAATGTAATAAAACTAGAAAGTAATATTCAAAAGATTTTTTTTAAATCCCCTTCACTTAGAAAGTGTTTAATATTTGCTTAGATATAAGAGGAAATCAAACCCGAAATCTCCGAATTCTTCCAATGCAGCATACCAAAAATTATGGAATGCAGACAATGCTGCAAATTGGTACTCAGAGAAAATTTTATCATCTTAGCTATGTATATTCAAAAATAAAAATATTGGGAACAAAAGAACTAACCATTCAGCTAAAAAATGGTTAAAAAAAAAAAAAAGATACAGAAACTAAAGAAAATAAGTAACTGTTCCATCCTTCCACCTCCATCTCAGCCTAATCTCTCCTTTGAGTGTTTTACTTTAGAGCCCATGTTTTTGTTTCAGTTCTTTGTTTTCAAACCAATCACTGATGTCTTACCGTTTTTCTAAAAATTTCTTCCAGAATCCACAGATGATTCTTAAATCTTCAAGATATTATTCTCTTGCCCTCAGCCAGTAATACGTGGATTTATCATCAGTCTACCTTGAAGGGTTTTAAATGTTTGTATCCCATATAGGGAGGGTGATCTAAACTCAATACTTACCAACACTCAGCAATAGACCCATTTCCCACAGCTCTGTGGATCCCCCTGGAGTTCTGGTCACATCTGTAGAAAGGCTAAGAACATCTCCCTGCCCAATTTCATATAACTGGTGGGTGCTCGCCAAGTATGGATCTGCTGGAATGAACTGAAATTATTTATTCCCTCTGCTGCTGAGAATCTGAATTGGGGATGAAAAATACTTGATCCATGTGGCATCTCCAGAATTCACTCCTGTGCTCAAGGTAGGCTTCACTAATAAGATAAAACTTGTAATAAAAATAATAATCTAATATGAGATGGAACCTGGTTTTCAACCCCGCTCCAAGTCAATGAGCACTCGAAAGCTCCTCTCTGGCGCATGCTTTTCTCGGGCCCCAGTCCCCGCTGATGCCATGCATTGCTTCTGCCCTTAGCCTGGCTCTGGAGCTTACCACCTTCCTCAGAGCCTTTAGAAAACTAGCCCCTTCCCCCAAACTGATAACTAAGTAACTTGGAGGTAAAGATAACATTTCTTTGTTAAAAAATTTTTTTTAATTATTATTAGAACCTTACAACCCTTTTGGACACCCTCAGTGACCCCAACTTGGGTCATAACCTGAAATGGGCACCCAACAATCAGAATTTAATTTCTGGCAGGTTTTTAGTCATCCATATGTTGACTTGAACTCCATCTGGAATGATCTAAAATTAAATTACCATTGTCTGCTTTTCAAAAAATAAAGTGTCTTGAGCATAGCTGCCCACTACCTACACCTTGAACATTTTAGAACAAAAAAGTACACACAGACCAATAATCTTACAGTGAATTTAATTTCCCACATACTTCCTGAATGTCATTCAGGGAATAATGTACTTCACAGAAAAACACCTTTCAGACTTCCCTATGTTGGGTTATGTAGCAGTGACTTGAATAAATCCATCTCAGGGAGGGAAGACCCTGGAGTAAGTCAAATCATACAGGATTTTTCCAGAGAAAAGCATCAGAAATACAACACCAGCTGCTTTAAACAAACAAGGGGGAGCTACTAGAAGGGCACAGAGGTAGTCTACAGACAGGAAAGTCAACTGTAGTTGCAGGGACAAGGCTGGTTCTAGGACCTTGGGGGACTGAACAAGGGCCCAGGCCTGGAGGCCTTTCTCCAGGCCCCATGTTGGCATGACTCAGTCCTGAACTTTCGGCATACAAGCTTTCTCCACACAACAGGGTGACGCCCCTATGTCCTTTACTTCACAAACCAAAGACGAAAGGACTTTCCCCATTAGCTCATCTCAGTCTCAACTATCCTGTGAAGCTTGACTTTGGGGCCCATACATGGCTGGGGGCATGGGACACCCTGAGGACCCAAGCCAGGATTCTCTTTCCATTCCCAGGGTCCAGATGCAGGATCTCTGAGCAGAGAGGGACAGAACTGGAGCAGAGGCCGGCAATGCAACCAAACCCACAGCTACCACCTACAGTATGGCTTCACTGATAGCTCCATAGTCCCCTGTATCCATCCGGGCTTGGTCCCAGGACTCTCTTGAACACCAAAATCCAACCCTTGTCCAAAATGACAAGGTATTTGCATATAATCTATGCACAGCATCCTGTGTACTTCCAATCATTTCTAGATTATTTATAATGCCCAATACAATGGTATGCAGTATCATCTAGAGAATAATGACAAGAAATAAAAGTCTGTACATGTTCAGCACAGACACATTTTTTTTTTCAAATACTTTTGATCTATGGTTGGTCGAATTCTTGGATTCAAAATCCACACATATGAGGGGTTGACTGAATTGTAGCTTCTAATTCTGAGCCCAGGATTGAATTGGGGGAACAGGGAGGACACTGGGTATCTGATGGCTTAGAAGACAGAGTCACTGTGGGTAGGAAGACATAATGATGGGGGAGCCAAGGACCCCAGTGGAGAATGTCACCCTTATCACACTTTCTCCCAGAGGTAGCTCTGCCCCCTCAGTCCATCAGCAACCCACTGCACACACCAGTACCTGTTTCTGGCACCAGGAGCAAGTGTGTGAGTTCACCATCTGTCCTTACCTCAAGGCTCAGGACTGAACTTGAAGCTGAAACCTTTTCTTTTCCTTTTATTTTTTCATTTGTTCTTTTTACATATATATGACCATTGTTTCAGTCAGCTTTTTTGCTGCTGCGACTAAAAGACCTGACCAGCAAATTGTAGAGGAGGAAAAGTTTATTTAGGTCTCCCAGTTTCAGAGGTCTTAGTTCATAGGAGGCAGGATCCATTCCTGGGGGGCTCAAGGTGAGGCAGAACATCATGGTGGAAGAGTATGAGGGAGAGAAACAGCTCACATGATGATCAGAAAGCAGAGAGAGAGAGAGAGAGAGAGAGAGAGAGAGAGAGAGAGATCTTTGCTTGTCAGATACAAGTGTATACCCCACAGCCATGCCCCAATTCCCACCTCCTCCAGCCATACCCCACCTGCCTCCAGTTACCACTCAGTTAATCCCATCAGGGATTATTTCACTGATTAGGTTAAGGTTAGAGGCTAATCATTTCTCCTCCAAACCTTCTTGCATTGTCACATACGTGAGCTTTTGGGGAACACTGCGTGTAAACCATAACAACAGTAGAGTGTATTTTGGCATGTTATACATACATACATACATGGAATATAACTTCCCATTCTACCCATGCCATTCTTGTGGTTGTATGTGCTGCGGAGTTTCACTGGTCATGTATTCATGTATGAGCATAGGATAGTTTTCTGATTCGTTCTACTGTCTTTCCTATTCCCATCTCCCATCCCTTACTCTCATTCCCCTTTGTCTAATCCAATGAACTTCTATTCTTCCTTCCCTTACTGTGTATTAGCATCTACATATCAGAGAGAACATTTGGCCTTTGGTTTTGGGGGAATTGGCTTATTTCACTTAGCATAACATTCTTCAGTTCCATCCATTTACCAGTAAATGCCGTAATTTCATTCTTCTTTAAGGCTGAATAATATTACATTGTACCACACTTTCTTTATTCATTCATCTGTTGAAGTGCACCTAGGTTGGCTCCATAGCTTGGCTATTATGAATAGAGCTGTTATAAACATTGATGTGGCTGTGTCACTGTAGTATGCTGTTTGGGTATAGGCCAAGGAGTGGGCTAACTGGGTCAAATATTGGTTCCAATCCAAGTTTTCTGAGGAATCTCCATACTGCTTTCCAGAGGAGTTGTACCAGTTTGCAGTCCCACCAGCAATGTATGAGTACCGTAGCCTTTTCTTGATGTCATCATTATGCCCAGCTGTGTAGTTGAGTGGTCTTGCCTTAGCCTGACAGGTTTTGAATTTGAACCAAGACCTGCTCCGGCTGTGACTGAACCCACTTTGACCCTGGAAGCATGCATACCAGGTGCTTAGACATTATCAACTCAGTCTCTCAAACAGTGCTTTATAGTCGTTCTTCTCTGTCACCCTACAAACGTGCACTGCATCCATTTTGCTTGACACAGTCTGGGATGGACAGAAAGACACACTGAGACAGGACAGATGTAAGAGTGCTAGGGTCAGTCTTACAGGGCATCAGGGGAAAGTTTGGAAATGCTCTTCTGCAAAATATTTCACACTTATTATTTAATCCTCACAAAAAGCACAGAAGGCACTGTTATCTCTGCTTCGTAGGTAAGGAAAACGCCACTCAACAAGGCTGGTCCTGGGACTGATGAGATGTCAATCAGATCCCAGGCTGCCTGGTGGCAGCAGCCTGCCCCGACCTCACACCTCACACCCACAGAAGCCTTCAGGGTCTTGGATAGCAGAGCATTTCCACCAAAATTGAGCCCTATCTGTGCTTACCTCCCAACTGAGACTCAGGCCCTCATGGGTCAAGAAGGTGACCTGGACAAGCAAGGAGCCTGTGGGTTTCCAGTCTCGAGTCTCCCTGGGGAGTGGGACCAGACACCACTGGGTACAGCTTGCGTCTGATACTCATTCCCCCCAAAAGTTTTCTGGTCTTGGGTCAGAACTGTGGAGTGGGGGTGCTGAGGCACTGGGTGAAGCAGCCATGCTCACAGAGCAGAAGGGGTCACAGAGAGTGGACTGGTGGGCAGGGGAACAGTTTCCATGCCCAAGTGACCAGCTCCAGCTCATGCAGAGAAAAGTAGTCTTTCCCTTTTAATGCCCTCAAAACCACATTTCCCAAGACAATTATGCAAACATAGTTTTTATAGGAGGAAAAGGAATATTTTTTCCTCAGAACTTGTAAAAGTATACAGAAAGGAATACTACGAGCATTCTGTTATTCTGTCATAAGGAAGTTATTCCCAAGATCTTGAGATGGTACTGGTAAAACCCATAAAGATAACTGATGATTATATTTGGTATTATCCAGCAAAGAACTCCTTTCCACTCCTAGTCCCACATTTATTTCAAACCTTAAAAAAAAAAAAAAAAAAAAAAAAGAAAGCTAACTTCACCAGCTTCACAATGCAAACCAATTTTTCATATGGTTCATGAGAAACCAGGCTTCAAACTCTGTCAGCTGATTAATGTGATTTTTTCATGAGAAACAGTTCCAAGTGTACTCCCCCAAAATATATGTGTCAATTTTCTTGGAAGAAAAGGCAATTGAGTGATTTAAGAAAAAAAAAATTTCAATCAAGTGATTTTTTTAAAAGTTTTTAAAGTCTTCTCTACAAACTTTCTCAAAAAAAAAAAAAAGAAAAAACTATGTAGAATTTTTTTTAGTAAAGTCTGTGACTACATTTGCACTTTGCCTTCTGATTTTTTCCATAAGGAAACGTTGTGTGAGGACAAGCTCAGTGAGAGGCTCTTAGGGATAAAGTGTGTGGGCAAGGGGCATTTCCCGTATAGCATGTCTTTGTCCACAACCCTGGTTTGGTTTGGTTAAACCTAGTTTGGGCCACCTGATTGCTCTCAAAGCTTTAGAAGTGGTTAGACTGCACGTCACCCACCTTGCTGAAGGGTTTTCCTGATCCCTCATCATAGACCAAAGAAATTCTTCCTTAAGGATAAAATGAAGGTGCTGCTGCACCAGCCTCCCGGCATCCCCTTGTTCACATCCACCCCAGAGAATCCAGAGACCAGCTCAAGGCAGACACTGACATCTGTCTGTACTGTCCGTATTTCCATTTCATGTATATGTATGTATATGTATATACATATATACATGTATATATGTACATAAAACATACATGTGTATTTATTTATATGTATGTGTTTATTTATTTTTGGTCCCAGGGATTGAACCCAGGGGTACTTAACCACTAAGCCACATCCTCAGCCCCTCTTTATATTTTATTTACAGACAGGGTCTCACTGAGTTGCTTAGGACCTGGCTAAGTTGCTGAAGCTGGCTTTGAACTTGTGATCCTACTCCGGCCTCAGCCTCCTGAGCCACTGAATTACAGGCATGTGCTACCACGCCCAGAACTTTATTTATGTTTTAATAAAGAATATTGAAGTATAGAACTATGGCTTCTTTATAAGTTATATCCATTAAAAGCAACACACATAAATAAGTCTCTTTCTTTACTGTCATGGACTGGACAGGAGGGATGAGAAGGAAGTGGGGCGTAGATTTGGGTTGGCAGTGGTCATTCTGAAGCCCAGCACCAGCTCAGTGGAAGAGCACTTGCCTACCAGGTGGGAGGCCCTGAATTTCATTCCCACCACCACCACCAAAAAAAAAAAAAAAAAAAAAAAAAAAAGTTTGAGTCATTATGAGGTGTGATAAACACTAACTCTGACCAGCCCAGAGAAAGGACAAGGCCAGGAGGAGGGCCCCTCTGGGAAGCAAGGGATGACACTGGCTGGATGAAGAGGCTGGCAAGGTGTGCCTGAGGGTTGGCTCTGCAGGTCTGCGAGGGATCAGGACCAGAAGGCCCTCAAAGCAATGGTTGCAGGTCTCACTTGTTGCTCATTTTACCAACCAAAAAATAAACGTCCAAAAGGACCTTTCTATTCACTTATGACTCTGAAGCGTTAAGTAGCTTTCCCAGTCTTCTCAACTTCTGTGGAGTTGGCAGAACCTTGAACACTGAACTCTTCTGAGGGATGTTGCTGTTGCTTCTCAGAAGCAGCTTCTTAGGAAAGGGGTTACCAGCTGCCCTTGACGCGGATCCTTGACTGCGTGCCAAGGGACACCAGCAACAGGAAGGAGCCAGCCCTGCAAACAGGGACAGTAAAGGAAATGTGAAAGAAAACCCACTTACTTCCTTGAGCACCTACCCCTGCTCACATGTCATATTTCATTACAGTCCTGCACACCAATCTGGCCAGCAAACAATTTCTTCTCTAGAGTTTCCAGCCTAATTTGTAGGCAAATCTCTCCTTTCCCTCAACATGAAATACAATACCTTTCGGTGATGAGAGGGAATTTGTTCCATTCTATGCACCAATTAGCAGCTGTGATTCTCCATCCTGGTTCCCCCATTGCTCACTGGAACTTCCCCAAAAGGGACCAGCCTCCCCCCTCCAGCATCTCTTTAATAAATCCCCGTCACTGGAAACACCAAGCAAGGGAAGCTGATGAGAATCAGGACGGCACCCGTGGAGTGGAGTAAGTCATGGTTGAGTTCTTCTGTACAAACCACATGCTTCCACATCACATCCAGTGTTTCCTTACCATCTGAAATTACATCAAGCTGGGATTTGGTTTGAATTAAAAGGGAGGGTCTTTTGGAGGGAAGGGGCCCCCTGTACTGGTACTGGATGAGTTAGGGTCACCCGCTGGGAGAGGCTCTGAAAATTAGACTCGTACATGAGGCCAAGTAGCTGCATGTCCAGCAAAGCAGCGGTGCCTGGCCCTGGTTTTCCCTCTGTACCTGTCCTGTGCTGATTGATGTCTGCTCCATGCCAGAGCATGAGGATGCAAGATCGGCAGGGTGCAGGACCCGGGGAGGACACGGCTCTTGGGAGGAGGCCATCAGAGGTTTCCAGAGGGGCACAAGCAGCTGGGCCTTCAGGATTGCTGGTGGTAGGAAAGCAGGGCCCAGAGAGAAGGAAGAGTGCACTGGCACCCATCACTGCTGGGACAAATGTCACAACTCTCCAGGGCATGGCACAGCTCATCCTCCCTTGCTGCATGAGTCCGGCCTCACCTGTTCCCTCCTTCTCTGTGGAGAAGGGCTTCTCTCCTCCTTCTAACCCACCGTCCCAAACACTCGTCCTCTGTTTTCTTCCTCATCTCGGGGTCACAGCCACTTCCTCAGAGAAGCATTTTCCAGCCAGATCAAGTGCTTGCACACTGCAGGGGCCTGCGTCGCCCCACGTGCTGTCTCCACCTGCTCACAGAGCAGGCGTGTGGCAGCTGCCTGGGAGATAACTTAGAGTAAATTCTGTTTCCTCCACTCCACAGTCACTCCATGAGGACCAAGGACAGGGTTTCTTACTGGGAACTCCCGTCACTAGGCACAGTGCCTGCACATTGCAAGAACTAAACATCTGTGAGGGAAAAAGACTAGATGGACAGAGGGGATGTATATGAATGAATGACAGCAGAAGGCATAGAGACCTTCCCCCTGGGGGGTGTGACAGTACTAGTGTGGCTGGAGGAAGGGCATGATGGGTGGTGCTGGGTGCCCAGAGAAGAGTCAGAAAAAGAGATGCTGGGCTGGGGAGATAGCTCAGTTGGTAGAGCGCTTGCCTCACAAGC
This sequence comes from Sciurus vulgaris, assembly GCF_902686455.1. Classification (NCBI taxonomy): domain Eukaryota; kingdom Metazoa; phylum Chordata; class Mammalia; order Rodentia; family Sciuridae; genus Sciurus; species Sciurus vulgaris. Next base: position 94,189,848 of record NC_136468.1, on the reverse strand, counting down.
ACAAGACCCTGGGTTCAATCCCCAGCACCAAAAAAAAAAAAAAAAAAAAAAAAGAGAGATAGGCTGTGCAGGCTCTTGGACCCACCAAGGCTATGAATTTGAATTGACACTGACATCTTGGGATCTGCTGAAGCGTCCTCAGCAGGGGTCTGGCTGCCTGACAACCCATCTCACAACAACACCCAAAGTGTGCTTAGGTGTTGATTTAGGGCCATAGAGAACTAGCAGAGAGAGTTTGATTCCCACCTGATGCAGGGTGGGAGACACTGTGGTTGAATACTCAATTGAGTTTGCTCAACAGGCAGGTAAATGCAATTTGGCTGTGACCCATAATTATATATGGGTTTGCTTTCTATTCCAAAAAACTATCTGCAAAGATTCAATTATTCTCAGATTTGGAAAAAGAAAAAAAAAGTGAACTTGTATGATTTAAAGTTCTCTTAACTGCCTTTCTCACCTCATTTATCTTTTTCTCTGTTTGAATTAAATCCCCCATTATATGTATAAACTAGACGGATTTACAAAGTTACTCCACTTGAAATGGTTTTCACGTAGACCTGTTTTGCTTTGTTTACGCCTCATCTGTACAATTTCTGTGCATTTTAATCATTGCTTGGCAAGGAATTTTTAGATGTAATTGAAAGCAGCTAATCACATCAAAAATTCGAATGGGAAGTTTCATAAACCTGTGGCACGTTACAAAAAAAATGTAAATAGTAACAATGTGAGATCTGCACTCGCTAGGCTTCACAAATGAGAATTCAAAGTGCAGAAATAGTCTTGAAATATAAACTGTGGAAGAGAGAAGGCCCAAATCTGAAATTAGCCCTTTAAACTCTTCTAAATATTTACACAGCAATAAAACACAGAAGAGTTTTAGACGAACTCAGAGGTAACCACAGTAGCAAGTGTAATTGTTGAAGTTTAATTTGTTGATAATGTAAGAAAGATTGTATTTATTTAAGGATGATACAGTTGAATTCATGGTTTTACAGAATGTAGTTTTAGCATTAAATAGGGCTCTGCTACGGTGGTGGCTTGATGTGTGAAGTTTAAGTACCTTGTTTCTGATAAAGTTAAATGACAAAATTTTAAAGTATGTGAAAGGGAAAAAAACCCCACAAAAGCCAGAATTGTACCATTTGGCCTCCTGCCTTGCATCAAGCATCATACCAAAAGCTTTGTATTTTATTTCATCTCAGCCTAGTCAGCACCACTGGCTGAGGGCGCCATTTCTGGACTCATTTTACATATAGGGAGCACTAAGGTTCAGAAAGAGGCAGGCACTGAGTTCACACAGCAAGAAGCAGAGTTAACACTGCCACCGAGTCTCCCCACATCCCTGTGTCCTTTCTATGGCCACCCAGAATTTTCAAAAGAAAAAAGTATTAACAAAGGAAACAAAGATGAATTCTTGAATAGTTTCCTAAATGAGAGCTCACATGTGAGTATTTTAGTGCCACCCAGCAAGGACCGGTATGCAGTATTTAAGAGTAATTACATAAATGACATTCTGTGACTTTGAAAACTAACTCCCTAAACCACACCTAGCGCACCTTCTTGCTTGTGTTTTTACCCCACACAGCCTTTAATACACTTAAGCCTGAAGTCACTGTTTATCTGGCTCTTTGTGTATTCAAAGTCTGCACCAACGAGGACAGGATAAGAACGAGGGTCAGGACTGCAACCTCTTTTGACCGTGCCCTGCTGCTGGCTTTCCTTGGACCCCATCCCCACCCCACCCAGGCAAGAGTGGGAGCCTCATGCTCTTGGTGCCCTGGGGCCACCACTGGGAGAGTTCCTCACATTGCATTTTATTTAGCTCTCTGTTTCTCTCCTGTTTTGAGGAAGGAAAGAGTATTTAATTTCATTTTCCAATTGTTGGTTGCTAGCATTTAGAAATATAATGGAGTCTTTGTATTAATCTTATAACTTCGATAAATTTACTTAGCTGTTTTTAAGATTCTGATATCTATGAACAAAGTTTCATCCATTCCTTTACAATTTCTCTGCCTCCCTTCTCCACCCACCCTTCTTCTGTTTGTTTTCTGTCTTACTGCACCAGGCAGGGCTCCAGGGCCACGCAGAACAGAGTGGAGACAGGCACGCTGCTCCTGTGTCCAGTCTTTCCCCATCGAGTGTGAGGTTAGCCCAAGTGATCACATGAGGAAGTCCCTTGCTGAGAGTTTGTTTTTTTTTTTTTTCTTTTTTTTTTTTTTTTTTTTTTTACCAATAAAAGATACTGAACACTACTGCTGCTACTCCTATTGGGATAATCATGTTGTTTTCTCCTATATCCCATGAATATGGTGAATGGTCTTGATTGATTTTAGAGTGTTAAACCAACCTTGCATTTGGGGAATAAACCTGACTTCATGTGATGTGCTGTCTTTTTATATATTGCCGGGTTCTGTTTGTCACTGTCTTGGTCAAATTTTGCATCTTTGTTCATAAGGATATTGTAGTGGTCTTTCTTTGTTGTTGTCCTAATTAGTTATGCATGACAGTAGAATGCACTTTGACACCTCATACATAAATGAGGTATAATTTCTCATTCTTCTAGCTGATACCATGTAGAATTCAAAACCAGTCACACATGTACCTGCGGTAAATGATGTCTGTTTCCTTGTTAGACTTCCAACCCCCACACCCCTTCCCTCCCTTCACTCCTCTCCAAAGTAACTCTATTCCTCCTGGTCCCCTTCCTTATTATGATTAGCGTCCATATATCAGAGAAATACCGTATAGTCTTTTTTACTTTTTCCTTTCTGTCTTGTATTGTTTGTTCCTTTGTTTTGTTTCTTTTGTGTGTTTGTTCATCTCCCACCCTTCTCATTTTTATTTTGAAAGGGATCTTCTTGAGTTGCTTAGGGTCTGGTTAAGTGGCTGAGGCTAGCCTTGAACTTGCCCATTCTCCGGCCTCAGCCTCCCTAGTCACTGGGATTACAGGCACGCACCACCATGCCCGACTTTTGTTTTTTTTAAATAACATTTTGCCTTGTTTTTGTTCAAGACAATGCTGTCTTTAAAAAAAAAAAAAAATTAAGTTGAAATGATTCCCTCTACCTGCTTTCTAAATTTGGTGGACTGATATTTTTCCTATTATATGTTTGATAGAAATCACTAGTCTGAGAAGTGTTTAATTATATATGCATTTTTAAAATAGGTATTGGAATGCTCAGATTTTCCTTTCATTCTTGTATCATTTTTGTAATACGTAATTTCAAGGGAATCTGACTAGGAATTTAAGGTATAAAATTTATTGGCACAGGATATTCACAATGCTCCTCATTATCCTTTCCGTGTCTGTGGGGTCTGTACTCCTGCCCTTCATTCATTCCTGACACCAGCAGTTCATGTCTGCTCTCTTTCCTCTTCATTGACCACTTTGCATTTTGGTTCATCTTTTCCAAAAGAAGAGCTCTGGTTCATTGGCTCCTTTATCATTTTCTGTTCTTGTATTCACTGAGTTCTACTTGTTATGATTGTCTTCCATTTTCTTGCCTCAGGTTTACTTACTCTTCTTTTTCTAGTTATGTAAGTGAGGCTTAGGTTGTTGATTTTTAGGGCCTTTCAACTTTCTAACTTGAGCCCTTAAATCTATACATTTCTTTCTAAGCCCTGCATCAGATTCATCCCATAATTATGATGTCATGTTTTCATTATTCACAATATTCAGCTCACAATATTTTCTAAGTTCTCTTCTGATTTCTTCTTAGTCCATGAGTTAATTTTGAAGTATGTTGTTTAATTTCTAATACTCAAGGTTTCCCATTGTCTTCTTGTTATTGGTTTCACATAAATGCCACCTGTCATCAGAAAAGATATTCTAAGTGATTTAACACTTTAAAGTTTACTGAGACATTTTATGGCCAAGCATGTGGTCTCCCCTAGGGGAATGTTCTATGATCATTTAAAAATAATGTGTATCTCTGCCATGTTAGATGTGGTGTTCTGTAGATGTTAATGAGATTGATGGGACGTTCGTGTCTCTATATCCTTAATAATTTTATGTCTGTTCTCTTAATCAGTTATTGACAGAAGACTATTGAAATCTCTAAATGTGATTGTAGATTTTCTTTTTGGTCCTGTTGGGTTTTTGATTTTGTTTTTTGGTTCTTGGTAGTTATTCATGACAGTAGAGTCCATTTTGATATAATTATTCAAGCATGGAATATACCTTGTTCTAATTGAGAATATGGAATTTGCATGTCATCCTTATGCAGATGCCATGCTAATCTCCTCTATATTCTTCCACTTTTAGTATACATGCTGTCAAAGCGAGCAAGCACTCTGTCAGCTTCCGCTTCATGTATTTTGAAGTTCTGTTATTAGATGTTCCCTCATGTAAGATTGCTGTCTTTTATCCCCCTAGTGTGGGGATTGAACCCAGGGCCATGTACATGCCAGACAATGCTCTACCACCAAGCTACACCTCCAGTTCATTTTGTTTCCCCCTTTTTTTTTGGTTTGTTTTGATACTGGGGTTTTGAACTAAGGGACACTCTACCACTGAGCTATACCTCTACTTCATTTTATATTTTATTTCTGAAACCGGGTTGCTGAGGGTCTCACTAAGTTACTGAGGCTGGCCTTGAACTTGCCATCCTCCTGCCTCAGCCTCCCCACCAGTTAGGATTAAAGGCTACACTGCTGTGTCAGCTCTGTTATATTCTTGATGAACTTTCCTTTTTATTATTAACTGCCCCTCTTTAACTTTGGTAATATTCTTCTGCTTTGAGTCTACTTTGTCTTTGTATTAATCACGGCTCCCTAGAGGAACAGAATCAACAGGAAATATGATTATAAAAAGGGAATTTATTAGATTGGCTTGCACACCTGAAGCTGGATAGTCCACAATGTCTGCAGGCTGAGAGAGCTGGAAGAAGCAGTAACTGCACAGTCCAAGAGGCAGAAGCCCCAGAACAAGAGGAATCAACAGTGCTACCCTAGTCTCAGACCAAGGCTTCTGGAAGCTACCTGGAGAATCACTGACAGAGTCTGCTTTGGAAGAGTGAAGAAGCAAGAGTCCACTATCCTCAATTAAAGCAGCGATCAAGAACCCGTTCAAGAAGAGTCTAGCTTCCATCTGCATCTGCTTCCTTGTTCTTCCAACTTTTATTCCATCAGGCCACAATCCTATTGGGCCATGCTGCCCACCCTTAGGGAGGGTCTCCACTTCAGTTCACTATCCCACATTCCAATCATTCCTAGATATTCCTCAAAGCCTCTTACTCATCAGCATCTCTTAATAATCCAATCAACTTGACAATTCAAATTAACCATTACAGTCTTATATTAATATCATAGTTTGGTGTGGGACATTATTTTCTTCCTTTTATTTTAATCAGTCTTTATATTGCAATTTATGTTTACTTAGATCTTGCTTTTATTTAATCCAGTCTGAGAAAAATCACACTGGATATAATTATCTATATATTTGGGTGTAAGTCTCCTATCTTGCTATTTGTCTTACATTTTTTCCATATTTTGCTTATGTCTTTAATTTCTCTTTTTCTGCCTTTTGGATTAGTTGAGTATTTCTTAGTGTTATATTTTATATCTTATACCTATTTATTTTCCTAGTGCTCCTCTGGAGTTTACAACACATATCTGAAAAATATCATAATATAATGACCTTCAAATATTATTATATAATTTTACTTGTAACTTAAGGATTTTTTTTTAAATTAAAAATCATAGATTTACATAGGGCAATGTTGTTTGATTCATTGTGTTATTTTTTACCCTTCCCCCCCTGACCCCTCCCACCCCTCCAACCCCTTCCACCCCTCTTTTCCCTCTATACAGTCCTTCCTTCCTCCATTCTTACCACCCTCCTTATCCCTAACCCTAAACCCTAACCCTAACCCCAGTCATGGCCAGGGGTTATAGAAGGCCTCTTGGATGTTTGAGTAGATTTTGGAAGATGGGGGTTGGACCAAGAAGCTGGCAGAGGGATTCCTGGCAGTGTATTATATGTGTGCAAGGCAGAGGGGTGCGGACTCTGGAGTGAGTTCCAGGAACATGCACAGACCAAGGGGGATATGGTGAAGGTCTTGTGCCTATGAGGGGAGACTGGGAAGAGGCTGATGTGAAGGCCAGGCCAGATTGTGGGAACTGTAGTCTTTACCCTGGGAAACTAAGTAGAGGCATTAAAGACTTTAGAGTAGAAGAGCAATATGTTTGCTGTCCCCTTTCATAGTTAAGTTTTGCTTCTATAAAACTTATGTATATTCACAGTCATGCATCACTTAATGATGAGGATGTGTGGTTTTGTCATTGTGCAAACATCATAGAGTGTACTGATACAAAAGTAAGATGGACTACAACAGCAGTAGGCCGCATCATCTTATAGGAACACCATCCTATATGCAGTTGGCCATTGACTGAAGTGTCATTATACAGAACATGACTTTGTGAGTATGCGTACATCTGATACACACAAGGTCAGGGTTACATGGTCACCTTTTCTGGGCACTTTGCCTTTTAGGTTCTTTTGCTACTCACCTGACCTGCTGCCAGTTTCAATTGCATTCAGTTCAGTGAACATTTAGTAAGAAATATCTTGGAACCCTGCAGGAACTGATTTGGTACATTGTATATTTATGTGGACTTAAGGAAAACATGAGGATTTGAGTGATCAAAGACTTTTCTGAATTTAAACTTGGCAAACATCCTCCCTGTCCTACACTACCCTGTTAAATGATTCCTGTTTTGACCCACCATGGTCCTGTCTACCCAGTTGGTGGGAGTTCCATATCACATCTATTCCTGCCTTTTTCCGGAGGTGCCAGCCTTTGAAATAGGACGGCAGACTAGAACTAAGTGCTATGGTGGCCTGCCCCCTCCTACTCTCCTTTATATTTTTTATCGTATTAAATATATCCTCTTGCCTCATTATAGCAGTACTTATGGTGCATGTCATTGAAAACAGAGATCTATTTTTTCTCAGGCTGTCCTTGCTAGTTTTATGGAATCCAGAAGGAGCCTTCAGATATACTAGTAAGGAAATATTTTTCACTATTTAAGTGACATATATTAATATGAAAACAGCACATATATGACATGGTAACCTTGTGGGGTCCCCTCCCCTTTTTCCTACCCTTCTCTTTTGTTTGTTTCTGTTTTGTATTACTTTTTGGTCTTTTGGTTGACCATGGCATCAGCTCAAATCCATTAGATAAACAGATAATAGGTAGATTGGGTGATTGTCTAAAGACAAAAAAGCATTCTATCACTATCCTTCCTTGATCTCTGACTTTCCCTATGTGTAGACTTCTCCCATTTATCCTAGATACTTAGTTTCTCTAATTTTCTTGTGCATTGTTTTTTTTTTACTTTTTTTTAATTAAAAATCATAAATTTACATAGGGCAATGTTGTTTGATTCATTCTGTTATTTTTTCCCTTCCCCTCACCCCTCCTACCCCTCTTTTCTCTCTATACAGTCCTTCCTTCCTCCATTCTTACCACCCTCCTTATCCCTAACCCTAAAACTAACCCTAACCCTAACGCTAACCCCTCCTATCCCCAATTATATGTCCTCATCCACTTACCAGTGAGATCATTCGTCCTTTAGTTTTTTGAGATTGGCTTATCTCACTTAGCATGATATTCTCCAATTTCATCCATTTGCCTGCAGATGCCATCATTTTATCATTCTTCATGGCTGAGTAATATTCCATTGTATATATATGCCACAGTTTCTTTATCCTTTCATCAACTGAAGGGCATCTAGGTTGGTTCCACAATCTGGCTATGGTGAATTGAGCAGCTATGAACATTGATGTGGCTGTATCTCTGTAGTATGCTGATTTTAAGTCCTTTGGGTATAGGCCGAGGAGTGGGATAGCTGGGTCAAATGGTGGTTCCATTCCAAGCTTTCTGAGGAATCTCCATACTGCTTTCCAGAGTGGCTGCACTAATTTGAATCCCCACCAGCAATGTATGAGTGTACCTTTTTCCCCACATCCTCTCCAACACCTATTGTTGCTTGTATTCTTGATAATCGCCATTCTAATTGGGGTGAGATGAAATCTTAGGGTAGTTTTGATTTGCATTTCTCTTATTACTAGAGATGTTGAACATTTTTCATATATCTGTTGATTGCTTGTACATCTTCTTCTGTAAAGTGTCTGTTCATTTCCTTAGCCCCATTGTTGATTGGATTATTTGTATTCTTGGTGTAGAGTTTTTTGAGTTCTTCATAGATTCTGGAAATTAGCACTCTATCTGAAGTATGAGTGGCAAAGATATCCTCTCACTCTGTAGGTTCTCTCTTCACATTACTGATAGTTTCCTTTGCTGAGAGAAAGCTTTTTAGTTTGACTATATCCCAGTTGTTGATTCTTGCTTTTATTTCTTGTGCTATGGGAGTCCTGTTAAGGAAGTCTGAACCTAAGCCAAAGAGTTAAAGATTTGGACCTAATTTTTCTCTGTAAGATGCAGGGTCTCTGATCTGATTCCGAGGTCCTTGATCCATTTTGACTTGAGTTTTGTGCAGGGTGAGAGATAGGGGTTTTTAATTTCATTCTGTTCCATATGGTTTTCAGTTTTCCCAGCACCATTTGTTGAAAAGACAATCTCTTCTCCATTGCATATTTTTGGCCCCTTTGTCTAGTATGAGAAAATTGTATTTATTTGGGTTTGTGTCTGTGTCCTCTATTCTGTACCATTGATCTACCTTTCTATTTTGGTACCAATACCATGCTGTTTTTGTTACTATTGCTTTGTCATAGAGTTGAAGATCTGATATTGCGATACCCCCTGCTTCGCTCTTTCTACTGAAGATTGCTTTAGCTATTCTGGGTTTCTTATTCTTCCAGATGAATTTCATAATTGCTTGCTCTATTTCTGTAAGGTACATCATTGGGATTTTAATTGGAATTGCATTGAATCTGTATAGCACTTTTGGTAGTATGGCCATTTTGACAATATTAATTCTGCCTATCCAAGATCATGGGAGATCTTTCCATCTTCTAAGGTGTTCTTTAATTTCTTTCTTTAGTGTTCTGTAGTTCTCATTATAGAGGTCTTTCACCCCTTTTGTGAGATTGATTCCCAAGTACTTTATTTTTTTCTATGCTATTGTGAATGGGGTAGTTTTTCTAATTTCTCTTTCTAAAGATTCATCACTTATGTATAAAAATGCATTGGATTTATGAGCATTGATCTTGTAACCTGCTACTTTACTGAATTCACTTATGAGTTCTAAGAGTTTTCTGGTGGAATTTCCAGGTTCCTCTAAACATATAATCATGTCATCAGCGAACAGGGATAGTTTGAGTTCTTTTCCAATTCATATCCCTTTAATTTCTTTGGTTTGTCTAATTGCTCTGGCCAGAGTCTCAAGAACAATGTTGAATAGAAGTGGTGAAAGAGGGCATCCCTGCCTTGTTCCAGTTTTTAGGGGGAATGCTTTCAGTTTTTCACCATTTAGAATGATAGTAGACATGGGCTTAGCATAGATGGCCTTTACAATGTTAAGGAATGTTCCCACTACCCCAATTTTTTCTAGTGTTTTGAGCATGAAGGGATGCTGTATTTATCGAATGCTTTTTCTGCATCTATTGAAATAATCATGTGATTCTTAACTTTTAGTCTGTTGATATGGTGAATGACATTTATTGATTTCCGGATGTTGAACCAACCTCGCATCCCTGGGATAAAACCCACTTGATCGTGGTGCACTATCTTTTTAATATATTTTTGTATGCGATTTGCTAAATTTTGTTGAGAATTTTTGCGTCTATGTTCATTAAGGATATTGGTCTGAAATTTTCTTTCCTCGAAGTGTCTCTGTCCGGTTTAGGTATCAGGGTGATATTGGCTTCATAGAATGAGTTTGGGAGGGTTCCCTCCTCTTCTATTTCATGGAATACTTTGAGGAGTATTGGAATGAGCTCTTCTTTAAAGGTTTTGTAGAACTCGGCTGAAAACCCATCTGGTCCCGGACTAATCTTTATTGGTAAACTTTTGATGACCTCTTCTATTTCATTGCTTGAAATTGATTTATTTAAGTTGTGTATGTCCTCCTCATACAGATTAGCTAATTCATATGTCTCTTGAAACTTGTTGATGTCTTCAAGGTTTTCTGTTTTGTTGGAGTATAGATTTTCAAAATAGCTTCTAATTATGTTTTGTATTTCACTCGTGTCTGTTGTGATATTTCCTTGTTCGTTCCCAATTTTAGTAATTTGAGTTTTCTCCCTCTTTCTCTTTGTTAGTGTGGCTAAGGGTTTATCAATTTTGTTTATTTTTTCAAAGAACCAACTATTTATTTCATTAATTTTTCCGATTGTTTCTTTTGTTTCAATTTTGTTGATTTCAGCTCTGAGTTTAACTATTTCCTGTCTTCTACTACTTTTGGTGTTGGTCTGCTCTTCTTTTTCTAGGGCTTTGAGCTGTAGTGTTAAGTCGTTTATTTGTTGATTTCTACTTCTTTTGTTGAATGGGCCCCATGAAATAAATCTTCCTCTAAGTACTGTTTTCATAGTGTCCCAGAGATTTTGATATGATGTGTCTTTGTTCTCGTTTACTTCTAAGAATTTTTTCATTTCCCTTCTGATGTCTTCTGTTATCCATTCATCATATAATAGTGTATTATTTAATCTCCAGGTATTGGAGAAGTTTCTGTTTTTTATTCTGTCATTTATTTCTAATTTCAATCCATTATGATCTGATAGAGTACAAGGTAGTATCTGTCTTCTTGTATTTGCTAACAGTAGCTTTGTGGCATAAAACATGGTCTATTTTAGAGAAGGATCCATGTGCTGCTGAGAAGAAAGTGTATTCGTTCTTTGTTGGATGGTATATTCTATATAAGTCGGTTAAGTCTAAATTGTTGATTGTGATATTGAGATCTATGGTTTCTTTATTCAATTTTTGTTTGGACGATCTATCCAGTGGTGAGAGAGGTGTGTTATAATCACCTAGTATTATTGTGTTGTGGTCTATTTGATTTCTGGAATTGAGAAGGATTTGTTTGACATACATGGATGAGCCAATGTTCGGGGCATAGATATTTATGATTGTTATGTCTTGCTGATTTATGCTTCTCTTAAGCAGTATGTAATGTCCTTCTTTATCCCTTCTGACTAGTTTTGGCTTGAAGTCCACATTATCTGAAATGAGGATGGATACTCCAGCTTTTTTGCTGTGTCTGTGTGTATGGTATGTTTTTTCCCATGCTTTCACCTTTAGTCTATGGGTATCTCTTTCTATGACATGAATCTCTTGCAGGCCGCATATTGTTGGATTTTTCTTTTCAATCCATTCTGCCAGTCTATGTCTTTTGATTGATGAGTTCAGGCCATTAACATTCAGGGTTATTATTGTGATATGATTTGTATTCCCAGTCATTTGACTCATTTTTGTTTTTTGACATGATTTGGTTTCTCCTTTATTTGGCTATTCCTTTAGGCTAGTTCCTCACGTTGCTGATTTGCATCGTTGTTTTTCATCTCTTCCTCATGGAATATTTTTGCTGAGAATGTTCTGTAATGCTGGCTTTCTTTTTGTAAATTCCTTTAGCTTTTGTTTATCATGGAAGGATCTTATTTTATCGTCAAATCTGAAAGTAAGTTTTGCTGGGTATAAGATTCTTGGTTGGCATCTGTTTTCTTTCGGGCCTTGGTAAATGTTGTTCCAGGCCCTTCTAGCTTTTAGGGTCTGGATTGAAAAATCTGCTGATATTCTTACTGGTTTCCCCTGAATGTAATTTGATTCTTTTCTCTCGCGGCCTTTAAAATTCTGTCTTTATTTTGTATGTTAGGTATTTTCATAATAATGTGACTTGGTGTGGGTCTGTTGTAATTTTGTATATTTGGAGTCCTATAAGCCTCTTGTACTTGGTTTTCCATTTCATTCTTCTGATTTGGGAAATTTTCTGATATTATTTCATTGAATAGATTGTTCATTCTTTTGGTTTGTTTCTCTAAGCCTTCCTCAATCCCAATAATTCTCAAATTTGGCCTTTTCATGATATCCCATAATTCTTGTAGATTCTGTTCATGATTTCTTACCATCTTCTCTGTTTGGTCACCTTTATTTTCAAGATTAAATATTTTTTCCTCAATGTCTGAGTTCTGTCTTCCAGGTGTTCTATCCTTTTGGTTATGCTTTCTATGGAGTTTTTAACTTGGTTTATTGTTTCCTTCATTTCAAGGATTTCTGTTTGTTTGTTTTTTCAGTATCTCTAACTCTTTATTGAAATGATCTCTTGCTTCCCGTATTTGCTCTTTTAACTGTGGATTGGTGCAATCATTTAATGCCTGCATTTGCTCTTTCATCTCCTCCTTCAATGCCTGCATTTGATCTTTCATCTCCTCATTTGCTTCCCTGATTGTTTTAATTATGTACATTCTGAACTCCCTTTCTGATATTTCTTCTGCTGTGCTGTCATTGGGTTTTATTGATGTAGTATCTAGGTTTGTTTGGGACATTTTCTTCCCTTGTTTTCTCATATTGGTCAGGTATCAGTGGAACTCTGTGATATTGCAGATTTCCTCTATTGGCTTATAGTGTCCCTGTAGATTTCCAGTGTATCACCTCCCAGCCTTCAGTAGCATGAAGTCTTGGAGTAACTTGATAATGCAGTGCTTCCGAAGAAAGCTGCCCCTAGCCCGCTACTGGTTCCAGGGCTTGGAGCTGGCTCTGTGTGGAAAGGCTCTCACTGGGTAGTCTGCTCCGAGAAGCTGGCCGTGTGGGAGGAGCCCACCGCCAGAGTGGGCAGGGCTGCCTGGAGAAGACTCTAGCTGCCCTGCCCTACTCTAATAAGCCACCCGAATCCGGGCCTGCCGCCTGGGCAGCGCTTCACCGGGTGGGGGAGACTCACCCTGTGGCTCTATTTTAGTCTGAATCTCTCAATGCCTCCCCTTCTTGAATCCTGGATCCTGTGTTCTGGAGCGACTGGAGATGCAGTCAACCCTCTAGTCCGCCATCTTGGATCGCCCCGTGGAAAAAGCCTGCAGCCGGAGGGGCAGGTCCGCCTGGAGAGGTCTCTGGCTGCCCTGTCCTGGTCCCTGAAGCAACCTGTGGGCCGGAGCTCACCGCGCTGGCTCAGGGACTTGGAGCTGGTTCTGTGCAGAAAGGCTCTGACTGGGGAGCCTGCTCCGAGAAGTTGGAGAATCTGGCCCTGTGGGAGGAGCCCACCAATGGAGTACGCTGGGCTGCCTGGGGAAGACTAGCTGCCCTGCCCTACTCTAATAAGCCACTTGATTCCGGGCCTGCCGCCCGGGCCGAGCTTCACCAGATGGGGGAGACTCACCCGGTGGCTCTATTTTAGTCCAAGTCTCTCAATGCCTCCCCCTCTTGAATCCTGGGTTCTGGGCGACTGGAGATGCAGTCACCCTCTAGTCCGCCATCTTGGATCGCCGTAACTTAAGGTTTTAATGATATGATTTTAATAACCTTTCTAGCTTTTGTACTATTACATATTTTATTTCTACTTTTATAGTAAATTACAAAATTTTGTTTTTTTGCTCGGAATAGCAATTTTCTTTTAAATAACTATGAGAAAAATGTATATATTTACCCATATTTATCATTTCCACTATCCTTCATTTCTTTTTATAGGATTTATCCACCTAGAATCATTTTTCCTTCAACCTAAAGAAATTTTTATATATTTATTTTAATGTGGATCTGCTGATTATGAATGAACTCTCTCAGTTTATTCACCTGGAACTTTCATCTTTATTTTTGGGAGATATTTTCAATGGATCTATTATTGTTAACTGACAATTTTATTTTCTCAGCACACTAAAGCTGTTCAATTATTTTCTGACTTGCATTGTTTCTAATGAGAAGTCAGCAGTATTATTTTCTTTCCTTACTGTACTGTGGTTTTTTCTTTATGAATGGTTTTAAGCAAGTCAGTTATGAAATATGTTGGTATGATCTTACCTGTGTTTCACGTGGTGTTTTTCTGAGTCTTTCGGACTTGGAGACTTTACAGTTTTCATCCAATTTGGAAAATTTTCACCCACTATTCTTCAAATATTTTTGACATTACCTTTCTTTCCTAGATACCTCCCCCAGTGAGTGAACTCACAGAGTACTTGATATTTTCACAAATTACATGAATTCACAGAGTTCTTGATATTTTCACAAATGTCATAGAGGTTCTGTTAGTTTTATTTTCAGATTTCTTTCTGAGTTTTATCTTAATAGTATATGTTGCTATGTCTTGACATTCATTAATCCATTCATTAATCTTGCCTTCTGGCAAGTATCTAATTTTCTTTGAAGGTCATCTAGTACTTTCTATCTCATACAACTATATTTGTCTCCAGAAGTTCTGATTCTCTTAAAAAAAATCTTCATTTCTCTATTCCTTATGTTTATATTTTGTTTTAAATCCTTGAGTTTGTTTACGAAACTTATTTTGAAGGCCTATTCTTCTAATTTCATTATCTAGAATTTTGGCGTCTACTTCTATTGACTGAATTTTCTCCTAGATCTGGAATGCTATGTGACTTTTTCACATCTTTCTTTTTCTTTTTTTTTTTTTCTGGGTACCAGAGATTGAACTCAGGGGCATTTGACTTCTGAGCCACATCCCCAGCCCTATTTTGTATTTTATTTAGACACAGGGTCTCACTTAGTTGCTTAGTGCCTTGCTGTTGCTGAGGCTGGCTTCGAACTCATGATCCTTCTGTCTCAGCCTACTGAGCTGCTGGGATTATAGGCATGTGCCACCATGCCCAGCACATCTCTATTTTTTAATTGAATGCTTTTTATAATAAATGTTACTTTGTAGGGTATATTGATTGTGTTGTTCATCTTTAAAGAGTGCTGTTTCGTTTTCGCAGTCCATTAAATTAATTTAAGAAGAGCTAGATTCTTTTGAGGCTTGTTTTAAGCTTTTTTGGACTGATTTAGTATAGTCTTTACTCATGTAATAAGTTTAAGTCTACTAATAAGAGATAATCCTTTGTGATTTCTTTGGGGTCCTTTGCTTTTTGAGATTGAAATAAATTTTATTGCATGACTTCCCGTAACAGAGAAGGTTTTAAAATACTGCCTTTTGCTTACTAAGATTCTTTTTTGTTTCATTTTGTTGCAGTGCTGGGGATTGAACCCAGGGCCTTGTGCTTACAAGGCAAGCACTCTACCAACTGAGCTATCTCCCCAGCCCAATTTTTTTTTTTTGTTTTTATCCAGAAATGACTAGAAATTTATCTTTTATCTTTCACTGAGTACCTAAGAGATTTTATCTGTGACTGTGGTATAATTATTTATAAACACACTTATTTGGTCTTTGCCTTGATTTTTTTATTGGTGCATAATAATTATACAGAAAAGTAGGTTTCATTGTGGCCTATTTGTACATGTACAAAACAAAATTTGATCAACTTCAATCAGGTCTTTATCAAATACCCTAAGTAATCAAAAATATCTCCTCACTCTGGCTGATTGAAACTTGAATACACCTCTCAGGTCTAATTTAGCTCTAGAAATTATGCACCTTATAATTCCCTTGTAGTTGTTTTTGCCTCCAAAAGTATTATTTTGCTGATCTTGTGAAGTTTCACCTTAAAGAAGTACATTTTACTGAGGTTGACTTCTAAGCTTGTTTCTAACGTTCTTTCCTGTATAGTGCTTGTTCTATTTATCCATCTATCTACGTATCTATCTATGTATCTATCTATCTACCTACCTACCTATCCTCTATCTCCTGCTATATTGTATGGGTTGTTATGTTGTTGGTTCTTCTTTCTTTACTGTAGTCCAGAATGGGCCTCCAGAAAGAATGATGGGGCAATTATAGGACTAGACCCATTTGTTTCCCATCACTGAGGGAGCACAGTGCTATGTGACTATTGTCAAGTGACTGAAAACAGTTGTTTAATATATTTTGCAAAGGTTTGAAGTTGTTGGCTAACTCCATTGCTCTGGGCCATAGTGAGGCAGAACATCATGGCAGAATGGCATGGCAGAGGAAAACTGCTCAGCTCATTACAGCCAGAAAGTTCCAGGGGGTGGACAGTGTTTGCATGGAATAGGTCACCAAGAGATAAACACTTCCAGAGCATGTCTCCAGTCGCCTACCTCCTGTAGCTAGTCCTCACCTGCCTACAGTTATCACCTAGTATAGTAGTTTAAAATTATTAATCCATCAAATGAATTAATCCATTAAAATGAGTAGTACATTAAATGATTAGATCAGAGCTCTCATAATCTAATCACTTCATCTCTAAACATTCCTAAATTAGCACAGGAGTTTGGGGGAGTGTTATGGTTTAGATATGAGATGCCCCCCAAAAGCCCACATGTGAGACAACACAAGAAAGTTTAGAAGTGAAATGATTGGGCTGTGAGAACCCTGACCTAATCAGTGGGTTAATCCACTTGAATGGACTAACTACAAGGTAACTGTGGGAAGGTAGTGTTTGCATCAAGGACATGGGTCTCTGGGGCTGTGCCTTTGGGGTGTCTATTTTGTCTCTGGTGAGTGGTGTCTCTCTGCTTCCTGTCTTCCATGTTCTCAACTGTTTTACTCTGCCATGCCCTTCTGCCTTGATGTTCTATCTCAGCCGGGGCACAGAGTAATGGAGTCAGCCATCTATGGACAGAGACCTCTGAAACCATGAGCCCCAAATGAACTGTTTTTCCTTTAAAATTGTTCTTGTCAGGTCTTTTGGTCACAGAAACCAAACCAAACCAAAACAAACAAACAGGAAAAAAAAACACCCTGACTATAATAGTAATTGGTACCAAGAAGTGGGGTTGTTACTGTGATTAACCTGAACATGTGGTTCAGAAGTTTTTTGTGGAATTTGTGGGAGGAATTTTGCAATGTTTAGAGATGCAAGTTGGAAAAGTTTTAGATTATTGTAAGTGGAGCTTAATGGACAATTCCAGTGGGAGTTCAAAATACCAGAATGCTGATAGGAATGTGGACTGTAAAGACTGGGCTCATGAGGTTTCAGAGGAGGACTCTGTTGGAAATTGGACTACAGGCCATTCGTGTTATGTTCTGGCTAACAAGTTATCTACATTTTGCCCCTGTCCTGCGACTTTCTGTCAGGCTCAATTTTAAAGTGAGGTATTAATTAATCTGACAGAAGAAATTTCTAGGCAGTGCAATATTCAGGCAGCAGCATAGAATTGCTGGTGGCTTTTAGCAAAGCTTACTGTAATGACCAGGAGAAGAAAGCAGAGCAGAAATATTTGAAAATCTTGGAATTTATCAAGAAAAGTGCAAATAAAACTGACACTAAGAAGGTTGTGGTTGTTAAAGACTTTATAGTCATTAAAGAGATACTAAATGCTTTACTCAGAGACAATAGGATAGATGAATTGAGGGCATCTCAGGAATTGGTAAGATCATACCCATCTCAGGCTTCAGGGCATAAAAATAAAATTTCCTTGAAAAGGGCCCAGTGGGGTACCTTATTTGCACAAGGGAGCCTTTGAAAGTTGTTTCACCATGCATGTCAGGTCTTTTGGTCACAGTGACAAAAATGCTGACTAAAAAAGTGGACACTTCATATTCAAACCCCTGCTTCCCAAAATCTCATGCAGGGGCTGGGGAGATAGCTCAGTTGGTAGAGTGCTTGCCTTGCAAGCAAAAGCCCTGGGTTCAATCCCCCAGCACTGCAAAATAAATAAATAAATAAATAAATAAATAAATAAATAAATAAATAAAAATTTAAAAATTTAAAAAATAAAGTGGATCCAAAATCTCATGCTCATCTCACAATGCAAAATAAGTTTAGTCCATTTTCAAGAGTCCCCATAATCTTAACAGTTCCAGCATTACCCAAAAGTCCAAGTCCAAAGTTTCCTCTGAGACTCAAGACAAACTTTTGACTATGAGCTCATGTTAAAAACAAAAGCAAGTCACATGTGTTCAGTGTATAACAGCAACATCTCAGTACTAGTACTAAGCTTCTGCTTGTGGGTTTCTGCTATAGTAGGCTATCATTCTCTGTATTTGCCTGTCTGTTTCTCTAATTTGGAAGATAGTGGTTTGCCCTTTGACTTTCTTATCTAATTATTAAGTAAAGTTGTTGATTCTCTAGTTTGTTCAGTTTTTTACTTGTTTGGACAAAGTAATATCTCTTATCTATAGCTGGAAACTGAAGATGCAGTTGGATGTTTTTAATATATATGGATATGACATGTAAGAAACTGTAAGACGAACAGGATGGGTAATAGGAACTATTGGGTCAATGCTGGTAGTATTCACCTGTAAAGAAGACATGTGACTCTATGTTATATATATGTTGTATACACACACACACACACACACACACACACACACACACAGTTTTATATATATTTACACACATATAGGGGCAGGGTTTTAGCTTCTGACAAAATTACTTTAAAGGGTATAAGATTATTACCTTTTGTCTTTCTTATATTTTTTTAAAATTATATTTTTAAAGAATTTAACCATTTCATTGAAATTTTCACATTTATTGGCATAAAGTTGTTCAATACAGAATTTAGCAGAAACCAGCAAGATGAAAGCTGGCTTTGGCACTGGCTGACCTCTCAGGATTTCTGTTTTCATGGTTTTTCACAATAGCTCAATATATTAAAAGAACATATGTTGGTTACATTTCTTCCAGCACTTTAGTTGTGTCAAGCAGTAGAATTTTTGTTTGTTTGTGTGGCCACAGCACCTAGTACAATGTCTAAAAATAATTTGTTTGCTTTTGAATGAACAAATGGGTAAATAAATGTCCAGTCTATACAAAAGGAAACTGGGGTCAAAGAGGATGACTGATGCAAATCAGAAAGCACATTTTCAGAAGGACCAGGACCAGAATTGAGGCCACCTGACCCTTAGTCACAAGGTCTTTTTTTCTGTATCATATTTTCTCCTTTAAGGAATAGACTTTGAGTGGTTGTCTGAAAGTAGGTTGAATCTTGACCGGATGGATATGAGAAATAATTCTAAGCAGAGAATAAAGTTTGGGAAAACATCCAGAGGAAGTACTGGAATAATGATGCAAACAAGATTCTTGGCAAGGAAGCTCTGATAGAATGAAGGGATAGACTTTACAACAGATGAGGCGGGGATGACTGGAGCCAGCGCCACTGCAGGGTCAGTCACATGCACGCCAGTGGTGGGCGGGACTCCCTGAAGGACAGGAGCAAGCAGGCATCAGAGAGGCGATGGCTGAAAGGGCAAGCCTGGGGAGAAGTACATCACTGTTGCTGGGATGGAAAGGGCAGACGGGATCCAGGTGGCACTGGTTTCAGAAGTAGATAATGAGAAGTGCATGTGTGTACTGTGCGTGTTTTATTATTCATTATTGACATTTTGGAGAAAGGTTAAGAATAAATCCCAACTTTTGTCTTCTGTCCATCCCAACACAGTCTGGGGACTGTTTAATGTTTCTTTCAGAATTACTTGTTGACTGCTACTTATTTCTTTTTCCTTTTTGGGAGCAGATGAGTGTGCAAAATGAGTATTACACTTTCCCCTAAGGAAGAAGTAACTATTAATTTTTATTCTAAATGACAGTAAAACAAAAGCTTCAGTTTTCTCACTCGTGACTACAGAACTAAAGAAATGTTCTTACTTTAGTCCTCAGATGAATAAGACTCTAGTCTTATTTACCTAAATACAGTTCACCTAAATATAGGAAGGTAACATTAAGGAATTCAGTGAATATTACAGACTTAACTTTCACAAAGTGGCAGGCGACTCAAGTCTAGGCTCAAGTCATACTCTGTTCTGAGAAGATAATGTTTCTAGACTTTTCGTTCACATGAAAGGATCTGGTTCTGACTGTCCCTCATATTGGAATGATCTGGAAATGAGAATTCACAGGGGACTCCATGAGCTGCCCCCTCGGGGACTGGTCCCAGATAGAGTAAACGTGACTACTGCGGCCAACCAGTCAGAATTCACTCAAATCAATCGCACCTTAAACCTCCTTGCTCTCACCAATCCGATCATCCTGGAGCTAGCTGGGCTGTTTTAAATTGGTAGTATGCTGTGTGGTTTTTCTGAAATAGACCCTTCAGTCACTTTGGTTCAGAGACTGACTCAGTGTCTTATGGGACAGCTCCTGGAGCAGTTGCTAAGAAATAAGGGTCAGTAGAGCTGCCCGAGTTGAAGGTAAACCATCTCTCCCCCAAGTGGACACTGAGTGAGAGAACTGTTCTGCTAGCCACATGGGTTCACTGGAATCTGTAAGGGAATAATTGTGAAATATGAAAAGTGAAAGTGTACTTAAATTTGAGCCCAAGGTCATGTGAAAGCACACGGTGGCCAGGAGTATACTTAAAGGATTTTGAATTCCTGACAAACTCTGCCCTTTCCACCCCTGCACCAGCCCGACCCCACCCCCACATATTTCTGCCATATACATTTTTTTTTTTTTTGGAGTTATTTCAAACATGGAGAAAATTTTTAAATAAACTCTTTATGGTCATCTCCTGCTACAAGATGAATTTATTATGATGCTAATGAAGCTTAAGTTCTAGGCACCTTCCTTGCCCAGGTACAGGGTCATGTTTCTGCATAATCTTAAAGATTTTAATCATAATCGGTGAAGACTACTATCTCTTCTTTGTTTTTTCCTTGTATTGGGCTTTAGTGTAGTTTCAGACTTGGGGATCAGACCAAGGAGAAGTTGAGTTGGGGAGATGTTTAATTTGGTTAATGGGACCCATTCACGTGGCTTGAGTCCTTTGAATATGGTTAAATTATTGCTAGCTGTTCTGCTGGAGGAATGAATTCCAGGAATTCCACTGCCGCCTTTTGCTCTTCCTCATCCAGGGTCCTGAGGGAAAGTGCAGAGCAGAGGGCTGTATCAGAGCTGGCACGTTCCACGGTGCCTGGCACCAGAAGTATAAGCACAGTAGAGATAAAACACAGTGTGAAATGTACAAAATCTGATGCTCTGTACATCAGACATATCAAAGCATAAGCTGAAGATTCCAGTTTCATGGACACCAGATCAAAGCAAAAGTTCTGGACTATCAGGAATGTATTTGATAGAGTATACAATTGCAAACCTACCGTTTAATAACGTTTTCCCTTACAACTTGATATATAATCAACAACTTATTCTATCAGTAAGCAAATCATAGAAACATTTTCAAATCATACCAATCTTAATTAAGATGAGATGATAGATTTTTTTGGATTGCTTATCTAGTTAATATAGAAGAGTGAATCATATGAACGCATCGGAAAAATATTTAAATACCTTGCTGATTTGACATAAATACTAGTGGGGTAAAGGTAACTTCAGTGAGGACTTTGATGACAAACTGGCTAGTAAGAATTGTCAGTTCTAAGACTATTTACAATTTACCATTGTACAGGAAAACCTGAAAAAATCTGAAATCCTTCAGCGCAGCTATGAAAAAGTTTAGTAGATATTTTCCTAAATATGACAGTAATTCTAAAAACGTACATGACATTCCTAATAAAGAATTGTGAAGCAAAAATATATCATCATCATCATCATTTTATTTACTTATTTTCAGTACTGGGGATTGAACTCCAGGGACTCTACCACTGAGCTACATCCCCAGCCCTTTTGTTTTTTATTTTGAGAGAGGGTCTTCTTAAGCTGCTGAGGGTCTCTTAAGTTGCTCAGGCCAGCCTCGAATTTGCCATCATCCTGCCTCAGCCTCCCAGGTGGCTGGGGTTCTAAGTGTGCACCACTATGCTCAGCTACCATTAATTTTTAAAAGTGACCAACAATGTTAGAGGAAAAACCATATTTCAATTCACTGTACAGATTATGAAATTACTATGTTGTTAATAATCAAAGAGGTAAATAAGGAATTTTCTGATGAAAAAATATGAAAGTTATTAGTTACTATAAATGATTTTGTATGGATTTTGTGATAGTTGTGGCAATTGTCAGCTCTTTACAAATGTGTAACTTATTATTGTTTTCTGGTACTAAATAAATATTTTAAATGAGTATTCCATGTTATAACTTTTATTGAACTCTATGTTCAAATCAATATCACCTAAATACTCATGAAAAGAATATGAAGGACTGAAATTTTAAGAATCAGACTTCTCTCTAAGGCCAAAATGAAGTAGGTAAAGTAGGACAGTTATATTGGCTTCTTCTCAGCATAATCTCTGCAATACCAAACTAGGCTGGCTAGGCCACAGACTGTTGTTCTAAATCACTGGTTTCTCCATTTCTATTTGACTTACTGACTTTTTTAGGAGGTAAGTGGATAAGTTGAAACAATAAATATTATTTACTAAACAGGGTAAGAAGCCAAGAGCGGTTGTGTCCAAGGAGCTTGCAGACCTACCATTCAAGAAAATATGACTTCTGAAATAAAGGAAGTGAGAGATACACATGCTAAGAGAAAAGTCGAGTTCTACAGGAATTCCAAGGAGAGAAAGATGACTACCAACAATCAGGAAACTCTCAAGAGGCAATAGGCTTGACTCATTCATCCTCCATCTTTTTCACCAATTATTTAAGGGGCACATCAGCACCTGTCAGTACAACAATCTCTGACCAGGGGGCCATGGAAGGTATCTGTTGACACACAAAAGGAATACCCATGCCGTAGGAAATGACCTGGCCAAGCCTATATTACACAATGCCTTTTAAGGAGTTTAAGCACTCCAGACATATATTTCATTTTTATTTTCTTGCTTATCTGTACCTACATTTTTATGTAATAGGGCAGACTGCCACACAGATTACCAACTAGTCTGAGGCAGATGTTTTTAGAAAAACAAAATACACGAGTTTGCTTGAATCAGTCAGTTTTAAGGCATGGAATCATTTTTAAAATAATAAAATTATAGCAAAACTGTTCATCATATAACCCGATACTCCCCAACTTCAGTTGATAAAGCCTCAGTAAACGCCTGTGGTTCCAGGTGTCTTTGACCTTGGAAGTACCTCTCCTTTTCACAAGCCAGTCCCTCGAGAGGCTGGAGAACCAAAACAGGGAATTGAGGACTGAGGGTGCAGATCTCATCCCCAACATGCCTCTGTACACACTGATTTCAGTTGGAACACTGCCCAACCCGAGTCTGACTGTGCTCACATGGATGGGGACATTCTTGGCCAGGTCTGAAGGACTGGTGAGGGAGTGGCTGGGTTAATTTAAAGAGTGCTACAGACTCTTCAGGGAAAGTCAAGCATGCTACAGGAGAGCCTCAAGGGTGGCCCAATCCTGAGACATGAGGATTTTAAAGGCAGTGTAGTGTCTGCCATTTGGGTGGCTTTCCCTTAGGGTGAAGGAATGGTAACAAAGAGCAGGTGAACCTAGGAGGCATTTCACATAAAGTTAGGAGAGACAGAGAAGCTGAAGAGAATATAGCTTCATGGCAAATATAACCAGAGCATCACCATTGGAGGGTGAGATCCAAGCCCGCCATAGTACAGGACCCAACAGTCTGGACAGGACCTCAGATTGGCACAGGGAAGCAGGAGAGGCCCTAAGATACCCTAGACTTCACACTGAAGGCAGAAACCACGGAGGGTTAATAGATTTGGCCATTTAAAATTTAGAAAATGTGTATTTAAAAAATCAAACCCAGAAATAAAAAGTGAAAAATTGAGAACAATGTCTTTATCACGTGATCAGTCAAAGACTATGTCATTTCTACATAAAAAGCTATGGTAAATCAATAAGGAGATAATTATCATTACTGCCACCCAAAAAGCAAAGGACCATGAACACATAATTCATCATAGAAGAATATAAATGGCCAATAAACATTTTTTTTCAAACAGGCAGCCACCCTAGAAGTCAAAGAAGCGCAGGTATTTTATAGTAAAAGGCTTCAGTTTTAAAATGTCCTTTATTATAGTTTTACCAATAATCTGAACTATCAATGTGTATTTGGGTTTTTGGAATGAGGCTGGATTAAAACTCCAGTCTCCTGCCTACTAACTGGGGATATTGGATAAATTATTTAATGTCTACAGATCTCAGTATTCTCACTTGTAAAATAGATAACAGTACCTACATCACAGTGAGTGAAATCCTACATATAAAGTGCAAAATGCTGTGCCTCGGACACAGTAAGAAGTTAATAAACATTTTCTATTTTATTAGTAGTTATTCTGACATATTAAATAATAATATGATTATCTGGCTAATCAGAAACTGAATCATCTCATTTCCAGTTTTATAAGCTACTCCAAGATCACACACATGCATGCACGCATGAACATGACAATGGACAGATAAACAGTTGTTTTTATTATAATTACTAACACATACTAATTGTACAAAACAATGGGATTGTCTATGGTATTTCCTTGTATGCATATATAAGGTGCTGGTCTTACTTCTCCCCATCCTGTTTTTCCCTCTCTCCTTCTTTTTTCTCTACCTTCCCAGGCTGTTGTTCCTCTTTTACTTTCTGGTCTTTTTTTTTTTTTTAAGTTTCCAAATATGAGAGAAAGCCTATGATACTTATATGACATTTATCTTCTATGCCTGGCTTATTTCACTTAACATGATGGACAACTGTTATTAAAGACGAAAATATTAGTGTCCAAATAGTCTGAATAGTTTTAACAATTATGTGGGTCTTGATTTTTAAACTAACATAATTTTTAGTGCCATTATTTTTCTGTTAGCAGAAACATTTTATGTGTGTTTTTAAATCATGAGGCTAAAATCAGGGGTAGAAGACAGATACACAGCTTAAATTCAGGAAATCCCATATCAAAGGGCACTTTCAAGTCATGAATCAAATTATTTTATTCTTTTTAGAACTTATATTTTAAATTTGATAATTTTGAAAAAACTTGATTAGTAACATTTATTTTGAGCATCCAGTAAAATGTAAGAGGTAATAAATTACATATGATTTCATTTTTTCTATATTTTTAAAATTTAAATTTAACATACATAAAAACTATATACTTTTATGGGGTACCATGTGACCTTGTGATATATGTATACATTGTATAATGTTTAAATCAGTTCAAACATCTATTTCCTCAAGCATGTATCACTTCTTTATGGTGAAAATATTCAAAATTCTTTCTCCTAGCTTTAGATACATTTTCAATAAACCTAGTATCTAATATATTCATATATGTTTGTGTATGATTATATAGAAAGAATTTTATATTAAAGTGGTTTGAATTAAAAATAAAAACATTTGGTCAAGTCTGTAAGCCTTCTATTAGTATAACAAAATACCTGAGATAATCAACTTAAAAAGAAAAAAAATGTGTATTTTGGATCACAGCTTTGGGGTGATAGTCCACGGTCAGTCAGTTGGCACAGCTCCTTTCAGGTCTGGGTCAAGGCAGTACATCATGGCAGGGAGCACATGGCAGAGGAAGCTCATTCACCTCATGGCTGGGAAGGGAAAAGAAAAGAGGAAGGGGCTGGGGTCTCAATACCTCCTTCATGTCCCCAGTGGCCTAATTTCCTCCAACTATGCCCTACTTTTAAAGGTTCTACCATAGTAGGGCATAGTGGACTGGGGACCCAAGCCTTTAAACATGGGTTGGGAACATTTAAGATCCAAACTAAAGTGTCAAATAATCATGTTAAGAGATTTAAGATAGTAATGATTTCCATGAAAACATTTACTGCATATTTACAAATATACTTCTCAATGTAAAAACTCTCAGTCTAACAAGTAATTGTAGCATCAAAAGTCACCCTAAACTCCCAAACAAGAGACAGGAAGCCTTTCGAATTTATGTTAGTGGTCATTCTCTCATAGGACAGAGAAGTCATAGACTGTATTTAAAAATGGAAACAATGGTGGAAGAATTTGAAAGAGGTGGAAATCGCTGCTCAGGCACACTGTGACCTTTACCTCAAACAATATGCTTCAGTTTTATACCACAGGAAATCAAGAGAGAACATTAAAGAGAGAAGGGGAAGAACTGGGGGAATAAATGAAGGGAGAAAAATAGGCAAGGCACATGAATACAGAAAGACGAGAGAAGCTGAATTTGGAGAGGAGACTGAAGGGCACACGTACATGACCCTGTGCCCTTGAAAAGAAGAGAGAGAAAGGAGGACAGGGATGAGCACACGGTACACTCACAGTACAAAAACCAAATACTTGAAGGGAGAGAGAGAGAGAGAGAGAGAGGGAGGGAGAGAGAGGGAGGGAGGGAGAGAGAGAGAGAGAGAGAGGGAGAGAGAAACACATTTGCAAGAAGAAAGACGCCTTTCTGTGGCCTCCTGAACAGAGCTGCTAAAGGTGATCAGAGTGTGTTTTTGCTGCTACTGACATACACAATGGCATCTCTGCACGGGTCCCCACGCGCTGGGAGAAATTCACCCAGAGCTAGCTGTCCACTCCTATGCTCCACAATTAAAAACAGTACAACTTCCGCTGTCTCCTAAAAAAGGATACTAGAAAATAAATAACACATCCTCTGCAGGTTTTTAACACTTCACATGTAAAAAAAAACAAAAACAAAAACAAAAACAAACAAACCCCATGAACCACTTTTTCCTTTGTGCTGACAGAAAGGCATTCTAAAACTGATACGGGCATATTTTTGTTTAAATAAGTCTTATAATTGTAATTCTCACTTGAAATAGGCAGTCTAAAATTTTACATATAAAAAACCTTAATTTTAATTGTAATAAAATATGAATTCTTTTGGATTTTTGAAAGGTGTCTCTCATTAGGGGAGTGAAAAGAGGATGTTAATGTACTAGGTTCTTCAAAAATATTTTAACACTTTTATATGATACCAGATAGAAAACTTACCCTCTTCCACCTGTAGTCTAACACGGCAATCAAATGACAGTTCTCCTGTAGTGGTTCTTTTATGTATAAAATAATCACATTCAAGTCTTATCATGGCACAGTAAACTTTACAATTTCTTTCAAAAAGTTTTCTTCCAAAAAAAGTATAAAGAAATCACTTCCAGAACCCTCTGATTATAAATCAACTCCAAGACATTGTTTGATAATGAGAGGCTTTATTAAACTTGATACATTTACTATATAAGAACTCTGTGAAAAAATGGGACATCAAATTATTTTCTCTGTATTATGAAGTCTGTTCCCAAACTGTCATCTCACTATATCCTGTGACTATAGGCAGATAGATGGCCAAGAGCTACAGCATCCTTTCCCTGCAAGAATACACAAATCTTGACTTCCAGGTGACTTGCCCATGTTATTCCAAGTCTTCTAGAAAAATAAGAAGCCCCACAGCCAGCGTCCTCTCCAGGGTTGAGCTTTACATAGCACCTGGGCCAGCCCCACACCTGTGCTGGACATGTGGTCCACACAAGGTAGACTTCAGAAGACATCTTCCTTTTAGCTATACAACTGTTTGGACTATTCTGAAACTCCTTGGAGGGCTGAAACTTCTGGAAGAAAAGAAAGAAAGAGAGAGGGAGAGTAAAAGTCTCACTCATGACACAAAAACAAAAATTAAATTCAGTCATGCCTATGCTAAGGGGAAGGATGTAGAGGTCAGAAAATGACTACTTTTGCAAAATACTCTTTGTTATGGCCCCAGATGAACAGAGTATGGCTGCTCCTGATTTATCACTTGTGAAGGCACCTGTTCTCTTACCAGGCACAGGAGTCTCTGTAGCAAGGTGCTTGTGGTTGGTAAACAGCTCTGGGGAGTCTTGTTCTACTGATCTTTCCTCTAGGTCTGATTCTGGAATTGGAGTACAGCCACCTAGGTGAAAAACACAAACAATATTTTAAGCACTCTGTAAGAAAATCTGCCTCCCCACACAGTGACCAGAGCTTAGGAACACAGCAAGCATAAAGATAATAAATGATGTGACAATCATCTTCAGGAGTGGACCAAAAAAGAATCGTCTTTAATGTTACTCTGGTGAAAATACTAGAAATGAGTTACTGCCCCCAAAGACATGTTATAGTGATTATGACTTGGCAACAGTAGCAACAGTATTGTCTTCAAATGTATCCTTTTTTTGAAGTCAAAGAAAACAAAACCTAAAGCATATGTGATATCCATACTATAATGGTCTCTCAACAGGATATTCCTATAATACTAGAGGATAGGACTCGATAAAAGAAACAAAGTACATGGGCCAAAGAGAAAGGACCCTTCTTGGGTCATAGAAAGTTGCAGGTATCCGGAGACAGTGACTATGATGGTGCTTCTCTGTCCCTGAATCCCAACACCTCACAGCACAGACACCAACACTTCACAACTCAACAGCAAAGTTGTGAACTGCATGTGGGAGATTTTGATTTTAAGGTGAGTTGAGGATGAGTTGGCACCATGGTGCTTTTGAAAGATTGGTTATAAGTCATTTGACTTTATCCACCAAAATCTTGTATGGGAACTCAGAATCATGTGAGAATCTCCTGACTACGTCTGCAACTTGATCTGACTAACATGCCCTCATTTCCTGGAAGTGAGCTAACACTACACCCTACCCGTTTCACTCCAAAGCCGTTCTTGTTAATGAAGTGTGATTTCTTTTTCAGAGGCTTCTCACATACTGAGTCCAAAGCCTCGACACTCAGGTTGGGTTTTATGCTTGAGACAGTTTATGAAGCTCATGACATTCTGAGGAAAGACAGTGTGTCGGCAGCACTGATTGGAAAACCACATCACTCAGAGGAGAGGGAAGTGGCAAGACCCTGGGTCTAAAGGAAAACACACCTTGCCACCCAGCCCTCCACATCTCCTCTGAAAAAGAAATTGATGCCAAGGGAAGCTGCAGAGAAAGGTGTTGCCACACTCGTAAAATGAGAATTAGAGGTAGCCCCACAGGTCCCTGAACAGGAAACGCTGGAATTACCCATCAATGCAATAGCACTCACCTGGATCTGTCTGCAAATGGCAAGGCCCTACCTGGAAGGAGAACTAGGGTAACTTTTTAATCTCTTTCCAATGGAAAGTCTGTAGTCAAGGCACAAGAGTTATCATTATTAAGCACCAAGTGATCAAGACCCTACCTATGTTATCTCATTTAATTCCTATATGCTATACCATGGCACAGATATCATTATTCTGCCAAGGTCACATAGTTCTGTGGTGCTGAGACTTTTAGCGAAGACCAAGAAACAGCCCCTTTCTTCTGCTGCTTTACACTCAGCCAACTGAGAGAAAAGGAAAGGGAGTGAGATTGGGAGAAAGGGCTGGGCGCACCTGTCAGATTAATGACAGGGAGGAGAGGAAAGAAGGGATGTGCTTCCTGCTGAACTGAGCCCTAATCCCAAGGAAAAAGGCAGAAGGAGGGCCTGGTTTCTCATTCCAGACTCACCAATCAGATCAGGTCACTTCTCCATCCTAGAGACGAGGGAGGCAGGCAGGGAGAGAGGGAGGCCAGGAAAGCCATTGTCATGCAGCTAGCTTCACACACTAGTAAACTTCAGGAGCAGGAGCGAGGCGGAGACATCCACAGCCAACAGGTGGGAAGGAGTGCACAGAGCAGTTAGCAATGCCCACCTCTGACTTCAGCTGACTCAACATGGGGGCAAATCAAAAGTATGAAGACTTAAAGAGCATCTCTTAGTTCTTTATCACGTGGCACAAAAGGAAAGTCAGTTGCTGTAGACAGTCACCAACTAATTTAAATTACTCTTCACTACATCCTGAGCACAGAGCAATGACAAGGTGCCCTGCCCAGATGCTGCTCTACCCTGCAGTTGGAACCCAACTGTTGCACCTCCTCAGATTCCTTTAGCACATCCCACTTCAGTCAATGCCCACTGCAGGGGCTGACCAGTCACTGCCCTAGCAATGAGACCCCCTTTCATTGGATGCCCCAGGCAGCAGGATCGCCTACCCATAGGCCCAGAATACCTGTCATTTCTAGCATGACAGGAACAATGGAGTGTGGACTCTGCCCTCCTGGTCAATGGGAAATGGGAGAAAGGAGGTTGTTGGGCAAAGAACTTCTCTCCTGCCTCTCTCCTCAGGACCTGTCTTTGCAGATCTCCAGGAAGGTGCTGTGTGCTGAGTGGGTGCACCTGCTCAATCTCTTCCTGGCTCTCTGGGAGAGGTGGTTATCTGTGAGCCTGCACCACTTGGCATAACTTCATATATTTCCTTGTTCACTTTCCTTTGTGCTTCACAAATAAATTGCCACCACTTTAATCCTTGCCTCAGGCCCTGCTTTCTTGTTGAAAAAGAAAATATTCCAAAAAATTCTTAAAACCAGGTCTTCAAGATTAAATTTGGAAGTTAGATTGACCACTCATCTGCAAGAACAAACTGGCTCCACAGTTGGTGCTAAACAGGATGGCAGCAATCCCTGGTTGTAAATACTAAAGCTTTCACCCATGGTTAACTGGGATTTGTGCATGCACAGGTCAAGACATTGGGAGATCAAGTTACTGTGGTATGGAAATATTTATAATTATAAAGACTTCAGAGTAGTGTGACTGTTCCTGACGACCAAATACCTTGCAAACAGAAAATGCAGGCTCAGTGTTAGCTAAAAGGCATCAGAAAGCAAATTCAGAAAGTCAGAAGGTCTCTTTGCCTTGCTAGTGTGAGATCATCACACCAGTAGCAGAAGGATCACCTGGGGAGCTGGTTAGAAATGCAGAATTTCAGACCCCACCCCACATGTCGTGGATTCAAATCTGTTAATCAGAAAGATGAATATATCCAATGAGTTTTTGCTAGGAAAAAGAAAAAAATACATATAAATATATATATATATATATGCAAAAAATTTAAGAGTAAGCAATAAAATAATAGAAATAAAACAATACTTCCAAACTAATGGAGACCCTCTGAAACCATCTGTGGAAGCACAGCCTGGGTCCCACGGATGCCAGATGAAGTGTCCCTGGCTTGGAGCCCACCCTAAAAGAGGAAAAGGGGAAGAAAATCCACAGCTGGATGGGATCATCAAAACAGAAATGGTGTGTGACACACAGGAGCCAACAAGCAGGCACCAGCAGGAACTGGGAACTTCACAATCTGGAAATAAGGCAAGGGCCTCCAGAAGGGCAAGGGGCTCATATCCTGTGGACCTACTGTGTGCTGGGTACTCTGCTGTGCATCTGCAATGTTAATTCAATCAATTCTCAAACAGTCCTGCCAGAACAGACTCCCTGCCCTCATTTCATAACTAAATAGATCTTGTGTTTCATAACTAAATAGATCTTGTGTTGTCCCTCCCAGATCATCTCTTCCCCTGAAGTTTCCCTGGCCCCATTGTGTGTTCTTGCCTCAGGGAAGTTTAGAATGGGGCTGAATAAAAATTAGCCTGGAAATACAGATGGTCCCAACTTGTGATGATTCAACTTTATGATGGTGCAACAGTAATGTACATTTAGTGGAATTTGTATTTGGAATTTGGAATTTGAAACTTTTCTCAGGCTGGTGCTATATATAGGCTGAGCCCGTCTCCTGCAGGGCAGTGGCAGTGAGCTGCTGCTCCCAATTGGCCCCACAGTCATGAGGGGAAACCATGGACCTGCTCTAGTGCACATGTTGTTCAGCTGTGAGATTAGGTAGGTTGGACGGATTAAGTGCATTTTCCACTGATGATATTTTCAGTTTTACAATGGGCTTATTGGGAGGTAACCCCATCAAGTCATCTGTTTTTTTTTTTTTCCTTTCTAGCCATGCTTTTCTGCATCCTGGGCTCACTGACGAGACGGAACTGTTATCATCTGGTGGGGGTAGAAGGGGCAAAGCTCAGAGGGTGAGAGGTGTCTGGGATCTCAGATGGTCCAGAGGCAGCAGCCCAGTGCCCCAAGGTAATAAGTCCCGGAGGATGGAGTCATGGGACACTGGGAGGTTGAGCACCAGGAGCCCCAACTCAGCCACAGAAAGCCCTGAGTTGAAGACTGCCAAGGGTTTTGGCAAATAGACTGTTGGCAGCTACTGCATCCTCACCTCCTGAGCCCCACATATAAGACTCCCTGGACAGGGATGGTGTGCAGAGGTGGGCACTAATAATCAAGACTGAATTTTTCACACTCTTGTTGTTAAAGAAAAGAGAATTTTGACATTTCTTGCATCCCTGACTTGAATTGCAGACTGTCAGCCCTGCTTGAAAGTCTCAATATATTAAATGAAACTGAGAGATAATGTCATTTGCCAAAGGTCACACAGTAAATCTATACAGTCCCGTAGCTTGGCTCTCTGTACTATAACAGTACATCTCAAAAGGATCCACTTTGCAAGTTTCCTATCTATCAAAACAAGTACTTCTGTAAAATATAGATAATGATGAATCAAAGGAATTACTAGAAAAAGGAAATGAATAACCTATCAGCCTTCATCTTTTAGTATTCAATTTGATAGTTGTAAAAGTCCCTTGTCAATTGCTAAAAATGTTTCTAAATACTCTCAACTCCATGTAACAAAATGTTTGCAGTCAGATGCCATTCTTTGGGTAAGTAGCACTTAATTATAAGATATGGTCTACCTTCATTAATATGATATGTATACCTGGGATTTAAAAATAATGATATATCAAACTTTTAATTATCTAAGGTTCAAATGGCTAGTAAACTCCTTTGGGCAACAAGAGGGTCTCCTCACAATTTATTCATATCTCTACTCAAATATCCAACTCTGCAGCTGCCACCATATCCACAGCAGTCCCACTGTCCCCACCACCACAGGATGCCCAGGCTCCTCCTTCACAGCGCTGCAACTGTTACAGAGCTGGAGCCTTTCATGAAGCTGAGGCAATGTGGAGACCCCCCTCCTCCAAATCCCTATTCTTGCAATCAGGCCAAAATATTTCAGACATATTGCTTACAGTAACAGACATGAGTTTATTAAAAGGGGTAGGAAAGGGAAAGGGAACACTCTCCAGGGAGAAAGTGAGTCATTTCAGAGAGAGGGATGGCACACTTCTCCTGTCCTCCAGTTTCTTTGGGTCCCAGGGAATTTTCCAGAGAGTCCTGCCCAGGTTCAGATCTTAACTTCTGACTGACATCAGACATTCAAATCCCCACTGCCATGACAACTCTAGGTCACGTTGGCCCATGTTGACCTGTTCTAACTGGAACCTGATCTTACAGATTTTATGGTTGGGGGAATTATCCTTATCTCTCTGAGTTCTGGGATCTGGTCTGTGTAAGGAGCACAAAAGACACCCCCCCCCCCCAAAGTCAACATGTTCTTTTTGTCAGCATTTTGGGCCTGCAGTTCTCCTGCAGGTAACAGGTAGTTGGATGAGGACTGTGACATATCCTGTCCACTGAAGCCAGGCAGGACTGCAGGTAAATTGCTTTTTAAAAAAGAAAGTGTGTGGGGATCAGTATAGTGGGCCCATTTGTAGAATTACTCCCTTAACCTCATGTCCCCACTGCTCACATCTCCCTGGTTCTAATCACCACCATAGGAGACCCACCTCTACTTAAGAGCTCTTTAACAAAGTGGGTCATCATGAAAGGTCTGGCATCCCCAATCAGATGTACGGATGCACTGTCACCAGGGAATATTGTTATAAGTGGTAGTTTTATTATACTACTATATTACTATAATTAAGTTATTACTTTAAAAACTTTTCTGAATTAATCTGGAAACCTAATCCCTGCATGTGAAATTTTAAAACATGTGGCATGTTTTATGAATTATGAATGATCAGCATGGAAGCAACTGGAACACTGCAAACTACACCATGATATTAAAAAAGATATCTCCAAGGTACTTTTCCAAGCTACCAGTGATCCTGAATTTTTAACAATCAAATTATATACATGATCATTTGTGTTAATGAAACCTTGTTATAAAAATCTGTTTTTTGGACTTTGATTAATACATAGAGAAATCTTCATCTAGTCAGATGATTATTTAAGTAGAAAATTTAACTTAAAAGGAGTTCCCCATAAATTTATAAAGATAATACAATTCTAGAATTTGCAGGGGTCGGGGGGATTCTAAGTTGTCCTCAAACCTGTTTTTACATTCAAAAGCAAATTATGGAATGGCTGGACTTCCTCCTCACCAAGTGGAACATATTTTATCAGCAAGAGAATCACATTGAGGAATTTCTATCCATTGTCAGAAAAAGAAAAACAAAAAACAACAGGAAGAGCTCAGGCCTCTCTGCAGGTTGCCGCTGTAGATTTAACTGTAAGAGTACGGAGTTTAAAGGTTAAGATAGGAGGTCAGGCAGAAATAAATGTGGCTGTCATCTAGAATACCAAGATCAGTCAGAATGCAAGGTAAGCAGTGTCATGCTGGTAAGTGTGTGGCAGGTGGACTTCTAGGAAAAAAACAAGCAAAGCCCTAATCTATAGGGTTTGCCCTTTTCTGTGGTACAAATACTCCCATATGGCCAGTTTCAAGCAACCAACGTGATATCAACAAATATGGAGCTTGGCAGAGTTATGCAGTAGTATAGTACTATTTAGTATTATCACCAGATTCCACTCATAAATAACCTCAAGTACATACATACTGGTGAAACAGTAAAATAATTATGAGGTAAGAGCTTTGAGTGGGTATTATCTTTGCTTTTAATACAATTTATTTGGTTATCAGTTTAGATAATCAAATTTTTAATAATGACTGCCTTTCACAACTCACAACACCCCTAGAAATCTAGGAATTAGTTCACATTAGCCAGTGTGAGCCAGCTCTTACACTGAAGATGGGGATGGTGCAGGCAGTTTAAGGTTTTGCTTTGAAGCCTGGATTCAAACCACCGCTCAGCATTTACTAGCTAAGTGATCCTCCTGAACACACTATTTCAATGAAATCAGCCTCACTCTCCTTATCTGTAAGACTTTGGCAGCCCACTTCACAAGGAAGAAAGAGATGAATGCATACAGTGCCTGGCACACTGAAATACACACTAAATTCTAACTATTTATTGTCAGGCCAAGTCAGGAATACCAAGAGTAGGATAAACAGGCCAAGATAAAGTTCTTAGGGTGGGGTTCTGGAAAGGTAGGGTTCACACAGACTGACAGACCCTGGGGCTAAGCCACAGTTCTGCAGCAGAGAGGAGGTTGCCTGTAAACCTTACACACACAGCCACCTCAGGAGGTGGCTGCTCTACCTCACTCAAGCCGTAACCACTTTATCTCCTGCTACTTTATCTGCCTCTAATATTTGATTCTAGTCCAGGGGAACCTTGGGGCCCAACTAAACTATTTCACCCCCTACTCTGTCACTCAGCCTAAACCAGCAGTTGGTCAGAGAGTAAATATTTTTTAGTGTTTGTGTCATCCCATTTCTGGTGCCACAACCCAGTTTTAACTCAGTTTTGCCCCAGTTGTCCAAAAGCAGTCATAGTCAATGTGGAAATGTGATTGTGCATTGGCTGTGTTCCAAAAAAACTTTATTTACCCAAACAAGTGGTGGGCCCAAAGGCCTAAGCAGTTTGCCAATCCTGATCTATGGAAAGCTGCTCTGCATATCCTAATTCTAAGGGTTCCATGAGGCACTTAACAGTGCCAGGTGTCTTGTCTTATAATACTACTACTACCAGAATATCTTACAGTATTACTATAAAAAGTTTTGAAATATTATTGTTTGCCCACTTCAACAAATGGGCTTCTTTTGTTTGTTTGGGCAAATTTTACTTTTTGTAACAATTTTAGTGGTACAGAAAAATTTAGCAGGTTGAGTACATATGTCCTCTGCAGATTCCCTATTATTAGCCTCTTTCATTAGTGTAGTACATACGTTATGTTAATGAGCTACTATTGACACATTATTATTAAAGTCCAGTTTATTCAGATTTTCTTCATTTCTATCTAATGTCCTTTTTCTGTTTCAGGATGCTTTCCAGAGTAGCATGGCATGAGTTGTCCTATTCTTTGGCTCCCCTTAGTTTGGGGACAGTTTCTCAGACTTTGTTTTTGATGACCTTGATGGTTTTGAGGAGTATGAGTCAGAGATATTATGGGATGCCCTTCTGATGGAGTTTGTCTTATGTTTTTTTCTTATGATTAGACTGAAGAAATATTTTTTAAGGGAAGTTCCTTTTTCAAATTATTGAGGTTTTCAATATCTTAGGATGATCTCCAAGTGTCTCCCTCATCTTCTGTCAAAAGTGAAACCAAGCAGGCAATGAACAGAGAGGTTGCTGAAGGGGATGGAGGCAAAGCATACTTCAAGCTCACACAGCAGTGTACTGTCTGGATCTAGCTGTAGGATCTGTGAGGCGTGTAATCAGTTGCCCCTTGGGTAAAAAGGGGGTCATGATGAGACCAATTGTGAGCATTCACTGTGCTCAGCACATAACATACCTTTTCACCCTCTACCGTCTACTAATTTTCCTGGCATAGATGCATTGCTGTACCACTTCTGTGGAATCAAAGAACCACATTTAGTAAATATCAAGACAGAGGCTCAGAGAGGGTAGCTGATGCCACTAGAACTTTCTCAGGATCACTTTTTTTTTTCTCCTGGAAGATCTTAATGGATTTGCTTGCAATTTGGCTGTCTTAACTAGTGCTTCCTTTCAACAATACAGAAAGTCCAGATTTATCTGGGTGATTTAAAGACTGCTCATTTGTTTTCTTGCAACAGTGACTTCACAATCAACCAGCTGTATGGGTGAGAGTATTACACTCCTTTATGGAGGAGAAAACACTCATATTTTTAAGAGGAATCAGACAAGGAGATACTTTTAGAGAATCACAAATGACCACAAACTTGCCAACCGAACAATCTTCTGTCTTCATGGTCTGAATTGATACTAAGAATTAAAAACAGCCGAATCAGAAACACACACCAGTGGCATTCTTCTTTTAATCAAAATTTACTTGATAGATATTATGGCTTGGAGATGAGGTATCCTCCTCCAGTGTTATGCAGGAATGTTTAGAGGTGAAATGATGGAATTGTGAAAGCTGTAACCTATTCAGTCCATCCTAGTTTGAATGGACTGCCTGGGTGATAACTGTGGGCAGATGGTACATGGTTGGTGACTCCTCTTCTCTGTGGTCCCTTGCCCTCTCCCTGCTGCCTGGTTGCCACTAGGTGAGCAGCTTACCTCTGCCACTCCCTTTCTACCATAATGTTCTGCCTCGTTCAAGCCCAAAGGGATGGAATCAGCCAACCAAGAACTGAACCTCTGAAACTATGAGCCCAAAATGTATCTTTCCTCTTCTAAGATGGTCTTGCTGGATATTTTGGTCACAGCAACATAAAGCTGACTTACACATTAACATGTTTTTTGAAGTTAACATCAGAATTCATTTCAAAGCTTTATAGTTAATGCGAAGTGCAGAGAATGGGTGCTCTGTGAAGAATATCACACTCTTAAACGTGAAGAACTTTCCTCAGAGATTTTCTGTAAATATATTCATTTGGAAAGTTTTATTCTGTGTGTGTGTGTGTGTGTGTTATTCATATATATGCATATGCATACAGGTAAAATGGTCCCTCCTTTAGCCAATATTCCATTTTATATTATTTCAGTTACCCCAGGTCTACTGCAGTCCAAAAATATTTAATGGAAAATTTCAGAAATAAACAATTCATATGTTTTAAATTGTGCATGATAAAAATCTCATGTTACCCTGCTCTAATCCAAGATGTGACTCATCCCCTGTTCCAGCACATTCATGCTATGTATGCCACCTACTCATTGGTAACTCAGTAGCCATCTTGGTTATCAGATCAATTGGCAGTATTGCAGTGTTTGTGTACAAATACCACTTATTTTATTGCCCAAAGTTCAAGAGTAGTGATGGTGGCAGATTGGATATGAAAAAGAGAAGCTATAAAGTACTTCCTTAAAGTAAAAAGGTAAAAACTCTTGACTTAATAAAGAAAATAACCATGTACTGCGATTATTAAGATCTACAGTGAAAATGAATGTTCTCATTGTGAAATTGTAAAGAAGGAAAAGAAGTCAATGGTACTTTTGCTATTGCATCTCAAGCTGCTGAAATTACATTCTGTGCAAGTGCTTAGTAATAAAGTTCAGTGCTCTCTGTGGTTTCAGACCCCCCTGAGGGGGTCTCGGAAATTACTCCCCATGGATAAGGATAGAATCCTCTACTCTTCATTTTTCTAGTCATTTCAAGTGTATTTTTTCTAACCCTAGGAGAACATAAGCTATAGAAGATCAAGGATCCATTTGGTACTTTTGGCTGAGTATTTAGGAACGTTTTGGCAAAATGGAAGAATGAAAGGAGGGAGGGGGATAGAAGAGAGAGGAAGACAGGATGAAAAGGAAAAGGGGAAGGGAAAGGATAGATAAATCATCAATATATATTAATACACTTCTATGCAAGATATTTGAGATGCCTTACTGAAGGTGTAGATGATGAAACATTAAACCATACAAAACATATGTTAGAAAAATGCAAACCAGAATAAGAGATATAGCTAGGAAGAATTATGGATAAGCACAGATAAGGACTTACCCAAGGACTATGGTAGAGACAAAAAGCAAAAAGCTCTGAAAAGAAAGTGCAGCTGCACTTCCTCTGACCAATCCTCCTTAACCTCTCTCCTTCTAAACAGGACTGCAGACTTAACATTTTTTAAAAGCATAGTACAACCAGTAAAGCTATATTTGTTGGAATTTTTTTTTTTACTAATGGTGTGTGTGTGTGTGTGTGTGTGTGTGTGTGCGAGAGAGAGAGAGAGAGAGAGAGAGAGAGAGAGAGAGAGAGAGAGAGAGAGAGAGAGAGAGAGAGAGAGAGAATATTCTGTGTATATGGGTGAGTTCCAAGAGCCAACATTTCTATGAAATTGGGTTTTCAAAGGTGCTCACTGAGCAGACACCTTCCAGAATAACTCATTTATAGGAGATGGTTAATGAATATGAAATCACAGACTTATCAAAGCACTGCTTAGAAATAAAGCCCTTGGGAATTCAGTCCTTTGCTTCCTGTGCGCCTACCACAGCATGGACAATCAGGTTGCTTTCATCTGAAGCTGCAGCTACTATCGAGGTGGGACTCGTGGACATATGTCCACTTCCATTCTACCCTTCACTGTGTGCACTGAGGAGAGGGACGTACTGCTCCTGACCTAGTATAACCTTACCATCTGTGAACATAAGAAAGGGCCTTTCTACATAGCCTTGGGTTTCCAGTTCCAATATGCAATATTTGTTTTTCGATATTTCTTTTAAATCTACTCTACTACTTTTCTCTCTCCCTGTATTTGCAGAAGCAAAGCTGATCAACATTGATAGTAGCTCATCTGCTGGCAGCAGAGGTAACCATGGTTAGCCATAGAGAGGCAGGTGAAGGTCACTGCAGAGTGTGTTCAACGTGAAGCCTGTGGAATGTTCGGAGCTCAGTCTGCTACTTAATAATCAACTTTGATCCCCCCCACACACCGTGAGAACTTAAAACAAGTTCAAGACTATGCATGTACCCTATGTTTGAAAATATTTCCATTTCACACCTCACAGCAAAGACCAACTGTGTGAATGAAAGGGAGTCTAATACATTTTAAGAGGTCTAGCATGTGTCTCAACAAGTTTTAAAACCCCCATAAAGGCTGAACATTTCGTCCCTCAGGGGATAAGGGCTCCAGTCAGGGAGTCTGGATTTAAGAGAGCAGGGTGCTCCTGGCATTAAGATGGTTCCACAACTTGAATAACAATAGATGTCAAGTATTCTAGCTGGACTGCTGGTTAGAATCTAGGTCCATTTGGTAGAGAAGACTAGAAATTGCAGGAATATCATCATTTTCATCCATTGATAATTATGTAAACAGAATGTACCAAGCAGAAAGAGAGTCCTATTTACAAAAGAGCAAGAACAGTCTATAAATCCTACAGATTGGAATGAATCCAGGTTAAGAATTTCTCCAGATGTCAGTCTGTAAACATGGCTTCATAAAGTGAATTCCCCAATTAATTGTTGGCAAGAGTGATCTCCACACTGTGTCGGTGCATTATGACCTCTAGCACATGTTGGTACACGGCTGCCTGGCCCTATTGATCGTTAATCAGTTCTGACACAACAGAAGTGAGGGAAAAGAAGCTGGGGGCTTCTGATACAGCAAGAAGGTTCTATAAAATTATTGCTCAGGAACCTGGAGCTCTGTTCACTGAAGGAAATGAGAACTCTCCCATTTATTTGTGTTACATCTGTTTTTCTAACACATTTAGTTCTTAACCTGGAGCACTTGGAAAGACACACACCCAGTAAGAACATAAACATGGAAACTTAAAAATAAAAAAAAAACAAAAAAAAAGCTACTTACTATTCTGTGAAAGTCTCCAATCACAACATTTTCACACAGTTACAAGGCCATTAGACCCTCCAAACAGAAACACAAACGTCTTACCCAGTCATTGTGAGATGGTGAAGAAGAGGAGTAAACTAACATTTTCTTTTCTTTGCCAGCTAATCAATGGGTGGAGCCCTCTGCCATGAAAAGCAAAATCGGTTGTCTTTCAATTAGATCTTTTCTATGCTGATAAGTACAGTGCTTTCTAGTTCAAAAAGAAAGTAGTTGTGGTTTTTAATTTCCATTTTGTTTCTAAATCTTAAGGAAATCCAATGTACAACTGGAAAGAGACATAATTTTAAAACATTTCCATTTCAAATACTTTCCTCTCCTAACTCCCTCTTCAGAGACCAACGCTCAAAAGTACACACGCACAAATAAAACATTATAGTTACAGTTGAGGAAGAAAGGAAGCCAATAGTTCTGCAATAATAATTTCTGAAAAAAAAGAAAGAAATGAAATAGTAAGAGCATAACTCTGCTCTGCCTGGACACCACATAATAGAGAACTAGTGTTCCTCACAGCTTCCCTCTTGCATCAAGAGGCTATTAATTCCCCTGTGATCCTGGCAACATTTCTTCAACTTGAGTTTCTTTCCACAACCCAATTAAAAGCCATAATCTTGACCAAATTGTGTTGTTTTTAATAACGACAGAGTCTAGGTGGTATTATGAAACCAAGAGTTCAGCCGGGTCACTGGCTTACAAACAGGGTAAGGGGAAAGAGAAGACACGAGGGCTCTGGAGAGCCAGCGCTGCGCCAGGGTCTTTCCCATCCAACGAGGAAACGCAGTGAACACTAAGGATCCTTCCAAGGCAACTTTACCTAGTGCTGTGCGGGTAGCACAGCCAGGAAACGATGCTATATTTTGCAGGAAAGGACACACAGGATGACAAACCAGACCACTAATCATGAAAAGGGACATTCAAAAAGAGGGCATGGCACATATGGCCTGGAACAAAGTCACGGGAGTCTGGGCCTTGGTTTCTTTTCCTCTAAAATGCAGAAAATACATCATCTACTTTCCAAGAGATGAGGGTTAAATGAATGCTTGTAATGGGTTTTATCACAACACCTGGCACAGAATAAGCCCCCCAATAAATGTGAGCTATAATTTTTAGTACTAACCCCCTCATCGCAGTTTCAGCCAATTACATATGAAACTGCAAGTCATGAGGACACCACAGATTTATATAGATTTTCTAAAAATTCCTCAAACAAAAGTTGAGGATGGGACAAGCAGACCAGCAGTGGAATGTTTACAACTAGACCCAGTGGCCAACAGAGAAGTTGTCAACAAGGCATTGAAAATAACTCAGTCTTTTCAAGAGGAAGTCACTGATATTCTGCTATCACAGAAAACCACTCTTCTGAGATCTCCACGGGAATTTCAAAAGGGCTCGGATGATGATGGTGGTGGTGGCGGTATATAATCACATTCTCTATTTTCTACTTACCAGCAGTGCCCTTACTACTGATAAATGCAAGCCTATGTGCTATGATGACATCAATGGAAGAAACATTAAGATAAAAAGGTACAACAGTGGTAGGTTTGCTTTCTCATGGGAAAATGAAATGGCCAGCGGATGAACCTTAAAGGAGGAAGTCTGCTGACTTAGTGTTACTAAACATAGGAGGCAGCCAAGGAACAGAGAAACAGAGCAATGTATTTCAATGTATGCCTTGAAGGAAGCAAACACCAATTATTTTTATATGACTTTAATTCTCCCAGTGAATACTTTATGGGTGTTGGCAAGTCCTTCTGGAAAAGGAAGGGATTATTAATGAAGGATTCAGTGGCAACTACTTACCAGCATTCTAAGAAGCGATGCTTAACAAAGAATGGTTTGGTTTACACCTCATCTCTAAAGATAGAGAAATTTTAAAAACCCTTTGAAAAAATAGTAAAATATTATGTCTACATATATAATCTTTTGTTTTCATTTCCAGATGATTTTATAGTCTGTATGATAAACAAATAAGCTTCCTACAGGAAAATAAACAAATAAAGCCAAGAAGTTAAATTTTTTTTCTTATGAAAGAGTAGGTGCTTAATATATTCTTGATGACTTGTAAAGGAATTTGTGAAACTTGAGGAAATACAGCATTTTTTTTTTTTTTTTTAAAGTCATCACTGAAGAATGTTCCACCACATCATTCCAGGATTGTGGGCTGGACACAGCCCACTAATGTACAGGCTAGGAAATCTGAAGAAATGACCAATGCTATTTCTCAAAAAACCTAACTTATTTGCTTAGCAAATTCTTTTACTGTATAAAATGAAATTTCTCTAGCTATCAGCTTGCTTTCAAAATTTTTCAAAGAGCATAACCTCTGGAGTTGGACTGACAGAATTTTAATCCCGGCTATACTGTTATTAGCTTTTGTTGTTGTTGTTGTTTTAAAGAAACAACCACTAAATCTGCCTCAGTTTTCTTGTTTGTACAATGCAGATAATAAATGTACCCTGTTCACAGGATAAGTGGAAAGACTGAATTGATATCATTATATCAAGTACTTCAAACAGTGCCAGGTTCACAGCAGATGGCCACAAGTGTTATCACAGTACCATCCTCACCCTGACATCCTCCTGTAAGAGGAGCTGGGGAGCTGAAGGGAGGAAGGGTACTGAATTTTAAGAAGGCAGGAAGCAGCTAGAGCGCCAAGAAAATGGAGTGTTGCGCTAGTTTGTCAAGGAAGAACCTCAATTGGATATCTGATCTGGCAACAAAACAAAACAAAACAGTGGTCACCGGAAATAACAGCTTGGTAAACAGAGAGCAAAGATTGGAGTCTAGATCAGTAAGAAGAGACAACGATAAACATCAAATCAGTAACAATTTACCATCTCTGGATACTACTTTCCTGCCAGCTTCTTCCACTATTTCTTTGGTCTTTTGGCAGCAAAACTCCTCCAAAAAGTGCTCAGTGTTGGAAGTTTTCAACACTTCTCTGTCTCTCATCCGTCTCAGCCTACCCTTTGCTTCTATCTCTCTACAGAAGTCCCTCAAGATAACAATGACCTCCACATTGCTAAATCCACGAACAATTCTCAGCTTTTAACTTACTTGGCCTAATAGCAGCATCTGATAAAGCTGATCATTCTGTCTCCCTTGACTCTCTTTTTAACCTCATTTCCAGGATACCACATCCTACTGATTCTCCTCTTAACTCATCGCATGCTCTTTCTTATTATCCTTTGCTGGTTCCCCCTCTTTTACAAAACCTCCAGCTCTCAGGCTTTGGTCCTCATCTCTTTTCTAAACTTATTACCTTGGTGACCTTATCTAGCAATCATGGTGTTGAATAATATTTTCATGCTGGAAACCTATAACTTTGTAACTTCAGCCTGGATTTCTGTCCCAAACTCCAGGCCTGGAGAGCCAACTACCTACTCAATATCTTGACTTGGATATCTAACAGCATCTCAGACTCAACATGTTCCAAACTTTCCTCCTGTTCTTCCCCACAAATCTGTCCCACCCCATGGTCTTTCCCATCTCAACTCCATCTTTCCAGTTGCTCAAGCCAAAACTCTTGGGGTCATTCTGAACTCCCTTCTTCTAACACAGTATGTCCATGGGTAAATGAAAGCTATTGACTACATATTTAAAACAAATCCATCATAAATATATTGACTGTATATTTAAAATCAGACGATTTCCAATCCCTCCTACTACTTTGGTGCAATCTACCATCATCTCTTACCTGAACTGCTAAATTAGTTATCTGAATAACACCCAAACTGGACTCCACATACTTCTACCTTTGACAGCTCCCCACAGTCTATTCTCAAAATAGCAGCCAGGGATCCTTCAAAATGTAAGAACAAAAGACAGTTATGAATTTGACATAACTTCCCTATGTACATATATGCATACACCAGTGAATATCCACATCACATACAACCAAAAGAGTGGGATCCTAATTAGAATAAGATATAACCATGTTTGCATAAATACATCAAAATATACTCTACTGTCATGTGTAACTAAAAAGAACAAATTTTCTATCTTTTTAAAAACCTCTTCCTATGGGTTTCTCCAGTCCCCTCAGTGGTAGGAATTGGAACAAAATGAACACTAGTAATGCAACATTTTATTCAGCAGCTGCCTGAAAGTCAGAGACCCTGAACAAAATCTTTGTTTAAAAAAAAAAAAAAAAGAGTAAGAACATGCCATTCCCCATGCAAAATAGTCTCCCTGTTTCTCCCAAAGAATAAACAAATGTTTGCCCAAATGTTGTACACGATCTAATCCCTCTGACCTTACCTCCTACTGCACTACCTCAGTGGCCTCCTTGCTGTTCCTGAAACATGCCAGGCCCATTCCTGCCTTAGGACCATTTACGTGTACCTTCATTTCCACCTTGTACATTTTTGCCAATGAAAGGCAAACCAGTCATTCCCTTCGCCCAGAATACTTATCCTTCTGATCTCTGCATGGATAAATCCCTAACCTTCTTTAAAATCTTTTTGTTCAAAAGTTGCTTCTGAACAAAGCCTACCCTTACCACCTAATTTAAAATGTTAACTGTATAGCTCCCCATTTTTTCCAATACATATGTTCTTTTTCTATGACACTTAGTACTTTTCAAAAGTAATCCTTATTACTTTCTAACATATTATACAGTTTATTTATTTATCATGTTTATTATTTATTGTCTCCCCCTGTGTTTCTGTTAGCTTTTTTGCTGCTGTAATGAAAGAACCCAAGGAGAATAACTATAGAAGAGGAAAGGTTTCAGCATTCTCAATCCACAGACAACAGGCTCCATTCCTTGGGGTTTTAAGTGAGGCTGAACATCATGGTGGAAGAGTGTGGCAGAGGGAACCAGCTCACATGATAACCAGGCAGCAGAGAGAGACTCAGCTCTTCAGATACAAAATATATATCCCATAGCCACACCCCCAGTGA
The DNA here is from genome assembly GCF_902686455.1 of Sciurus vulgaris. NCBI lineage: Eukaryota > Metazoa > Chordata > Mammalia > Rodentia > Sciuridae > Sciurus > Sciurus vulgaris. Next base: position 94,144,883 of record NC_136468.1, on the reverse strand, counting down.
ACCACTTCCTCCAACCACACCCTACCTGTCTCCAGTTACCACTCAGTTAATTCCTATCAGGGGATTAATTCACTGACTAGGTTAAGACTCTCACAACCCAATCATTTCTCCCCTGAACCCTCTTGCATTGTTTCAAACATGAGCTTTTGGGGGGACACCTCACATCCAAATCATAACACCCTGCAAGAATAAAGAACTCAGGCTGGGGTTGTGGCTCAGTGGTACAGCACTGGCCTAGCATGTGTGAGGCACTGGTTCAATTCTCAGCATGAATATAAATAAATGAATAAAATAAAGGTCCATCAACAACTAAAAAAAATTTTTTTTTAAAGAATAAAGAACTCCAAAATGGAAGGGATTTTTGTGTATTTTGATTTTTGCTGTACCCAAGCCAGAGAATAGTACTTGGCACACAGTAGGTATATAATAATTATTTATTGACTTGAATGAATAAATTTAGCCTGAATGATTGGGAGGAAACAATGGAAACTATTTTTTTTTTTTTTTTTTTACATAATATTATCTGTCTTTTCCAGTAGGAGGTTAGGAAGTAAATACAAAACATAGTATAGAACCTCGTGTTCCTACTCCTCAGTTCACCTGGCTTCTCTGTGAACCAAAAAAGGTTCTCATAAAGAATCTCCCAGTAAAGGTTCTCTTTGCTTTAGCTGTTATACATCTCTAAGAAATGGATCTTACTGGGTGACAACACATGGAGAATCTGTTGAGACTGAGTAGGTGTAACAACAAAATGTCCAACCCAGAAAAGAAATAAGATCCTAGCAGTAAGTTTTGTAGGAGCTAAAGTTAAAAAGAATCAACAGAGCACTTGTAATACTGGTTCTTGATAATACTTACTTGTAGATGAAGGCTCTGTAAAGAAAGGCACGAAGACATCTGTCTGCTTGGGAAGTTTTTCAAAACGAATGAAAAAAGATCCATTTATTTCCACTGGGGCATCAAGTTATGTCCTGGAACAGTTTATTTTTCCCAGGCTACTTCAAATCTAAACGTGTTTTTAAAAGCAAGCTCAATGAAAGATTAGATAAACAACTGGACAATGTTTTTTACACTCTGGTAACATAAACATTTCAAATTCCTCCCTCTTTATAAGCATAAATCTCTAATTCCAGAAAAGGTGAAATATCCTCAGAGTTTAAACATTACTTTGAATTATTCATGTTTACCTTCATTTTCATCTTGCACTTTTTTGGCAATGAAAGGATGGGTTTTGTCCAAAGTATGGTACTACCTTCCAATTCTGAAACACCTTGGAGGGACCCCAACTCTACTTCCTTTGAGGATGAAACATAGCTCTTCCCAACAGTTTCTTTTCTTTTATTTCTTACCTCCTATACATCCTGTACTGCCCTTTTTCAAACCAAACTTTATAAACATAGAAAGGAAACATGGAGCCATATGCTCCATGAAATTAAGCTATGAAAACAATTTCAACACGATGTCAACAGAAAAATGAAATTAGACCCCTATCTCTCACCCTACACAAAACTCAAATTGAAATGGATCAAAGTCTTAGGAATTAGACCAGAAACTTTAGAACTACTAGATGAAAACTCTATCATATAGGTGCTGACACTGACTTCCTTAATAAGACCCCCAAAGTGCAAGAAATATAATCAAGAATCAATTAGTAGGATGCCATCAAACTAAACGCTTCTGCATAGAAAAGGAAATGATTAAGAGCATGAAGAGGGAGCCTACAGAATGGGAGAAAATCTTGGCCAGCTACCCCTCTGACAGGGAATTAATATCCAGAATATTCAAAAACCTAACACACACACACACACACACACACACACACACACACACACACACACAAAAATCACCAAAAACCCAAGTAACACAATCAATAAATGGGTAAAAGAACTAAACATAAACTTCTCAAAAGAAGAAACACAAATGACCAACAAATATATGAAAAAATGTTCAAGCCAGGTGTGGTGGTGCACATCTGTAATCCCAGCAGCTTGAAAGCCTAAGGCAGGAGGATCAAAAGTTCAAATTCAGCCTCAGCAACTTATCGAGTTCCTAGGCAACTTAGCAAGATGCTGTTTTAAAATAAAAAAGAAAACAGGCTAGGGATGTGCCTCAGTGGTTAAGTGGCTCTTGGTTCAATCCCTGGTACAAAAATAAAAAAGAAGAAAAAGAAAAAAGAAAGAAAGAGAAAAGAGAAAATGTTTTGACATCTCTAGCAATCAGGAAAATACAAATCAAAACTACACTAAGATTTCATCTCGCTCCAGTCAGAAAGTCAATGATCAAGAATATGAACAATAAGAAATGATGGTGAGGTTGTGGAGAGAAAGTAACACTTATACATTGTTGGTGGAACTGAAGACTACAATCACTCTGGAAAGGAGTATAGAGATTCCTCAAAAAAATTGAGAAGGAACCACCACGTGACCCAGCTATCCCATTCATTGGTATTTTCTGAAAAGATCTAAAATCAGCATACTATAGTGATACAGTCACCTCAGTGTTCTTAGGAGCACAATTCACAATAGGAAATTATAGAATCAACCTAGATGCCCATCAGTCAATGAATGGATTAAGAAATTGTGATATATATAATATATGTAATATTATATATATAATATTTACAATGGAATTCTACTCAACCATAAAAAGAGTAAAATTATGGCATTAGCTGGTAAATGGATGGAAATGGAGAATATCATGCTAAGTAAAGTAAGCCAAACTCAGAAACTCAAAGGTCAAATTTTTTTCTCATATGAGGAATCTAGAATAAAATAAAGAGGGAGGGAAGGATAAGATAACATAAAGAACCAATCAAATATAAATTAATAGATGAGTGAAAGGATGTCTAGTAGAGTAGAGGAAAGAATGGGAGAAGGGAGGGAGGGTGGGAAGGAAAAGGGGAGACATCATGAACTGAAATTGATTTCCATGCATGTATGAGTCTACAACTGTTACATATAACCATACTATTACATATAACCATAAAAACCAACTATTATATATAACCCAACTATTACATATAACCATAACGCTCTAATTAAAAAAAGAAGAAATCTATAAAAAAGAAAAAAAAAAAACTCATGTCAAATACAACAGTGCTGGGTTGAAATAGAGCAAGAAGACATCTGAGAGAAGAGAGTTCTCTGGCTAAGGCAAGGAGACAGAGAGTAAGTGCTACCTGGAGAAGCAACTCCCTGGGAACACCCTAGGAGAAAGTGGGGAGAAAACAAGAGAATGGAGGACAAAAAGGATGTGAAAACCCAGAGGGAATGAAGATAACCAGCTCCTGGTACAACCCACATGCTAGCAAGTTTAAGAGTGAAAGAATGGTGGCTAGGAGGAAATGCTATGCTCACCAGGCCATTTCATTTACGTCATATTGTAGTTTATAAAACAATTTCATTTGACCTTGGTCTTCATAACTTGGAATAGTAGAGTAGGTAAAAAGTTGTATTCCTGTGCCCCAGAAAAACCACAGACCCAAATAAGCTCCCGGACCTGTTACTTAATACCTTTGAGTATGTCCTCACTTGCAAAATGGAAATATCTTCCTAAGAAATAATTGTGAGTAGTAAAATATATGCTATAGAAAGCATCAGACACGAAGTCATGCTCTATAATTGGCAATTATTATAATAAATGATAAGAAGATTAATCAATTAGCCAATGACGCTGTTGGGAGTAGAAGCTGGGTCTCCTGCGCAGTGCTTGTTTTTACCAAAGCACAGGGCAAGAAACACAGAAGGCAGAAATTGAGGGAGCTCAAAAGAAGTACTGAGGGATATAGTGAAAATGTTGAATGATATATTGTATAAATAATATAGACAAATAACTAGAGGTCCAGACTACAGTTTCTAAGATGTAAAAAACTGGATATAGTTTTACAACATGAAAAGGAAGGCTGGTATACAAGGGGAGAAGATGAGGGGCTTATAAGTGACAGTTGAATAATAATTACCCCAGTACCATCTTGAGTACCTATGTGCCTTTCAAAGTGCTGCTTACTTTACTCATTTGCTCATTAACAGAGACCTAAGTTGGAAGTTATTAAATGTCTCATTTCACAGATGATGACACTAGGCTCTAAAAGGTTCAAGTGATTTGCTCAAAGTCAGACACATAGTGAGTGTTAGAATCTGAATTCAAATATGTTATATGCTAATTCCAAAATTCATGTCCTAAACTATTCCATTATCTTGCTTCTTCCTGTTGGAAGAGAAAGGCATACAGCAATGTACTGTGAATTACTGTTCAAAAAATAAGAGTTTTAGGCTGGCAAAAATGAGATTATAATTTGTACCCCATGAACTCAACAGTTACTTCATTTCTTGCTCAAAAGGAAAGTGAATAAGTTTGGGGAAATGACTGAGGGTTCATGTCAGTAAAAAAGAAATTAACATAGGAGTAACTTAAAGAACCATCTGTAAAGATAAGTCCTTAAACTATTTAAAAAGATCCTTACATTGCTTAAAAAGAATTCAGAACTGATGAATGCCTCTATAGGAATCTAGAATGTAATTACAAAGGAGAGGAAGAAGCTCAGAGGAGTGGATAAGATTTACAACTAGAAGTAAGTGAAGTAATAAAGTGGAAGCTTATGCTTTTTCCAATGATGCTAAGAAAAAAGATAAAAATCAATCTTCTAGAAGTTGGGAAAGTTCCAGGAGTTCATAGAAGATAAAATTTAATTACAACAAAAATCAGAGGAAAATTATTTAAAGAAAGATCATAAGGAAGGTAACTAGGTAACTTTCTCAAAATGCTGGATGGTGGTAGGACATTTAACATGAGCATATGGAGATCTGTTTTCCAAAGTTAGCATAACTGTGCTACAAAAACCTCACAAAACCCTGGGTACAAATTCACATAGGAGAAAACTCTGGGACAGTCTCACACACAAATGTATGTGCAAAAATTCAAATGAAGATGTTAGCAAAATCAAACTCAGTATTATATTTTTAAAAATATAATAAGAAAAAATTTAACCCAGGAAAGAAAAACAAATCAATTATTGTAATTTCCTCAAATCAATATATCAAAAAAGGGTCTCAACAGGGGATAATATTCAACATCCACTTTTGATTTTTTTTAGAAAGCCTAGTGAACTAGGAATAACTACCTGAAATTAATAGACCACATAAAATGTTTAAGCAAAGCAAATATAAATAATCACATTAGGTTAAAGATGAGGAGCTTGGATAGTTATCACTACTATTATTTATCACTGTTCAAAGCAATGCAATAAGATAAAAGGAAATGTATGCCTTAGAAAAAAGGTTGTGATAATTTCTAGATACTATGAGGGCATACTTAAAAATTTTCCAAGAATATGAAATAACAGTCTATTAGAACAGGTGGAAGATTACAGAATATATGGGATGGGAGGCATAGCTCAGTAGTAGAGTACATGCTTAATATCCACACGGCCCTGTGTTCAATCCCCAGCATATCTCTCTCTCTCTCTCTCTCTCTCTCTCTCTCTCTCTCTCTCTCTCTTACACATACACACACATGCAAAACATAAATATAAAAATGTTGATAACTTTTCTCTGCATTAATAATATTTAGTTAGAAAACATTACATTGAAAAATATACTCATTAATTTTTTTAGAATAAATAATTAGGGAAAAGAAAACTAAAAAATAAATTTCAAGGCCTACAGGGTAAGAATGAAATGTTTATAGACTGACATTAATGATTTGAATAGATGGACAAAAATACATTAAGATTCAACTGACTTCAAATTTTACTGCACTTCCAATCTAAATTCCCAAGACTGTTTTAAACTTGATAGTATGATGCTAAAGCTCCTAGTATTAGAATAAGTATATGAAAAGAATCAAGAAATAGTGAATAAAATAATAAGGATGGGGAATTTGTACCACTGATTTTAAAAAGATATTTAACAGTTAAACAATTATGATGACATTGGTATCAGTGTCAGAATAACATGGGAAAATGGAATAGTACAGAAGTATTAGAAATAGTTCCATTTATATAAAAACACTTAGACTAAGAACCACTGATATCAAGAGGTACCAAAGAGTCACCAGTGAACTTCTGAATCAAGAACTTCTTAAAGGGCAAGCCAGGAGTAGAAGCAAGTTCTTTGATTCTAGCCCCTTAGACTCAGCCAACAAGCAAGTGGGAATAATTTCTTGAAATACATAGGATGCACAGTAGTGTTTATAAAAATTTGAAAATGAAGTCATCTAATCATTCAGCAATCACGGTTAGAACATCTTCATACTTTCTATTATACATCTCTGACTCTAAAGATCTTATAGTTGGTTTTCTGAACAAAATTTGGTTTCTCCTTTGCTCTAATTAAAACATGTCCTCTGCCAGGAATGTCCTCCCCTAATTTCCTTTGAATTCATGTTCTTCAGGAATCAGTTTAATGAATAATAAGAACTATGATAATGACTAAAGAAACACGGATCTGGGCTTGATGGCACAAACCTGTAATCCCAGTGGCTTGGGAGGCTGAGGCAGGAGGCAAGTTCAAAGTCAGTCTCAGCGACTTAGTAAGGCCCTGTCTCATAATAAAAAATAAAAAGGGCTGGGGATGTAGCTCAATGGTTAAGAATCCCTGGCATCAATCCCCAGTACAAAAAAAAAAAAAGATAAAAAAGAAACCATAATAACAACAGCTAATAATTATCAAGTGCTTTTAAGAGACAAATGCTATTCTAAATGAGACACATAACAATACTGATAACAATCTTATAAGATTACGCCATTATTATCTTCACTTTACAGATGAGAAAACTCAGGTACCAAGGGGTTAAATAACTCATGCCAGGGCAAACAGCCAGTTAGTGCTAGATCTTGGATACAAACCCAACCAAAATATGGCTCTAAGTCCATGTTCATAGCTTTCAGCCTGTCCAGGTCACCTCTGTAAAATTTCTTATGCTTCAAGCCCAAAGTCATGCCCTAGTTCCCAAACCTCCCATACACTACTTATGAGAGTGCATCACACCTGGTTTGGAATCTTTATTTGTGCCTCTACTCTAGCAGACTTGCCAGTGCTGAGGATTTTATCTTACTCTGGTTTGTATCTCTCATAGTTTAGCACAATCACTATAGGAAAAAGGGATTTCAATGCAAATATACCAAAAATTGATGGAGTTGCAAATTAGTGCAGCCACTCTGGAAAGCAGTATGGAGATTCCTCAGAAAGCTTGGAATGGAACCACCATTTGACCCAGTTATTCCACTCCTTGGCCTATACCCAAAGGACTTAAAATCAGCATACTACAGAGGTATAGCCACATCAATGTTCATAGCTGCTCAATTCACCATAGCCAGATTGTGGAACCAACCTAGATGCCCTTCAGTCGATGAATGGATAAAGAAACTGTGGCATATATATACAATGGAATATTACTCCACCATGAAGAATGATAAAATGATGGCATCTGCAGGCAAATGGATGAAATTGGAGAATATCATGCTAAGTGAGATAAGCCAATCTCAAAAAACTAAAGGACGAATGATCTCACTGGTAAGCGGATGAGGACATATAATGGGGGGTAGGAGGGGTTAGCGTTAGGGTTAGGGTTAGGTTTAGGGTTAGGGATAAAGAGGGTGGTAAGAATGGAGGAAGGAAGGACTGTATAGAGAGAAAAGAGGGGTGGGAGGGATGGGGGGAAGGGAAAAAATAACAGAATGAATCAAACAACATTGCCCTATGTAAATTTATGATTTTTAATAAAAAAATGGAAAGAAAAATCAATGCACAAGAAAATTAGAGAAACTAAGTATCTAAGATAAATGGGAGAAGTCTACACATAGGGAAAGTCAGAGATCAAGGAAGGATAGTGATAGAATGCTTTTTTGTCTTTAGACAATCACCCAATCTACCTATTATCTGTTTATCTAATGGATTTGAGCTGATGCCATGGTCAACCAAAAGACCAAAAAGTAATACAAAACAGAAACAAACAAAAGAGAAGGGTAGGAAAAAGGGGGGGGGGGACCCCCACAAGGTTACCATGTCATATATGTGCTGTTTTCATATTAATATATGTCACTTAAATAGTGAAAAATATTTCCTTACTAGTATATCTGAAGGCTCCTTCTGGATTCCATAAAACTAGCAAGGACAGCCTGAGAAAAAATAGATCTCTGTTTTCAATGACATGCACCATAAGTACTGCTATAATGAGGCAAGAGGATATATTTAATACGATAAAAAATATAAAGGAGAGTAGGAGGGGGCAGGCCACCATAGCACTTAGTTCTAGTCTGCCGTCCTATTTCAAAGGCTGGCACCTCCGGAAAAAGGCAGGAATAGATGTGATATGGAACTCCCACCAACTGGGTAGACAGGACCATGGTGGGTCAAAACAGGAATCATTTAACAGGGTAGTGTAGGACGGGGAGGATGTTTGCCAAGTTTAAATTCAGAAAAGTCTTTGATCACTCAAATCCTCATGTTTTCCTTAAGTCCACATAAATATACAATGTACCAAATCAGTTCCTGCAGGGTTCCAAGATATTTCTTACTAAATGTTCACTGAACTGAATGCAATTGAAACTGGCAGCAGGTCAGGTGAGTAGCAAAAGAACCTAAAAGGCAAAGTGCCCAGAAAAGGTGACCATGTAACCCTGACCTTGTGTGTATCAGATGTATGCATACTCACAAAGTCATGTTCTGTATAATGACATTTCAGTCAATGGCCAACTGCATATAGGATGGTGTTCCTATAAGATGATGCGGCCTACTGCTGTTGTAGTCATCTTACTTTGTATCAGTACACTCTATGATGTTTGCACAATGACAAAACCACACATCCTCATCATTAAGTGATGCATGACTGTGAATATACATAAGTTTTATAGAAGCAAAACTTAACTATGAAAGGGGACAGCAAACATATTGCTCTTCTACTCTAAAGTCTTTAATGCCTCTACTTAGTTTCCCAGGGTAAAGACTACAGTTCCCACAATCTGGCCTGGCCTTCACATCAGCCTCTTCCCAGTCTCCCCTCATAGGCACAAGACCTTCACCATATCCCCCTTGGTCTGTGCATGTTCCTGGAACTCACTCCAGAGTCCGCACCCCTATGCCTTGCACACATATAATACACTGCCAGGAATCCCTCTGCCAGCTTCTTGGTCCAACCCCTATCTTCCAAAATCTACTCAAACATCCAAGAGGCCTTCTATAACCCCTGGCCATGACTGCACTTGACTCAGGACTTTGGGTCAATATTTCTCCAGGCAAAACGGCACTGGTGGTAGGTAGGTAAAAGAAGAAAAAGGGACAAGTCAAAAATTTGCATCTTATTAAGTCTTATGGAAAAAGAAAAAAAAGTAATAACATGTTCTGCACAGGCTCTCTGGAGGGCTTGCTGATGCCTAAATGTGTGTAAAACAATTGTTGGAAAACCTCCCCAGAGAATAACAAAATAGAAGGAAAATAAGAAACAACAAGAGGACCTTAACCTATTAAGAAATTGATAGTGAATTCTTCTGGAAAATATGTGCTTAAATTTGTGTGAGTAGGAAACAAAAAAAGCCTGAAGCAGTATATGTGATATGCCTGACAGTTTTTACTTTCTAAATTCCTATAAAGATAAAATGAGATCATATCAATGATTTGGAAAGGCTAGAATATCACATAAATGTTAGTGGCTGTCATCATTCTGGAATCAGGAAAGATTTTGGCACCAAACTCCAAGATAAACCCTCAGGGCAGGTGACACTTTTAACCTGCATGAAAATAAAACCAGTAGCTTCTCAGCTGTGCCGTTTGTTGCTCCTGAGGCTGTTCAGGTAGGCAGACCCAGCCGAAGTCTGTAAGTAACATGGGCCTTCCTGCACAGCAGCAATGTCTCTAGACAGTGTCTATGTGTCAAGCAGAGATACAGCTAGGCAGGTCATAAAAGAACTTGTGTTTATAGGAGTAAGTTCAGGTTGAGGTAATGTGGCTTTTCATGTACAAGAAAATGGGTTGAATGTGCCAGAGCCATAATGTTCATAGATACAAATTAAAGACTTAGGATATACAGTGAGTGACCTTCCATTTTGCCAGTGAGAAGAACTTAGTCTGCTATCATTTAATTCTATCAGAAAAACTATTTATTTTTTTACAATAATGTGCCTTTATAGCATTTTCTCCCCAAAATGAGTACCAAGTTTCTTGCCCCAAAATAGCCTGTTTAGATCTAAAGTAATGGCCTTTCTCTTTCTTTTCTTTTTTCCCTTTCCTTTCCCACTCCTATCTTCCTCCCTTCCTTTTTTTTTTTTTTTTTTTTTTTTTTTTTGAGGTGCTGCGGATTGAACCCAGGGCCCTGTGCTTGTGAGGCGAGCACCCTACCAACTGAGCTATCTCCCCAGCCCCACTTTCTGTTACTTTCTATTGAATATGCATGCTCTCCCCACCTTCCCTGTCTACCCGCCCCCCAACAAAACTTTCAGCAAATGGCAGGCCAACACTTTTCTTTGAAGGTCATGGCCAATGACTGGTTATATAACACAACTTGGTATGACTAATTGCCAGCGTTCAAAAACAAATCTTCACTTTCCCCAAAGGTTTTATCCTGAAGAATACAGCTCACAATGCAGAATGAATTAACCTCTAACCCTCTGTTACTGAATCATGGGTCTTAGTGATATTCATGAAAACCCTACACATGCTAAACTTAAAAAGTTCAAAATTATTTAAGCATCTCAGCTGAAATCATCCCCTTATGTATGTTCAAACAAGAATGATTTCTGTTGTATTCCTTTCAGCTATTTCTGGAAGAGACAAACGAATAACTCCCATATGCCAGTTTGATCTGTAAAAATTTTCCCCTTGGTGAAATTATCCTTTAACAACCTCCCATGACACTCTCTGGTTCAGTCTCTTCTAGGATTCTTTGATGTTTTCTCTTGTCTCTTATGAGCAGCATATGGGTAGCCATTACTTAAAAAAGAAAAAACAAAGTCTCATCTGGAGACATAAGGAATAGCAATCACTTTCCATACAAATAAGAAATCTTATTTCTTAATTGCTACCTAACTCCATTTCTATCCAACTTTTATGAACTTACCTTCAAAGTACCTATAGTTAAGTCAAGTGAATGCTAAATACAGCCATTAAAAAAAAATAAAAGTCAGTTTCTTTCACTATCTCTGCTAGACAAGGCCACATGATTAGCTTTCTGTTCTAAGTGGTCATCTAGTAGACAAGTCAACAGCTAACTATATCACCTGGAAGGACCAAGCTTCAAATCTGAAAACCATCTAGTGTGGAGATCAAGAGTACCATGCTGGGCTGAGACTCCAGGGACTCCAGTTTCAGCTCCACAGTTCAATGTTCTTAGGTGACTAACTTAACCAAAAGCAGCCCTGCCTAATCATCTATAAAGTGGGGCAATAACAGTACCTACCTTGTAGGATTTCTGCAATCTACATAAGGATATGTCAACAATTGTCAAAAAGTACTACTGTTATTTTTATTACTGTAAATAAATTAGCTTTAAAATAGATGATAAATAAAACTTTTTATTGCTTTTTTTGGTGTTACTGTTACGATTACTGGCACACAAAAGAAAGTTCTTCATGAAGACTACACTAGCTATGACACAACACTATAGATTACCTCTTTTGGTGGTTGTTCTGTCCCAAATGAATGAAACTCATCTGGTTGAACATAAACTGTTTCGTTTTAAGTTTTTAAATAAACATTTGCCTTAGACTTAAAGAAGTAGAGGGAATTGGACAATTCTCTAATCTGTCTTGAAAAACTTGGCTGACATTTTATATATTTTTTTGCCACCGTCAAGGGTACTGAGAAACTCACTAACACTCTATTGAAATGGATTCTGAAGTCTGGTTGTTGTCCAGGTCATCTCATAATTTAACTTCTCTTCATCTGATCATTAAAATGACAGGTAATATCCCAGCCACTGCTGAAACTCTTTTATGTTTGAGGCTCAAGTTGATAGAAAACAAACCTCAGTGCTTCAAGACAAGGCTATGATACAAACTGAGGCCAAACCTTCTAAAGGGTGTAATAAATATATTTAAACTCTTAATTTAGAGAATATAGTTCCCTTTGCATGACACAAATAAACAAGACCAACTGGAGATGGCGAATGGTTTGGTGACCCTATCCTGGGAAACAAGACAAACACACTGTCCTGTTCCATCCCAGATAGAATAGGGTCTTTTGTACTGGCTCCTTTTCAGCTCATAATGAAGTGTTACAGAGGATGAAGTGGCTAGGTTTTGGAGGCCCCAGAAGGACAGGATGACTTCCAAGCTAAACACTGACAAGGATGGCCCCTCGAAAATTTCCCACTTTTATTAGGAATTCCAAACAAAAATGTTCAATATTAAGATTTTCAAGCTGTCAGGACTTAAGGCCAAAGAGCAACCTTAAGCCTTCTGAATGTGAAGAAACAGACTGCAGTGTTGGGTGGGAGAGCACAGCCCAACACTGGGCCCAATTCCCTCCTCTGAACACAGAACACTGAGGATTTCCATTTTCCAATACTTTTAATGCACACTTCCTTCAGGTTCCAAAGCTTTGTTCTGCTTTTCTAGCATATGCTTTTTCTTTGTTGAATATATTCTATATCCAGATGAAAGATTACACACACCATTTCCCTTTGTCCCAGAGAAAGAGAAACTGTGAAAGCTTCTACACTGATAGGGGACAGATATTAGCAGCTCATGAATCTCAGAACAGGGCTGTGACAATGAGTACTTCTTAAAAAGTAATGTAACATAAAGGCATGAATTCCTACCTGAACTTGTTAACATTCTGCTGCAGATTATGGCACAGAGATTGTGCAAGCCAAGTGATAACACATTCAACTTTCAAAACTAGGCTTCAATTATTTTGCAGAGTTCTCCATTAAAATACAAGAAACATGCAGAGAAGTGCAAAGATAGTATTAAATGGGTCCGAATAAGGAGATGATTCCATATAAAATAAAGAAGCAGTCCTTGATATTGTCTTGTTCCTCCTCAAACCGCAGCTGAACTGTTATTTTTATTTCTGGGGTCTGAAGCCACAATTTCAGCTGCCTAGTTGGAAACTGTCCTGCCTGGCAGGGTTGAATGAGTACTGGAGTTGGGGAGTTCAGCTAGCTCATCTCCTACTAGCTTCACCTCATCACTGACCTAAGGCAAGTTGCTTACAAATTTTAAGCCTCAGTTTTCTCTGTAACAACACAAACTTATAGTGATAACAAAAATAAAACAAATGGGCAAAGATAGGCCAGAATCAAGCACTAAACCTTCTTAGCAAAGGGACTTGACTTTAAGCTTTCCAAATACTGAGAAACCATTTCATGCAAGGGCAACTGAATCTAGGGGAGCACCATATTGTTACCCTCTGAAAGGCTGAAAGGAAAAGGAGTCAATGAAGAACATGTAGCATCAAATTCTTCTCTGATCTCCTTTCCTTGGGAAAGGCTGGAATATCTAGTTTTTAAATAATTTCATTTTTTTAAAAAAGAAAAATATTTACCAGTCTAAAGTCGTAAAGTTCATAATGGTGAATCATGCTATCACCAGCTCTGTTCAAGTCAGATAAGGTGAAATAACAGCAGGAGCAAGATAAGCACCCCATTTGTGAATAAAGAGATTATCTCCTTTTAATTAAGAGTAGACAATGAAGGGCTGGCGGGGCGGGGCTCTAGCTCAGTAACAGAGCACTTGCCTAGCATGTGTGAGGTACTGGGTTCAATCCTTAGCACCATACAAAAATAAGCAAATAAAATAAAGACATTCTGCCCATCTACAACTACAAAAAAAATTTTTTTTAAAGAGTAGACAATGAACCCAACTTATAAACTACAAAAAATGTTAAAGTGTTTAAAATGTGCCTATTTTATGCAAATCCATTAATTTTTACTTCCACTTCTAGATATTTACCCAATATATATGAAAACATAGTTCCACAAAAAAAAATCCTATATATAAATATTATATGGGGTGTGGAAGGTGGGACTAGAAAAGCCAAGAGGGGACTTCCTAAGTTGAGAAAAATGTTCTATATCATGATTTAGGTAGTGATTACATGAGTGGAAACAACTGTCAAAACTCATCTAACTATACATATAAGATCAGGACATTCTATTGTATACAACATATACCTTAAAAGAAAAGGTGACAAAGGACAACAACTATGAAATATTAATGAAATATACAAAGTAATTGTGAACAACTAGAAAGATATGCTGTTCTTAGACACAGAAATTCAATGTTATATCAGTTCTCCCCATGTTAATTTATCAACCATGCTCCTTCCCGCAGCATAATATCAAGCCCCACCCCCATCTAGAGCCTAACAAGATGGATAAAGTTTATTTAGAATATTAAACAAGCAAGACAATAATAAAAAAGCAAACTTTAACTGTAAAAAAGGAGAGTCATAGGGGAAGGACTCTACAAGACATTTAAACTCTACAAGATATTCAAACATATTAAAATCAGAAGTGTAACAATGGAACCTGTACAAAAAGGTGGACTAACATAACTAAACAGAAGATAAAGAAATAGGACTAACTACCCTGGGTTCTTTTTTAAAAAGTACTTTATTCTTTTTTCCTTATAATGTTTATCTTTAACATAAAAGTTATAGGTTGGATATGAGGTGTCCTCCAAAAGTGCCTATGTTAATGCAGGAATAGTCAGGGGTGAAATGGCTGGATTGAGAGAAATGTGACCTAATCAGTCCATCCTAGTTTGAATGGACTGACTGGTGGTAACGGTAGGCAGATGCAGTGTGGATGGAGAAGACAGGTCATTGGGAGTGTACCCTGGAAGGGTGCATCTGCCCCATCCCACTTTATTCTCTCTGTTTTCAGAGCACAAAAGGCCGAGTAGTTTTCCTCCATCATGCCCTTCTGCCATGATGGTACCTCACCTTGGGCCCAGAGCAATGGAATCAGGCCATCACAGACTAAACCCCTGAAACCATGAGCTCAAATAAACTTTTACTCCTCTAAGTAATTATTGTTGGGTATTTTGGTCACAGCAACACAAAAATGACTAACACGGTAAAAATCCCTTATATTTGGATGTGCTTTGAATCTTGAAAATTGCTTCTTCATGCATGGAACAATAGTTATGATCCAGAAAGAAAGAAAAGCAGAATTATAAAACATAAGCATATAGTAGCTTTATAATTAGCCTGTCCTTTCATTAGAGATTATAATTAGAAACCAAAATTTGGGCAGTAGGTATGCTCACTATTGCTAGAATGTCTGCTCCCAGGCTCTCTTAGCAGACAGAGCTAGGGGATATTATATACCATACACACAAATCTACTTTATTGTTGTACCTATAAATCTGTTTAGATCTCTGTATATCTATGCAGATATAAAGATTTAAAGCCATGACTTCATATACTACCTCTGATTTCAGTCCAAGGTTCACCCCTTCCATAATTCTAACCTCTCTGTTTAATCCTTATTCATATATAAACCCATTTCATAATTCAAAACCTACACCCCTTTGAGCAACAGTCACTAACATGGAGTACAGTTTCAATTTATACAACTCTTTTTTTAAACAAAAATTTAGTGGTAGATACACATTCCTTTATTTTTTTATGTGGTGCTGAGAATTGAACCCAGAGCCTCACATGTGCTAGACAAGTGCTCTACCACTGAGCCACAACCCCAGCCCTTACACAGCTCTTTTTGCCTTCAGCTTCACAATATCCAGACAAAATACTCAAGTTAGTGCTTTCTTCCCACTGCCTTCAGTGTGAATGTTATTAATTCACAAGAGTTAGGCTTAGCTATTACATTTTACATTCCACTTTGGGTTCTCCCATATTGCTGTTTTATCTATTTATTTTGGAGAGCAGGTATGCACAACATTACTATGGTTCTACGAATCAAAGCAATACACAAAGAGGTTCTCAGGAGAGGGCTACTCCTTCCTCACCCCTCCTATCATGTTCCCATCTTCCCTCTTCTTTCCATCCCTTTATCATTCACTCTCTATAGGTAACCAGCTCTTTACTTTTTCCATATTTGCATGTACTTTAATAGTAAAGTCACTCTAGCAATAAATGAACAAAAAAAGGGAGACAAAGAGAACTTAACACATGATCCTTCTACAAATTTGGGTCAAAACAGGCATACATGAAGCTTTCAGAGACTACACCTACTAAGTTTACGCATTTTTTCGAAAACATAATTATGAAAGAGTGCAAAGTTAAATCTACCAATGAGGTCAAGAAAATGTCGTCCTAAATTTTAACAAAGCATTTTAAGAAAGTCTAAAAACCTATTTTCCCAAACTGCCTCTCAAAACTTATATCAGAGTATCAGTTGCAACTTAAACTTTCACCACACATAAGAAATCATCAAAAATATATTGATGGGGAGTCCGCGTCTCTGGGGAGATGCAGAGGGGCTGGTGGCGGTCGCTGAAGTGGTGTCCGGCTGTCCGGCAGAGACCGCCGCGGCGCAAGAATTTAACCCTCTCAGAAGTATACTGTGGAACTAAAGAAGGCAAACCACCAAGGGTCATCTGAAATTGTGCTTGGCTTACTGATAATCCTGGACCAAATTAGAGATCACTACTTGAGCATAAGCCTACCCCCCAGTTTTCCTAAGACTGCTACAAAGATGTTTGACATAAAGGCTTGGGTTGAGTATGTTGTGGAATGGGCTGCAAAAGACCCATATGGCTTCCTTACAACAGTTATTTTGGCCCTTACTCCACTGTTCCTAGCAAGTGCGTACTGTCCTGGAAATTGGCCAAGATGATTAAAGCCAGGGAGAAGGAGCAAAAGAAGAAACAAAAATGTCAAGAAAACATTGCAAAAGCCAAACGACTGAAAAAGGACTGAAGGAATGAATAGGCTCTGCAACCAGAGAAAAATCATTTGGAAAATATTCAACTTTGGAAGGACTCACTAAGGTTTCTTTGAATTTCATGATAGTATTATTTAGTAAATGAAATCTGACCATATAGAAGAATCATGTTAGTTTTGACCTCAGTACTGTAGTTTAGGCTTGGGTATAGAAGTTTGTTGGTATTTACTGGCAATTATTATATTATAAATAAGCATTTATTACACAGGTTGAGTATCCC
Organism: Sciurus vulgaris; assembly: GCF_902686455.1. Lineage (NCBI taxonomy): Eukaryota > Metazoa > Chordata > Mammalia > Rodentia > Sciuridae > Sciurus > Sciurus vulgaris. The sequence goes on along the minus strand of NC_136468.1, from coordinate 94,127,818 downwards.
TAATCAGAAAATTCCAAACCCCAGATGCTCCAAAGTCCAAAACGTTTTGTGCACAAACATGATCCACAAGTGGAAAATTCCACACCTGACTTCTTGAAGGGTTTCAGTCAAAACACAAGTACACTAAAAATGCCATATAAAAATATCATATAAAATTACCATCAAGCTATACAAAACAGATGAATTTTTGTGTTTAGACTTAGGGTCTATCCTCAAGATATCTCATGTATATGCAAATATTCCAAAATCTGAAAAAAACAAACACTTCCAGTCCTAAGCATTTCAGATACGGGATACCCAATCTGCAAATTCTTAAAAACACAAGTGACTTAAGTCATTTGCCATTGTAGCTTTTGTACTGAAATGAAAACATCCTATGGAGAAAAATGAGTTTAGATTATGAACTTTATTCAAATAGTGGCTTAAAATGGGATCCTGTTCTGGACAAAGGATGTTAAGAATATAAAAGAATCATCCTCTCTAGGTGAAAAGTTTGCTTTGGCTTAAAGGAGATACAGTATATTAATCACATCTTTTATCATTATTGCTTATTCCTTGGAATGTAATCGTTTCTAGATTTCTCAAAGTAAAGTAGTATTAATCAGTGAGTACATAGGTCTATTTTCTTCATTTTTTTCTGATTTTAGCCTTTGAGACAACTGGCAATTATCAAGACATTCTCATTTTTAAAACCTAATTTTATAAAGAATTCTCTTGTGAATACTACCTTCTGGTTTTAACAGTTTTTGTACTTATGAACACTGCCATTTTCTTAAGAGATGAGTTGTTGAGAAGAATAACACTGATTTAAAGCTTGCAGTAAAAATGCCAAATGCTGTAATATCTTGGAACCTGTTTATTTTTGTGTTAATTAGAACACTGAAGTAGATAAAAAGTTTTGTCAGATAATTTGTTGATTATATAGATGGCACTTTTGGTTTTATTCCATTCTTTAATAACTCATAGGGAGTGATGTCCTGTACTTCTTGATCCAACAAGTTTGAGGTGAAAAGTAAATTTGATATTTTTTTTTACAAAGTTAGTTTATAACAGCTGTCATAAGTTCTTAAATAGTAAAGAAAGGTTTAAAATTTGGGAAGATTTTGTTGGGCATAATAATATTTGCACAAATAGGATAAATCATATTCAAAATGAGAGTGGTATAGTTGGAAGTTCAGAGTTAAAGGATCTTTCAGTTAGTAGTATAACTGGAACTTGTGAGTTTTAAACATGGCTTTTCTAAATGCATGGTCCAGTAATCTTATTCATTGTATTTAATAGCTTATTAATGTGTCTGCACCTCTGAGAATGAATTTTAGGTTATATAATTGTCCAACAGCTCTAAATTTAAAAATGAAACCAGATATTGAAATAAATTTGATACTTTTATAAGAAAAAAAATATATTGATGGTTCTACACTAATTGTGACTATTTATATTTTCATCAAACTCGTTTACCAAATTCTTTATATACAAATTACCACTTGTCCTCTGTGAAATTTATTAAAAAATTACAAACCATGGAAATGTCATTAGAAGTAATACATTCAAAATGTAACTGCTTTCCAACAATGAAGAACAAAATAATTTAATTGAAAAGTACTGAATTTCCCAGCAATTTCAGCTGTAACAGCATTCCTTGTGAATGTTTTCTATGATATAAGGGAGTGTGTGTGGTGGGGATGATAGTTAGTGCTGTCTCTGAACCTTAGGACCAATGCTGTGTGTGTTCTCTTCCTGACTTGGATGTTTCCCACTGCCAAGACCAATGCCCATGGAGCATCTTCCTTGCTTTAACAGGTGATATGCTGTTTCCATGAGCATGGTAACCATCTCTTTCATTTCTGATTTATCTTTCTTGTATTTCTTTTGCATAAAGGTATAGACACACATTTTCTTATATTCCTTCCTTCTTACCTGAAAGGAAGCAAACCATAATAGTATTCTGTATTTCCCTTTTTCTTTAAATAGTATATACAACTTAGCATGTTTTGAAGTTAAGCTTTTATATGAAATTAGGAGATCTGATACATGATAACACTGGCAAACCATTAAAGAAACAGTAAAGAAAAGTCACAGTACTTCATGCATACACTCAAGTCAAGAAATATTTTTCAAGTGTCCACTATATTCCAGGAACTACTAATGAACTTCAACAATAAAAATAATTTTAACCTTAAGGAACTTAAAATAGAGGGGAAAACTGAGAGACAAAAGGCAATTCTCTTACATTGAGGTAAGTCTATTATAGGGGTGAGCAATAGGAATCCAGAGAAACACAGAACTTTGATTGGGTGAGTGAGAGGAAGTGGGGATGTCAGCAAGAGCTTCTGGAGGAGGAATCATGTAAACTGAGAAATAAGGTCAATTAGGAACTGGCCAGGGTTAAGCAGTAACGCAGGAAGAGGCAGGAACTCCATCCACGAACAAATGTTTAAAGAGAAAATTCATCTTGTTCATGTAGAGTGGTGAGAGACAAGGCTAGAAAAGAAAGCAATGATGAGATCATGAGGTCACAAAGGGTCTCTTCCCACGGTAGGGAGTTTGGACTTGATCGTAGAGATGATAAGAGTCACTTAAGTAAGATTTTAAGACGATGGGGATTCTTTCTACATGTTCTGAAATACAGAAAATGTATCAAAGAAGAAAAGACCAGAGGAAGAAAGAACAGGCTGCTGCAACAAAGCAAACAGAGCAACAGTGGGGCCTGTGCTAGGCCAGTAGCCAGTAGGGACAGAGAGCAACAGGTTGAGGCAAGAGATGTTATACATCAATTTAACTCTAGCTTGGGCACTTTAGCTAAACAGGTGTTGATACCAATTCTGATGTATGAATACAGAGAGAAGAAGGCTAAGGGGTGGTAGAATGTGGGAGCTGATGACTTTAGTTTCTGAAAGTGTTGAGCTTAAGGTACTTATGTCATATTTAGGGGAAAAATCCAACAAGTGATTGGATATATGGAACTAGAACTTGGGAGAGACAAATGTTAGGATCCAAATCTGGAATTCATCAACATACAGAAAGTAATCAATGATAGAAATTAAAATCACCCAGTGAGAAGAGTCAAGGTCAGAACCTGAAGGAATACCAAAGCATCGGGCTAAGTGAGAAAGCCCACAAAAGAGGCTGAGGAGAGCAGTAGAGCAGATGTGGCAAGCTCACAGAACCAGGGGAAGAAGAATGTTCAAGAAGGGGGAAATGGTCAGCCAAGACCAGTGCTCAAAGGTTAAGAACGACAATAATGTGGGTCATTTCAGAAAAGCTTGATTCTGAAAGAAGTAGAAATAAATAGTAACAGTGTTTGAAGAGACCTGGGATCCAGGTAAATATATGCAATATAGATATTTTTTAAAAGGGAGAAACCTAGTTGAGTTTGGATGTTATTGGGAGAAGGAATGAGTTTGCATAGTCTCAGGTCAAATAAAGAGCACTGTATCATAATATGGAATGAAAAATCATAAAGTTAGAACCTCAGGTAGATTCACCTTGTGCTTAATGGAGAACAGATGAGGTCTGATTTAGGGATTCTTTAACACACATTTAATTAGATCCACTTTAACATGACAGTGCTTCCATTCTGAGATGGAACAGAACCCAAGTACCCTTCTTCTTTTTCCTTTTATTGTCCTCATTATCTCATAGAACCACCACTGGGAAGGAACTTAACACCTGGGTAAATTTAGTTCCTCATTACAGTTATTTTTCTTATGTTCTTACATTGTGGCTGTTGATGTTCTCAATATAAAGGATTTAATATTTCTATAATTTTCTTTGGAAAAAATGTGTCTCTAATTTGTCAAATGTACATTCTTCTTCAATGAAACTTAAGCCAATTTAGAATCTTTCATTTCAAAGTTTTGTCTTTATATTAATAACACATGTATGTTATAACTTTTGGCAAAAATGTACTGTATACATCCAGTAATGACTTACTAATTCCCCTTGTTTAAAAAAAAACAAAAAAGATAGCACACTGATGATAACCAGAGCTATGAAAACAGCAAACAAGTGTTTAGATATAAAAGGCTCTGATTCTTTTATCTCTACCTTCCCAATCAGAGATAGTACTTCAAAACAAACAAACAAATGACATAGAAACTACTCTTTAATTTTCAGGTCACAAGGCCCTTTTTGTAAATATCTGGTTCCTTTCATTAAATGGAGGCTTTAAGGATGATGTTACTTTCAAACTTTACAGTCTTCCAGGAACTAACTTACAAATAGAATTAAAAACTATGTAAATATATATTATATATACATGTATATATCATAGTTATATAATACATAAATCATGTATTATGTAGTTTGAAAAATCTTGCACTGTAATTTACACATTATATATATATGTATAATATATATATATATATATATATCTTCCAAACTTAACAAAAGGGTACAACAGAATCTATGTTTAATGGAAACAAACCTAAATAGACATTTAGAGATAACACTAATCCAGATGTTATCTGAAGACCACACTCCCTGTGTTTTGTTTTGTTTTGTTTTCATGAATGGTAAACGAAGTTCAACTCAGACCCTGGGACATAGTCCCTTCCACTTCCAACCTTGTGCCTATGTAAATAAATTCTGTCTAAGAAGTGTCCTGACTTATTTATGGCTATATTTTAGAGTCATCCTTAAAACAGTTACTTCTTCTGTGGAGATGATAGGCTTAATGTTCTGTGTTGATCTGGGCTCTGTTTTTGATCCACTTGGAATACTGGATGTTATGCAAAACTCCAAATTAGACCTGAAGATAAACTTAAGTGATGACATATATGTTTTCTCCTTCACTGGTAAGAGAATACCCACAACCTGGCAGGTCTGAGCCAAATACAGAATTGAAGACAATCTCTGCTATCTTTATGCATCATTAAAAAAAAAAAAAAGTACAGGGAACCAAAAGCAATAACAGAAGAAAATAAACTCTGGAATGACATCATTTTGTTGACTGTAACAGACTTAGTGAGGGGGGAGTCATTACCTGGCACAAATGCATTTTCTGCCAGCTCACAAATGTTTTAGCTGGTACATAGTTACCACATCATTTCTAAGTCATATTTTCCAGAAACTCTACTAGGCAACTTATGGACAGGATTAGTCTTCCTCACACCAAATAGGCAAATGTAAGAATGACTCAGAAACAAAGGCTCAAGGTGAGAAAGTGTAGAAAGCAGATCAAGTCACTAAAAAAGAAGGAGTTGTACATGGAAATTTGTCATACATTATAGGAAGGGTGGAGGACAATTAGGATCTACTGAGCACCTACTGGGCACCAGATACTGGGTCCAGGTACTTTATATATTTTATCTTTCTTGATATTTCAATATCCTTACGAAGCAGGCATTATGACCACCATTTAGAAATGACACTGGAGCAAATGACATCGAATTAAGATCAAGTAGGTTCACCCAATGCCAATCTTTAAGCTATTTTCAACTTGCCCAAGAAGTCCCATCCACCACACTATGCAAATATGTCCTTTTGAAGTTATATCTACACTGCAGTTCTACAGCCAGGGATTCTTAAGTGTTAGTTCCAAAAAATTAGCTCAAATCATTCTTTACCTCAAAAAGAGAGATTATCTCCCAGCAATGAGTTCAGTTTTTGGAGAAACAGGCTGGATCTGCTTTCAATCTCAAATGCCTGGTAAGGCAACATAGAAATATTTGTGAGATTGTTATTCTCATCACAGAATGAGCACACATAACATTTTCACCTCTTTTCCAGAAGAAATTGATCAGGCCTTTAAAGCAACAGCCAAGAATTTCTTTATGTAATCTTCCATGGCAGTTTTAAAACATCTGACGCAAAAAGGAATAAATCACTTTCCATTATAACAATCATAATAAAAAAGTCATCATGAATTGAGCATTTCCCATGGGCCAGGTCCTGTGCTAAGTGTGTTCCATGCATATTTCACAACACTACCATGATAGTAAATGAGGAGACTAAGATTCAGAAGAGTTAATTGATCAAAATCACATGACAACTTATGTGGTAAGTTAGGACACCAATCCAGGTCAGTCTGCCTTGATATTCATGTTCCTAAAACACAACGTCATCTCCAAGAAAGTATTTGTTGCTTATGTTAGATTAAAATGTGTTCAAAGTTCAGACATGCAAGAGGAATTATAGGTGAGAGTTACAAACAGGGTCACAGAAGGGGTCATGGGTGAAAGTTTAACAACAGATCTATAGCAAATAAATTATGTTAATCAGTAATACAACTAAGATGCAAATAAAAATTTCTGGATCTCAATCTCTCTCTGTCACAACTCCCCCCCCCCCATTTAGCCAATAAAACAAAAAGGGGGAGGAGACTGCTTAAAAAAAAAAAGAAAGAAAGAAAGAAAGAAAAGAAAAAAAAAGAAATCTATTTTTTAATTGATGAATTCCAGGCAAGACTTTTTTTTTCAAGTCTTTGAAAGTTAAAACGAATAAAACATAAGTTTTGGTATTTGGTCTTATTGGCAGCCACATTTGGAGACCTGAAGTTTTAGCTTTAGTTTAGTGCTTTCTCAGACACTGCAATACTGCAGCAAGGCCCATAGTAAACACTGTTAGAAGAAGCTCTAGCTTCACATCTTGTGACTCTGCTTTAGCACTGAATGCAGACTGGCATGGGCATTGTGCCGCACTCCTACTGACATTCCTTCCCTTCACCATCACTTAAAGCACACGCTGCAGCTGAACTGACCCATGTGTGCAACTCAATAGGCATGAGCATTGGGTTATTCACATGAGAATCAATTTTACACTAGACCAGAATAAAAAGTTGCTTTTAATGTACCAGAAAAGAGGCCAAAACACACACACCATTTCTTTGGCGGTAAAAACACCATACTCTCTCCATGTTCAGATAGAGAATGGTTGTATAATGGGCTACAAAAACATTATCAAAATTAAATCTTCTATTCAAATGTCATGATTTCAGATCAGAATGATGCTAAGTGACTAAAAAAAGTTATTTTAAATGTAGACTTGACCTTCTGTGTTTGTGGGGATTGCAAATTCTTTCAAAGGCAGTCTTAGGATGATGACCCCATTAGGATGACAATAAATTAAAACAACTGTTACTAATACTAACAATAAACCAACTTCCAGATCTCAGATTCCAGTGGTCTTGACTTTGGTTTATAGTGAAGTGAAATGCACAGAGGTCTTAAAAACTAGGAGCATACATCTCAGTGAATATCTACATATATTCTTGCAAATTTTTTCATTTTATCCAAACTTATCATTTGGAACCTAAAGATGACTTCACACACCTGGAGTATTGTTTTGACAGTATTTTTTATTTACACTGATAGATCCATTGCAATTGCCTAGGTTTTAGCAATACGAATTTTAAAATGCAATCTATAATAATTATACTTACCATATGTTATTGTATCAACAATGTCATCAGTGCACATTTTTTGATTTTGTAAAAAAAAAAAAAAAAAAAGAATATTAAGACGTCTCATTTCTCTTTTCTGTGGCTACTATGACTACATGTCCAAGACATTAAGCCTTTTAATTTTTTTGTAGGTTAACTGTTTCAAGGTTAAATGAGGATTCTGGGCTGTACTATATAATACGGTACCTGTTTGACTTAATGGAAACCAGTTCACTTAATTTGGGGATAATGGAATTCTGTCCTGTCTGAAGACTGAAACAGTCAAACAGCACTATTTTAGAGAAGGAGGAAAAGTTAATATTTCATTTTCTTTTATGTAGCTATTTTAATTTTGAAGAGACCTAGGTATTAGGACTGTCTAGAATATTAACAATGAGAACCAATTTTCACATTGGCATATATCAATATTATATCTGAAGTATATGGTCCCTAATACCTGCTGCAATAAGAGCAGAGAAAGTTCTAAAAGGAAGAGTCTCTGAAGAATAACATAAGAAGAAAAAGGCAAAATGGGGTATACTGAGCACTAGTAAGCAAGAGCTGCCTGGGGGAAGCCAGATGTCCACCATCACAAATAGGGGTGGGTAGGTGCTGGTGGATATTTGGTTTTTATTTCTACTAAAGCCAGAACAAAAGGAAATGAGCTTAAATTGCAACAGGAGGGATTAAAGTTAAACATCAGGGGGAAAACCTTCCTGATGAGAAGTCTTGTGAGATAATGGAATACAAAATTGAGAGGCGGTAGAAGCCTATCCCTAGAGATACTTAAGAACAGACATCTATCTTCCTTCTATGGTTTGATGTAAAAGGGCCTGGAATATTATAATGGAGACTTTTAGATTTATCTTCCAGTCCTAAAATACTATTGCTTTATTTAATAGACTGTTTCCTTGGCCCCTCCACTGAAGCTATGATGAATGAGCCAGGGGAAGCAAGCAGCAGCACCAAATTATTTTGACCTTACTTGGATAAAAGCAATGCTCAGAGATCCTGAACCACAGCCTATGCCCAGGTGTGGCTAATCTTAGGTTAGTTAATGAATGTGTCTCATGAGAATTTCACAGAATTACAACAAGTTTGGACCATGCTCCTTCATTAAGCAAAAGAACTATAAAAATGTTTTCATTTAAAAAGGGAAGCAATCAAATTGTAATGTGATGGGAAGACTGAAGTAAGTTTCATTATCTTGTTCCTATCCAGAATTATCCATATAATACCTAGACTGGTTTGGAGAAGATTCAGTTGTTCTACATAATATCAGAGCCAAGAAAGATAGAGTACTACTCTCTGTACACCCATCTATCCCTCACCAAGCATCTTCCATGGGCAGACTCTGCTAAGAGCTAGGGGTTTCAATGGTAAGAAACACAACCCTTATCCCTATAGACTCCACAGCAGGGTTGGGGTATGGGAAAAAAAATCTCTATAATACTGTGTGACTCTAGATACAGTATGTTTGGCAAACAGCATCAATGTCTCAGGCAGAGAGGAGTGTTAGGAGTTGTGATGGAGGAAGGGAACAGGAATGGCCTTAGAAAACATCAGTGCTGAGAAGGACTACAGGAGTCAGATGGAGTAGGCAAGATGGGAATCCTAGGCAGAAGAGTAACAAGCCTGGGGACAAGGGAGACCTGAAGATTAGTGGAGAACATGGTTCCTTTTGGGAGCTGCAGCTGGGTGAGAATGAGAGCAGCCTAAGTGGCTGGTGGTTAGTGAAGTGAAGGGGCTGGAGGCACATCGTGACTGGACCATGAGTCCAGGTATCTGGGAATTAACTGGGAGGCCACGAAATACTTCAGTCCCCCTGGACATGATCAGATTATGTATGTCTCCATGGGTTGCGTAAGACAAGGAAAGTCATCTGGCAGCGTATTTGACTGAGATTTCTCAGTACCTGGATAGTGATTGGGTCAGGTGGGCATAGAGTAATTACCAGACTGTTAAATCTCATATGTCCAAGCCATAACCCTATTTTTATTGGGTTAAGTTGCTGTCCAAAGCTTCAGCCAGGTAACCCTGCTGGCTCATCCTGCCTCTGTGCCTGGCAGCTAAATGATGAGATTATAATATTGCGGTAACTCTTTGCGTTTATTTTTAAGAGAAGAAAAAGGGAGGGGGAGGCTTATTGTTGACTAATTCCATTCTTAAAGAGCAGTTTATATCACTCGTACCCTCTTGACACTAAGAATTTGAAAATAAAATGTCAAGAGTCACAGAGTTCTACTTTATCATCATCAAATTTCCTGTGGTTTCAGAGCAATTATCATAGTGCTTTACCCATCAGCTGTGCAATGTTTATTCCTGGTCTCCTACAGACACAAAAATGTTTAGGAAATCAACTACAAAGATTAGTGTGGCCTTTGGGGACAATTCCATTTCTGACGATCATTTTCACCAAAAGCAGGGAGCAGCATTATGAATCATCTGTGACCACTTATGCTTAAGCTGAATACATTAAAATTTAATGGTTTCGACACAAGAAGCCAGTCCTAAGCCTGCACATCAAGGCACTAATGTGTTGGGCCTAATTGTACTTAGACAAAGTCAGTCAGGAATGTACGGCAGTCAACTCTATTTTGCTGTAAAATGAAAATTATGTATCTCTAATCACAAGCAAGGTTTCTTTTTTAAAATTCATTATTCATGATTTCATTCTCTTTAAATTATTCATTTTCCCAAATGTTATTGCTGTAGCCTTTTAAACTTTTCTACTCCTTCACTTTCAAGTGATAAATGCCTGAGAACTGAGCAGTGGCAGGACTTTTGAATATAACAAAATGCTTTTTCAACATTCTGCTGGCTTCTGCTCACAATTATTCTGGATTGTGAATACAGACTGGCTATTCAAGGTTAAGACTGTCACCTTTCATTTGGTCTAAGAGATAAAAAGTTCATCTAAAAAATGGCCTAGTTCTAGAATTTTCATTTCCAATAAAACTTAAATTTTGAAACAAGGCCTCCTTCATATCTGGCTCCTGACCACCTAACCAATGCAGCCTCATGGCATTGTCCCCGAACACATTGGCTTCCTTTCCTACCTCCATTGAGTCCTTTGCATGTCCCGTTCCCTCCACCTGGAATGTCCACTCCGCCTCCACTCTTACTACTGAGACCACCAAGTACATCTTCATATGCTAGTCCTTCCCAACTTTCTAGTCTCACCTTATATGTCCCCCACCCCCCCACTCAGAAAGGTCTTTTTTGGTCTTTCTGAGTACCTCCTTTCCCTACCATTTACTCCTTATTACACTACCCTACTTACTGCGTTCATAATATCACAGTTTATCTTTTTCACTGTTTTTATATTGTTTTCCTTTCCCACTAGGTTGGATGCTTTATCGGGATAGTCTTTGTCTATTTTGTTCATTGTATAACCAGGCTCTTGTATGGTAATGAGCACACAGTAGGTACTCCATAAAAATTTATAGGATAAATGAATTTCTAATCAATAGATAATAATTAAAGTACATTTTAATTCCAAACCAGTTAAATAATTTCTATTTGTTGCTAGTTCACCACAATTCTATGAACTGACTTCATGAGTCATCAAAGGGCACCACAAAGTAATCAGCAGGGTCACAGGTCATATCCTTAAACTTGGGATGTTGTAGATTGAAGGATTATGTCACAGACTCCCATTGACATGAGTATCCTGAGATCCTAACAGAGGTAAAGAAAAAAAAAAAAAACTGAGATGAAGAGAGGTCATATGTGAAACCATCTTCCTCTCTCAGCAGCCTACAAATGCCACACAGGGCTAGGGATATAGCTCAGTTGGTAAAGTACTTGCCTCACAAGCACAAGGCCCTGGGTTCAATCCCCCGCACCACGAAAAAAAAAAAAAAAGAAATGCCACAGATCCCTGTGCAGCTTGCTTTCAGACTGAATCCTCCTCTTGGGTAGTTAAAGAGGACACGCTCTGCCCAGGTTTGCCCCTCATCAGTTGTCCTGGTCCAACATCACTGCCCTCTTCACTTGAATCCCCTCTGATGACAAATCACTAACCACACTATTTTATCCAAAGCACTGAGGCTAAATACCAAAGGACTGGAACTAGATGGGTCAAGTTAATAGAGGGTAAGTCTCTGAGTGACTAAATTCCATTTTCAGAGTCAAAAACAAAGTTTGACTGGTACCTTTGAGCATGTTATGCTTTTTTAAATTAAGTGATGGTTCTGGCTAGCATACAATGTATTACTACCATAAGGAAACCTAAGGTTCAGATATTAAACATGAATTAATGATGATGGCATTTAAAGTAATTCAAAGTTACTCAAATGGAAACTGAGCACGTAATTACTAGACATTCTTGGCAAATGCAAATGAAAAAAGCAAAAGATCTTCAGATAAGCAGTCCAATTAAGTACCTTGGGATTATTGAGAGATGATTTTACAAGTATTCAAGACAGGGTTATCATAGTATTTTTTGGAGTACCAGTAAGTTCTTCACAACACTTCTTTGAAAAATTACTATTGGCATTTGCAGACCTGAAGCCAGGGAGAGGAAAGGTAACTGGTCTTGTTAGAAAATTTGTGCCTAAAATGACAACAGAAAGGGGCTTAAGTACTTGTTGAATAACTGATGAGCCAGATAAAGATTAGAGAAATGGAAAGGCTTAAATTTCAACTTCCAGTCCTACATACAACCCTTTAGATTAGGCAGGTCTTCTTGCAGGCCAGCTTGTACTTCTCATTACTCATTAAAACAAGATTTTGGAATGCCTCCTGAAGTCATTCAAACTGCCCTTTTGTAACTTAGGTGGCTAACGTGGCAATATAATTTACAGAGGATACATTATGTTAGACCTTACAGCAGATCTGTGATGTTCTCAGATGCCCACCAAGGACTCCAGCAAATTGACACCTCTAAAGTCATTTTCCTGGCATCTCGAGATGAATTTAGTGCCAGGTCTTCAAATGTGAATAGCTCATATGTCATCCCATTATGCCACCTGGCCTCTGACCAGCACACCTTTAAAATAGATTTATTTAGGCTATAAACTTACAGGACAGTGCCTCTGTCTTCAAATATATTACATTTAAACAGCTGGGAAAATAAAATTCCAATTTTCCAATGCTGAAATTTCTGAGGCTAATTTGAGAAACAGTATGAAGAAGGCTATCAAATTCTATTAAAGACACAAACTTAGGTGATGTTTTACAATGTACTAAGGGAAAAACACACAAGATGCAAAACTTCAGGCTGGGAAAACTCTTGAAGGTTCATCATCCTTGTGTTCTACTTAAGGCTCAGTTAACATGACAAGTGATAAGAGTTTCACAACTTTAATTTTAAAAATAGTTTCAGATAGGGAGCATAGTCCATTAGAACCCCAGAGTACATTATTCATTCTCTGTTAATAAACTCATTAATTCCTGTTGCCCTGAAAGATACTTATTGTCTAATAATTTTTGATAGACTGTGAATTAACCCAAAATGAGGGTATTCTCAAGAAAATCCAAATATGTAGTATTTCAAAACATTGTGGTCGTGTCACATGTTGTCAGTTGTAATAAACAAAAATAGTCATAATGTAATTTGTACTCACATGGATTTCAGGTCCTCATTTAGAACACACAGCAATTAGAGAAACAGTGTAATGCTAAATGCCAGTGGGCAATATTGACAGTATTAGGTTGAAGCATATGAAATTGCTAACATTATGTAATCTAGAAGAGAAAATAATCAGCAAAGGGTTGAATATTCAGGGAAGGCTTTCTCCAGGAAAGGCAGACATGGGATAAGCATTCATGGACAAAACTGAACTAATAATCTGTCCCCCTCAAACTCTGTCTTCTTCCAATTATGCCTTTTCAATGAATGGCTCACCAGTTACCTGGAACCAGCCAAGTGGAGCTCTCCCTGATACATCTTTTCCCCTCAACCCTTATCTCCAATCAATTACCAAGCCCTTCTGATTTTACCTCCATTGCTGATCCTAAGTCTGAGCCTCCATCATCTCTTGCCCTCATGTATTTTTCCCATTTTGCAACTGAATATCTGTATGATTACTTCATGTCTGAAAATATAGGCTCCATGACAGCAGAGACTATGTCTGTTTTGCTCACCATTACTTTTCTGTTGCTTGCTAGAAACCTGGAATGTGAGGAAAGAATAAGTAAAGAAAAATAACTAGATGTTTAGTCAGCTTTTTTACTTCTGTGACTAAAAGATAAGAACAATTTTAGAAGAGGAAAAGTTTATTTCAGAACTCATGGTTCAGAGATCTGAATCCACAGACGACCAGCTCCATGCCTTGGGGCTCAAGGTGAGGTAGAACATCATGGTGGAAGAATGTGGTGGAAGGGAACAGTTTATATCATGATTAGGAAGCAGAGAGAGACTCCACTCACCAGATACAATATATATATACCTTAAAAGCACACCCCCAATGCCCACCTACTCTAGGCATGACATACATGCCTTCAGTTATTACTCAGTTAATACCCACTAGAGGATTAAATCACTTATTGGTTAAGGCTTTCATAACCCAATCACTTCACCTCTGTATGTTCTTGCATAATCTCACACATGAGCTTTTGGGGAACATATCATGTCCAAACTACATCACTAGAGGTAAGAGTTCAAGATAAAGAGGAGACGCCTAGCATGCATGAGGCCTGGGTTGTTTATATGCCACAAAAGGGAAAAAAAAGAAAAAAAAGAGAGAGAAGGAACAAGTAAGTCATATTAGGAAGAGCCTGCAACTACTACAGTAAGTTTGGAATTGTTCTAGTTAGGAAGCTTGGGATTTTTCTGTGTCCCTCTGAAGAAAAAACAAGAGGAGGTGTGGTGCTCATTGATATAGCACTTATATTGGCTATTCCTACATACTAAAAAAAAAATGCAAAGTCTATCAAGACACATGTAAAACTTTATTTTCCATTAAAGATAAGGAATGAATATATGAAAGAAGAAATGTTGCAAAGCTTATAAGACTCTCAGGTAGAAGCATGCCACTCCTGTCTCTGCCCTCACCATGCTCCATGTGCTGACCTTGGAAATCCTCCCTCTCTTGGCTTCCATGTGGCTACTTTCTCACAGTTTTCCTCTTACTCATTCTTTGGCTGCTTCTCCTCAATTTCCAGTGTTGGCTCCTGCCCTTCTACCTGATCTCTAGATGCTGGAAGACTACTCAGCTTAGATCAGACCCCTTCTCTTTCTTCTCCCCATGTAAGCGAGCCCATTCAGCTTGGAATAATACCAATAGCTGCCATCTCCTGAGGGTCTATCTGCAACTCAGGCTTTAACTCTGCACGTTAGTCCACTTGACATTTACAAGTGGGTGCCAGTTAGGCCTCTCAGATGGAATGCAGTCAAAACTGAGCCTCTGATTCTGCCATCCCCCAACCCACATCCCACAATATTGTTCTTCCCTCAGACTTTCCCAGTTCACCAACATCACTACTGTCCACCTCATAACTAAAACCAATATTCCAGAAGTCATCTCTTCCCCCTCCCTTTATTTCACCCTCTATATGCAGTCCACCACCTAGTTCTATATTTTCTGGCCTCTAAAATATGCCTTAGATCTGTTTCTATCCCTATTGCCACAATCCATCAAGATGGCTTCTCACTCACACATCTACAATAGTCTCTTGAGCTATCCCTGTTTCTATTCCAGCTGTTTTCCAATACATTTCCCATACATCAGTCATAGGAATTTTTAAAAGCATAGATAAGATCATGTAACTTCCTTACTTAAGACTACTTGATAGCTTCTTACGATTCATTGGATAACTATCATTTAAATTCCTTGCCATCGAACGCAAGGAATAGTACATGATCTAGCTCTTCCTGCCAACTCTCTTCATCCACCATGAAATCTCTGTTTTTCTTTCACTGCATGTAATACAACCTGCAATTTCCCTGTTTAGTTGTACAACTGTCTATTACCTGGCTCCCCACCAGAATGTAAGCTCCATCAGGGTAGGAATCCTGTCTCTCTTATTAATAATCACATCCCTGGCACCATATTTGAACACTGTGGCATTTAAAAAAATACCTGTTAAATGAAAACAAAATTGTCCTATGTTATAAATAAATAAATTTAATAAACAAATTTAATAAATAAATTTCACCTTTTAAGGACCTTATGTGTGTTAATTATGTTGTTAACATTGTTCTCTGGATCAAAACAAGAATGGATTACATATGCTTAATTATATTTAAGAGGCCTCAGTATAACTGGTACAATTTATAAGTCTGGGAGAGAATAAAAAAAGACAGTTACTAAAATAACATGAATAATCGGAGGCATTACTGAAACAAAGGAGAACTGAGCAAAGTTTAGAAATGGGAAAGGAACAGCATTAAAGAACTACTTGACAGATCAAGTGAGATGAATTTGAAGATATAAGGTCTCTGAGGAAATCAGAAATAGGAGAGATGCAATTGATCATTGTCTTTAGGATATTTGTTCCATGCAGAAAGAGCTGGTTATATGGTAGTGAATGACACAGACATGATTTCCCTTCTGGTGAACACAGAGTATAATGGGGAAATACAATAATACAACCTCACTATGAAGATCCAAATACGAATTCTATTTCAGCTACGAAGAAAATGTCCAAGAGACCATGGGCAAGAATAACAGGAGTCACAGAAGACTTCTTCCAGGAAAGTGAACTATTAATGGAGATCTGAGAATGGATAGAAATTAGCCAGTGAGCATGTGTGTATGAGGGAGGTGGCAGGCAAGGGCAGGTAGGAGGTGTTTGGGAGTGAATATAGGACAATATTCAAGCATATGCAAAGACCAGAAGCAGAAAATAGTTTGATGAGTAAAGGGAAGGGACACTGTGCAGTCAGGGAGGAGTGGGCAAGGGGAATTGGGAGGGGGGATTGCTGATAGAGAAGTGGATGGAGAGAGCCAGGAGAAGTAGGGACCAACAGGTCAAGGAACACCTGATTTTGATTCTAAGAGTAAAGCACATTTTCTCCTGAGAAAGAACAGAAAGACAAAAGATAAATAAAATTACCAATAACATTTTAAGTGAACTAGTGGAAAGTGAAGACTGCTCTGGACAGTCTTGAGCTCCCTGGGTACAAGAGAAGAGAGGTCTTCTGCACAGGTTGGGGGGAAAGAGATCTGAGTTTGAGAAAAACAACAGAGATTAACTCTGTTGGAAATGAGACAGAAATTCACTCAAAAACCATGATTAGCAGAGAAGGGTCCAGATAAAGTCACGCAGCATAAAAGGAGGCAAGAAAGAGAAGGGTCGGTTTTATGTTTAATTCTAGCAACAATCTCTAGTTCCAGAGTAGATCCATGAAAAGTCAAAGATTTGCCCAGGGCTAGGATCTGTCATGGACCTCGAGGAGAAATCCACAAGGTTTCAAGAGTGCAGAATAACAGGCCAGTTGAGGGACAAATGAAGGTGGATGCATGTGCCAGAATGTGGGATGGGGACAACAGAGAACTGAGTAGCATGAAACTGAGAAAGGGAGGAAATAATGCTTGGGTAAGTGATTCAATTCAAATCAATTCCACAAAGATCTGTTGAATACCTTCTAGTTCCAATTGTATTAGATTTCAGATATGTGGGAATGAATGAATGACATCAGGGATGTCACAGTCTAGTAAGGTGATACCATGAGACAGCAGAGTTGCAACAGTGGCTAATAAATTCAAAGGCATGATGAAGATAATATGAACATGATTTTTATGATATAAAATGTTTTAATGATTACTATAGTTTATCAAATTTATTTATTAGGGAAACTTCTCAAGAATTGCTTTGCTTCTTTTCTGAAAACCAAAACAGATTCTTTGATCAGAAAACTTTAAAACTCATAGTGCTTCGCTAATATTAACAGTAAAAAAACTAATCTAAATATTATATAACCAAGCAATTTTAACTAGTTACATAATGAATCTGTCTCAAATAATGAAATATGATAGCCTCTTATTTCACTAAATGATGAAAAAGAGAAAGAGGTTTTGGTCCTGAAAAAGATACAAAAACAAAATTGTCAGGTGAAATTTTAATGCAAATGACAAAGTATATAATTTTTTTGTTATTGCATTTTTACTTAATAAAGTATATAATTTATAGTGGAGCACACCTCTAATCCCAGAGCAGCTCAGGAGGCAAGGTTTTGGGGAGCGGGGCATGGGGATCTTGAATTCAAAGCCAGCCTCAGCAACTTAGTGAGACTCTAAAGAAAATATAAAAAGGGCTGGGGATGTGGCTCAGTGGTTAAGTTCCCCTGGGTTCAATCCCTGGGGAGGGAGGGAGGGAGGGAGGGACGGAGGAAGGGAGGGAGGGAAGGAAGGAAGGAAGGAAGGAAGGAAGGAAGGAAGGAAGGAAGGAAATGGGGCCCTCTTCCCCTTATCTTGATTTGTTATTCTTTATTGTACTTTTCATTGTCTGAACTTTGTTTCCCTGTATAGTGACTGTCCCCTGCCAGCATGCAAATTCTCTGAGGGCTATGACTGTGTTTGTCTGGTTCACCACCGTTCCCCAGTACCTAGAACACCTGACAAGAGTAAGCACTCACAAATCACCTTACGGATCCAAGTCTTGGTTGTCAGACATATGATTTTTAATACAAATGATAAAGTATATAATTTATAGCTTTTTGTATGAGTTAACGCATTCAATTTAAAAAAATTATCACAGTCTGGTGTTTTATCTACCTTTGAAAGGAAAGATTTATTTCTTTAAAAAAACAGATTAAAAAACATCAGGTATTTATTTGCACAAGTATGCAGTCATATATACTGAGTATTTGCTTACAAGATAGGCTTCATTGAACTTGACTTCCTTCATTGAAACCCAGCCAGACTTCTGCACCTACCTGCCATGACTTTTGCTTGTAATTACAGTGGTAATAAACTGGAGCCTGGCCCCCCTCACGTTGAAACTCACTAGGACAATGTATTTGCTTCTTATTTATACTTGTAGTCATTTCCAAGACTATTTTTTAAAAATGCCAAAAATATCAGTGCAACCTGTACTAAACACCTGTACTAAATAAAAACTATCCTATTGGTATTAGCATAAATCATGGCTTCTGAGAGCAAGAGAAAGACATCACAGTTTTTAACATTTACTGCATGACCCTGAACTATGGTTCAGAAACCAGACTTGAGAAGGAATACAAAAATTCTAGCTAACTAAAATATCTTTAAATAAAAAAATTAAGCCTTTTAAGAATAAAAAGCTAAATTTTTAAAAATGCACACAGTTGAAACAATACAGTTTAAACAACACAGAAGAACACAATAAAGATGTTTACTTTTTAGAATAGGAATTTTATATGCACTAAGAGACATTAGAAACAAGAGAACTGGTTTTATTTTAAATTTTAACTGTTGTCCACATTATATATAAATCAGAAGGGTTTGACTATTCCAACAATTTATTGGAATAAACACACTAAAAATGGTTTTTAAAAAAGTTTACTATGAAAAGATTTTTTAAAAGGTTGGCAGCATGGACCTGGCTTCATTCAGCATGACGATTCTGAAAGAATGTCATCTTTGCTTGTCATGGCTAAGCAGTGTCAAAAATAAAGTATTCCTATTTTTAGCCAGTTACATTGGCTAGAATTAAAAATGACTAAGTCATAGGAATGGTCCAAATTGTTGGGTCTGCCCCATATACATATAAATATTCTCATTATACATACATTTAAATTTTTAAAAAGAAAACAATGATATGTGCATGTATGAATATGTAATGACAACTCCAACCATTATGTATAACTACAATGCGCCAATAAAAAACATGGGAAAAAAGGAAATAATGTGATATAAAATAAGTCTTAATGACTGTTGCACGTAAGTAACCAGTTGATGAATTGCTTTTAAAGCAAAGAAAATACCTTATCTGGACACCATACAAATCTAAAGGAAAGTGAAAAAAATTAAGTCGACTTTAATAATATTCATGAATTTACTATGAAACCAGAGAAACAGATTCAATTTATTGTTGAAAATTGAATTCCTCACAGAGATAGTAGATACTGGGAATAGAAACTGAAGGGAAGAAAATAGGCAGGATATTTAATATAAGTTTGAGGTGAACCAGTGAAACATGACTGTTGAAGATAAATTCACTGAGGTAGCAGAAACTGGGGTTAAGAGTAAATGGAAAGAAAATTGGAGAAAAAAAGTTACATGTTTGTGGTTACCCAATAGAAATCTCTTCATATTTTTGTTTTCATTGCCAGCAACTGTTAGAATAAATACATTCATTTTTCATCTTCATATTTGAAAACAAAGCAATTCCAAATGTTAGTAGAATATGTAAGAAAAGTTATTTTTGATATGATACAAAGCTTCAGAGATAATTATCTTCCTAGGGATGCACCAGTGTTATTGAAGTACTCTTTTTTGAGGAGGGGGTTAAGGTTATTGAAAACTGACTGTAGTCAGGTCACTATAATATTTCACATGAAATATTATACAGAAAAGAGAGCTCGCATAGATAGCTGGGTGACCAAAAAAAAAAAAAAAAATGGGCATTTAACAAATTTGTCCATGTGACATGATTGAAGAAATAAAAATAGTGATGTCCTTTAAAAGTTATTTAACATATCTCCCTGCTTTCAGGCAGGTTTTTCCCAAATTATCTTTGGACTGTTGAATAGTCACATTAGTATAAACATCTGCAGGGAAGGAAATTCCTCAAACTCCCCTGGTATTCTATTCCAGTATTAACAACCTTACTTCCAAGAAGCTAGTCTTTGGTCATCACATTGTAATTAGTTACTAGCCAGCATGTCTATCAACAAGTATTTGCTAAGTACACACAGAGAGAATGTTATTCTGCTGGGTCTTTGATGGCAGACCTTCCCCTATAGTTCCTTCTAATTGCTTCTCCTGTCAAATCCAACTCT
Source organism: Sciurus vulgaris (assembly GCF_902686455.1). Classification (NCBI taxonomy): domain Eukaryota; kingdom Metazoa; phylum Chordata; class Mammalia; order Rodentia; family Sciuridae; genus Sciurus; species Sciurus vulgaris. Next base: position 94,107,566 of record NC_136468.1, on the reverse strand, counting down.
AATCCTAGATTCAAATACTCTTCCACTAATCTTCCATTCACCTCATTATGTTACAATGAGTAAGAATATACATCCCATTAAAAAAAGAATGCGTCCTTTACTTACACAATACAACTTGATTTTCAAAACAATTTTGAAATAATCCATATTTTTCAAAACAAGGAGGTATTATCAGTTTTCCAAGTGAGAAAACTATGACTTTAAAAGAATAAACAGTTGTACAACTACTAAATTGCCAACTTTATCCTTCTCCCAGTGGCTAATACAAATCAACTTCAGGTTACTCCCTCACCACCCATTTCTTCCTGCTCTTTCACAAATTACTATAAACTACTTCTCTAAAGCCTATGTGGCTGAACTTCACTACATTCGCCTCTTTCTTATTTTTTTAATCTTCATATATCCCAAACATACATGTAGTTTCTCACTTTTTCTCTTTTCAAATGCTAACTCTCTTCAGTCTACATATATTTTACCTTATTCCCTCTGCCTTCCTAAAGCTTCCCATTTAACACAAACACTGGGTTGCAGCACTCCCAACTTGCCACACCACCTGACTTTCAAGCATCTAGAATATTTTTTAAAGAAGTGAAAACCCAACAATAGCCTACTTTTTCTCCCATCAGTCTTCTTACATTGTTTTTTCCACTCAGAAATAGTTCCTTTCTGACCTGCTGTTGGCCTTGATAGTACTGACACTACTTCTTCTGTGAGTTCTTTGAATTTCACTGTTCTGTTTAGTCTTCTTGTCCCCAACCACAGTTCTTCAGCTAGGTCTCAAATCCTGGGTGCCTCACTCCTCATGAGTTCACTCCCTCAGAGGGTTCAATAGGTTGCAAGGTTATCAATGATAACTCTAACCTGAGGATACCAAAATCTATTTTTCCAGCTTCAGTCTTACCCTTAATCTAAAATTTCTCAGAGGCAGATGTTGACATATATCTTTTCTGGGATGTACCTTTATGATCCCAAGCCCAGTGTAACTGAAATGAAACACATTACCCATACAAATAAGATTCACTTAGTTATTAGCCCTTTCGATTAGTGTTCCAAAAACTTGAACTACCTATATTTTTCCTTATTTCACACTTATCTAATGCATACCACCATCAGATTGTATTTGTAAAACATAGCCTTTGTAGGTCACTTACAAGTCACAAACCAAGAACAGCTCCTATTACCATCGTCAACATGCTCAATCGCTTTAGTTGAGCCTCTCAGGTCTCACATCCACTTATACGTACTGCTCTCCCCAGATGACCTTCTAATCTGAACCTTAACCTGCTTACCTACAATCTCAGATCTTGCTCAGACCACTAGGTCCATCTATAAGATCTACCATCACCCTTTCTAGAAGTCCAAAATGTACACCTACTTCAAAGCCTGTACTTCTTACAAAAATCTTCACTGACTGATTCCAAAAATGTATGATATATCCATGTCAACTTCCTAGTTTTGATATTGTACTAGTTATATAAGATGTCACCATTTATGTGATCACATGTACTATACTGACATGTTCCTGTGAGTCTATCATTATTTCAAAAGAAAAGTTTTAAAAATATATGGTAGGCATCAACTGTGTGTGTGTGTGTGTGTGTGTGTGTGTGTGAGTGAGTCACAAATGGGGTACTGAGGTCAGAGAAGAATACAATACAATCTTCAAAACTTTCTACCTGGGGATGAGCAACAGAATAAAAATACTAAGTGATGGTACTCTGTGATTAGTACTATAATAGCCATATATTCAGGGGACCAGAGAATACAGAGAAAAGACTGAACAGTAATGCAGAAAGGTCCAAGGAAATGCTTTGTGGAACCTCATTTCAGCTGGGCCTTTAGAAATTCATGGTAATTTTACTACCAGGCCAAGACTGCCTACCCAAAGCAATGAGACTCTTTAAAACAGGGAAACTTGAAAATCATGGTGTATTTGGAGACTATTGTGCAGCTCACTATCAGTAAAGGCTCTTAAGGAAGAAAATGTAGGTGATATGGCTAGAAGAAAAATGTGGATCTCCTTAATAAAGAACATTGTATTTCAGGTTTAGAACTTTCAATCTTATACAGTAGAAAATTGTAAAGTCTTTTAAAGCAGGGAAGTAATATGACCAGATCCACATTTTTTTCATAGAAACCCATACTCATGAAAAAACACAAATTCATCACAATGTACACAGATTTAGGTACAAGAACATTCACCAAATAATTAATGTGTATCATACCAACAACAGAAACAGTTTGTATACTTCTAAAAAGAAGATGGTTAAGTATACAATCATTAAAATATTGTATACATTGTAATAATAACAAAGTTTTAAAAGTAGAATATAAAGCAGTAGGTACAATATGATCCAATTTTTATAAAACAGAAGTATACACATGTAAAGAAAAAAGACTGTATATGTGTATACATGTGTATACACATATACACACATATCTGCATATATACATACATACTATAAAGATAAATATATAGAAAGTACAGAGTTGAGCTTCTATTTATTTCAGGGTAGTTAGACACAATTACCTAGGTATTTTCTTGTTGGCAGTTTCTATCACAGTCCTTTAATAAAAGTAATACACATTATTTGTAGGAAATGTACTCAGATATGAAAAAGGAAGAGTAAGAGGAGCTCCAGATTCCCCCCATAACTCTACCACCTGGGGTAATTTCCATTAATACATACCTTGGTCTGTATCCTTCTGGATCAGATTTTGAGAGGTAAATAACTGCAGCTCAGTCTTTCGTTTTCAGCCTTTGCTGACTTTTTCAGAAAAGCATATGCTGGTTCCACAACTGTGTATCTGCCTTTATTTCTGTATGGGTTTTATGATTTCTTTCTTTCTTTCCATTTTTTTTTTTTTTTCCATTTCAATCTGCTTATTTGTCTGAAATGTATTGTGGCATATGGTATGAACGAGAATCTAACTATTTCTTTTCTCCAAATGGTTGGCCAGTTCCCAACACCATTTTTTAAACTAATTCATCCTGTCCTCTTTCCATTGCTTTGAAATGCCACATTAGCACATGTGGTCAGAGTTAGGGTTCACACATTTTCAATTCTTACATATATAATTGGGGGGAGGGAGGTGGAGCCTCCTATTTAAGGAAGGCTTAATTTTTCCAGTTACTGTAGTCATACAAAAGCAAAAGCAGAACACAAAAATATTCACGCAAAGACTAATTTGACTGCTTATAAAATTAGTCTCTAATCAAATATTCTTCTGTGTTCAACAACAGCAGATCAGTCCCTGTATGCTATCAATACTTTATTGGTTATTCCCTCCCTGAGTGTTGGAAATTTTTACAAATACAATATACACAGGCTGCAAGGGTAATCTACAAATCTTGTACACTATGCAAGATTAACACTGTTTAAGTATTCTTAGAGAGAGGTTCCTGTCACATGCAAGGCCAGTGATCACTGAAAATCTTACAGGTCCTTTAATAATGAAGAGAAGGAAACTGACAAGGATGATGACATTATAGATGTTTTAAAGAAAATATCTGGCTGGAGTGGTGGCACACACCTGTAATCCCAGTAGCTCAGGAGGCTGAGGCAGGAGGGTCACAAGTTCAAGGCTAGCCTGGGCAACTTAGTGAGACCCTCGGCCTCTTAGCAAGATTGTCTCAAAATAAAAAATAAAAAGGATTGAGGATATAGTTCAGTGGTAAATTGCCTCTGGGTTCAATCTCCAGTACCAAAACAACAAATTAAATAAAAGGAAGAAAATTATCTGCACATCAAAAGATTTAAGAGAAACTTCTAGGAAAACAATGATGAGTTGGAATATTTTTTTCCTGAAATCACCCCCCTTGTAAAGGTATCTGTAAGGTGAAACGAGTATATGAGCATGCCAAAAACAAAACAAAAGCCTCATTCAATTCTTTCATTGCTGTCTCCAAAAATTAGTACATTATTATAGGCATAACCTACATTTTGGCAAATATAAGACAAAGTAAACTTACAGTTAATTTTAACTTTACTTACTTTGTAAACAAACCTTTTGTTTTCTCAATATCTACCATGAAATATTAAGTCTCAGTTTCAGGTAGACTTTTTCTTGATTCCAATTAGCCTCAAACCAGCCTTATTTAACCAGTTCTGAATTTTCTATTTTAGTGTAAGCTCTTTTTATGATTGCAACCTTGTTGTTTACAGTTATTTTATAATATTCTAAAAAGGAAAATGTTATACCCCCCCCCTTTTTTTTATAAATTCCCTGTCTAATTTTGCATCCCCTAATTGAACCATAGAATCCTTTGGGAAAATTTCCCAAGTGCCTTTGGGATTTTACAGTAGTATTTATTATTATCATTAATAGAAGTTTGCTTTTAGTGAGAATTTGCTGTGCATCAGATACTTGCTAAGCATTTTCCATGCACTACTATATTCAATTTAGCCCACTCTAATTCAAGTACCATTATTATTTCTATTGATAGTTGATAAAACAAAGAAGTAGACAGGCTAAGAAACATGTTACATATCATAGAACTGGGAAAGGGCCAAGCTAGCTTTGGAACACAGGCACTTTTGGTGTCAAAGTTCACTTTACAATAGTATTTTCCTATTTTAGAACTCACTTTTTTAAAAAATGTACAAAGTACTGTATTCACTATAAGAAAAAAGAGGTTCGGAAACCATTTAGTAATTTTCCTGAAGCCTTTTCTATCTTGAATTCATCTAAATTTCCTTAGTGAAAGACTTCAAACTTATAAAAATTCAGTGTAAGACAATCAGTTAAACTGCACTGACAATATGAAAGTAAACACCAAATGTCTTACCCAGAATCTCAGTGAGACTTTATGAAGAACTAAACTTAAATTCTGTTAAAATGGGTCATTTGGAAATAGCTTCAAAATAACACAAAATTCTTAAGGCAAAAGGTCATTAAGTTTGGGGATAGACTAGATACCTTATTCAGATTTGTACTCTACATTCAGATTAATACTCTGTATTTTCTTCTGTCCATTTAATATAATAAAGATGCACAAAACAGTAATTCCTGGGTGGTCCATACCACATCTAAAAATAGGAAGTGTTCTGATCCATATCCACAAAAAGGCTCATCTTATTTATCAAACCTTCTTTGCTTCCTCCCCTATCCTCTACCACCCAGCTTCCTCTTGGTCCTCAAGTTTGGCAGTGCCAAAGAAAATACAGCTGAAACTATGGCCCATTATGACTTCTGGCTCATGTCATCACATGAAGGAAATATTCACTTGTTGCACTTGATCAGGCCTCGATTGCGGTCAAACCCTTTCTCCTTGCCTGCTTGTTCTGCCTGTCCTGCTGAGGGGCCCATACCACTTGCCCTCCACACTTTCCATCTGAGAAGCCAGCACTTAGATGCCATACCACTTCTATAAAAGAACAAAAGCTCTCTGGTTCATGAGGTTAAAATGATTAATCTCCAAATGTCATGCGTTAGGCCCACCCATGTATGCATTAAGTTGTGCAAATGTACTTGAGCGATTCAAATCTTTATTCTAATTAGGCTACTGAAATATTGTCCTAAACTCATAAAAGGAGGCAAATCTCTCAGCCCCAAGCACCTGTAGGGGCAAAAGTAGATAACATATGAGAAGATCAGTTAGACCACCAAATCATTCATATTCAAATTTTTAAAAAGCACTGTCCTGGTGGCCCTCTGTGACTCTTGCTCTGAGAGCAGAATGCATAGAGACAAGGAAAGATTTCAATGAAAGTGAATTCCTTATAAGATATATTCCCTAGCAGAAAGATGTGAATACCAGAGCTACAGATAAGAAAAATATAAGTTTGATGGTTCTGCAATAAAAAGAATTTGCCTGGAAAAGGTTAATTGAAAGTCTGATAGAGAGTCAATAAAGGCAGGCAGGAGAAATGAGAGGCAAGAAAGCCATAAGGTGATTCCTAGTGGGAAAGATTTTCAAACTCCGCACCCCAGAGAGGATGTTGTCATCGTGGCCTTCACTGGAACACAGAAAGGGCACATCCAAGGTGGCGAACTCATAAAGTCTCTAGGCTAAAAAAGACCAATGATTTTTTATTCAGAGATGTTTATCCATCTGCAATTTAATAGGGAACATGGTAAGACTACACACACTCCTGCCTTTTAATACTAACCACTTAGTCACTTCACCTTCTTAGGCCTTCGTTACCTCAGTGGTTAAGTGAGGGAGGTGAACCAGATGATTTTGAAGTTCTCATCCAGAGTTTTTTTAAAAAGTAGCATGTCTGTGAAAAGTGCTTATGTGTTCAGTAATGCTCTCCTTTCTAATAGGCCACTGTACCTTTTTATATTATGATGTGACTAGTAGAGTTGAACTTACATTGTACATTGCACAATTAGAGACTTGAAGCAGAAATAACTCATGGTCTTATTACTTCTATGCTAATAGTATCATGTCCCTATAAAGAAAATAAAAGTCAAGCACAAAACATATGATAAATATTTAATATTTACCTCACAGAAAAGAGACTGTGTGAAGCCATGTCTTGGCCTTTCTCCCCACCCCCACATGGCTGGATCAATTTAAGCAAAAGAAGGCAGTTCAAGAACAGCTTACACAGGAGGTGGCTCTAGCTAGAAGCAGACTTGTACCACTGTGGTCTGTGTGGTCTAGAGGGCAACACAGCGGAGGAGGAGATTTGGATGCTAGGCCTAAACCTTCCAGCAATCATGTAACTTTAGGCAAGATATTTCACCTTTCCTACCTCCATTTTCCATCCGTAAAATAGCAATACTTCTACATGTCTCTTCTACCTCAAAACTGGTCAAGTACAGGAATAAAGTATGTGAAAACGCTGAGTTCTAGAGAGGAAAGTGTTTTTATAGGCAGTAAGTGTGCTAATGCTAAGGAGCATCACTGCCTGGAACACTTTAGCAGTAGACTCACTCTGGAGTAAACTCACTATTGTAATCAGATTGAGACAAGTTGGGTAGAGATACTGGACCACAGAGTGGCAAAGCAGGTCATCAGAAAGTAAGAGCAAACAGGAAAACTGTGACTGTGACAATATGACTGGGACAGGCAACGCACACGGCCTGATCCCCCCAGTGAAAGAACTCAACTAGACAGGCACAAGACACAGCAAGCTTACAGGCTCCTGGGCTGTGAAAACATTTTCCATCTTCCTTCCTTTATTTCTTCCTCCTATGCATCTTCTCTTCCCCCTTTCCTCTGTCCCTGAAGTCTGAAGTGTTCCTTATCATAAATGTGCAAATAGACCTTAAATTGCTTAGTCATTTAAATGACAATTATTAATGTTTCATAATCAGTAAATGTAACTAAGGGACCCCTGAGCTTTTGCTAGCTTTGTCCATTGACTCCTAATAGCTGCTCCCACGAGGTTCAGATGGGGGTCTGCAGAAGGAACCCAGGACTGCTGCAGCCTGGACTGGCAGGGACCAGCCAATCAGGTGGGCTGAGCCCATTTCTCTTCAGATTTTCTCCTTCATATATTCAGTCTTTCCCCTAAATATGGAAGGAAGCCATATTCTATGTGCCAGTTATAGTGAAGAGTTTTCAAGTACTATTTTATTATGACAATATTTATATCTTAGGAAAATACTCCTGTAATAATGGACAGAAGATAGACAAGCAGAGGCCAGAGGACTAGTGAGGAGGATGTCATGAGGGCAAGATGAAGAGGGCCTCCATAAAAGTAAACAGTATCAGAACTGTGTGGAAAGGCATTTCTGTTCTAAAAAGCCAAATATGAAATATTTTTTTGAAGTAAAAGCTAAGTTCTTGGTGTAAAGGTTAAAGTATTTCAAATCAATCACAGAATATGGAATTCCTTGACCTTAAACTAGCTATTTCCTCACTGTTAAATTTAGAAGCTGAATTATACATATATCAATAACAATGGTAATAATTATAGCTTGAGTTTCTTCTGTGTTTCTTGATTCCAAGCAATGTAGCAGGTGCTTTACAAATACATAAGGCTCTGGCAACAATGCGGACTTTATTATACTCAATTTCCAGAAGATGAAACTAAGGCTGGAAAGTTAAGTAATATATCCAGGGTCATCTAAGTAGTATGGGATAGAGGTAGGATCCAAACATTGGTCTGTCTGCCTCCGGAGCCTGTGCTTATTAGATTATACTACGCTGTCTTCATGTTTATCTTTTTAAGATTTCGCTTGCATTCCTTTTTACTTCTAGGAATGCTGATTAAGGGGAGAAAGAAGGCAACAGCAAGAGCATCAGCAATGGAGGAGGGGAAGGAGACAAAAGGCATGTAAGAAGGAAGAAGAGAAAACCACACCACTTCCTGAACTATGGTCCTCATCTTAGAGAAATAGATGCCACAGCTGCCGCACTTAACAAATTCACTTGTGTTATGCTCCTTGCTGCTGCCATAGAGGGTAGGAAGAGGAAAGTGGGATTTCCAAGCTTGCTGCCTCTGACAGACCTGAGTGCAGTGCCACTGACTGCTTGTTGCCCCCTCCCCAGCCCCCAGCAATGAGAAGGGCCAACCTGGGTGCCCATGACCCTCATTGAGGGCAAGCTGGAGCTCCTCCTCCACCCTGGCGCATAGGTGCCTTGGCCCTGAGGCCTGCTTACATCTTCTGATCCCAGCTCCTTCCCTTTGTCTTTCCTCCTTATTCTGATGACCACAGTCCAAGCAAACAGCAGAAGGGACCTGACTCATCTGGATTACATTAACTCCTTGTATCATGCTATTTACATTCATGAAATATGGTATTGAGAGATCACATTTAGTAAAACTTTTCCTTAAAAACAGTTTTATTCTCTAATCCATTTTTTATTGGTTAGGAGAAAAACAAAATGGATCATATATTTAAAAGCAGAGGGAAGAAAAAAAGACATACCATTCTAGAACTGTCTAGCAAGCAAATACCCCAAGAATATTTATCCAAGTGGTTACCCTGGGATATCTGAGGGGAAACGTGAAAGCAATTTTCTTGGCTATCATCACTTTAATATGAAATTTAAACCCCAAACACAACCACAGGCACATTCCTTTAATTTGGGGAAAGTAAAATTGGGCTTAGGGAGCATGGACAGAGCTCTTACCTGGCATGACCATGGTCTGTGGGGCCGCAGCATCATTACTTAAGCAGAGACGGCCACCTTTGGCTAATCTATCACAGAGCAAGGTGATATGTTTCTTCAGTCGGCTTGTGTCTTTGGGTATGTTCAGCTGGCTGCTGAGGTTCAAAGCCTGTTCCTTTGAACTCTTTGACAGGCAGGTCTTCAACAAGTGAGAAATGGCAGCATCCACTGTTTCTTCCCAGCCCTGTATGCAAAAGCCAGGAAAAATGACAATGAGCCAAATGGGCACTTTACTGTTAACCAGATTATCCAGATGATTGTTTATGTTCAGGTGTTGGAAAAGAGCTTGGTCCCTGCAATACTCCAGACCAGACGCATTTTGAGTTCTAGCTCTGTCAGCTGTTTGACCTTGAACAGGTTACTAATTCCTCTTGGCCTCATCCTCCGCAAGGGTTGGGGTGATTAAATGAGATGATATATGAGAAGTGCTTAGTACCATGTCAGGCATAGAGTAATCAGTAACAATAAGATTAATCTCCAGTGCAGGTCTGTTTGATGATCTGGTGGGGGAAGCTGCCAGAAGCATCGTCTGTTTTGCCTTATACTTCTGCGGAAGGAGAGCTGGCCCAGACAGGCAGAACCTTTGCATACCTTGGGAGAAACTGATATGGAGAGAAAACCCTGATGTCTCAGCTACCAGTGTCACAGCCATGATTTTGCAGGCAAAAAATCAAAGGAGCTAATTTCAAGAGGGATTTTGCGAGACCCAAGGGCCCAACTAGTCCCATGTCACTCAAGTGACAAAAAGTAACACAAAGCAATAAAATGGGCCATTTAGCCCACTTTTGTTGGAAACAATGTGGCTGTGCTGCAGTGAAGACCTGGAGAAGTACAGCATCACCTTAGTATCATGAAGGCAGCATTGTCACAGAGGACGCTATCACCAGCAGGATGGGCACAGGGAGGGCTCAACTTCAGGTGGGTGCAGATAACACCTGCTATGAGTGAGGGGGTAAGGGGTAAAGAGCAGAAGGATCTGATGATGGACTTCCATTAGGCACCCCCAAGGGTCCCAGAGATAACTGGGTTAGATCTTCATGGGGGTCTAAGGTCCTTTGCAACACAAAGGGAAGCCTGAAATAAATCTGGGTGTTGGTGTCTAGACCCCTTTCAGTTCCACAGCAACATCACACACTTGAAAGCCAGAGGCCATCTGCTTGCTGACTATGCTGCTCCCCAAGCTCCCTCCTCAGTCAGCCTCTTGTGAGAGTGGCTTTCTGACACACCCAGCCTGACCCTGGGAAAGTAATTCTATCGTCCTAAGAACACCCTTCGGCAATGATCATAAGCAGGTATAAGTTTCTGGATTTGCTTTTCCTGTTTGGTATGAAGTTTTGAGATGCTGAAATCTGAAAAGAGTGATCAAAATTGTGGATTTTTTTCCCCCTCTGCTACTCCTTTAAGGAAATAATACTGTACACAGTACTTCCTGCAGGCATTGATATCATTCAGCTTCCTGTTCCTTTCAAAGCCTTGCTATTAAGAATTTAAGACTTGTAGTATCTTGACCTGAAGTAGATTTTTTTATGTGTCCATTCAGAATTTTTTTAAAAAAGTATCATTTGTACCCATAGACCAACAAGGCCAAGGGCACCATGTGCCATATAATCAAAGTGATATTATAAAGGAAGATAGTAAAATAATTTATTCTCATAGAACATTCCAGAAAAATCTGATACCCTTATACTAGAGGTGAGAAACCTGAGACTCAGAGGGACTGTGGCTCTGGGAGCCCTCACTGTTAATACCACTCCATCTTCAACCTTGTTTTTGAGTCACCTTGGAAGTATGCAGATCAAGTGATGTTATTCCCTAGCTTCAGCTCCTACATCTCAATGCTCAGTTCAGTATTTCAGGCACTTTCTGCCCCAGCTCCTGCTCCACTGTGCTCTCTTCCCATCCACTTGCACCCACCTTCCCTCCTATTCAGGCCTCTCACATGCTCAGCTTTCATGCTGCTACACTCCACCCCTGCTCTTTAGCTGACTGACTCCCACTGACGACTCAACTCAGGCACTGGCATCTAAGGATGACACTCACAGGCCCTCTATGGGGCTCTGAGGGGTCATAGCCCCAGCTCCACTCCAGCACCCCTTACCCTGTCTGTAAATCTAGTCTTCCCATTGGAGTGCTAGGAACTATCCGTATCGCTGTTCCTGGTACACTGACAGTGATCGAGAAATATGTTTGCTGGACAGAGATGGTGAGATATAGAACCAGCATCACAAAGTTGAGAGGATTTTGGAGATCTGTAAGTTCGAGATTTTTCCAGAATCCTTTATACAATAACAACCATCTGCCCAGACAGGGCTACTTTAAGATCCAAAATTATATTACTTGTTATTGGTGGGGGAAGGGTACCAGAGATTGAACACAGGGGTGCTCTACCACTGAGCCACATTCCTGGACCTTTTTATATTATATTTTGAGACAGGGTCTCACTAAGTTGCTTAGGGCTTTGCTAAGTTGCTGAGGCTGGCTTTGAGCATGCGATCCTCCTGCCTCAGCCTCCCTAGCCACTGGCATTACAGATGTGTACCAATGTGCCTGGCCCAAAATTACATTACTTTTTGAGGCAGTTTACTCCTCTCAGGACATGTGTGACCAGCAGAAAGCTATTCATCTCTAAACCAAAGTGTGCCCCAGTGGCCCTGTTCTAGTCTCTAAAACCATGCAAAATAAGTCAAAACTCTCTTCTACATGATGGCCCTTTATATCTGTGAAGACAGCAATTCTGCACCCTCTCCTCCAGAATAAACATCCCAGTTCCTCTAGCTCTTTCATATATAAACACGGTTTCAAGTTCTCTCTCCATCCAAGCCACTCCTTGAATGGGTTCCAATTTTAAACACTTAAAAATGTATGCGGCTAAGGAGAGAACCCCAAACTGACCCCAGGACACCAGGCTGGGCCTGGTAGTGCAGGCGAGGACTCTGGCCTCCCTCCTGTTTTCAGGGAATCCTCCCTGCCAGCCTGGCCTCTGCTTTCCTGGATGCTGCACCATGCTCTAGTTTCACAATGCGTGCATGGACGCCCCGAGCCCCGGCTCTGCCTCGCTCGCCACACTCTTCCCTTCTTGGCTCACATAGCTGCTTCAGTAGACCAAAGTGCAGATGCTACAAAAATCTACTACAGAACTTGCCACTGACTGCCGTGATCCGTTAATCCAGACTCTTTCACTTACTGACCCATTTCTATCAATCCTTTATTGATGGCACTACGTGAATTAGGAAATAAATAATGATCTTAAAATGACTGGAAAATCCTTTCAAGAAGACCTCAAAGACTGCAAAAACAGTTTTCTAATCATTGAAGAATAATAAATCACTAGTTACTACAAAGATATCTCTCCACTACTACCAAAATCTAAATTAGACAAATATCAGAAATTGATTCTACATCCCAATAATAATGAAATGATACAAGTAAAGACAAAAAAAGTAACCTAGAGGTCACTGGAGAAGACAATTTTCAAGTTGCTTTTGGAGCCTTTGAAAAAGAGTTCTGTAGTATAAGAAGAAAAAATCCTTTGAGTATAATTTGACCTTTGTATCCTCTGGTCATTTCAGCATTAAAACAGTTTTCACTCTCTTATAGGCTATTCATCTATGCAAACTTCTGTATTTGTAAATAGATTACAGTAGCTTATTAGATAATTTAAGTAGGTATAGAATTTAGTTAGCATAGAACTACCTCTTCAGAATTTCTTTGCCTACTGCCAACTTGCAAATCAAGAAAAAAATCATGACATATTTAGGTATTTGGCAAGGATATTTCTTTAATATAATGCCAATACTTCAGAGAGATTGCTACTAAAATATAGAGTTATTTGCAAGGCATGAATTGCAACATAAATTCAAATATAATAATAAAAGAGAATGTTTATGAGACAAAGGAAGAGCCTTTGAAATGAGAATTTAGTCACATAAAACTACAATATGGTAACTCATTGATCCAATGTGTAACATACTTACTGAATGAAATATTAAACAAAACTGTGTGGAATCTAGAATCTACTTGTGAGAAGTACCGCAAAGGTAAGCTATTTTGGTGTCTAAGTCCTTCACCTTTATTTATAGCCCACATCTAAACATACCTACATGCCTCACATGCACATACCTCACTCATCCTCTAATGCTGCATATACGAGAGTGAAAGTAAATCTTAATATGGGGAAAATATTACCAAAAATATCCGGAAGGGAACTAAGCATATGCCCTTCAGTGAGAGTTGGGTTAGTTTTAGTTCTCAAATCTACATGGTATCTCTAAAATCTCAGTGGACCTGTGTATGACTTTTAGAAAACATAGCAGGTGTGAAAAGGAAGAACTGAAGGCAGAAAGGAATTTAAATGTGTGTGTTATTCTACTTTACTTTCTTGTCAGTACTGGAAATTAACTTATTCATTAGGTTTGGGAGGGATGTGTTCACTTTGTCTAGTCCAATATTGCTAACTGGGTTTTCCCTGCACTCCCAAGACCTTCTCTCTACTCCCACTGTTATGGTTTGTATCTTAATGTTCTCTCAAAACTCAAGTGCTGAAGGCTTGGTCCTCAATTAGTGGCATGATTGGGAGGTCGTGCAAACTTCAGGGGTGGAACTAGTTGAGGAAATAGGTCATGGGGGGCATGCTCTTGAAGGGCATAGCCCCCTTTCTCTCTCTCTCTCTCTCTCTCTCTCTCTCTCTCTACCTCTATGTTTCTTGGTTTCCATGAGATGAGTAGCTTTGTTCCACCAGGTGCTCACCACTATGATATTCTGCCTTGCCACAGGCTAAAAAGAAACCGAGCCAAACAATCATGAACTGAAATGTTGAAACCATGAGTCAAAATAAACCTTTCTTCCTTTTAAGCTATTTATCTCAGGTATTTTGTCACAGCAACATGAAGCTGACTGTGGGAACTTTATTTATGTCTTAGTTCTCTACCTGAGTTCCTTTCTTGGAAGCCTACTTAAAGTGTCACTCTGACAGCCTGGGCTGCCTTGCTCTGCCAGATGCTCTCCAATGAACTGGACTCAGAGGCTGTGGCCTTATTACCTGTTTCTCCAATTCTCAGTTACTTGCTGTGGGTACCCCCAAAAGGCTACCCAGTTCTCAACTTCCATGTTTCACCTACTTGTGAAAAGCCTCCTATACTCCATGAGGGTCCCAGATGCCTGTGGGGACCAGTGTGATAAGCAGGTGTGCCCTGTTTCTACCATCAGCTCTTTACATTCAAGGTCCTGGCCTTGCCTATTCTAATCCTCCTGACAGAAGTCAAACAGGTTATGTTTTTTACTACTAGGAGACCAGAGAGCTGCAGCTGAGTTTCTGATTGCTCTGTTCTACCTACCCTGCTAGTCTCCACTGGCCACTGTGTCTATACCAGTACCAAGCAAGTAGTTTATCAGAAACAGTAAAAAAGCAGAAAGTCTAACTAAGTTTATAAAATTAATTCCTTAGGGTATCAATCAAAGCAACCAAAGGAAAAAAAAATGAGAATATTCCCAGACCACCTGTAAATTAAAACAAGTAAGTTGAAGATAGCTGCCCCTTCTGGGTTCCGACTTACCCTCATTCACCTTCACTGCCCCCTTCACTTAATCTTTCTGAGGTATATCTGAGGTCTCCATAAAAACAGGAACAACATTATTCACTCTGTCAATCTTTCAAAGATGGTAATGCACTCTGAAATCTTAATTAGAACACAATATGGAACAAGCAAATATATTTAATCCTATCTTTTTCCCACATTTTTATTGGTGCATTATAGTTGTACACAATGGTGGTCACTGTTGTTACATATTAGTACATGCACACAATATAACAAGATAATTTGGCCAATTTGGCTCCCCAGCACTTCCCCTCTCCTGCCTCACCTCTTGCCCCTGGTGATTCTTTCCTCTATTCTACTGACTTCCCTCTGATTTTCATGAGATTCTCCCCCATCACATACACCTTTCTTTTACTTTTCCTCTCTAGCTTCAATCCTACTTTCTTTTTAAATAAAAAAATAGAAGTATAACATTGAAATCTGATGTGCAAAGCAACATCTTTAAATATTTTTTTTCAAATTATAAACCCCTGCAAACTTGTTTATAGTAGAAATACGACCACATCCTTAACAATAGTAGTATAGGGAAAACTCACAAAATGCCACAGCACTGTTTACTTCCAAATGTGCAGTTAATTCTCAAGGAAAGAAAAAAGATGAAAAAGGAGACCAATCTGAAGAAACAAATGGAGACTGGCCACGGTCCAGGCTTCAGTTGAGGAGAGAAGACTCTCATATACAACGCCTGTCTAACATTAAATATTTGAAGGCAAAACAATCTATATATCATATTTACTTATCTTTTAAAGACTGAATTAAAGGGAAATAAATTTCCTCTTGAATAGATGTAAATGATTCATTCTAAAAAGTCTGGTTATTTGTTTGATTCACAGAACATGATCATTACTTTGTACTGTATTCTATCACACAATGCTTAACAAAGATAAGTAAAAATAATTGTATGAAGGGTCATTATAAACCCAAATAAATCTTTGTACCTTAATTGTAAATTGCATATTGTGGAAGGAATAAGAACTCTTCAGTATTTACCTAGCTTCAGATTATTGAGTAAAACAACACTTTTTAATGTAAGGACCTCTTGTATGCTAGAAAATGTGCTAAGAAATTTACAAATTGAGTTTCAGTTCATCCTCTCCACTACCATATGAGGTAGGTATTATGATCATGATCTCCAAGTGAGGCTCCAGATGTAAGGTATTTCATTACAAATGACATAGTTATTAACAGTGGGAGTGGTAATGGAATCCAGGGCTATAAGTTCCATTCCTTTGACCACTACACTACCAAGCACTTTTTTTCCCATTTCATCATGTATATCTTTCAATCTTTAGTGAACAGATCTGCTTAGGCTCCTTTTATTATACTGAGATTGAGAAATGACTTCTTCCACTAGAAAATTTATGGCCACAATTATTATGTTCACAGAACCCATATCTCGATCAGCTGCTTTACCCAAGGATAACCTGCATATGATTTTTTTTAAAATTTTATTTTATTGTAAACAAATGGGATCCATGTTGTTTCACTGTTTGTACATGGCGTAAAGGCATACCATTTGTATAATCATAAATTTACATAGAGTAATGTTGTTTGATTCATTCTGTTATTTTTTCCCTTCCCCCTACCCCTCCCACCCCTCTTTTCCCGCTATACAGTCCTTCCTTCCTCCATACATGCCCCCCTCCCTAACCCTAACTCTAACCCTAACACTAACACTTCCCTCCCCCCATTATGTGTCATCCTCCACTTATTAGTGATATCATTAGTCCTTTGGCTTTTTGAGATTGGCTTATCTCACTTAGCATGATATTCTCCAATTTCATCCATTTGCCTGCAAATGCCATGATTTTATCATTCTTTATGGCTGAGTAATATTCCATTGTATATATATACCACAGTTTCTTTATCCACTCATCAATTGAAGGGCATCTAGGTTGGTTCCACAGTCTGGCTATTGTGAATTGAGCAGCTATGAACATTGATGTGGCTGTATCTCTGTAGTATGCTGATTTTAAGTCCTTTGGGTATAGGCCAAGGAGTGGGATAGCTGGGTCAAATGGAGGGTCCATTCCAAGTTTTCTAAGGAATCTCCACACTGCTTTCCAGAGTGGCTGCACTAATTTGCAGCCCCACCAGCAATGTATGAGTGTACCTTTCTCCCCACATCCTCGCCAACACCTGTTGCTTGTATTTTTGATAATCGCCATTCTAATTGGGGTGAGATGGAATCTTAGGGTGGTTTTGATTTGGATTTCTCTTATTACTAGAGATGTTGAACGTTTTTCCATATGTTGGTTGATTGCTTGTAGATCTTCTTCTGTGAAGTGTCTATTCATTTCCTTAGCCCATTTGTCGACTGGATTATTTGACTTCTTGGAGTAGAGTGTTTTGAGTTCTTTATAGATTCTGGAGATTAGTGCCATATCTGAAGTATGATTGGTAAAGATAATCTCCCACTCTGTAGGCTCTTTCTTCGCATTGCTGATAGTTTCCTTTGCTGAGAGAAAGCTTTTTAGTTTGAATCTATCCCAGTTATTGATTCTTGCTTTTATTTCTTGTGCTATGGGAGTCCTATTAAGGAAGTCTGGTCCTGAGCCGACATGTTGAAGATCTGGACCTACTTTTTCTTCTATAAGATGCAGGGTCTCTGGTCTGATTCCGAGGTCCTTAATCCATTTTGAGTTTAGTTTCGTGCATGGTGAGAGATATGGGTTTAGTTTCATTCTGTTGCATATGGATTTCCAATTCTCCCAGCACCATTTGTTGAAGAGGCTATCTTTTCTCCATTGCATATTTTTGGCCCCTTTGTCTAGTATGAGAAAATTGTATTTATTTGGGTTTGTGTCCGTGTCCTCTATTCTGTACCATTGATCTACCTTTCTATTTTGGTACCAATACCATGCCGTTTTGGTTACTATTGCTTTGTAGTAGAGTTGAAGATCTGGTATTGCAATACCCCCTGTTTCACTCTTCCTGCTAAGGATTGCTTTAGCTATTCTGGGTTTCTTATTCTTCCAGATGAATTTCATAATTGCTTGCTCTATTTCTGTAAGGTACGTCATTGGGATTTTAATTGGAATTGCACTGAATTTATATAGCACTTTAGGTAGTATGGCCATTTTGACAATATTCATTCTTCCTATCCAAGAACATGGAAGATCTTTCCATCTTCTAAGGTGTTCTTTAATTTCTTTCTTTAGTGTTGTATAGTTCTCATTGTAGAGGTCTTTCACCTCTTTTGTGAGATTGATTCCCAAGTATTTTATTTTTTTCGAGGCTATTGAGAATGGGGTAGATTTCCTAATTTCTCTTTCTGAAGATTCATCACTTATGTATAAAAATGCATTATTTATGAGCATTGATCTTGTAACCTGCTACTTTACTGAATTCACTTATGAGTTCTAAGAGTTTTCTGGTGGAATTTCCAGGTTCCTCTAAATATATAATCATGTCATCAGCGAACAGGGATAGTTTGAATTCTTCTTTTCCAATTCGTATCCCTTTAATTTCTTTGGTTTGTCTAATTGCTCTGGCTAGAGTCTCAAGAACGATGTTGAATAGAAGTGGTGAAAGAGGGCAACCCTGCCTTGTTCCAGTTTGTAGGGGGAATGCTTTCAGCTTTTCACCATTTAGAATGATAGTAGCCATGGGCTTACATAGATGGCCTTTACAATGTTAAGGAATGTTCCCACTATCCCTATTTTTTCTAGTGTTTTGAGCATGAAGGGGTGCTGTATTTTATCAAATGCTTTTTCTGCATCTATTGAAATAATCATGTGATTCTTGACTTTAAGTCTATTGATATGGTGAATGACATTTATTGATTTCCTGATGTTGAACCAACCTTGCATTCCTGGGATGAACCCCACTTGATGATGGTGCACTATCTTTTTAATATGTTTTTGTATGCGATTTGCTAAAATTTTGTTGAGAATTTTTGCGTCGATGTTCATTAAGGATATTGGTCTGAAATTTTCTTTCCTTGATGAGTCTCTGTCTGGTTTAGGTAGCAGTGTGATATTGGCTTCATAGAATGAGTTTGGGAGGGTTCCCTCCTCTTCTATTTTATGGAATACTTTGAGAAGTAATGGAATAAGCTCTTCTTTAAAGGTTTTGTAGAACTCGGTTGAGAACCCATCTGGTCCCGGACTTTTCTTTGTTGGTAGGCTTTTGATGACTTCTTCTATTTCAGTACTTGAAATTGGTCTATTTAAATTGTGTATGTCCTCCTCGTTCAGTTTAGGCAATTCATATATCTCTAGAAACCTGTTGATGTCTTCGAGGTTTTCTGTTTTGTTGGAGTATAGATTTTCAAAATAGCTTCGAATTATGTTTTGTATTTCAATCCTGTCTGTTGTGATATTTCCTTGTTCATTCCGAATTTTAGTGATTTGGGTTTTCTCTCGTCTTCTCTTTGTTAGTGTGGCTAAAGGTTTATCAATTTTGTTTATTTTTTCGAAGAACCAACTATTTATTTTGTCAATTTTTTGTATTGTTTCTTTTGTTTCAATTTCATTGATTTCAGCTCTGAGTTTAACTATTTCCTGTCTTCTTACTACTTTTGGTGCTGGTCTGTTCTTCTTTTTCTAGGGCTTTGAACTGTAGTGTTAGGTCGTTGATTTGTTGAGTTTTACTTCTTTTATTAAATGTGCTCCATGAAATAAATTTCCCTCTAAGTACTGCTTTCATAGTGTCCCAGAGATTTTGATATGATGTTTCTTTGTTCTCATTTACCTCTAAGAATTTTTTAATTTCCTTCCTAATATCTTCTGTTATCCATTCATCATATAATAGCATATTGTTTAATCTCCAGATGTTGGAATAGTTTCTGTGTTTTACTCTTTCATTTATTTCTAACTTCAATCCATTATGATCTGATAGAATACATGCTAGTGTCTTATCTTCTTGTATTTGCTAACATTAGCTTTGTGGCATAATATATGGTCTATTTTAGAGAAGGATCCATGTGCTGCTGAAAAGAAAGTGTATTCGCTCTTGGTTGGATGGTATATTCTATAAATGTCCATTAAGTCTAAATTATTGATTGTGTTATTGAGATCTATGGTTTCCTTGTTCAATTTTTGTCTGGAAGATCTCTCCAGTGGTGAGAGAGGCGTGTTAAAATCACCTAGTATTATTGTGTTATGGTCTATTTGATTTCTGAAATTGAGAAGGATTTGTTTGACATACATGGATGAGCCACTGTTTGGGGCATAGATGTTTATGATTGTTATATCTTGCTGATTTATGCTTCCCTTAAGCAGTATGAAATGACCTTCTTTATCCCGTCTGAGTAACTTTGGCTTGAAGTCCACATTATCTGAAATGAGGATGGATACTCCAACTTTTTGGCTGAGTCCATGTGCATGGTATGTTTTTCCCCATCCTTTTACCTTTAGTCTATGGGTATCTTTTTCTATGAGGTGAGTCTCTTGTAGGCAACATATTGTTGAATCTTTCTTTTTAATCCAATCTGTCAGTCTATGTTTTTTGATTGATGAATTCAGGCCATTAACATTCAGGGTTATTATTGAGATATGATTTGGTTTCCCGGTCATTTGGTTCATTTTTTAAATTTTGCTTATTTGTTTGACACATCTTGGCTCCTCCTTTATTTGACAATTCCTTTAGTATAATTCCTCCCTTTGCTGATTTGCTTCTTTGTTTTTCATCTCTTCCTCATGGAATATTTTGCTGAGAATGTTCTGTAATGCTGGCTTTCTTTTTGTAAATTCTTTTAGCTTTTGTTTATCATGGAAGGATTTTATTTCACCATCAAATTTGAAGGTAAGTTTTGCTGGGTATAAGATTCTTGGTTGGCATCCATTTTCTTTCAGGGCTTGAAAAATGTTGTTCCAGGCCCTTCTAGCTTTTAGGGTCTGAACTGAAAAATCTGCTGATATCCGTATTGGGTTTTTCCCTGAATGTAATTTGGTTCTTTTCTCTCACAGCCTTTAAAATTCTGTCTTTATTTTGTATGTTAGGCATTTTCATTATAATGTGCCTTGGTGTGGGTCTGTTGTAATTTTGTGTATTTGGAGTCCTATAAGCCTCTTGAACTTGATTTTCCATTTCATTCTGCAGATCTGGGAAATTGTCTGATATTATTTCATTGAATAGATTGTTCATTCCTTTGGTTTGTTTCTCTAAGCCTTCCTCAATCCCAATAATTCTTAAATTTGGCCTTTTCATGATATCCCATAGTTCTTGTAGATTCTGTTCATGATTTCTTACCATCTTCTCTGTTTGTTCAACTTTGTTTTCAAGGTTAAATATTTTGTCTTCAATGTCTGAGGTTCTGTCTTCCAGGTGTTCTATCCTACTGGATATGCTTTCTATGGAGTTCTTAATTTGGTTTATTGTTTCCTTCATGTCCAGGATTTCTGTTTGGTTTTTTATCAATATCTCTAACTCTTTATTGAAATGATCTTTTGCTTCCTGTATTTGCTCTTTTAACTGTCGATTGGTGCGATCATTCCATGCCTGCATTTGCTCTTTCATCTCATCGTTTGCTTCCCTGATCATTTTAATTATGTACAACCTGAACTCCTTTTCTGTCATTTCTTCTGCCATGCTGTCATTGGGTTTTATTGATGTAACATCTAGACTTGTTTGCAGCATTTTCTTTCCTTGTTTTCTCATATTGTTCAGGTATCAGTGGACTGCTGAGATATTGTAGATTTCCTCTATTGACTTACAATGTCCCTGAAGATTTCTATATATATCCCCTCTGAGCCTTCAGTAGGCTGAAGTCTTGGAGGAAGTTGATAATGTGGTGCTCCACAAGGAATCTGCCTCTCTAGGAGTGGTGGCCTTCAGGTGGGGTATATTCCCTGCTAGTGGGCAGAGGTGCCTCCACTTGTTGACCAATGGTCATCCAAAGGGGAACTAGGCTGCGGGCTGAGGCAAGGCCTGTTTGGGCCTGTGTCTCTGGTTTTACCGTCCTTGTGGGGAAACCTCACCCGGCAGGGAAGACTCACCCGGTGGGAAGGTCTCGCTGGTCAGTTCCCTCCTAGAGGTTCCCCTCAATTTACAGCTACCGCCTGGGCTGGGCTGCCTTCCTCTGCAAAGTTCCCAGGGGCCCGGCCCTACCTCCTGGGTCTGGGAGCCTCACCCTTCGCAGATGAATCTCCTTAGGCTGCCCCTCCTCAGAGAATCTGCCCGCAGTCCTGGGACCTTCGCTCCGCCCCTAAGCCTGTCTCTGTGCGGCTCTTCCACCAAGAAGCCTCCTAGATCCTGGGACCCTGCTCTGCACCTAATCACCTGGCTATGCGGCCCCTCCTCTGAGCAGCCACCTGGGGCCCCGTACAATCGCTCTGAGTCCCAGAGACTCGTCACACACCTCTTCCTCCAGACAGCCGCCCAGTATTATGGCGGTCACTGGGAGTCCAAGCAACTCACTGCGTGCCTCCTCCCACCAACCACCCGTAGCCCGGGGCAATCAATCACTCCGAGTCGAAATGACCCTCCCTGTTCCTCCTCCTCCTCCAGGTAACCCCCCTGGTGTTCAGGAGCGGTCACTCTGAGCGGCTCTGAATCCACATGACCCGCTGCACGTGTCCTCTGGGCAACCGCCCGGAGCTCTGGTGCGACCACTCGAGACCAAGGGACCCACCGCGCTCCTCCTCCAGGCAGCCCCCCTGTGTTCAGGAGCGGTCGCTTTAAGTCCAAACAACTTACCACTCGCGTTCTCCTCTGAGCAGCCGCCTGGAGCTCTAATGCAGTCACTGCAAGTCCAAACGCCCTGCTGCGCTCCTCCTCCTCCTCCTCCTCCTACTCCTCAGGGCAGGCCCTGGTGTTCAGAAGTGGTCTGAGTCCAAACACTTCGCCACGCAGCCCCTCCTCTGGCAACCGCCTGTAGCTCTGGTATAGCCACTCCAAATCCAAGCGGCCGCGTCCTCCTCCTCTTCGTCCTCAGGGCAGGCCCCGGGCTTCAGAAGCGTCGCTCTAAGTCCAAACAGCTCTCTGCGCGGCTTCTCCTCTGGCAACTCCCTGTAGCTCTGGTATAGTCACTCCGAATCCAAGCGGCCACACTGCTCCTCCTCCTCCTCCTCAGGGCAGGCCCCGGTGTCCTGAGTCCACACAGCTCTCCTCGCCACTCCTCCCCTGGGCAGCCGCTGGAGCCCCAGTGGTTGCTCCGAGACCCAGCGCTGTGCTGAGCAGCCTCCTTTACGACACTCCCAGTTGTCCGAGCTCACTGCTCCAGTGGGGGGAGGGGCGTCTCGCTGGCAGCTCTACTTCACAAAGTTCCCTGCATTCCGGGACCACCGTCCCATCCGGGACGCCTCCCCAATGGGAGAGACTCACCCGGCTGCTTTGAGTTGGTCCCAAGTCTCTCAATTTCTCCTCTTTTGAATCCTGAGTCCTGGAGCAACATGAAATGCAGCCACCCTCTAGGCCGCATATGAAATCCTCCTGCATATGATTAAATGAAGTTTTATTGCGTAATCAAAAAGTAGAGTGATCTGTGTCCATTTGGTTGAGTCAAACATTTAGAAGAGTTCACCAAAGCTCTTAGTACCTGCACAGACTACTGAAACTGACATCTGAGAATAGCTTTGGGAGGTCATGGCTCCCGAAAACATAACAATGGTCAGATTTGATTCTGATGAGTCATAGATGCTCATTATACAGGGACTGCATTATTGAGATGACTTATAGAAGCTATTGCTGTTATCAAATCATAAGCTATGTGGGGTAAAAGACCACCCAGTACCAAAATATCTGACAATAGTCCTAGTCAAGAGACACCAAGCACTAAATAACCACCATGTGAGCAAACTACAGGCATCACCCCCCACTGACAACGCTGTTTAACAAACTCAAAGAACAGGAATGGCCAAACTCAAGGAGAAAAATAACCAAATTCAAACTCAAAAATACATGAAACCACGATTAAAGTATAAAGTAATACATGATACTTTTCTTTTTCTCTTCTCCTTTTAATTAGTTCAGATTTTTCAGGATCACCCAGAAGCTTCACTATTTTAAGATGTGGCTACCTACTTCTTTTTTTAAATCAGAATTTCCAATGGATATGAAACAGTTACAGAAAGATCTACATAGAATTCATATTTCTGCTTTCTTCAAACAGAATTCAAGTCTGGATAAAAAGGATAGTATCCAAAATGAATGCTGTATATCACTCAATATTACTGTCATTTTTTTCAGAGCAATTAAGCTCAAATCTCAAAGCTGTAATTATTTATAAGGTGGTATGTTTATCCTTATATTGATTCTAATTTTAAATGTATTTTCTCAAAAATAAAGCACTAATTTGAATACTATACTCATTAATTTATTGAAAAAATATTTAGGGCCAACTGGTACAAAACATTACATTAAATACTGTGAAGTTAAAAAAATCAGTAAAGGTGAATCAGATATGGATTTAACCCTCAAGTACCTTACACTCAGTGATGAGAACCTTAAAAACATAACAATACAGAAATGAAATATATTGAGAAAGGTATAGATAAAGTTCTTTAGGGATAATTAGTTTTAACCCCCATATGCCAGCCCTCTTTCATCAAGAAATATTTATCAAATAAGTTATTCAATGTTCTTTCTGATATGTGGGCGCTAACCCACAACAAGGTAGGGTAGGGAGGGGAAGAATAGAAGTTCATTGGCTTAGACAAAGGGGAATGAAGGGAAAAGTGAGGGAATGGGAGTAGGAAAGACAGCAGAATGAATGAACATAACTTTCGTATAACTCCACATCACATACAACTGCAAGAATGGAAAGTTACACTCCATGTATGTATAACATGTCAAAACACACTCTACTGTCATGTATATCCAAAAAGAACAAATTTTAAAAAATAAAAAAGCGTTATTCAAAACAGAAAGTCTTTACTCTTGCCTAAAATAATAAATCATCTTCTGATCGGTTTGGGGCAAAAATTGATTATACAGTTTGAGTTCATTTTAGTGTCATGTGAATCAAACCACAAATTGATTAAATTTGTCAGCATTTTTTAGGACAGAATCCAGCTCAGGTATGTACATAAATACAAAACAATAAATCCATACTTATCCTTGTTAAAGTAGTCAAATTGGAGAAGAATTAAAATTCAATATGATCAGTTGGTCCAAGGTTCCTCAAGCAAATCAGATTAATCATTTTTGTGAAGTCCCTTAGGTTGGGTTCAAATCTTTTCTGTTATGTTTTTGATATGTGAGCTTAGGCATATTTCCCCTTCTGCAAATTGCAACTAGTAGGCCTGAGGCAAGTAGCAGTTTACCTGAGAACTGATCTGAGAAGTGCCACTGGGGAGTGGGGAAGTGAGATGGAGAAGGGGTAGAAGTCAACAAAGGGTGTGTTATTGAGCAGGTGCCACTATAGGCAACTGCCGTTCAGTCCTGCTGGACAACTGTGGGAGATGGTATTTAGAAGGGACCTAAGTATTAATCTACCAAATCCCATCAGTCACTGGCTGAGCATGGTGGCTATATAACCTCTGCCACAGCAAAGAAGTCCTCAGGCATAAAACTGCAGGGGTTCAGCAGGTAGAAGCTTTCAGGAATGGGGAAAAGTGAAGAGCTTGGGTGGTGCATAGACAGTATCTGCCACACCTCCTTCTTCAAAGGGATATAGTGAGCATGAGATAATGTATCAAAAGTTACTGGTCATAAGTGATGAATCCTCTGAAAGAGAAATTAGGAAAACCACTCCATTCACAATAGCCTCAAAAAAAAAAAAAATTGGGAATCAATCTAACAAAAGAGGTGAAAGACCTCTATGATGAAAACTACAGAACACTAATGAAAGAAATTAAAGAAAACCTTAGAAGATGGAAAGATCTCCCATGTTCTTGGATGGGAAGAATTAATAATGTCAAAGTGGCCATACTACCAAAAGTGCTATACAGATTAAATGCAATTCCTTTTAAAATCACAGTGACATTCACATAAATAGAAAAGGCAATCATGAACTTCATCTGGAAGAATAAGAGATCTTGAATAGCCAAAGCAATCCTGAGCAGGAAGAGTGAAGCAGGAGGTATCACAATACCAGACCTTAAACTGTACTACAGAGCAATAGTAACAAAAACAGCATGGTATTGGCACCATAATAGACAGGTAGATCAATGATACAGAATAGAACACACAGAGACAAACCCACATAAATACAGTTACCTCATACTAGACAAAGAAGCCAAAAACATACAAAGGAGAAAAGATAGCCTGTTCAACAAATGGTGCTGGGAAAACTGGAAATCTATATTCAGTAAAATGAAATTAAAACTCTACCTCTCACCCTGTACAAAACTCAACTCAAAATGGTTCAAGGACCTAGGAATTAGACCAGAGATCCTGCAACAAATAGAAGAAAAAGTAGGCCCGAGTCTTCATCATGTTGGCTTAGGGTCAGACTTCCTTAACAAGACTCCCAAAGCACAAGAAATCAAAGTAAGAATCAATAAATGGGATGGACTCAAACTAAAAATCTTATTCTCAGCAAAGAATACAAATCAAGAATGTGAAGAGAGAGCCTACAGAGTGGGAGAAAATCTTTTCCACACATACTTCAGATAGAGCACTAATCTCCCAAATTTACAAAGAACTTAAAATACTTTACACCAAAAATACAAAGAACACAAACAATAAATGGGCTAAAGAACTGAAGAGACACTTTATAGAAGAAGATATACAGATTAACAAATATATGAAAAAGTGTCCAACATTTCTAGTAATTAGAGAAATGCAAATTAAAACCACCCTAAGATTTCATCTTACTCCACTTAGAATGACTATTATCAAGAACACAAACAATAATAAGCATTGGCATGGATGTGGGGAAAAAGACACACTTTTACATTGCTGGTGAAGTTGCAAATTGGTGCAGTCACTCCAGAAAGCAGTATGGAGATTCCTCAGAAAATATGGAATGAACTCACCTTTTGACCCAGTTATCCCACTCCTCGGTTTATACTCAACGTACTACAGTAAGGCAGCCACATCAGTGTTCATAGCAGCTCAATTCACAATAGCTAGATTGTAGAAGCAACCTAGATTCCCTTTAATAGATGAATGGATAATGAAACTGTGATATATATATATATATATATATATACACACACACACGTATATACATATATATATACACACAATGGAATATTATTCAGTCATAAAGAATAAAATAATGACACTTGCAGGTAAATGGACAGAATTGGAGAATATGCTAAGCGAAATAAGTAAAAAAACCAAAGGCCAAATGTTTTCTCTGATAAGTGAATGATGATACGTAATGGGAGTGGGGGTTGGGGGGGTAAGAGAAGAATGGAGGAACTTTAGATTACGTAGAGGGAAATGAGAGTGGGGAGGGGGCAGGGGCATGAAAGACGACGGAATGAGAAGACATCATTACCCTATGTACATGCATGATCACACAAATGGTGGGAATCTACATCGTGTACAACCATAGGGAAAAAAAAAAGTCGTACCCCATTTGTGTACAACGAATCAAAATGCAGTATGTAAAAATAAAAAAAAATTTTTTAAAGTTACTGGTCACTGCCTAGCATCGACTACTGCTCAAGAAAAATTAGTTTTCTTACATTCTTTTGAATTTCATGAGGCAGGTCCATCTTATAGATGTGTGTGCTTAATTTGTCTCCTTTTTTTCTTTACAAAACAGGAATCTTCTAATTATAGAGGTTTATTGGACTTGATTCTGAGATTGCTAAAAACTATATGGAAATGTTTATGACCTTGAATTCAGACCCAATGGATTAGAAAGCAACTAACCACTGCCATTAAAGCATAGACATTAGATTTTATTTCCTAGGAAGCTGGAAATTTCACCATTCCAAATGCAAAGAGTGAAGTATACCCCTGTTAACAATATCAGGGTTTTCACCTGCAAATTCTTATTCACTGTGGTGGAGAAAAGATCTGTGTTCCTGTGGTTCTTGCAAACTACTTATCAGTGAGATCTAAACTTACATTTCATAACTACGTTATATAATCTGCCAGATTAAAAATGATAGCAATAGAAACCAAATCTTCGTTATTCTTCACACTTTTCTTGTGGCTTTCTCTTCAAAAATCAACAACTGGTAAGATTCTTTCTATTTATATGAAATGTGCTTCTGGTCAAGGATGCCTGCTCCCAGATGCAAAATCAAGAACTTGCCTTTTATTATAACTTCCTGCCCCAAATTTAATCTATTTGCAAGGTCCCTCTAATAAAAGAAGAACATCATTACAATTCTTTTACTCTGCTTATAGTTATGTTCCACTGGTTTTGAGACATCCCTCACCATACACCCATACATATTCACACATTTTAACATCCCTGAAGATGTATCTAACACTGAGTGCTATCGACAAGCACTGCCTTCAGTCTTCAGTCATCCTGTAGTTATTACTGCCTGTGTATGTGCAGCCTTTATCTCAGCTGTTCATTTAATGTCACTTCCACTGATGTGTAATGTTCATACTGCCCTGTTGAACGGCCATTTAAAATTTCTTTAAAAATTACACTATGACTTGTCATTGAAACAAAAACGTTACTGTGTGCACAGAAAGGCATGAAAATAGAGCAGCTGGAAGTATAAACTTGGAATTCCTGAAGCAAGCATTCATGAGAGAAGACTGACGGCAATTCCATATTTTCTTACAAAGCAAATCTAAGTGCTTCCCAGAATGTAAGACAAGAAGATACCCACAGGTAGAAAAAACTATGTTATGCTTTGTTAATGGGACACATGCACATATATGACTATCCTATGCCAAAAAGTACAACTGAAATCAGAAAAAATGGTCAAATCTCTGGAATAGATGTGATTTGATTAATTAGTGTATCATGCAAGACTATAATTAGAACAGTAAATATGAATTTGCCTAAAATGTCCTGCTGTTACTTTAAGCTGCTTAGCTTTTAGCAACATGCTTCAACTTATTTAAGTTAAGAAGAACATTTTTCAGAATGGATATCAGAGGCTCAGAAAAAAATGTCATGGAGGCAACAGTGTCATAGTCATTAAGAAACAGTGCATCGACATTAGCCTTCCTGGCACATAGACCAGGCTGTGAGGAGAAGCTCAATTGGCAGTGACCTGGTGTGAAGGTGATTTAGCAGAATCAAATTTTAAAGGCAAAGAAGTTTTAGGAATACCTTAATAGGCTTATGTTGCTTAGACATATCTTCCTATTTGGGCACAAGCATACTTGTGCCCAAAAGAGCTGCTTCAATTATTATTAAAAATCTTCAACTTACATTATAGTTTAATTGGCAGTATTTCTCTTTTTATTTTTGTTTTTCCTAACTGGTTCACAAAATAATGCCACAAGTTAAAGTGCTTGGCATCTTATTATTGTAATACAGTGGTAATAATAACTCCCAATTCTCAGTACCCACCAGGTACCACATTTGGCATTTTATGTACATTATCTCAATGTTTCTCACAAAACCTTAAGAGGTATGTAAAGGGTATCCTCATGAAATCCCGAACCTTTGAAAAGTTTCCAAATGAAATGATAGGGTTTTTTTTTTTTTTTTTTTTTTTTGTATGTTTCTTTTTTTTTTTTTCTGGCAGTGTTGAGTGACTGAACCCAGGGGCACTACAAATGCTAAGCACATGCTCTACCACTAAGCTACCCCTCAACCCAGGTCACAGTTTTTTAAAATATGATTTAGCACTTCTGGTTTATCATCATCATCATCATCATCATCATCATCATCATCATCATCATCATCTTCCAGAAGACATAGATAACTAAACACCAAAACCCTGAATCTGAAATGATGATGAAAATACTCAAGGGAGGCTCAGTGTGTGGTCTAGTTCACTGAAGCTAAACAAAAGATATAACTTTAAGTTATTTTGTGTTAAAAAATGTAATTTGGGATTACACAAATGGTATGCCTTTACTCCATGTACAAACAGAGAAACAACATGTATCCCATTTGTTTATAATAAAAAATATATATATAATTTGGATGTTACATATATTTGGATATCTTATTGAAGAAGAAGAAAACCTTAGTGTAAATATATATATATATATATATATTTTAAATGTTTATTGTGTTTCAGTAAATCATTTACCGTAGGCCACAGCTAAAGCTAATGAAGTTCAGATTATGTGGTTAAAAAAAAAGCAGCAACAGCCCCAAAAGGATACACCTGAAATGTAGAAAGGACCTCTTCGAGTAACAGCTCGCAACCTAAGCATGTGAGCCCGTGGTTCTGCACTCCTCTGACCTGGTTGATGCCTTATTCTGCAGACTGTTTTTCATCACACTGTGAGAGTAAGACACTGGAGAGCCAAGTTCACTCACATTCTTAATATGGTGTTCCTCCTCTGTACCATTTGTTTACTGGTTCAGTCAGGATATAAAGTGTAAACAAGCTGACATCAAATCTCAATGGACACTCTCCCCTCTCTTCAAAGCAGAACCAGTGCTTAGGGTGTGGACGAGTTCACCACTATACAGATGAGGAACCCAATACTCAGGAGTCCCACAACTTGCCAAAGGACACAGAACTATTTAAGTATTTGTTCAAAAAGAAATTTGAACCCAGTATGGCACAGTATTCTATTTAAATGATAAACTCAGCTTCTATTTTCCAACTATTAGCATTAAGGTTGTTTTCAGTACTTCATAATTATAAATATAAACATTATGGTACCAAATGGATTTTAGTTTACTTCTTTTAGTGCATTGACTTAGATCTGATGTAGGATTAGTTTTATAAACCACGTTTTCCTAAAGTACTCTCTGGAAAGACTGTACCAGAAATAGATGGGTATGTCTATTTTACTACATGTTTATTGGACCATTTATCAACAAATTTGGCTAAATCAATACAAATGAAGTGTATTTAATGGTAGCTTTCACTTGCATATATGCATCACTGATAATGTTGAAAATTTTTGTGTTTACTTTTTTTAGTTGTAAGAATCTATGAATAAATATATTCATGAATATACAATGATGCACAGCTTAACAACTGGGATACATTCTGAGAAACATGTCATGAGGTGACTGTATCATGTGAGCATTGCAGAGTACATTTACACAAACTTAAGATAGCTACCATGTCACCAAATTATACAGTCTTATGAAACCATGATTGTATATTCAATCCACTGTTGGCCAAAACATCGTCGAATGTCACATGACTGCATATGTGTCATGCCTAGCTATCAATCTGTCTGTATCTTTTAACATCTATATGGGAGAGAAGTTTTTCTTTTATACAACCCCAAAATATTTATAAATGGAGGTAATAGGTTTCCTTTTCAAACAATAATTTTAAAAAACTGCATAGTTGTTGGAAGAGCATCTATAATTATGTAAGACATTATGAAAATAAATGGCATATCAAGCAATCCCTAGATTGCTTACATATGACTATATGCTTAATTGCTTTAATTCTGTGGAAATGTGAAAAAAAATCTGTATTTTATAAGAAATATAAGACAAGCACATATGACAATTTTAGAGCGTACTATGAGCTAAATTGTGTCATAACTCCGGGTGAAATTCACAAGAAAATGGAAGCCAAAATAAAAGGGAGGAAATGAAAATTGATCTGCCTCTTAAAAGACGGGGGACAGAGGGGTAAACAGCAGATACTACTTGCAGTGAAGAAAAAACCAGCCCTGGTTTGATGGAAAGAAGTTGCATGTCCAATAGAAACTCAGTCTTCCCAGAGTGAAAGGGGAAGGGGGAAGCTGGGAGACATAGAAAATAATTTCTCGAAATAAGATGTGGTGGAACCAAGTGACTGAGAGTCCCACACACCTAGCACCAGAGTTCAAACTGAACACGATAACCAAGAGAGCAACAGTAAGTACTGAAGCAATCATGCCAGAGGAGTCCAGCAGAGACACAGGCTTACCACTGCTCACACAGGGGCAGAAAGGCTGCTGCAGATGCCACCACAGGAAGCCAGGTGGAAAAACAAGGGCCTGAGACAACGGGTTTCCCCAGAAACATTTCCAAATGAACACCAGAAGGTCAGGGTGGCGGAATAAACATAGAGATGCAGAGAGAAAAGGAACTGCATGTGATTATAGCACAGAGGGCAAGCTGGTTTTAAAGGAAAGTCACCAATTTCTGAAAGAATATATTGTCTTAGAAATGTCAAAATCTTCTATTTGTAATTACCAGACTCCAACTAGGTCAGGAAAAGGCATTTTAGGGAAATTGAATCAATATAATCACCTTTCCAACCAGGAGTCAAAATGGTAAGCACTATGAAGAAGACAATCATTATTCTCCTCACTGCAGCTGTTTGAATTTTGCTTATTTAGTTAATTTATATTTAAGTCCCACCTTATTTCACAAAAGATATGAGGGGTCATACCAGAAGAATAAAGCTTTAATTCTTCATTTATTTAGTTTCCCTATTTTTAAATGACCAGATAATATTAAATGTGTCCAGCAAAGCACTATTTCATATTTTATATATACAAACAAAGTTTAAAAATTATGAGTTACAACACATGCAGTGTCTTCTGCCTGGCTCCTATTCTGATGTACCACAGTCATTTTAGTTTTTAAAACAGCAAGAAAGTCATCATTTTGCTAAGATATGTTATATTCAACTTCAGTGAGGTAGAATATTATACAACTTATTAAAAGCAGTTGCATCTAACCAGCAACTATGACACAGGGTAAATGACCATTCTGAACAAAAAACTAATTATTTCATGTTTATCTTGCTGGCTAGGATCATGGGAATTACCAAAATATTTACTTTCTGTACTATGTTCCCATAGACAGTTTTAATTGTGATGATACTTGAACAGTCATAAAGGGAGCTTAATACTGACACCAGACTTCCTCCTCTTGTTTGCCTTTTAAGAAAAGGTCATTAATAATGGTAATGATTAGCCATCTCGGTCATCACTCAATCTAGACAGCAGGCACAATGGCCCTTACATCAAATCTGACCTGTGACGTTAAAGTCTTTAAACCTTGTAAGTGAGCCTTGATAAGTCCCTCCACACAATAGGATTTCCTATTATAAACATCTGTTTTCTCACATGAACCATGTTGAACATGTTAAAAATACGCCACTCTTTTCATATCAGTTTGTAAAAGGAATAATCAATCAAAAGTAAGGCTGGAGGTCCAAGTCTCCTCCCCCCACTGAAAGTAAATTTCCATCCTAATTTTCCCAGGGACTTTTAAAGTTCAATACTAGGGAAGGTAACTATTAAGCCCTTAAGAACACAATCAAGTTTTTCTTTTTTAAATACTAGATAATATCTACTGAAGATATTGAATGTACTTTAGAAAAATCCAAACAAAATGCTATGCAATGTGCCAATAGTCCTTCCAACTCTAGGATTCTATGTAATCAGGTCCCAAAACCAGTGTGCTATAGCTCTTTTCTTAGAGATTCCTCCAGAATCAAGTGAACATAAAGGAACATAAGAACAGAAATCTGACACAGCCCACTTGGAAATGTTGATACTGCTCCTCTTTGCTCTCTTGCCATTTGCTGGATGAAATAAGAGGATTCATCCACATACCAACTCCAAATGAAGTAACCACCTAGAATGTTGTATTCAAAAGTATCCAGAGACCATGTGCAAGTTAAACAGGAAAGAATTCATGATGATTACAATGTCTGCCAAAGTCATCTTTGGAAAGTCAGTTTTCCATCACTATAACAACATAACTGAGATAATCAACTTTAAAAGTCGATTACAGGTGGAAAAGGTTTATAGGCAGAAAGGATTATTTTGGCTCACAGTTTCAGAGGTTTCAGCCCATAGTCACTTGGCCCTTTTGCCTCTGGGCCTCTAGTGAGGTAGTTCATCATGGTGGGAACATGAGGTGGAGGAGCTGCTGACTTCATGGCACAGACAGGAAGCAAAAGAACTCCCAATAACCTAACTTCCTTCTAATAGGCTCCACCTCCTAAAGGTTCCACTATCTCCCAACAGCACCTGACACAGTCCACTTGGAAATATTTATACTGCTCCTTGATGGTGGGCTGGTGCTAATAGTTTGGATACATGGTGTCCCCCAAAGGCTCCTGTTAGTGACTAAAGCAGATGGCAATCAAGCCTTCAACATATGGAACTTCGAAGGACATTTCCAAACCATAGCAAAGGGAGATTAGCAGCACATGTGCTGACTTCTTGTCTCCCTTTTATATAGGTTTACAAATCTCTCCAGAGAAATCTATTCCTGGGAAAGGGTTTGGGTATTGTACACATGTCCATGCTGACCCTAAGATACTAGAAACAGGGACTAGTGGTAAAAATATCATGGCAGAACTTAATGTCAGTATCCATTCCTACTTTCATTTATCAAAGTGCTGAAGTTAATTCTCTTGATGACCAAAAGAACTTTCTGCAATGATGGAAATGTTCTATATTCAGGCTTGTCAATGTGGTGACCACTCAACACATGTGGCTACTGAACTGGTGAAATACAGTCAGTGATATTTTAATTTTATTTCACTTTATTTAATATCTATGTGGCAAGTGGCTACCATATTGGACAACGTGGGACTAGAATGTTTGCTGGTAATGTTGAAGCAAAACCACAATGAGTGGGATCTTAGTCTGCTTTGTTTACTGAGGCATGCAGTATTAGAGTACTGCCTCAAACAATATTAGGCACTCAATTAATATTCATAGAGTATATAATTAGATAAAAGAGCTTTCTTATTAGATCAATCCTGAAGTACATATGGTGGTTTTGGGCTTCTGTGTGGTATCATGGGAGGGAGATAAGTCTTGTGCCATAATTAAACACTCTTTCAGAATCAAAACAGTAACACTGTCCTCAATGGCTTTGGTAGATAAAATATTTTCTAAAGAAATTCAAGTAGTGGGTCATAGCAGTATTTACATTCTGCACTGAGAATTTACTCTGAATATCCTTAGTTCTTAATTTGAAAGGTATGAAAACAGTTCACTTTAAATTTATCCTATCAAGGGCTAGGACTGTAGATCGATAGTAGTTAGCATGCACGAGGCCCTGGGTTTGATCCCCAGCACCAAAAAAAAAGAAAAAATTACCCTATCACATAGAAAATTATTTTTCACAAAACTTCATCAGAAGATGAAGATGGTAGTGACAATTACAGACTATCAAGTCCAATAATGGAACTGAGTTTAAGAGCTCATTTTGGAGATACCAAGTAGACCATTTAATGTTTTTCTTAGAGTGAAAAGGGGATATCTCACAAAAATACATCTGGTATACATAAATTTCAGCACCTTAAAAAATTATATGTAATACTATGTAATATCAGCATTTATTTGCTCCAATATAGTACTGAAAAGTGACAACAATGGAAAAGCATTCCCAAAAAAGACAGGTCAAAGAAAACAATGATGAATCTTATTCCAAATGCAATAGTATTTAAACAAAATATTGATTAATGTAATGCAAAGAGCATTATATTTTCATTAGCAATAGTAAATTCTAAATATTTCTGTTTTCTGAAGCTGATGCCATTAGAAGGAAAATATTCTAGAGTTTACTACTGCATTTAGCCTGCCTTTTGATACATGCCATATAAACAACAACACAACAAATCATTATGCAAAGCTGTTTGAAATGTAAATAAAATATCTTCTGAACATTTTCTTCTACCTCTCAATACATGTTGGGACATCTGACCTTGAGCTGAGTCTCTTCTGAAAATGTTGTCCACATGTCTAAAGTTTCCCCCAACATGTATTCTGCCATCTACCCTCAACCAAACCATCTAAATTACATTCAGATTTTTGTGGTATCATAATAACTTCAATATGGGATATATTTTCAACATTCTAGTAAGAGACTCCTTTCTTCCTGCCTCACCCTCCTTCCAAGTTATTTCAGGTTTGCATATTTCATTTTCACATCTCAGTGGGATACCCATCACATAACATTTATTTGTGGGGTCTAAAGGCATAATGTGGGGGACTGTGCATGAGCATGTCAAAACCACATGCTGTATGTATACTTCTTAAAGAATGAAAAAGGATTCCTTTTTTCTCAAGACATATAAGCTGTCTCAACAGTAGAAGCCCAAAGTGAATACCACAACCTAATTAAAGATGAAGAGCATAACAAGCAGTATTAAAATGTCTTTTTTGATTCATTCTTCTCCAAGCTATGTTTTTATCAAATGTCTTGTCTGATTAATAACTCCAATAGACATAACAAGTATGCACACTTTCTAATCTCACCGGATTCGGAAGAGAGTTGAAAGTATTTTCCTCTACATGTTTCTGGGAGGTATGACAGCAGAGGTTGCAGAGGATGCAGGGCAGAAAGGGGCCCTGAGAAGAGACTAAGCCCACTTACCTGCTACAGGGATGAACACACTTATTTAAATTCTTCCAGACAGAAGAGGCTGCTTTTAACCATCACTGGAGTGGGAAATACCACAATCTCTCTTGGGAATCATTTCCTACATTTAGAACCTTGATTTCCAGGAAGCTCGTCCAGGTTTCAGGGTGAGCTTCCTAATAAGCACTGGAGCTGCTCAATCACACAGATCCCTGTGTGTAGAAAACTTCTGTCCAGTTCAATGTTTTGTTGTCACCATCTTAAAATTCTTACTACTTTTATGTGTTCTGTAGACAAAGTCTGATGGGGCAATGGAACCTGTGTATGAGAAGGGAAGCCTCATGCCCCATCTCCACTTTCTGTCCCATTCACATACAGCCTGGAAACCTCAGAAGTGCCGTGGTCCCAGGATGAAGAGGACACTCAAGCAAGGATGAGGCAGGTGTGCTGTGTCTGGACTGAGTAAACAGGGACACTGACAGCTCAAGAGGCTGTCACTGGAACCAGAAAACATGTCAAATGATGAAAGAATTCAATAGCGTTCAAAGAAATATGAGTGACTGAGGAAGCCCACTCTTTTCCTTCTTACTCCTGTTTCTTCCCTGTATCACTCAACCACTTACACTGAAAATGATAACACGAAATGAAAGAGAAGCTGGAGCCACACAGAGTTCCTCTTCCAAGTGTTGGTACGTGGTACATATCAACAAGTGAAATCGAAAGTTAAATCTTGTGCAGCAATTCCACAGTTCTGTAGGAATAAAATATATCTATATGCACAAGTTATGAAATATGAATTGCACAATTTTGTTGAATGTGCATATGAGCATAATGCCCTCGTATTTGCATTTCAAACTGGCACTGCTCACTATAAAGAACAGTGGTAAAATTTATGCTAACAATTTAAATTTTTGATTTTTCTTAGAAGGACATGAAATAGTAAATAAAAACACCATGGCAATGCAGGCATGGAGGTGCACTCCTATAACCTCAGGAGGCAGAGAAAGGAGGACAGCAAGTTCAAGGCCAGGCTCAGCAACTTAGTCAGACCTGCGGTAACTAAGTAAGACCCTGTCTCAAAATAAAAAATGAAAAGGGCTGAGGATCTAGTTCAGTGGTGAGGCACCCCTGGGGTTCAACCCCCAGCACCAAACAAACAACCAAAAACAACAACAACAATAACAACAACAACAAAAAGCACTATGGCAAGCTGAAAAAGAGACTGCAGAAAAAAAGTGGGGGAAGCTTTGTTTTCAATATAGTAGTCCCTCTCTTACCTACAGGGGAGATGTCCCAAAACCCCCAGTGAGTGCCTGAAACCTCACATAGTACAAACCCTAGATATATTGTTTTATCCTATACACACACACCTCTGATAAAGTTTAACTTATAAATTAGGCACAGTAAGAGACTGACAATAATAACCAATAATAAAATAGAACATTTATAACCATATGCCATAACAATATGAATGCACATGTTCTCTCTCTCTCTCAAGAATCAAGACAAATAGTAACATTTTTTGACCATGGTTGACCACAGGTAACAAATCACAAAAAGTGAAAACCAAGGATAAGGAGACTATCACATCTGTTTTTACAGCACTTCAGCACTTTTCCCCACTTTTTGAACAAGGGGACCATGTTATCCTCTGCACCGAGCGCTACAAATTCTATAGCTGGCCCTGCCCTGCTTCCTCCTGCTGTGGACTGCATCCTCTGTGTCTGTTCTGCAAGGTCACCTTGGTAACTGTTACCATTTTCCTCTACTCACCCACCCAACAAATATTGATGTGCTGTGCTCAGGTCTTGTACCAGGTACTGACAATATAAAAAGGAATAGGACATTATCCTTGCTCTTAAGTATACTGGGGACAGGGACAAATAACCATGGAAAGGTGGGAAGACCCACCTTGCACAAAATTTCGTAAATGATACACATAAAATGTGCAAACCCGTTCCAATAACAACTGCTAACCTTCAGCACACTATTCAATGATCTCATTAATTTCCTATCATTACTTACTAGGTAGGTCCTTTTATTATTTTCATCTTACAACGATAGAAGCAGACATTTAGAACAGTTAAGAAACTGGACCACAGTGATTTTTGCCATTAAGTACTGGAACCAGGAACTGAGATAATCTAAATCTTTTTGACTACTAAATTGGAGTTCATAAATAATAGTTACCATTCTTATTAATATAATTCTAACCATTGCAGTCTTTGTCTTCTATTGTTGCAGTTAAGTGTCTCCATTTCTAGCTTCTCAAAGGTCAATTTCAGTTGTAATTGTATTTTAGCAATCTCCTTATATCACTTACCACTAAAAAAAAAAAAAAATGTAATCTGCTTTTTTCTAATTTATTTATTACACTTTTATTAAACACAGCTCCTTTTCCTCCTCCTCCTTTGATCATCTGACAATTCTTAGACCCAACTGTAGAAAATCTGATTCAGCTGACAAAACTTGTGATTTTCAAAATAATATTCAGGACTCTTTTCACTAAAATAGGATGTGCTGGTTAAAAACATGTCCTTTGGAAGCAAGCAGACCTAGATCCATGCTGGCTCTGTTGCCTTCTAGTTTCGGAAAGAAACTTCACTGATACACTAATTTTCCCATATGTGAAATGGGGATGAAGACAGTACCTTAACTAGCTCTATGACATAATTTTCTCTATGATATTGTCTGGCAAGCACCTAAAAAATATAGTTTCAGTGCTATTATTTTTGGTACCATGTCCTCATATCTAGGTTTAAAAATGAATTTGAAACAAGTTTTCCCTTGAAAAAACACTAAGTTCAAGGGTCCCTAATTTCTAAACTATATATCATTTTTTTGTAAATAAAAGCAGAGAAAAAGTCAACCAGAGAATGAAATTGATCAAATTCTGTTATGCACATGTATGACTATGTGACAACAAAGTCCACCTTTATGTAAAATTATAACATATCAGTAAAAAAAATGATATTAAGAAAGTCACCCAGAATGGCACCTGGTGGTTATATATACCTCTGTGATTCAAAGGATCCAAGATGTTTTTATTTAAATAATCTTTCAGTGAAAAATTCAAATATCACTCTTATTTCCCCCCTTTTCATTCCAAACTGCCCATTCTAGGGTTGAAGGCAAAAAGTTTATAAACTGTTTTAAAGAACTCTATAAATGTAAGAAAGTCTTGTCATAGCTAGGCCATCTTAGCTCTCTCTAACCCTTGAAGTGACACTTAAGTTTAAGAACATTGAACAAGCTGAAATGACTGAACTGTTTTCTCTGAAGGAAAAGGATTAGCTAAACTGCAGGTTTACTGCCATCACTCAGGCTGTCAAATGACTGTTTCCCTGGCTTCTAAGTGATTGAAGAGCACATAAAAAATAGACTGAATACCACATAAAAAAGGACTACATACCTATTTTTAAAATAGCTCTAGTAAAAAAAGTCCTCATTTGACACTTTTATTATCATTTAAAGCAAAGGAAAGAAGCATTTTGTAAAAAACAAAACAAAATCTTAAGGCTCCATTCGATACCTTAGAAAGCACAGATAGCCATGTGACATCTTTCCAAAACCAAAATCTTTTCAACAACACTGGCTGTTCCTACTGCAGGCATATGGGTCCTTACCAATTCTTGCGTGTCTTCCTGTAGCGGCAGAAATGCTGCTTCCAGAATAGCAATCTGGTCAGCACTAAGCTTCTGCCACAGCCCGATCAGCAGAATCACCAGATGGGTGGCACTTTTCAGCCTGGTGAATGACTGGAACAGATTGCCTTGGTTTTCCTCAACTGCATCTGCTAGAGCTATTACCTATAGAAATTACAAACTTTGGTTAGGGATAATTTCACAATTCTTGAGCCCTCAACAAATTACGTTTGGCACAGTTTTATTTTTCTTTAAAACAAGTTGATGAACTTTGTCTTTCACAAACACAAGCTATGTTGAGTAATAAAAGAGTTATCATTCATCTACTCATTTCCTTCTTTAAAAATATGTCCAAAGTAATTCCAAATCCATATGGCCAGGAGATGAAAATATCCACAAAATCAGCTTAATGCAGACATTGTTCCATGTCTGCTTCACCACTGATTAACCTTCAGTGTTTTGTAATACAAGTAACCTCTAATAAAGTTATTATAGCCTTTATTACCAGCCATGGACACCATCAATTAAAATATTCTCTCAAAATAACTGAATTTTCCTTACAGTTCAAAATAACTTCATTATACCTTTTTTCAGAAAGTAACTGTCTTCCTCTGATATTAGTCTCTATATGTTACATAGTGTTAGAACAGCGAATATTTATTGACTATATCTAAAAGGCAGATAATTTCAAACATTAGGCCAGAATAATGTAATTTTTAACCTAAATGTCAGGCAACAGCCCACAGGACCTGAAAAAAAAAAGTTCAGGGTGTGTTAGCTTTACAATGCCAAATCTACTTAGGATAAAAATTGGCAAGAGTGAGTAGAATTTGCTTTTTTTTTTTTTTTTTTTATCCTTTTGAATAATCCTGTGGAAAAAAGAACTAAAGCAACAATTGAATGGAACATCCAAGGCTGCCCACTGGTGTTTTATTTTAATGTCGTGGTGAATTTTGTGCTCATTAAAAGTAATGAACTAACTGCCCCAGAGGCTCAAGGCGTCTGACAATCCCCAGAACATGAATAGCAAAGGCCAAGGCAATGAGTACCTTTCTATAAGTCCCTGTCAGCTTGAAGGACTAGAGTTCTGATGAGATTCAGAAGTCTAGTACAGATGATCCATTTGGTGATATTTCATGGTTTACTGACACTGGCCCAAAGGGCTTGTTAAAAAGTCATCAAACAAGTAGAGTCTACAGCTGTGTGGTCTCTCAAATTCCATGTGGGGAGAGGGGCTGTAAAGGGACAGTCCTTGGAATGTCTGGGAGACACTGGAGAAGAGATATAAGCTAGGGAGAGAGGCTGCAACTGAAGGTCCTTGCCTGAAAATGTAGACAGACCAGGATTCTTTGCCACTTAGCAGAGGGCTCACAGAAGTTATAAAAGGTAATTGCAGTTCACATTCAGCTCTTCAGGGAGCTATGGAAATTTGAACCAAGACCAATGCTACAGAAAGTGCATTGCTTATTATGTGCCTAGTACTGTGCTTGCCACTGGCATTCAAAAGAACTACACGATATCTCATATTCTACAAGGATCTTATACTTTTTGGAAAGAAAACATACATACACAACCAATTAGTGGGAAGAAACATTACTATAATAATGTCCTAATTGTGCAGAACAGAAAGTAAGTGTGAAAGAAGTTAGCAAAGAGACGGATTACTGTGGGCCAGAGTTAATATCCCTGGGGCCTCTTTTACTCAAATGGGGCTTGGAACTCATCCCTTCCCATTACT
This sequence comes from Sciurus vulgaris, assembly GCF_902686455.1. NCBI lineage: Eukaryota > Metazoa > Chordata > Mammalia > Rodentia > Sciuridae > Sciurus > Sciurus vulgaris. Next base: position 94,066,288 of record NC_136468.1, on the reverse strand, counting down.
TCAAGAAGTCCCCTTGAAGAGACGAAGAGAGGCCACTTTCCTTAAACCAAAACACCTGGACTTATATACTTCCCCACCCTCACCATGATTACAACTGACTCCTGTTAAAATCTAAGTTTATACTCTTTTTCTCCTTGTGAATGTTAACAATTAAGCATCGTTGTGAAGCCATGATATTGACACAGATGCTTATTGTCAAAACGTCCAAAGCATTCAAAGATCAAGGTCATAAACACCTACCGAGTGGCAGGTATATGCAAGAATTTGAGGGAAACACTACAGGAATTCAACTGCGACAGATCTAATCTCTACCTTCAGAGAGTCCATAATAAAGGAAAAAAGGTCAAGGAGGCATTGACCATATGAGGAGGATATGACAGACTCTAAAGGAGGTTCCATTAATGTCAGGATTATTATTTTAACAATAATCCCTCCAATTAATTGAACATAGACTGGTACCATGCATTTTTGCTCTGTGCCATTCAGGGATGAATGGCTTCAATCCTCACGCTTTCAGTGATACTTGGTTGGTGCTATTTCTCTTTCACAGATGAGAAATTTGAGGGTCAACTAATGTCTGGCATTTGCCCAGTATAGTACACAGGGTATGCAATCTGTGTGCATGCTTAGAAGGGGCCCATGCTTAGTTCAAGGCTCTACCATGTCTGTCCTGAAATTCTTAAGAATTTTAGTTTTGAACCTGTGTTTTGTAATTGAAGTCAATGAACCAGTAAAGCATGCACATGAGTAGAAGACATGTGCATTCACATGTGTGAGTGTAATGCTTCCCAATCCTCTCAGGTTGGGAAGGATATTTGACAAAACTAAAACTGGCATTGTCCATATAAAGACGAACGGTAAAGTTCATGCTAATGTTTAAATTTTTAAATTTCTCCTTACTTGGAAAGATATTAAATTGAAATTATTAAACACACACACACACACACACACACACACACACCATCAGAGGCTCTGAAAGAAGCCACGACCACTGAAGAAAAAAAGTCGTCTTATTTTAATAGCTGTCTTAATACCCCTTTCTTTTTCTGTCTTTTTAACAAGGACCCTCATTTTGCATTGGGATCTGCAAGCCAAGTAGTCCGTCTGATCATATATCTAACAGATGAAAGAAAAGAATTCAAACTTCACAGATGTCTCACTCCAAAACCTGCTTGAGACTACTGCTAGCTGTGCACAGAAGGTTTTAGGAAGGAGATGGTAATGGGAGAAGCAGTGGTGTGCTAAAGCTGGCTCTGGCAGCCTCTTCCAGGTCCTGAGAAAAAAACCATTGATCAACTGGCAGGAATTCTGTAAGCCAGTTGTTTAACACAGCCATTACTAAAAATTAGATTACATAAACTTAAAACTAAGTAAGTTACATTAAAAACAAAGGTAATAAATAGTCAAAACTTATTTCTTCCTACTTTATGTAGGCTCCAAGGTTATTTATGCCTATTATATCTGTATATTAGAAACACTTTGCAATGGTGGGCTACTGCCCATTTCTTTCCAACTCTACATTCAGAGACCTCACATTGGCAGCTAAAATCAGCCACCCTGGAAGTATTTATAACATGGAAACCAACAAATGTTAAGGAGTCAGGTCCTTGCCACAGAGCTTTTGTTAAATATTTAGCAGCATACCACTGAAAAGAGGTACCTGAAATGCATCCTAAAGCAAAGATTTTAGGTAAGGGATCTTTAAAAGAGAAGGAAACAACTTGAACAAAGCAGAAAAGTGGAGGCTGGTTGCTTGGGGAAAAACAATCCTCTTGGGTTGGGAAGGATATTTCACAAAACTAAAAAAGGTAAGCTGGGTGAGAACTGTAGAGGAACCTGAATGTCAGAGAAAGGAGCAGCACTCGGGGAACCACTAAATATTCTGAGTATGGGTGTTGCCTGATGAAGGCTGCACTCTCTCTAAGTAGCTATCAAATCATAATAAATATCTGGGGCATTTTCTGGGACTTCAGTGAAGCTTTTATGCACATTCTTCACTATCAAGGGGAAATTCTCACTAAGTGTAACTGCATGTCAGACCATGGACCCACCCAACTTGCTAAACACAGCTGCAGTGGAAGAATGACTTCTCAGTGAGACAGCAGCCCAGGCCACAGGATCTTTCCTGAGCAAGGCCCAAAATACATCAATCCAGAAGAAGCATCGACTCTTGAAGTTTCCATCCCATTGGATATGTTTCTGTGCCATTGTGGAAACAGTCCACTATCCCCAAATGGTCACAGAAATTGGAAAAGAAATGGGATAAACAATTCCTTATGTAAATTACCCCCAAGGAAAATCTTCCTGACCTACTGGCCAGCATGAAATACTAAACAGATCTCCATGTTCTCAATTTAGTTTTACACGTAACAGCCAAGTTTACTTTGTTCTTCTTGAAAGCCAAATGAATTTAGCAGAATTAACAGAGTAAAAAGAGCTGGAAAAATTAGAACCATCAAGATTCAGATCTGTGTGACCAAGGTCTAGAAGATCTCCAACTCACCTGGAACTGAGAAATGAGGCCAACCAGCTGCTAAGGCTTAAATTTGAGGGAGAGCGATTTTTCAGGGCTCATCACTGGCTGAGCAAGCTGTGTGTTCCCTGGTGTTCAACAGAACTACAGAAAGGGAAGGCTGTAGGAAACAATAAATGCTAACGATTTCAAGCACAATGTGTTGATGGCCTTTGTTTTGCTTTTTCAAATTGAAGGTTTCCAAATAAAATGGAGACCCCAAAGGACATCTCTGTCCAACTGCCATATCAGTTGATGCCAAAGTAATGAGGCAGAGGCCCAGGGAGCTGCTTGCAGGAAAACGCTCAACTCATAAAGTGAGTGTGAAATTAATCCCAAATACTTCCAGCTGCCAAGATAGGCTCTAAAATTGGTTACAGGAAAGCAGCAGCAGCAGCAGCAACAGTGGAATAGACATGAATCATACTATGTGAACACGACATGTCCAATTTCTTCACCTAAACTTATCGTCCAATCTGCCTCCAAATCTTGTGTGTGTGGCATGCAGAATCCTACTATTTTGCTATTTAGGTGTCATTTAATGAAGGCTGACTGTGAGTCAGGCACAGTGCTCTCTTAGCTCATCATTTGGTCAGATAGGAATTGTTGATCCCCTATGTCCTCACTTCCTGATGAAGAAACATAGCTTAGAGCCATCTGAGATCACTGGTAGTGGTAATGAACAGGGGCAGAAAAGTGTCAGAATTCCACTCTTGTCTTCTGATCTCCCATTGAGTGCCCCTTCTTCTGTACAGTTACACAAACATATACAGGTGGCCCCACAAAATAATGCTGTGGATTTTTATCTTGATAATCAAATAAAAACACTAAGGAAAAACACTGACACTACTTATATTACATTCATCACAGACATAAGTACTTTTCAGTTTCTCTACCATAGGGCTTTTAACATGGGGTCATCTTTAGCTGGTTGGTTTCTGCCCAAAGTTGCTTGGTATTGCCCCAAATCAAAATTTAAAGGAAATTAGTTCATAATTTATAAGAAGGAAAGTTAACATACTAAGCTTTCTTCTCTTAACAAGAGAAATTTTATTATGCTCAATATCACTCAAAATATGAAGATTTCAGACAAAGCAGTTATTTTCTAGATCTGCTTATTTAATGAAGGGACTTTTTAATGGGATGATTCATTTATTTTTGTCTAAATTTCACATTACAATGTTTTAAATGGTCTGAGAAAGTTGATGTTCTATATTGTCAACATCATTTGAGGATTCTAAAGACCAGTCACTGTGCAAAAACTTTCTACCCAGACTATCCCATTTAAACCTCAAAAAAGGCTGAGCACTGTACTGCACACCTGTAATCCAAGCTATTTAGGAGGCTGAGGAAGGCAGATGGCAAGTCGACCTGAGAAACTTAGTGAGATCTTGTATCAAAACAACAAATCTGTAAAAGGCTGAATTAATCAATGAATAAGTGCCCCTGGGTTTATCCCCAGTACTTCCAAAAATAAAAATAAAAATCCAGTGAGGTAAATACTATTATTGCCCCCATTTTAAAAATAAGAGAATTACTGAAAGGGTAAAATGGTAAGTGGCAGAGTCAGAACTCAGAGTTAAGCAATCTGACCCAAGAAACGTCACCATATAACACTGCCTACATTAATTATCTGCCCACACATCAGCCTCACCCTAGGCAATATGTGGAACGAATTCTATCAGGAGCTCCCAAATGGGAGGTTTCAGCTTTGTTGACCTTCCAATATCCCAGATGAACTAAGATAGATTTATTATCATAAAAGGCCAGCTTGGATGAACAAGTTTAAAAAATGGAGTTCCTGTGACATGGACGAGTTTGAACAACCCCTAGGGAAGAACCCAATAGACTGTGCTGGAATAGACAATGACCTGGGAGCCAAAGAGATGGGACTTTGCTACCAAGCAGCTCTATGTCAGTGTTCAGATTACTCTTTACTGGAATTTCATCATCTTTAAAATGTGGGAAATATAATCTCTAACATCCAACCTGCTATAAGTATTGAATTTAAACTTTTTAAACTAGGGTGTTTGGAACTATACATGTTACTCCTTCCCCTCTATTTTCACATACATTAGGCTTCTTGTTTAATGTTTGTTGACTTGGATTTCTTAACCTATAAATTATACAATTATTAGATCTTTAGACGAGGGTGAAAAAATAGACAATGGAAAGTGTTGACAAAGATGTGGAGAAATTGTAACACTTGTCCATTGCTGGTAGGAATATAATATGGTACAGTCACTTCAGGAAACAAACAGGTAGTTTCTCAAAAAGTTAAATTACCACATGACCCAGCAATTCCACTCTAGGCATATGCCCAAAGGCATTTGAAATATATATTCACTTTAAAACTTATTCATGAATTATGTTAGTCAGCTTTCTGTTCCTATAACAATTATCTAAGAGAAACAACTTATAAAGAGGAAAGGTTTACATTGGCTCAAAGTTTTGGACATTTTAATCTATGATCAATTGTCTCTCTTGCTTTGGGTACATGGTGGCACAACATGGCAAGACAAAACCATTTGCCTCATGGTCAGGAAGCAAAAAAGAGGAAGAAAAGGACCCAGGGACCCACAATCTTCTCTTAAAGTCATGTCCCCAGTGACCTAAAGATCTTCCACTAGACCCCACCTTCCAAAAGTTTCCATTACTTCCTAATGCCCCAAGCTAAGGTCCAAGCCTCTGACACACAGACCTTTGGGAGTTATTCCAGATCCAAGCTATAATATGAACAAGCACTGAGAAAAGCATTATTTATAATAGCCAAAAAGCAGAAACAACTCAAATGTCCACCAACTGATGAATGGATAAACAGAATGTGGCATATCTACATAATGGAATATTACTCAGTCATAAAAAGAAATGAAACATTTATACAATAAGGAATCTTGAAAACATCATGCTAAGTGAAGCTTATCACACATTATATAATTCCATTTATTACATAAAAGAGAGATAATATCTTATATCCTATCAGATCACAATGGAATGAAATTAGAATAGACAATAAACTTTTTAACACCTGGAGGCTAAATAACATGCTATGGAATGATGACTGGATAGCAGAAGGTATCAGGGATTAAATTTTAAAAATACTTAGAAGTAAATGATCAAAATCGTGGAGACACTCTGAAGGCAATGCTAGGAGGAAAGTTAATTTCATTGAGCTCATTCATTAAAAGAATAGAAAGTCAACAAATAAATAATGTAACATTACATCTCAAAGCCCTAGAAGAAGATGGACAAATAAACACCATAAGAAGACAGAGCTTCTGACTTAGCAAAATCAGAGCTAAAATCGATGAAATTGAAACAAAAGAAACAATCCACAAAATTGACAAAACAAAATGTTAGTTCTTTGAAAAAAAGCAATAAAATTAATAAATCCTTAGCCAAGCTAACAGAGAGAAAACTCAGATTACTAAAATTTGCAATGAAAAAGGAAATATCACAACTGACACTACTGAAATACAGATAATAATCAGAACTTATTTTGAAAATCTATACTCTAATAAAATAGAAAATCAAATTTCTAGAGATATATGACCTATCCAAATTGAATCAGGATACTAAAAATTTAAACAGATCAATTTCAAGCAATGAAATTGAAGACACTATCAGAACCCTACTAACAAAGAAAAGCCCAGGACTAAGTGGTTTCTCAACTGAGTTCTATCAGACCTTCAAAGAAGAACTATCATCGGTTGTTCTCAAATTACTCCATGAAATAGAAAAGGAGGGAACCCTTCCAAACTCATTATATGAAGCTAGTATCACCCTGATAACAAAACTGGACAAAGACACATCAAGGAAAGAAAACTTCAGACCAATATCCCTGATGAACATAGATGTAAAAATTCTTAATAAAATATTGGCAAATTGCATACAAAAACATATTAAAAGATAGTGCACCATGATCAAGTGGGGCTCATCCCAGGGATACAGGGTAAGTTCACAAATCAGTAAACATAATTCATCACATCAATAGACTTAAAAACAAGAATCACATGATTATCTCAATACATGCAGAAAAAACATTTGACAAAATACAGCACCCCTTCATGTTCAAAACACTAGAAAAACTAGGCATAACAGAAACAAACCTCAACACTGTAAAAGCTATCTATGCTAAGCCCAAGGCCAACATTATTCTAAATGAAAGCATTCCCTCTAAAAACTGGAACAAAACAAGGATGTCCCCTTTCACCACTTCTATTCAACCGAGTTCTGAAAACTCCAGCCAAAGCAATAAGAAGAAAGAAATTAAAGGAATACAAATAGAAAAAGAAGAACTCAAACTATCCCTATTTGCTGATGACATGATTCTATATTTAGAAGACCCAAAAAACTCCACCAGAAAACTTCTAGAACTCATAAAGAATTCAATAAGTAGCAAGATATAAAATTAACACCCATAAATCAAATGCATTCCTATACATCAGTGATGAATCAACTGAAAGAGAACTTAGGAAAACTATCCCATTCACGATAGACTCAAAGAAAATAAAATATTTGGGAATCAATCTAACAAAAGGACCTCTACAATGAAAACTACAGAACACTAAAGAAAGAAATTGAAGAAGACCTTAGAAGATAGAAAGATCTCCCATGTTCTTGGATAAGCAGAATTAATATTGTCAAAATGGCCATACTACCAAAAGTGCTATAGAGATTAAACATAATTCCCATTAAGGTTCCAATAATGTTCTTCAGAAAAGGAGTCATGAAATTCATTTGGAATAATAAAAGGCCCAGAATAGCCAAACAATCCTCAGTAAGAAAAATGAAGCAGGAAACATCAAAATACCAGACCTTAAATTATACTACAGAGCTATAGTAACAAAAATGGCATGGTATTGGCACCAAAACAGACATTAAGATCAATGGTATAGAACAGAAGACACAGACAAACCCACACAAATACAGTTATCTTGTACTAGACAAAGGCACCATAAACATACATTGGAGAAAAGAGAGCTTCTTCAACAAACAATGCTAGGAAAACTAGAAATCCATATGTAACAAAATGAAATTAGACCCCTCTCTGCACAAAACTCAACTCAAAGTGGACCAAGGATGTAGGCATTTGATCAGAATCCTGCACCTACTAGAAGGAAAAGTAGGCCCAAATCTCTATCATGTTGGCTTGGAAACTGAATTCCGAAAGATTTCTAAAGCGCAAGGAGTAAAATCAAGAATCAATAAATGTGATTGTATCAAACTAAAAATCTTCTGCACAGCAAAGGAAACAGTCAAGAATATGAAGAGAACCTACAGAATGGGAAAGTATCTTTGCCATCTACACCTCAGAGAGAGCATTAATCTCTAAGACCTATCAAGAACTCAAAAAACAACAAAAAACAAATAACCAAATCAATAAATGGACAAAGGAACTGAGCAGACACTTCACAGAATACAAAAGGCTAACAAATATTTGAAAAAATGTACATCACTAGTAATCAGAGAAATATAAATTAAAACTACTCAGAGATTTTATTTCACTCCAGTCAGAAAGGCGATTATCAAGAATACAAGTAAACAATAAATGTTGGCAGATGTGGGGGGAAAGGTACACTCATACATTGCTGGTAGGACTACAAATTGGTGCAGCTACTCTGGAAGGCAGTATGGAGATTCCTCAGAAAACCTGGAATGGAACCACCATTTGACCCACTTATCCTGCTCCTCAGCACATATCCAAAGGACTTAAAATCAGCATACTATAGTGACACGGCCACATCCATGTTCATAGCAGTCCAATTCACAATAGCTAAACTATGGAACCGACCTAGATGCCCTTCAATAGATGAATGGATAAAGAAAATGTGGAATATTACTCAGCCATAAAGAATAATGAAATTACGGCATTTTCTGGTGAACAGATGGAACTGGACACTATCATGCTAAGTGAAACAAAACAATCCCAAAAAACCAAAGGTTAACGTTCTCTCTGATATGTGTATGCTGACTCACAACGGGGAGGTGGAGTGTAGGTTCACCAGATTGGACAGGGGGAATGGGGGAAGGGAGCAGGGATGGAAATGGGAAAGACAGTAGAATGAACTGGGCATAACTTTCCTATGTTCCTATATGAATATACAACTAGTATAACCCTACATCATGTTCAACCACAAGAAAGGGAAATTTTACTCCATGATGTGTCAAAATATATTCTACTGTCATATACAACTAAAAAGAACAAATAAAATACATATATATGTATATATACATATATACATATATATATATGTAATTCCATTTGTACAAAATGCTCAGAAGAGACAGTTATAAACACAGAAAGTAGATTAGCAGCTGCTAAAGGTGGTAGTATGAGGTGGATAGAAAGGAGTGAGTAGTAACAGCTAAAGGGCATGGGTTTTTTTTAAGGGAGGATGAGGTTCTACAAAATTAAACTGTGGTAATGATGGCACAACCCTGTGACTACAACAAAAATGGCTGAATTATAAATTTTGTATGTGGTACTGATGATTGAACCCAGTGCCTTGCACAAGCTGGGCAAGTGCTCTATCACTGAGCTATATCCCCAGCCCTTTTGTTTGTTTGTTTTGTTTTGTTTTAAGACAGGGTCTCACTAAGTTGCTCTGACTAGCTTCAAACTTGTGATCCTCCTGCCTCAGCCTCCTGAGTAGCTGAAATTAGAGGCATGCATTATTACACATGGAGAATTATACACTTTAAATGGATGAATCACACCTTTACAAATTGTACCTCAATAAACCTGTTAAAATAAGAGAAATAAAAAGTACTTTGAAGGGCTGGTGGTGTAGCTCAGTGGTAGATGGCCTGCCTAGCATGTGTGAGGTCCTATGTATTATGGCCAGGTTTGAGCACCTTGAAACAAAAATGGAAAAGTACTTTGAAAGTATAATCGAGAGGGGAATGGAGGAACTTCAGATAGTGTAGAGGGAAATGGGAGAGGAGGGGCAGGGGTAGGAAAGATAGTGGAATGACACAGACATCATTACCCTATGCACATGTATGATTACACGAATGGTGTGACTCTACAGCATGTATACCCAGAGAAATGAAAAGTTGTACCCCATTTGTGTACAATGAGTCAAAATGCAGTCTGTAAAAACAGAGATAGATATATTTTTTTAAAAAGGCAAAAAAAAGTGTAATCAATGTAAGAAAGATAAATTAATACAAATAAAGTACTTATGCAACAATTTTGATGTGTTAACTGCTATACCATATTGCATCTAGGGCTTAATGGCATTCTGGATGATGGAATAATCATGTGACTTTGGCTTACCTGTAGGACCTTTGGCTAGTTAGTTTACCTCCCTCTGACTTAGTTTTTTCACCTATAAAATAATACTCAATAAAAGACTGTTAAAATCCCTTTTATTCATTTCTAACTTGTTTGGCTTCTGGTTATTATTTCTTTGTATTCCCCTATAGTTTACCACTCAATTCAAATTAGTTACATCAAAAATACTGGTTTTTATTAGATTAATGATGACATTTAAAAGGAGGACCTTTCTATTGGTACTTGAGGCACACTGCCAAGTACTCTCTCTCAAAGTGAGGCAGGACAGCAATCAACACCCCCTGTTTCATTACCCTCCCTCTGTGATGGCTCAATGGGATAGTGCTCATTTTGTAGCTAACTCTGAGTTTCAAAGCAAAAAATCATGAGACTCCGTATCAAATATATTACTGAAAGCCCAGTAAGTTACACATTTGAATTCCCTTATTCTACTGCTTTAGCATTTCTTTGAAAACATGTACACACAGACACATAACTTTGCCTGATATGACTGGTTCTCTAAAAATCCTCTGAGGCTTGTTATTCAGGGAGGTATGCATGGTTTGATTTTCTTTTATATCTTATTGAAAATGCTAAGAAAAACTGGCACACCATGAAAACATAGAGGGAAAATAAAACACCCACTCAAAAAGCTCAGAAAATTTCAGGGTAAAAAAAGCAATTGATAAGTTCCTAAACATGCCCACAATTTTCCAATACCAGGTACACAGAGGGTGTCACATAAGAGCTGGATGAACTGATGAACTTCAAAGTCAGTCCCCCTAAAAATCCAGCACAATTAGAAGCCATAATACCAAAATGCCTCTTAAATCCTATATACCCTGAATCAGGCCCTGTCAGGCTCCCAATTTGAATGGAACCCAAGTGATGTCACATGGAAACAACAGACCTACCTCAATATGTCTGTCATCTACTTTAAAAAGAAAAGAAAAAAAAAAAAAAAGAAAAAGAAAGAAAGAAAGAAACTGCTCCATTTCACCCTTAGCCATAACTGCTTAACATGAAGCTACAGACAGCTCTAAAGCCTGCTGAAAAGAATTTATTCTTCAGATGGCAGTCCCCTTGTTAGGAAGCTACATTTTCAGCCTCGGAGAGATTTGGAAGCTGGCAGGAAATAGGGCATACCTCCCTCTCAACAGTGTTATTTTGCAATGACATTTGCTGCAGACTCCAACCAAAGACCTTGTAATAAGGAACAAGAAGAAGTTTACCAGGTCTAAACTTTTACTTTGTCTGAAAATATTCAATTTGTATCCAAAAGAATTGTTCTTTTACCAAAAGAAAAAGAACAGAGAAAAGGCACAGAGATGGTTTAAATGCCAGATAAGCACACTGGAAGTGTTGGGTAGCAAGTGTATAATTCACTACCCATGTCTACTCACTACCTGCTGCCTGAACTTCAGCTAAATAAAAGAGAACATTGGAGTTTTTACTTTGAAGGTATAGCAAGAATCTAATTCTTACCTATTTTTGCTACTATGTTAATTTATCCAAACAGGATATGGAGACTGGATTATATTCTGTTGCACCTCCAATGAAGAGAAAACCTAAAATTCTGCTTTAATATGTGTTTTGCTTAAAATTTTAAATGAAAACTGTGATTAGAATACATTTTTAACCATGGTACCATTCTCAGTATCTAATAAGATAACAGGAAAAATGTATACATTTCAGGAAAAAACTTCAGTCACACAAATTATAGAAAAAGACCTGCTTGTTGGCTAAACCACCTGATGCTTCAGAACACCAAAGTATGATCACTGTGACTCTTAGAAATCATGATGGTTTTTCTGATCTAGGAGTAGAATTTTCCCTGACACCAATCCACACTTGCCAAATGCCTTGAGTATTCACATAAAACTGGTCTTAGAAAAACAAATTATTCCTGAGAAATTTCTTTATACTGTGTACTATAGAACACTTTTTTTCTCTTTCAGTGTTTTGGCCCAGAAGAATATAAAAGGTAGGTAGTGCTGGGATATAGACTTTGGCTGAGCCTTGTAAAATATATACCATTGATACATAAAAATGTTAAATAAGAGAGACAATAAATCATTTACAAGTGACATAGAGACAAATTTTGCTATTTCTGCAAAGTTTATTCACCAAATAGACATGTAACTTAATCAGCTGAAAGGAAACTAACTCCAATGCTTGGCTAATATAAAGCTAAAAATACAACTGATCTCAAACCTGATTACTATTTTTACCTTTTTTCCCCTCTGGCTGACCAAATTTTTACCCCTTTCCATAAAATTATCTACCTATAGCCAAGTGAGACCCAAATTTTAAAAATAATAATTAATGGAATCAAGTTGTAAAAAGAAGAATGAATGTTCTCTGGACCATGGTTACTCATTGAACAGATTGCTGTTAAAGTTGGAATCCCTGGTTGGCAATGTCAGAGCTCGTTTTACAAGCCCTGGAGAATGCCACAGTTATCACTCTCCAAAAACAACATCCAGAAGGTCTGATCTGAATAGTTTCTAAGTTTAGAATGTTTCAGGCCACATTCTTACATGCAGACATTTTGGTAATTATGTAGCCACCCACACAGCCTTGAGTGCCATCTCCAATGAAGGCAAATGATAGGCAGGGCCTGGGTGTCCTTAGCGCATTCTTTTACCTACGGTCACAGAATTACATGTGATCACTTAGGACATGCTGATGATGATCCACCTAAAATGGCAAAAAAGGGAACCTGGAACCCCCAACCATGATGGTGATATTATGGATTGTTTCCTCGATTTTAGTTTCAGCGGCGAAAGTGACATTTTCAAATTAAGTGAAGCTGCTGCTTTTTTTTATGAATCTTCTAAAATGTCCAGTTTTCCAGAGGGTGGTTTTATGTTTTTTGTTTGTTTGTTTGTTTGTTTTAGATAAAAAAGATACAATTGTATCCATACTATCTGCTGGTACTTTGGCAGACATGTGACAGTAGGCCTATATGGCTAGAACACATGGAAACAATATAAAAAAGCAACCAGTGGAGCTGCCTGTTTTCACATGGAGTGAAACGAGGGTAAACTGTGGATATTTCTGCAATTACTGGCTACTGGAACGTTAGAACTGGAAGATGCCTCGCTGAAGATAAATGGTGCCTGATTTCTACAGTACTGTAAACTCCTCCAGGCCTTTTATTTGCTGAACCCACCCACAGTTTCAGCTTCACAGCAGGCATTCAAAGCATGTTTGTTATACTGAAGTAAATTAAAAATTCTGATGACTCAGTAGCACAACAGTGTCCATTAAGATGGTCATTTAAAGGATACTACTTGGGAAAGGGAAGTCCATCCCTACATTCCAGATGAACAGGACCAAGCCCTACCATTTTTGAGACGTTTTTGTAGATTATTTTATTTATTAGGCTTACCATACGTTGTAAATAACTAGGCTCTACCTTCATATCTTTGACATGTACTACATTCAATAGATTCCTAAATTCATTCAATTTAAGTCTGTAATTTAACTTTATAATGCATCATTACAGACAGTCATATGATATGAGCATGTAAGTTAGTTTAAGCTACACTTAAGGGCAGGGTTTCTTGGCTTGCTCATTAATGACATTTAGGGCCAGATCATTCCTTGCTGTGAGGGCTGACTCAGGTACTGTAGGATGTTTAATAGGGTACTAGACTCCTACACTAGATACATCCCATACCATTAGTTGGAATTATTGTTGTTTATTCCCTGTCTAAATACCCAACCAACACAAGACCAAAAATGTCTCCAGACATGGTTAAATGTCCCCCTGGAGGCAAAATCACCTTTGTTGAGATCCAATGGTCTGGAGTCAGTGAGTTCATGCTCAAAACAGCTATCCTCATTACAAGTGAAGCCCACAAACCAGACAGGCCGATCACAAGCACTTGCATTTAGGTTATGGGTATTTCAAACAACACTAGAGACTTCTGAATTATGATAATGAATGTCAGAAATGAGCTTTGAAGGGTGAGATCAGAAGTTTGATGACTGGTGTTATCGATATTAGAAACAGGTTCCCTAGCAAAATCAGTGTCATTCAAGACATGTAGATAGGCTCAATCTTTTTATACTCCTGTTCTCCTTTGCATGAACAGAGCATATGAATCCACCAGGACACTGAAGAGATGGGTTTGAAGACTTGAACCTGGGTCTTGCCTTTAGGGAAGCAGATTTCTAGCTGTTTGATGAACATTATGAGGAAAAACAATCTTGCCCTGGATTACTGTCCAATTTGCCTCAAGTGAACCTTTCCAGAAATGTGGTGGTCTGTTATGCAAAAGACAGCATCCAGCCTATAGTACAGGCTGTTCAGATTATTCTGTGCTCATAAGTTTATTTAATAAATATCTTGATGTATGACAAAATTTGACATGAGACTTGCTTTCTTTATAACCAAGGAGAGAGGTAGTGGAGAAGTAGCTTACGCTCGTCCATCTCAAATTTTTGGGTGATTATCATTGCTTACAGAAAAGAATTTAAAAGTTGTGCATCACCAACTTGAAAAAGGTAGTATACAACATTGAGCCCATGCTAAGTGATGAGGATACATGTGATTTAGGAACTACCCATGACGAACCAATAGACTGACCAAGAAAAACAAATGTATTTTTTTTTTTAAAAGTAGCTGCTACTTACTCCATTTCTGCTGTTCCAGGCAGTCCTGTGAGTGCCATGTATATTATTCTTGAATCACTTAATAACCCTCTAGGTAATTACTATTTTTGACTGATGAAGAAAACAAGATTCAGAGAAGTCAGACAACTTGGTCAAAATCATATAGCAAGATCAAGATTCAAACCAGGTCTGTTTAAAACCCACAAAGCACAAACATTTCCCACCATACTATGCTGTATCCTTAGACACACACACACACACACACACACACACACACCCCTACTTACCTACCTAAACTGGATAAATGACCGCTAGATTGAGTTGATATGAGAAAATATTAAAGTAAGTTTTTCCCACCAACTGACCACTTGAGGACAAGCGGCTCTGATTTCCTTTGTCCCTCTTAAATAAACCTGTATTTGAAGGCTTAAAAGACTTTGGTTCAGAAGCACATGAGTTCTGAACGTTACTCTTTGACTTCCATCTACATCTGTGTTATCTGCATGGTCCTATAGTCAATCATTTGTGCTTATAATTCCTGTAATAATCACAAATTCCAAACATAAAAAACTACACAGGTATGGAAAAGCAGACATCATCTCATTACCAAAGATTAAAACAAAACTAGACTGTGCTTGTTTGACCCTAACAGAGAGTCCCTTGACTTCTTTCAGCATAGGTTTTATTCTCTGTAAAAGCAGTGTTTGATATGAAGATTAAATTAGATATAACATAAAATGAGTTTGTCACAGTGCCTAAGCACACAGGAAGCATCAATGAAAGTTGCATTATTGTTGTTAATTATTCCCTGTCAAAACACTCAACCAACACATTATTTATAAAACAGAGCAGAAATATCATATGCCTAAAATAACAATAATAATATCCCCTTTTGACTTTTTATCTCTAGTTTACAGAATTCTAATAATTTTAGTATCTCTTGAGATTGATTTTTCACAAAGATATACATTGTTTACCAAAGAATATGGCATAATCCCACACCTTACTCTCTCAAAGCAGCCTGTATGTTCCCTTCTATTATATCTATCACATTTAGAATTACTTGTTTAATAGATTCAAACCCTGTGAAGATAGGAACTGTTTTGTCTTATCTACTATCTTGTTCACAGCACACTATTACCATAGAACCTAAGACAGTAGGGCTCAACAAACATCTATTTTATAGAACTGAATTAAATTTCATCTGGAAAATCCTGGAAGGGAAGCATACTGGCTTCACATTCCTATCGGAAGCTTCTCTTAGAAGTAGTGTTAGTGCCTAGGACCCCAGCAAGAGTATGTTTCCTTGATTCTATAATGTACTTTGTTAGGTGTTCTGCCATCATACACATTATGATGTGTTTTATTATCTATGTATCCATTTAATGTGGTAGTTTTACTCTTTATCTTCAAAAGTAATAAAAAATTAATAATGTGCCTTGTAGATAACATATTAAAAGTCATTAAATTTATTTCTGTCTGGGATTTTGTGTGGAGTTACACCACCCAATGTCGGGACTTTGTTCAGTTTCCAAAAATTAACTGTTCTGATCACTCTTCAGCTGCCCCTTGTGGGGTACGCTCTCTTATTTTCACAAAGACTCCCTCATCTTCCCCTGAAGTTCCCAGTAGGACCCATTACAGGCCAAGCATGAATTCCTTCATAGGGTCTCCATAACAAAACTATAGTGGGTTTGTTAAATTCACTTTGACCACAGTGAAACTGAGACTGAATAGTTTAAGAGACTGTTCCCAATAATGTAGCCAATTTCAAACCCAGGCCTGGCTAGCCAATATACATGCTCATTCATGACTCACACTGCTTCCATAGAATTCTCTGGAGCTGGAACACTCACTTTTCACCAAAATTTCATTTATTTCAAATATTTAGTTCTTCATTCTTATTATTTCACTAAAAGAAAAACTATGTATTTTGGAAGGATAGTAAACTATATTCTTATGAATACAGGGTAAGATTGATTTACCCTAAGAAAAAATAAAAGATGTTTATTCAATCTATTCAACAAATACAAACTGAGCACCCATTAGAAAAATTGCTCAGAGGGCAAACTGAAACTGGGATAAAATTAGTAAACATCTGTGAGATAGTGACATTTTTCATAATTTTCAAAACAATTTTTAAGGACTATCTTCTAAGTGATTTTGAACTATAAACTAGCCAAAAGATAGTAGAGATCTATGTAAACTTCCAACAGACTAGAATTTTATTTTTAAACAGGGATCCATGATAATCTTGGTCTTGATGTCAGTATTCTGATTGATAGTTTCTGTTGAAACAAAGCATACAAAGAAGAACAAAACAAAACTGAAAGAAAAAACAAAAAGAAAAAAGAGGATTCAGTTTTATCTCAGCAAACAACTCACTTTCTACTTAACTGAATCAATCAGGTATCTATTTAAATTGGAATCTCAAACAGTTTCCATTTACTAGAACTCTGAATCCATTTTCAGGAAAAATCAGAAGAAAAAGGTTATAATCTATCAGTAACCAATTCAAATAGCCACTCAGTATAAATTGTTGGTATTAGCATCCAAAACTGGGAAAAAATAATTGAATTTGGATAGAACAATAGTATAACACCAACCACCCCAAGAGGAAGTTTTAAATATGGTAGAATACATCTTGAAACTTCAGGTGCTCATGACTAATGGGGACACTTATAGTTTCTCTCCTGAACTTTCAGGAAATAGTTCTTTCTTTCAGCCTTCCAGAGTTTTATCCTGTAGCCATCATTTTAATTCCCCAAAGAACATCTTAGAAAGTAGCATTTAGCAGCCAGGTGCAGTGGCACATGTCTATAAATCCCAGCAGCTCAGGAGGGTGAGGCAGGAGGATCTTGAGTCCAAAGCCAGGCTCAGCAAAAGTGAGGTGCTAAGAAAACAGTGAGACCCTGTTTCTAAATAAAATACAAAATAGGGCTGGGGATGTGGCTCAGGGGTCAAGTTCCCCTGAGTTCAGTCCCTGAATACCTGGTACTGAAAAAAAAAAAAAAAAAAAAGTGGCATTTAGCAATTTCAGAAAGTTGTGACTTGATGATTAAAAAACAATATTGTGAAAGATTATATAGGTCACTGGGGACTGCTCACCACAAAACATCCAAGATGTCAGAAATCCACGGTGGCAGGAACTTGAGAATGATAAGCTGAGTAGTTACATCTCAGTGTACCAATTTTCAAGGTATTTAGATTGTTTCTCTGATTTTATAACAGCTATTGTTAGGACAGAGAATAGGAAGGTTTGGGGTCATCAATACTACTTTGACAAGTTATTAAACATCCGAATTTCCCTTCCACTTACTGGAGAAAACCAATTTTAGCAACAAAAAACTTAGCATCGGATTCATTTAAAAAAATTAAAAAGCCAAATCTCTAGACTACTCTCATACTAGTTGAACCTTCTCTAATTAAATTTCTTTCAAGGAGAAACTCTTACTAATATTCAACGAAGTTTTTCATAAACTTTTAGCCCAGGTTTTCTCAAAAGCTATAATTACAGAAATTCCAAGTGGTTATTTTGATCTTAAGGAGTTCACACTGATTGTTATTGGGTGTTTCAGACACATACCTGTTATCAATCACTGCTAATGTTCTACTAAGATCCAAGCAAACCCCATTCCTTAATATAAACTTTTTTTTTTTTTTAAAAGCAGTTTGTTGAATTCTACTCTGGAGAAAAAATAAACTCTAAGATTAATGAGATTGAGGGGAGATGAGGTTGGCAATTATAGAATCAAAACTTCTAGAGCTAGATCATAAGACATCTACATCACATACCTGTCTCCATTCCGTGGATTATACAATCTTTGAAACAAGGACAGGTTCTTATTTGCAGCAAATAACACTATTCAATATATTCATCTGAGTTAAATTGACTGAATTTGAAAATACCTTGAAAATCATCTCTCGCAAGTCCCTTTTTTAATGAAAACACAAAAATTCTAAGACACAGAAAGGTTTGGTAACATCAGACAAAAGTTTATGTGAATCCATGGCTAATCCCTCATAACCACATCCTCCTCTAAGGATTTTACCTATGCGGATTTATTTAGTATTTACAACAATTTTATGAATCATGTAGCTTAAAAAACTAAAGCCTCCAATTTTTGAGGAAAGAATACAAAATGCCCAGGTCCAAAGGAAGGTTAAAAAGGGTATTAAACTCAACTTCAGACCTGAGCTATTGTTCTTGTGGCATGAAGAATTTAAAACATGCTACTCCTTACCTACAAGGCATGAGCGAGGAACAAGGAAGTGAACCTACTCCAAGTGTGCAGAGACAGATGGTACAAAAGAAAAGGGAAACATGGATGTGGCCTAAAAAGAGATTGGTATGAGGTGGCACAGTGTAGCTGGTGGGAGGCAGGAGAGGAACTTCCAACTGGTCTGGCTTTGATTTTCCATTTTCTCCAAAACTTAGTAATTATCTTCACTATCAGTTTTATAATTTACAAAGCTCATTTCATATGTTGTTTCCAGTCATCTCTGACACTGAGATTATTTTTCCTGTGATCACTAGGTTGTGATACTGAGATATCAGATTGAAATATTATCCTTACTTTAAAGGAGACTGAAAGGGCCTCAAGCCTTACCATTGCCCTGATGGCCAGAAAGGACAGAGTCCTGGACACACCTGGCCATTCTCACCAGAGGTCCTGGGATGAGGGGGCTCAAAGAGTAGAACAAGATGGAAGGAGAAAGAAATGGCCCAAGGGCTTCCCTAGCAGCAAAGAGCACAGGTGTTGGAGTCAACATTTGAGTCCAAGTTCTGACATTTTATCTCAGACAAACCATTCTACTTTTCCACACAATTCTACTATTTTTTTAATGTGAAAAGAAGCAAAGTAACACTAACTCACCTCACAGAGTTATTGTGAGGGTCAATTAAGATAATGTATGGAATAAATTTTAGTAAACTATGAGACAATTTAAATGTTAGCTATCACTATACTACAAAAGTAAAGATTTTAATATCTCAAATAGTTTTCATTAATATTCTACAAACCAAGGTCTGCTCTTCGACTAATTTATAAGGAAGAAGTATAAAATCAGTAGCTGATCTGGGGGGTGGGGGAAACAGCATCTGGAACAAATTACAATTTAAGAAACGGGAAAACCAATGAATTGCAATGAATCCTAGGCTATGTCTTTAAACAAAGAATACTATTTATGAGTAAAGATTTGCCAGATTATACAGTATAGAGGGGACATTCAATAGTCAAGGTAAGGATCAAAAGATTTTCAATATTGAAAAGCTTTATAATAAAGAACTTTTGCTTTCTGTAATACTGATATTGAATTTCAATTTATAAAATAAAACATAATCACTGGTCCAGGACATGCACATGATAAAGATATAAGGTAAGACACTACCTAACAAATCACAAACTCAACTTGTGTGAAATAAAGCATTATTGGCCAGGACAATGAAGCATGTTTTCTTCACTGGTGAGAGCACCTATATCAGTGCTCTCCTCTTAAGCAACTGGAAGGAACTGGGGGTGCAGGAGGGGGCTTCCCCTAAAAATTCCCCCTTTCAACTGAATGCCTAGCAGGGCTACCTGTGAACAGGCAACTGGTTTGCTGCTCAAACAAACAAAATAACAATAACAGCAGCAAGAAGATGACTTCTAATTTGACTCAGGAAAGAACAGGTCCTTGACTTTGTCCCCTAAGGCCCACATTGCTGAAATTAACCTGTGCCTTAAAATCCACATATCCAAGTTAGGTGAAGACCTCTGAATATGCAAAAATATGAAATGATACAATATTGGGAGGATTTCCTCACTTTAAAGAGTGCTTCTTAACAGGATCCCTCTTCAGTTTGGCAACTCCTTAAGGGCAATGAAAACAGAATTAGATTTTAAACAAATCTCATTTCTCTACAGTTATTTTCTGCAAAGCACAACTGTGATGCAGTCCAATAGTAGACTGTCTGACTGCTAGCTTCCTTGCTTCCAGCACTTCTGCTCCCTGGGGCTTTCTCTGGGGCTGCTGCTGACCCACACATCCATGAGGAGGCCATTTACAGCCCACTTTAATGTTATGAATTTGAGGAGCTGTGACAGCACCATTATTCTAAGACTGCTCCTGATTGTAAGCTGAAAAACAAATTTAGCCTACATGGTTTACACTGAGGAAAAAACACTGCCTCAGACTTAACTTTGGCAGGGAATCTTGAACAATAAGGCTAAATTATGTCCCTGAATTCTGGAGAAGACAGAGGCTTCTTTGCTTGATACCCCCAACTCCTGCTCCCCAAAAGAACATAAAAAAGATTAATTTCCAAAGTTAGGAAATCGGGCTTCAACCCACCATTGTGTGGTCATAAGAATTACACCCAACGACTTGTGAGTCATCAGGCACTGGATTCAATCAGTGAATGAATTCATCTTTTTTCCTTTTTGGTGGAGGTGGCTGGCTATCTACACTACAGCAAAGAACTGGCAAAAATGAACAATTTGGGTAAAGTAAGCCAATGACCTTCTTAAGATTCACACCTAATTGACTAATTTTTGATTTAAATGTATCAACTAATTTGACCATATCTTCCTACCCTTGTCAATGTTCTCCACCTTATAAAGGCCCACCAGAAAAGTTTCTCTAAGACTACAATATTAGGAAAAGTCAATCTACTATTGAAAAAGCAAAAGATAACAAAAAATTTTAAATGAAAGCAAAAACTATATGTGTCCTGTTTCTTTATAACTAATGATTTTTTCAATGGTTGTGATTCAAACATTGTATTGAATGCAAAGAAACCATATCCACGGCCCATGACTACCAATGTAGAAATATTATATATTATATGCAATATATATTTTCTTTTTATCCAGACGGAATAAAGTTTATTGAAAAATTAAACTTTTTTGGTAGATTTTCCTGAATACTACTGGGCTGACTCTTAATGATCAACAAATATCACTTCTTCTAAATTAAGTGACTCATGCCAGGTTGATCACAATAAGGGTCTTAATTTAGTCAAATTAATATTAGCAAGTATTTAAGCCTCAACTCAGTAAGTGACATTTCAGAACTTTTTTCTCCATATCACCTTAATACTAATGACAGATTCTTGTTGATCATTTACTATCTTCCTGACACTTTCCCTTAAAAAAGACTTTCTTCAAATTTTTAAAGATAACACTAAGTAAAAGTTTTGAGATTAAATTGGCATCTATAAAACCAAGGCAAATGTCACATAGTGCTAAACTGAGTGGTAAACTTCAAACACTTTCCCATAAATAAAATCGATGGGATTAATAAACGAAGACTGGAGTTGTTAAGAAAAAATCTGATTTTGGAGAACCAAAATATGTCATATCAAAGGAACATGGTGAATCCAAAAAAGATGTATATATCAGTGAAGGCCCCAAGGTAAGATTGATGCCATATTTTCATAGGCCAATGAAAAGAGCCAAGTCAGAAAAGCAGAACTTAATGGGATAGAAAGTTCTGGAAAATTTACTTAAGGCAGGACTTAGTGAATAGTACAAAGACTTGAGTTTCATGATTCCAAAGTCTAAGAAGGATGTCTCGTCTTCCATCCTTGGTCAAGTCAATATTAAGAGTAACTACTTCTTTATAGAGTTTAAGGATTTTTCTGCTCAGTTCAAGAACAGGCTACCAATTATCAAACATGTCAGTCTATTTTTAAGCTATTTCCTAGAAATAAATAAATATATTTATTCTTTATTTAGAATTCATGATTTATTCGAGCAATGAGACTAAAATGTAAAACTCTTCAGGATCTGTTTTTTTTAAATTTCTCTTCAGGATCTGGTTTACTAAACCTCTTAAAATAGGAATAACTAACATACTTCTATTTAAGTTAATTAAATAAATACCATTTCCATTCCAGAATACTTCAAAAATAGAAGCAGTAAAGTGTGTATGGCCCAAACAACAGGAAGACCTTAACCTCTGAAAATCACTAAAACACAAATGCTTTAAATCCACTTGTGTCAGTCTATAGAACCTGGAAATATACAGGTTTCATACCATATAATTTCAACTGAGCTGGAAATATATAGTTTATAACATAGTTTCAACAGACAAATTTCAGGCTAACTCTTAAATTGAAAGAAATGTTGTCTAAAATTAGTAATTAGGGGAAAGAAAAGACCAGCATAATTAGAAGTTCTAAACCTTACTACTAAACATAATATTATTTCCAGGATATACCTTTATGTCTCAATTATACAACTGTATTTCCTATTTTGAGCCATCCTTCATGGCATCTCAACTGTTAATAATTAAACCTAAAAACTAAGGCCACCACAGCTTTTAGAAACAGAGCCCTTTTTAGCTGGATTAAGCAAAGAGGAGCTACAACCAAAGAACCTATCACAATGAAATATATTGTGAGCATCACATTGAGCATCACTGATGGATATTTTCTCCCATCTGAGACAAGATAGTTGTCAACAAATGGGGAGATTCTCCCTCTACCATTCAGAAAGCACCTAAACTAGAATATAATTTTCTCCATTTTTCCTAGCTCTTGCTTTCTCAGTCTCTCAAATGAGAACAAATCATATGTGCCCATTCTCTTCAAGAAATATGTGCAGAATTGAATAGATACTTCATTTTTCAAGAATATTAAATTCTATAATTGAAACATCAAAATTTAGTACCAGCTTCAGCTTACTTTATTTTTTGTTTTACTTTATCTCATTCACTCTTAATGACTAGTTCAGTTGCTGCTTCATCTATTTACATGATAGTTGAAGAAGTTCCATTGATAAGTCAATTTTTCCATGAAAAATGTCCCAAGCAAGAGGGTACACATCTCTCCCAACTTTGCTATTGATAGTGCCAAATGGCTCAAAATTCTAATATCATATTTAACTCACAATTCCACTTGTGTCTCCCTCCATTAAGACCCCAAGTTCCTTCGATTCTGCCTTCAAAATATTTCCCCATATTTACTTTGTCCTCTCCACTCCAAACAACATTATCCTCTGCAAATCACCCCTAGGTTACTAAAGAGACTTTGGCTAAATTAAAAAGGAAGGAGATCAGATTATATACCATCTAGAGATAGTCACTATTAATATTTTGGGAAACATCTTTTCAAATAATATTCTCTGAGACTATTTTCATATTTTAGATGCTTTGCAGACTTCTTTTATATAGCAATATACAGTAAATATCATCTCCTATAATTTACTCCTAAATTATGTTTCTGTATTTCCTGAATAACCTGTTCCTGCCCTTATTTTATAGAGAAATAAATGTGGAAATTATGTCTTACCTATGTTATGGAGCAATTTAATAACAATATACAAAGTCTTCCAAGTCTTGTGTTTATCTTAACCAATCTCTACCTATATTATTTTCCTCTATCAACTTCTTCATCAAAACTAATTTGGTTCACAACCAATTCCCCAACACAAGTATTCCCACTCCATACATTAACTTGTATTCTTCCTTCTGCCCTCAAATCCTTCTTATATACTCTCAATTGCATGTCCTTCTAGACTACATAAAAGTTCTGCCTCTTTATTCATGCATTCATTATTTCTTCTTGTAACATGTATTTCCTATATATCTACTATGCACCAGTGATAAAGATTCAAAGATGAACAACGCATATACACCAGGCCTGCCCCTAAGCAACATCCTAACTAATGGCCAAGAATGATAATTAAATAAGTAATAACACAAAAATATGATCAACATTAGGTCAAAGTATGTGACCCCCCCCCATCCAGAGAACTTTCTCAGTGAAGCTTTGACAAGACACCCTGGCTCATGATGTTGTATCCCAGATCAGAATTCCTCTTCTATTTATTTATTACCTATGTTATATTCATTCCAAAGCTTGACATATGTTCTCCTACACTGTAAGGTTTTTGGGGGTACATATCCTTCCTCCCCTCTGAAATGGTTAAGTTAAATGATTTTGTACTCCTAGATATCAGTAAGGGCTTGCACAAAATAAGTATCAGGTTTATTGTTATTGCTGCTGCTAATGCTGGAAAATAAGAATTTGACTGTCTAGTAATTTCATGTTTCAAATAAGAATTCAGAAGCTTTTGAAAAAATCAGTTTCATGCCTAGCATTATCAAGGCCCTGAGTTTAAACCCCAGCAACACCAAAAAAAAAAAAAAAAAAAAAAAAAAAAAAAAAAAAAAAAATCACTAACAGCTATATCTCTTAAGTTATTTCCACTTACCTAAAGTCTGTACTGAGGCTCTACTCTCTACTGAGCATTTTGATATAAAAACAATGTAGTGATTCCTCCTGCTGAGTTAAGCAGTGTTGAGCTAAAAATCAACAAGCTTGACACTCAATGGTCTGAATCCCTCAGAAAGGACAAACTGAGCTGGGCATGCACTGTAATCCCAGCTATGTGGGAGGCTGACGTAGGAAGACTGCAAGTTCATAGCCACTCTGGGCAAATTAGTGAATCCCTGTCTCAAAACAAAATTTAAAAGGACTGGGGATGTAGCTCTCTGGTAGAACACCTAGCCTAGCATGCATGAGGTCCTGAGTTCAACTTACCTTACTGAGAATCAGAAGAAAACAAACAAGCAAAAAACACAACTTTACCCTCGATGTGCCTTTGATAGCCACATCCTGAACCTGTCTAATTGGTTTGTTTACTAATACTGACTTTGGAAATGTCAGTTATTAGTAAAGGTATGGAAAAGTACCATTACCAACCATATATAAATTATGTTTGAGGAAAACAAGAACACCATATTTAAATAGCTCCCCAAAACACTATTATTCAACTTTGCTTCTCTTGTCTATTTGTAAGAACAAATTATATTGACTGTTTTACAGAAATGTGAAGATATGTAAGTGAAGGTTCACAAATAATCATAAAGCAAAATATCTAGCTCTAAAGAATCATGTTGTGACTTATATAGATTGAAAAGAAAAAGGTTGAAACCATCGCTCCAAAAAAATTAAATTATGAATAAATGACTAACAGTTATTCCTGATTGTTTTGACTAGACCAAATTCTCTGATAAGAACACCTTACACTTTGAAATAAAATTACATCTACTGTGCTTTTTGTATTTTCCTTGATGAATATTTTAAATTCTTACTTTTTTCCAATTAGTTTAAACTGTATTGCACCTTGCATCAGCTACTAACAGAGGTATTCTGTAAGAAATGTAAGAATTACCAGGATCATGCCAATCCCACAATCAGAAAACTATAGTGGTTCCCAATTGCTTCCCAAGTGAATAATAAAATTACAAATATTGGCATGATCCTAAAAACCCTAACCTTTCCTTTAGTCCAGAGCTTTGTAACTTGGGCCCAAAAATGGGCCTCAGGGGTCAGTTAACCCCCTGAAACTGAAACTAACATTTTGCATGTTTTTATGCATTTTTCTAAAGGAAAGACCCCAAAGTTTTCAGAGTCCCACTGGAGTCTCTGACCTCAAAAAGGGTTCACAACTATAATTTTAATATTCCCCTTTCATCACCTCCATCATATTTAATGGCCCACATCCATTATTATTTCACAGATCTGGAATTTCTAACAGAGTCAAGAAAACCTACCTGCTGCCTTGAAAAGAGAGACATATGATTTCCGTCACTTAAAATATCCTAACAACCCTCACAAAGCTTTCTTTGAAATTCACTCCCCCAACATTTCACTCCACCAGGCCTCACTGACCCAGTTCACCCTGGTGCATCAGTATTACCCATCCCCAAATAGTGGCAGATCAGCACAGCTAAATAACACCATAAGGCTCCAGGCCAGGCTACTTAAACTAATTTGGGCAAATGTGCTCACAGGGGTTTTTCTATGGTATACACCCCATAATTACCACAGGTAATGATGTTACAAGGACTTTCCAAGACCAGTCTTGAAATAAAACATAAACTTAAAGACAAAAAGGGTAAGCAACTGAAGCTGGAGTGATAGTATATTTTAAGGTGGGTCAGGTCTCATACCATCCTTTATGTCACACCAGATCAGCATCCAGATCCAACTCTTACAGAATGACCTTTAGCTATTAAATGGGTTTCAATAATAACCTGTCTCTTCAAATTTACTCCACAATAATTAATTTTAGAATCCATAAATAATAAGTACAATCTTCAATGAATAAGTAAATGTTGATTTTCCCCTTTTATTATTATTTCAATTTAATTTGACAAGTTTAATAGGCGACTGAAAGCAAATTTAGGAACTTTTCAACTTCTTTTTCTGTTTTTAAGACCCTGACATTAATAGCCACCAAAAGTATATATTAGTATATAAACTATTATTGACAAACCCAGTATCTACTTTATTTGTATGCCACTTAAAAAAACAAAATCTCATGAGAAATATATCTTTAAGGTTTGTATCCAAGGCAGTTGGGGTTGAGTTTTGTAGCAGTAGGAGTTTAATCAACAAAAAAGAAACCGCTTTGCTTAAAATTGAGGAATTTTGATGTAGGGTTTAATAGGTTATAAAGGAAATGAGAAGCTTGACAGAGTGGGTGGTGGGGTAACCTAGAGACTGGCAACAGCAGGAATTCCCCACAACCCCTCAGGCTAGAGGAACAATCGGAGGAATCTGGGATATCAAAGTCCAGCATCCAGACAGAACAACAGCAGGTTCCTTCAAAGGGATCTGGAGCCAAGCAGGAGAGGCAGCCATGGAGGAGATGCTGCCAAAAGCAGACAGCGAGTGGGGAGAAATGTGGACTTCTAATTTTTCCTGCCACACTTAGGTGTCTTCCCAATGCCTTCTGGCTAGTATGATTCTGAGATGCAGTCTTCATCACTCTATTATATAGAGCAGAAACAGAGAAGACTGAAGAATAATGGCACAGAGAAACCACACATTTCTACCATGGCTTTGTTACCTACATAAATATTCAAAGTCAAGCCCAAATAGTATCTGATATGTAAAAACTTCATAAGCAAACAGTAACAAAAAACAAAGAGTTTATATAACCTCAAATACACATATAATTGCATGACAGATGTGATCCTACAATATGTACAATAAGAAAAATGAGAAATTATACTCCATTTATATGTGATTTATCAAAATGCATTCTACTGTCATGTATAACTAATGAGAACAAATAAAAATTTTTTTAAAGTTGAGAAAATAGAAAATCAATTGCATTTTATTAGTGTTACTTTTGAAAGGCTAACAAAATTTTATAAATTAAACCACTCGTAAAATCTTTGCATTTTATGCAAAATCTTTGCATAAAATCTGGTAGAAAACTAATTCTACCAGAACCAACTACAGATGTCATCTTTAACTGAGGTTTTACTTACTGGGATGTTTTACTCACTAATTGTCTTCCTCTTTGCAATTATTGTCAGAATCTATAAAGTTCCTTCAATTTTACAACTAAATTCTTAACCCAAGAAAATCTTCAAAAATAGGTATCATGTTTCTATATTCTGGATCATTTTCTCCAATGAAGTCTTTTTCTCAGCAGTTATGGTATGATTGGCAGTAGATACTGTTGTCTATCCATCAATCATCTTTCTCCATTCTTTTCTCACAGCATAGAGATTGTGTACACACACATACTCCAAATGTGACAAGGAAAGGTGAACCTGTCTCTACATTCAGGGAAGAGATCTGAAAATTCAAAATCTAAGGGGGAGGTGAAGAGGCCAGGGACAGAGATTTACCCCATAGGGAATATTCATCAATGTTTCAAATATTTTTTTGGTCATCATACAAGAGGAGAGGTAAAGGTACAGGGGTAGGGCTATAAAAATGTAGTGAGCAGTGGCCAGGGATACTGCTAAACATGCTAGAATGCACAGGACAGCACCCCTTCCCACAACCAAGAGGTACCTTGAACCCCTGGTCTAAGTCATTTGTTCTAAAACTAAGGTTTCTGAACCTTCAGCCTCAGCATCTAACAAGAGAAGTTGGTTAGAAATGTAAATTCTCTGGTTCTTCTCCAGATCTTCAGAATCCAAAACTCTGGGGATGGAACCTTTTACTTTAACAAGTCCCCTGTTAATTCTGACAAACTTGAAATGTTTCAGAATCACTGGACTAAGGCTCCCAGGGTTGCCACCTGTGTAAATTATACATTTTATTGAAACATAGGCACACCCGTTCATTTACTTACTGTCTGTTGTTGCTACAACAGCAAAATAGAACAGATGGATGGGAAAACCAAAACATCTGCTATCTAGGCCTTTAGGAAAAAGTTTGCCAACTCTTCATGGACTCACCATAGGACTCAGCTATTCAGCTCCTCAGTATTTATCCTAAAGAATTAAAGCATCATACTATAGCAATATATGCATACCCATGTTTATAGAAGCACAATTCACAATAGTCAAACTATGAACCAGCCTAGATGTCCATCAATGAGGAGTGAATGGATAAAGAAAATGTGGTATACACACACACACACACACACACACACAATGAGTATATTAAGTATACATGTGTATATGTGTGTGTGTGTGTGTGTGTGTGTGTGTGTGTATGTTATGGAGTGTGTATGTATTATGGAGTTTCATTCAGTAATAAAGAAAAATGAAATTATGTCATTTGCAGGAAAATGTATGGAACTCAAGAACATTGTATTAAGTAAAGTAAGCCAAACTTAGAAGGTCAAGGGTCATATGTTTTCTCTCATATGTAAAAGCTAGAGAGGAAAAGAAAAAAGAAAGGTTGGGAGGCAGGGATATTATGAAAATCAAAGGGGGATCAGTAGAGGAAAGGGACCAGGGGGTGGGATGAAGGGAGGGAATGGAGAAGTTCTGGGGAGTGATATCTGCCAAATTATATTGCTGTACTGTGTGTATATTTGAATATGTAACAACAAATCATTATATACAACTATAATGCATCAATAAAAAATGTGGAAAGAAAAATAGTTTGCCAACTCTTAAAACCAATCATGATAATTTTATTATTCTAACCAGTAAATGGTTTAGGAATGGCTTTTTCAGGAAGCCATAAGACTGATTATCGGGATCTACAAGATGGAAGAGGAATGTTGCTGGACATAAAGATGGACATTAGGGGAAATATTCCTTATTTCTAAGGAGCACAGACACACAAAGAGATACACTTTTTTCTCCTCTGGGTGTGATACTAAAACTGCAGCAGCCATCTTGCAACCAGGAGGAAAGCCAGATAAGAACAAAACCAACACTCTGAAGATAACAATAGTAAACATGAAAAGAGCTTGATATCCAGGTTAATTTTTTTCACAATGAGGTTTTATTAGTTGAATAATAAGAAAAAAAGGGGGCAAAAAATGGGATAAAAAGTCAAGAGGGTGAGGGGAGAACAAATTCAAACAACTACAAGAGTTTTTAATTACCTTCGGTCTATGTTTTAGTTCATGTATGTTTGCATTCATAATCCATACAAATACTGAAGTAAAACAATTTTGGTTTGAAGCAAATTAAATTTTTCCTCCAACCATAGTGAGTAATAACTATTTCCTATTCTACTGCAACCAGAGCAATTTAAACTTAATAGGCCACATTTGCATAAATATAATCAAAGGTTTACCACAAGAAACACACAATACAAGCTACTATACTTGCAATGTTTTCTCCAAGAGGTAAGCAGCTGTGAAGACACCATGACTTGGATTTTAATTGATTTGAACCTGTGATGTACTAAATACAAATGGATATTTTAAATCTTCATGTAAACAACTTCATTTCCCACAGACTATAATGTAGCTTGCCATATATTTACATAATATATAATACACCTGGCACTGTGTTAGGTTCTAGAGACAAAAACAAATGGGCCATGATCCCTGCCTTCAAGCAGCTTCCATCTGGTGGAAAAAATGATAAATATACACAGAGAATTACGAGAAAAGAAATTAAGAGTACAGAAGTTTGCAGAGTGTTATGAAAACAAAGAGGAGGGGTAATCTAATTAGAATTAAATTCTAATAAGAATCAAATCTAATTAGATTCAAAATCATAAGTAAAATATATTATGGAAACTGGAATTTACTATACAAAGATTTTAGAAGCTACACTTTGAAAAACTGGTATTTAAAAATGTCACATACAAAGGATCATAGAGTTGGTTTAGCAAATTAATCTGGATAAAAATATTTAAAATATATTAATCTTCCTAAAAATTCACTGCACTTGGAGATGTATCTTCATTAAATTCTCATCATTCACCTGGTAGGGGAAAACACATAATCTTGAAAGATTAACATTCCAGGGATGGTTCCAATTTCATGAATAACAATCTTCCCAAGTACAAAGAAATGTCCAATCCAGAGTGGGAGCTCAGCAGGACTGTCCTGGGCCTACATGGCCAACTTAAGACCTTGAGGCAAGGTACAGTCCAAAACCTTATAGTACCAGGAACTAGACTAATACTCAACAAAATCACCATGACCGGGATGAATCATTTCATTACATGTTTGACCAAGTGGAAAAATAATTTGTTATGGTCACTGACACTGTTGACAATGTTTATTATGTGATGAGTTCCATAAACATTAAGTTTATATGTCCACTACAAGAGAAAATAAGGATGGTTTAGAGGATGGAGCTAATGCTACTGTATTCTAGAACCCAAGAACCACAGGGTAAGAAGAAGCCATTTGGCCCAAGTAGCACACACAATTAAATATGCCATTAACTTCAACAATAAACTGTGCTTGTCAATGTATTCTGCAATTACCTTTCTGCTAAAGAATCTCTCAAGTAGTTAACCAATACCAGACCTACCAGGGCAAGTTTGTTCATAAATACTACCTAACCTTCACATTATCTAACATCATGTCCTCATCTGATTTTATCTGAGAGGTCACCAGCTTCAAGCTTACTTATTATAGTTGGCCAATTTATTAAAATTAGAGCCAAAATCTTCTCTAAGAGATATTTTCTCAAATATTGCACAAGAAATCTGTGCAACTTTTTTTTTCTGAAAATAATCCTCCATATGAATTTTGTCTTGCTATTATCCACTATAATATCAAAAAAAAAAAAAAACAAATAAAATCCTCCATGATCAAGGCCTTTATCCAAAATTCTCATCTGCTCCTCATCTATTTCTTTTCCCTCAAACTTCATAAACTCACCTGAACATCTTTACAGTGCTTTAGATACACCTATTGCCTCTAAAGGAATAAAAATATCCTTTCTCTGCACTCATTATTTATCATTGAACAATCACTTCTAATCCTCTTGCCTACTTCACTAGTTCTCAACTGGAATCTACAAAGAAATGAGATTAACAAATGTCCTTCTAGAAGTTTCTCTGTGAGTCAAAAGGCCCTGGAGTAAAAATGGGGGTTTGCCCTAAGAAATGACTAGGCAAGCAATCCCCAGTGAATGATTTTAGGCACTTATGGTCAGAGGCAATCTGGCCTGGCGGAAGTCCTCAGGCTGAGCCACCATTACCAGTCTGCTCTACCATCTGTGCAAAACCCTGGCTTCCCATAAAATCAACTTCACTGAACTGGTGGCAGTTCATGGTTTTGAACATTCCACTTTAACTGGAAATTTTCTAAAATGGCTCTGTAACTCTGGTTTGCTGACAACCAACATTTACAAATTTGGCAAGAAACCCCTGTCGCCCAGCTGCCTCCGATTTACTGTCCCTGGGCACAGTCTCCAGTTTGGCTGCTGGGCTCTACACACTTAGCACTGCCATTGCCTCTGGGCAATGTGGTGTGGTGGAAAGCAATGGACGGAAGGTAAGCAGACCTGGGGCCAGTCTTGCTTCTGTCTCTAATGAGAATGCTCTTAAACTTCCTAGACCTTGGTTTCTACACCTCTAAGTTTTCTTCTAGTTCTAGAAAGGCAGTTAGTTCACTAGCAGTTAATAAGCACCTATTATGGGCTATCTGTGTACAAGATATACAAACCTCACCCTCAGGGACTTCACAGTTTAATGACTGACTCTACGCAGGCAGCTCGCCATCTTTTATGCTAAAAAAAGAAACAGTACTGATAAACCCCAAATTAATTCCAATATCTCATTTTGTCACCTCTTTTTAAAACTTCACCAACTTCTGGACAAGCAAACAGGTAACAATTTTAGAATAAATGAAAGACCATCACTTCCAGCTTTCTTCCTTATCCCACTAGGACTGCCCATTCAAAAATCAACTAAAGGGTAGATGAAACAGGACCAACAAGAAGTCTGGAGAAGTGAACGACTACATAGTTAGCCAATGGAACAACAGAAAGTGCCAGAATTGATGCTGAAGAAAAAAATGCAGCAATGCCAGCTAAAAACTGTCAGATTGTTCACGTGTGAAGACTTCATATTGAAAACTGGTTAATCAATAATACACAGGATAATGACAATCTATGCCATTATGTGACATTATGGCATTATGGAATCTTCTAAGAATCATAACCATCTATTTCTCAGCTGATATCTATTTGTCCCCTCTTGAAAAGCCTTCTCAAAACTCACCTTCTCTAATCCCAGGACACCATCTCTGATTGGTGTCCTTCTCTATGTCCATCTATGTGCCTAGATCTCCATAAAAGAGAGAGGGTCCAAGGATTCTCTTGCATAATTCATGTATTATTTTGTGAGCTTGTGTGTGACTTCTCTTCTGCAACTTTAAACTCTTCAGACAGTATCTTATGGCCCACAGTGAGAATGCACTCACTAACATTTTCTGCCTGCCTTGGCTTCATACCTTCCAAGGTCTCTAGTGCTAAGATAGACTCTAGTACCATTTGAAAAGAGGGAATTCATCATTGAGCACTGACATCATACACATCAGAAAAGGGCTTGCTATTTTCATGGAAAATGAAAAAAGATAATTTGAGATAAATAGTTGTGCAAAAGCAAGAGGGAAATTATATAATTTACATTAGAAGTTTAGGGAGAAAGTCTGATCATCAAAACAATAGGAATATCTTAGAAAGTCTAGAAGTGATTTTTTTTAACAAACCTGGGTTCTAATTTCCCACAATAGAAACAACTAGTTGAACAACCTGTGTCAAAATCATTTATCTGAAAAGGAGGATACTTGTATTCACTGTTACAAAAATTTAGGAAGATAATACTCAAGTAAATGTGAAATGCTGGTGGATCATATAACTGTAATTACTATGACTAGGGCAAGGTGGTACTACAACTGGATTTAAAATGAGAAGCATTTCATGAGGCCTGCCATGGTCCAGGAGTTGGGCTAGGTCTCCATCCCAAGGAAGAACAAGACATAGCCTCCTTCCTCACAGAGTTTGCATTCCAGTTCCAAGTTCTACAAAGGCTTTCTCAGAACAAATCCAATCTAACACACCAAATGTCTGCTAGTTATGGTAATTAAAATAAAGGGGACTTAAACATGCTCACAAGTTTATACTCTTGAGAAAAAGAAGATATTTTTGTAAGAAAATCAAGACAACATAGCCTGCAGGTTTGAGTTACAAACCTGGGTTACAAACCACAAGGGCCAAGCAGCTTGTCTTCCCTCCCCCTCTTTTTTAACAGCTGGGAAAGTTGTGGGGTGATGTGTCTGGTTCAAAAATCTTACTCTTTTGGCTTTGCTTAGTTTTGCAAAAATAAAAGGGATTTCAAATAGACTTCACATCTTTGTAGTTCATTAAACCCTCCAGATATTTTCCCACTTTGTCAACCATTTCATTTTGCATCTTAGTTGAAAACATCTCCCTCCTTTACCAATTTCTCTACTATTTTTCATTTAATTTGGTAACAATATCCTTTCTGTCTGTAAAGAAATAGAACTTTGTGAAATAAAACATTTCAAAGATGTTTAGCCAAATAAAAATTGATATTAATTGGAAAAGTGACTATAAGATAAAGTACAAAATCCAGTCCAAAATTACTGAGGGTTATCTGCATATACTAAATCTAACAAGCACTAGAAGGTCTCCCTATGGGCCTCACTTTTTTTTAACCCTATTTTTATGGGTGCATTATAGTTATACAAAATGGTGGAATTTGTTATTGCATAATTGTACACATGATGTAATCAAGAGAATTGGTCAAATAATTCTCAGTATTTCCCCTTTCCCTTCCCTCCTCTATGGGCCTCTCTTTCTAGCTAAAGGAGAAGAAAATATCAAAATTTACAGTTTATGGCATCCCAGGCAGGGACAATCTTTTTTCTTATTTGGTTCAGTACAAATGTAATACTCGTCCATTCTGAGCTAAGATAGTTTGAAAACAATGCCTTTTCCAATCCTCTATGCTGCCTTTGATGGCATCAATGAATCACTGGACAGGGCAATGGCCATGCTGACACCATTTACCAATGCACAGTCAATCTACTCTACTGTGACAGTGACTGTTAACACTACCATCACAAAAGCAGATAGCTTCTCGAAAGAGTGGTTTCTTCACTCTTATCACTGTGTAATGGGGTCAGCCTTCATGGTAGATTATGAAGGAGATCCATTAGAAGAGTTTTCAAAAAATACTGAAAAGTATTTGGGCTTGAGACAACTTGACCCACAATGTCCACACTGCCTCCATTATTGTTAAATCTCTTCCCATTCTACCTAGCTATTTTATCCATTCCCTGGTGTTCTTTCCTTCCTCTTCCTTTCACTATTCTCCATTATATTGGAGTGAAAGAACACATATATCTTCCTGTAGCTACATTTTTCCCTAAAAAATGAATAATAGTTTAACATTTAGCTCACAGAGCATATGACTAAAGTTTGAGCAATTATCAGCAAAATGATGGATGACAATTTTTTTTTTTCAAGGTAGCCACATGTTCTTCAGGATTAGACCAACTCAGATTTCAGCCTCAGGAATGGATCAATTTTTCTTATCACTTGCATGCATCCTCCCACATTAACAGAAGCTGTCACATTTTCTCTTCAGCACTATTTCACCTAGGCACCCAGACTGCTCAGAGTCTGTTAGAGTTTCTGCACGTTTAAAGGTTCGCCTCATTTATTACCTTTAAGCACAAGAAGTTTCTATTTATCTGTGGTTGATTCTGGTTCTAATTAAACTTCCACCATCTAAGGGTTATACAACATGATGGGCAATGTGTGTTTGCTGCTTGTTTTTACACACACACACACACACACACATATATATATATGAAAGAACCCCCTGCCAAATCAAAGTCTAGCTAAATACTATAAACCAATTAAATTCAATATCTCTTGGATGTTATTTTATTGATTGAATTACCCTTCATTGCTAAAATACTAGAAAATGGTTTAGGTTTCTCAGCAGTTAAGCCCCAAAATGGATCTGTAGAAGATGAATAGATTTGGGTGAGAGGACATTTGGGGTTAGAGATGGTGAGTTCTAGTTTAGGGTGTGATCAATTTTCAATGTGATTAAAAGACATAAAGAATCATAGGCCAGGGGTATACACTTATAATCACAGCAACTTGGGAGGCTGAGGATTACAAGTTCAAGGCCAGTCTAGGCAACTTAGCAAGACCCCGTCTTAAAATAAAAAATAAAAAGGATTAGGGCTAAAGCTCAGTGGCAAAGCACCCCAGGTTCAATCCCCAATGTCAAAACAAAGAATTATGACAAAGGTCTGGATGGAGAAACAGTCATAGTATCATAAAGTCACAGCTATTGCTCTGTGTCAACAGAAGTAAAAAAATCTTAAAATGCCTTAAGATTACATGGAGGGAACAACCACTGGGGCTCCGGTGGCTGCCCAGGGGAGGAGTGGCGAGGAGAGCTGTGTGGACTCAGGACACCGGGGCCTGCCCTGAGGAGGAGGAGGAGGAGCACGGCCGCTTGGATTCGGAGTGACTGCACCAGAGCTACAGGTGGTTGCCAGAGGAGAAGCCGCGCGGCGAGCTGTTTGGACTCAGACCGCTTCTGAACACCGGGGCCTGCCCTGAGGACGAAGAGGAGGAGGAGCGCGGCGGGTCGTTTGGACTTGCAGTGACTGCATTAGAGCTCCAGGCGGCTGCTCAGAGGACAAGGCGATTGGTGAGTTGTTTGGACTTAAAGTGACTGCTCCTGAACACAGGGGGGCTGCCTGGAGGAGAAGCGCGATGGGTCGCTTGGTCTCGAGTGGCCGCACCAGAGCTCCGGGCGGTTGCCCAGAGGACGC
Source organism: Sciurus vulgaris (assembly GCF_902686455.1). Lineage (NCBI taxonomy): Eukaryota > Metazoa > Chordata > Mammalia > Rodentia > Sciuridae > Sciurus > Sciurus vulgaris. Next base: position 94,029,879 of record NC_136468.1, on the reverse strand, counting down.
GTGCAGCGGGTCATGTGGATTCAGAGCCACTTAGAGTGACCGCTCCTGAACACCGGGGGGTTACCTGGAGGAGGAGGAGGAACAGGGAGGATCATTTCGACTTGGAGTGATTGATTGCCCCGGGCTACGGGTGGTTGGTGGGAGGAGGCACGCAGTGAGTTGCTTGGACTCCCAGTGACCGCACCGGACTACTGGGCGGCTGTCTGGAAGGAGAGGCATGTGGTGAGTCTCTGGGACTGAGAGTGATTGTACGGGGCCCCAGGTGGCTGCTCAGAGGAGGGACCGCATAGCCAGGCGATTAGGTGCAGAGCAGGGTCCCAGGATCTAGGAGGCTTCTTGGTGGAAGAACCCCACAGAGACACGCTTAGGGGTGGAGCGAAGGTTCCAGGACTGTGGGCAGATTCTCTGAGGAGGGGCAGCCTAAGGAGATTCATCTGCGAAGGGTGAGGCTCCCAGACCCAGGAGGTAGGGCCGGGCCCCTGGGAACTTTGCAGAGGAAGGCAGCCCAGCCCAGGTGGTAGCTGTAAATTGAGGGGAACCTCTAGGAGGGAACTGACCACCAACACCTCCCCACCGGTTGAGTCTTCCCTGCCGGGTGAGGTTTCCCCACAAGGACGGTAAAACCAGAGACACAGGCCCAAACAGGCCTTCCCTCAGCCTGCAGCCTAGTTCCCCTTTGGATGACCATTGGTCAACAAGTGGAGGCACCTCTGCCCACTAGCAGGGAACATACCCCACATGAAGGCCACCACTCCTAGAGAGGCAGCTTCCTTGTGGAGCACCGCATTATCAACTTCCTCCAAGACTTCAGCCTACTGAAGGCTAAGGGGGGATATATATAGAAATCTTCAGGGACATTGTAAGTCAATAGAGGAAATCTGCAATATCTCAGCAGTCCACTGATACCTGAACAATATGAGAAAACAAGGAAAGAAAATGCCGCAAACAAATCTAGATGTTACATCAATAAAACCCAATGACAGCATGGCAGAAGAAATGACAGAAAAGGAGTTCAGATTGTACATAATTAAAATGATCAGGGAAGCAAACGATGAGATGAAAGAGCAAATGCAGGCACTGAATGATCGCACCAATCGACAGTTAAAAGAGCAAATACAGGAAGCAAAAGATCATTTCAATAAAGAGTTAGAGATATTGAAAAAAAACCAAACAGAAATCCTGGACATGAAGGAAACAATAAACCAAATTAAGAACTCCATAGAAAGCATATCCAGTAGGATAGAACACCTGGAAGACAGAACCTCAGACATTGAAGACAAAATATCTAACCTTGAAAACAAAGTTGAACAAACAGAGAAGATGGTAAGAAATCATGAACAGAATCTACAAGAACTATGGGATATCATGAAAAGGCCAAATTTAAGAATTATTGGGATTGAGGAAGGCTTAGAGAAACAAACCAAAGGAATGAACAATCTATTCAATGAAATAATATCAGAAAATTTCCCAGATCTGCAGAATGAAATGGAAAATCAAGTTCAAGAGGCTTATAGGACTCCAAATACACAAAATTACAACAGACCCACACCAAGGCACATTATAATGAAAATGCCTAACATACAAAATAAAGACAGAATTTTAAAGGCTGTGAGAGAAAAGAACCAAATTACATTCAGGGAAAAACCCAATACAGATATCAGCAGATTTTTCAATCCAGACCCTAAAAGCTAGAAGGGCCTGGAACAACATTTTTCAAGCCCTGAAAGAAAATGGATGCCAACCAAGAATCTTATACCCAGCAAAACGTACCTTCAAATTTGATGATGAAATAAAATCCTTCCATGATAAACAAAAGCTAAAAGAATTTATAAAAAGAAAGCCAGCATTACAGAACATTCTCAGCAAAATATTCCATGAGGAAGAGATGAAAAACAAAGAAGCAAATCAGCAAAGGGAGGAATTATCCTAAAGGAACTGTCAAATAAAGGAGGAGCCAAGTTGTGTCAAACAAATAAGCAAAATTTAAAAAATGAACCAAATGACTGGGAAACCAAATCATATCTCAATAATAACCCTGAATGTTAATGGCCTGAATTCATCAATCAAAAGATATAGACTGGCAGATTGGATTAAAAAGAAAGATCCAACAATATGTTGCCTGCAAGAGACTCACCTCATAGAAAAAGATACCCATAGACTAAAGATAAAAGGATGGGGAAAAACATACCATGCACATGGACTCAGCAAAAAAGCTGGAGTATCCATCCTCATTTAGGATAATGTGGACTTCAAGCCAAAGTTAGTCAGAAGGGATAAAGAAGGTCATTTCATACTGCTTAAGGGAAGCATAAATCAGCAAGATATAACAATCATAAACATCTATGCCCCAAACAGTGGCTCATCCATGTATGTCAAACAAATCCTTCTCAATTTCAGAAACCAAATAGACCATAACACAATAATACTAGGTGATTTTAACACTCCTCTCTCACCACTGGACAGATCTTCCAGACAAAAATTGAACAAAGAAACCATAGATCTCAATAACACAATCAATAATTTAGACTTAACGGACATTTATAGAATATACCATCCATCCAAGAGTGAATACACTTTCTTCTCAGCAGCACATGGATCCTTCTCTAAAATAGACCATATATTATGCCACAAAGCTAATGTTAGCAAATACAAGAAGATAGAGACACTACCATGTATTCTATCAGCTCATAATGGATTGAAGTTAGAAATAAATGAAAGAGTAAAACACAGAAACTATTCCAACATCTGGAGATTAAACAATATGCTATTATATGATGAATGGATAACAGAAGATATTAGGAAGGAAATTAAAAAATTCTTAGAGGTAAATGAGAACAAAGAAACATCATATCAAAATCTCTGGGACACTATGAAAGCAGTACTTAGAGGGAAATTTATTTCATGGAGCGCATTTAATAAAAGAAGTAAAACTCAACAAATCAACGACCTAACACTACAGCTCAAAGCCCTAGAAAAAGAAGAACAGACCAGCACCAAAAGTAGTAGAAGACAGGAAATAGTTAAACTCAGAGCTGAAATCAATGAAATTGAAACAAAAGAAACAATACAAAAAATTGACAAAATAAATAGTTGGTTCTTCGAAAAAATAAACAAAATTGATAAACCTTTAGCCACACTAACAAAGAGAAGACGAGAGAAAACCCAAATCACTAAAATTCGGAATGAACAAGGAAATATCACAACAGACAGGATTGAAATACAAAACATAATTCGAAGCTATTTTGAAAATCTATACTCCAACAAAACAGAAAACCTCGAAGACATCAACAGGTTTCTAGAGACATATGAATTGCCTAAACTGAACGAGAAGGACATAAACAATTTAAATAGACCAATTTCAAGTACTGAAATAGAAGAAGTCATCAAAAGCCTACCAACAAAGAAAAGTCCGGGACCAGATGGGTTCTCAGCCGAGTTCTACAAAACCTTTAAGGAAGAGCTCATTCCAATACTTCTCAAAGTATTCCATAAAATAGAAGAGGAGGGAACCCTCCCAAACTCATTCTATGAAGCCAATATCACACTGATACCTAAACCAGACAGAGACTCATCAAGGAAAGAAAATTTCAGACCAATATCCTTAATGAACATCGACGCAAAAATTCTCAACAAAATTTTAGCAAATCGCATACAAAAACATATTAAAAAGATAGTGCACCATCATCAAGTGGGGTTCATCCCAGGAATGCAAGGTTGGTTCAACATCAGGAAATCAATAAATGTCATTCACCATATCAATAGACTTAAAGTCAAGAATCACATGATTATTTCAATAGATGCAGAAAAAGCACTCGATAAAATACAGCACCCCTTCATGCTCAAAACGCTAGAAAAAATAGGGATAGTGGGAACATTCCTTAACATTGTAAAGGCCATCTATGCTAAGCCCATGTCTACTATCATTCTAAATGGTGAAAAACTGAAAGCATTCCCCCTAAAAACTGGAACAAGGCAGGGATGCCCTCTTTCACCACTTCTATTCAACATCGTTCTTGAGACTCTAGCCAGAGCAATTAGACAAACCAAAGAAATTAAAGGGATACGAACTGGAAAAGAAGAACTCAAACTATCCCTGTTTGCTGATGACATGATTATATATTTAGAGGAACCTGGAAATTCCACCAGAAAACTCTTAGAACTCATAAGTGAATTCAGTAAATTAGCAGGTTACAAGATCAATGCTCATAAATCCAATGCATTTTTATACATAAGTGATGAATCTTCAGAAAGAGAAATTAGGAAAACTACCCCATTCACAATAGCCTCGAAAAAAATAAAATATTTGGGAATCAATCTCACAAAAGAGGTGAAAGACCTCTACAATGAGAACTATACAACACTAAAGAAAGAAATTAAAGAACTCCTTAGAAGATGGAAAGATCTTCCATGTTCTTGGATAGGAAGAATTAATATTGTGAAAATGGCCATACTACCTAAAGTGCTATACAAATTCAATGCAATTCCAATTAAAATCCCAATGACGTACCTTACAGAAATAGAGCAAGCAATTATGAAATTCATTTGGAAGAATAAGAAACCCAGAATAGCTAAAGCAATCCTTAGCAGGAAGAGTGAAACGGGGTATTGCAATACCAGATCTTCAACTCTACTACAAAGCAATAACAACAAAAACGGCATGGTATTGGTACCAAAATAGAAAGGTAGATCAATGGTACAGAATAGAGGACACGGACACAAACCCAAATAAATACAATTTTCTCATACTAGACAAAGGGGCCAAAAATATGCAATGGAGAAAAGATAGCCTCTTCAACAAATGGTGCTGGGAGAATTGGAAATCCATATGCAACAGAATGAAACTAAACCCATATCTCTCACCATGCTCAAAACTAAACTCAAAATGGATTAAGGACCTCGGAATCAGACCAGAGACCCTGCAGATTATAGAAGAAAAAGTAGGTCCAGATCTTCAACATGTCAGCTTAGGACCAGACTTCCTTAACAGGACTCACATAGCACAAGAAATAAAAGCAAGAATCAATAACTGGGATAGATTCAAACTAAAAAGCTTTCTCTCAGCAAAGGAAACTATCAGCAATGCGAAGAAAGAGCCTACAGAGTGGGAGAATATCTTTGCCAATCATACTTCAGATAGAGCACTAATCTCCAGAATCTCTAAAGAACTCAAAAAACTCTACTCCAAGAAGTCAAATAATCCAGTCGACAAATGGGCTAAGGAAATGAATAGACACTTCACAGAAGAAGATCTACAAGCAATCAACAAACATATGGAAAAATGTTCAACATCTCTAGTAATGAGAGAAATGCAAATCAAAACCACCCTAAGATTCCATCTCACCCCAATTAGAATGGCGATTATCAAGAATACGAGCAACAACAGGTGTTGGCGAGGATGTGGGGAGAAAGGTACACTCATACATTGCTGGTGGGGCTGCAAATTAGTGCAGCCACTCTGGAAAGCAGTGTGGAGATTCCTTAGAAAACTTGGAATGGACCCTCCATTTGACCCAGCTATCCCACTCCTTGGCCTATACCCAAAGGACTTAAAATCAGCATACTACAGAGATACAGCCACATCAATGTTCATAGCTGCTCAATTCACAATAGCCAGACTGTGGAACCAACCTAGATGCCCTTCAATTGATGAGTGGATAAAGAAGCTGTGGTGTATATATATATATATATATATATATACAATGGAATATTACTCAGCCATAAAGAATGATAAAATTATGGCATTTGCAGGCAAATGGATGAAATTGGAGAATACCATGCTAAGTGAGATAAGCCAATCTCAAAAAGCCAAAGGAAGAATGATATCGCTAATAAGTGGATGATGACACATAATGGGGGGAGGGAAGTGTTAGTGTTAGGGTTAGAGTTAGGGTTAGGGAGGGGGGCAAGAATGGAGGAAGGAAGCACTGTATACAGGGAAAAGAGGGGTGGGAGGGGTGGGGGGAAGGGAAAAAATAACAGAATGAATCAAACAACATTACTCTATGTAAATTTATGATTACACAAACGGTATGCCTTTACACCATGTACAAACAGAGAAACAACATGTATCCCATTTGTTTACAATAAAATTTAAAAAAAAAAAGATTACGTGGAATTCCTGTGAGCATAATAATGATAAAATTTGATGCAAATTAGATAGCAAAAGGCTGTTACTGGATTCTGTCACCTATGTTACCTGTAATAAGTAAAAAAAAAAAAAAAAAAAAAAAGAACCCATTAAATTTCTTCAGTCAGTATAATAAATGATCAATATTTTAACAAAAATAAGGACAGACAAGACAGACATTCTTAAAAGAGAGGAGGAAGGAAGATAATAAATTCTGCATGAAGAATTTGTGATTCTAAGACACTATTCCAGAAAGATCTTTGCATTACATAAGAAAATGCTAGTAAAAACCCTACAGACATGAGACTAACACATTAGATCAATGGAGTAATTATAAGTGCAGGTTTGTTTCATAGCACAACTGGATTCATGATAAAGGAGGGCATTAAGAAATATGTTTTTAAAAGACAAGACACACAATTTGGTCAAAGTCTAAGAAATACACAAATGAAATAGTGGACTTTTTGTTAAAACTAGGAATAGTAAAGCACAAATGAGTTGAAGTTAATGATCTTGTCCAGCCATAGAGAAATTACAAAGTAAACGTAATACAGGGTCTGGGATCCCTAATGATTTTTAAAGAGAGCTGAAAGGAGATACAAACAAAGGAGACAGCATACTATTCTGGGTCCAGTAAACAAATTAAAATGAAAGGAGGTGTTTTGCTGATAAACATAATTGAGCAAACAAACTTGAGATACTGCACAGAATGCTCCCTAGAAGAACATTTTGTCAGAATCAAAGCCTGTCTCTAAGGGCACATGTAAAAAATGTGCTTATGCCATCTTCAATCACAGCCACAGTCCTAGTGAAAAAGTGACGCACATTCTCTTAACAGTCAACAGTCCCTGAATGGTTGCTATTCAATGGTTGCCATAATGAGGGGTGTGATTGACATGATAAGATACCCTCTCTTTCTCCTCAGAGAGTGTATGTGTGTGTTATGGAGGATGAGGATCCTGACACCTGGAAAGCCATACTAGAGGAAGGCTTACCCTTGACTTCTGCTAACACCTCCACCCTAACTATACTACACTGACGGCTCAAGTCCATGACATATTCCCTGGGTCAAGTATGTGCCTACTGGACTTCCCTGTATATATCCTCTAATTGTATTTGATGGACACATGGCATTGTCCCATTTCTTCCTCGTTGTGAAATTCCTCCTTGAGAGAGAGAGAGAGTGTGCGTGTGTGTGTGTGTGTGTGTGTGTGCGCGCACGCGGGGGTACTCAGGACTGAGCTAGGGGCACTCTACCACTGAACTACATCCCTATCCCTTTTTATTTTTTTGATACAGGGTCTTGCTCAGTGTCCAGACTGGCTTTGGACTTGAATGAATACTTCTCTCAGCCTTCTGAGTAGCTGGGATTATAAGCATGTGCCACCACACCCAGCTGAAATAACTCTTTAATTATCATTTATCCTTATTTAACATTTTTAACATTTTTCTCACTTTTAAGGATATAAGATGTGATATCATGATTCTTACTCTTCCCATTCAGTAATCAATTAGAGTATTTCAAGACTACATTACTCCAGCCAAGCTATGGAAATATCCTAGCATCTGTCAACAGGCTAGGGGTGTAGCTCAGTGGTAGAGAGATTGTTTAGCATGTGCAAGGCCCTAAGTTCAATCCCTGGTGCTGCAAACAGAACAAAACAAAAATCTCACTGTCTGTCAACAGATGAATAAATAAACAAAATGTGATGTGCAAACATTTATGTACAGACATATACAGACATACTGGAATATATCCGTCTTATAAAAAAGAGAAGAAAGTCCTGCCACTTGAAACAATATGGATGAACCTGGAGGATATTATGCAAAATGAAAAAATAAGTCAGACACTGAAAAACAAATACTGCATGGTCTCACTTATATGTGGAATCAAAATAGACCAAACTCATAAAAACAAAGAGTAGAATGATAAATGCCAAAAGCTAGAAAATGTTGGTCAAAGGACACAAAAGGTCATTTAAATGGAATGAATCAGTTTAGAAGATCTACTATACAACATAGTGACTATAGTTAATACTGTATTGTGTACTTGAAATTTTCTAAAAAAGTTGATCTTGAGTATTCTCACAGCATATAATCATAACTACAAGGTGATAGATATGCTAATTAGCTTGATTATGGAAATAATTTCACAAAGTATCATATATCAAAACATCATGTTTAAACCTTAGATATACATAATTTTTATTTGTCAAGTATACCTCAAAAAAGCCAGGAGAAAAAATACTGCCATTTTTTCTAATGAAATGATCTTTCTTGATCTATATCAATTTGATCTAACTTCATAGCTCATCCAAAATAGTGAAAAATGAAGTCATTATTTTCATTGCTAGAAAGAGTATTCTTTAAAGTTATTAGTCCAGTTAACCATGAATAACAAGGCAAGAATAGACTGACAGTGATAAGAGCTAATGTTTATTAAGCATTTAGAATGTCCCATGCACTAAGTACTTTATGTGTATCAACTCAATTAATCCTCAAAACCACCTATGAGGTGGGTTATTAGTACCCCATTTTAGAGATGAGAAAACTGAAATACAGACAGTAAAGTGAAATACAGACAATTCCCCAAAAGGAATCTGTAATTTAAAATTGTCACTTTGGATGGAATAAGAATGTCCTAAAATTAATATTTATGGAGGGATCATTTTATCTTGTCCCTATAGGGAACTGCAAAAGAAGGAAGAACCTCAATTTATTGACATGCTCTGGGCACTGGTTCCTGCTGCTGGGACACCTCTACATGCACTTTTCAGTGCCTGCCTCCCCCGTGCCCCCCCGCACCCCACAGCTCTACCTCAGGAAGAGAATCTCATTGGAGATGATTCTCATAAAGATCATAAAAAGAATATGCCTCCTGGAAGCATTAATGGGGGAAGGCTGAAGAAAAAAGAAACAACCAAACTTACTTTTTTCCACCAGACTTTGGCTTTCTGGCTACTGCATGTTATCTCTAAGTCAAAATTACAAGAATAACCACAAATCCCCTCTCTATCTGGAATAGCCACCAAATAACTGAAAAGTCACACAGGAACTCTGGTTTTTATGAAAAAACTGACAAAACTGTAAGAGAGCATAATTAGCAAATTATAAAGTCTGATGAACTGGCACATGCCATTGGTGGCACTCAGGGTTGTAGATAAAACAATAAGTAACCAAATAATAAGTTTCTAAATCTTGGTCTCCTCACCTGTAAAATATAGATAAGAACAGCTAAATAAAGGACTCACTGCAAGTTGATAAAACTATGCAAGAACTGATGAATGTGCTTTCTAATATTAAATATTAAAGATAAGATAGAGAATGAAATCACTAGTACTGCATATTTATAAGCCATCTGAACAGTCTAAAAATTAATCTATGTTTTAATATGAAAAAATGGGTATTTAAAACTTCTGGGAAAAAACTGAAATTCAAAGAAAAGTATTCCTCACCACCCCCCAAAATAAGTCTCTATGTAATCAAAATGAAGTTGTTTTTTTTTTTTTTTTGCAGTGCTAGGGATCGAACCCAGGGCCTTGTGCTTGCCAGGCAAGCACTCTACCGACTGAGCTATCTCCCCAGCCCTATAATGAAGTTTTTAAATGTCATATCCATTTCATATTTATTATTCTCATTTGTATGAAGAAAACTGATATTATCATTCCTATTTTACAAGAAGAGGAAACCTAATCAAGGAGTAAATGGAAAATAGGAAATGAATCCCAAAACTTGTAGAGTTCACATCCCATACTTTTTTTTTACATTACCCCTGGTAGGTAAGAAATAATGCCCTTATTTTCACAAGCTATTTTTGTTTTATTTTGACCTAACTTTTCTGATAATGGCATTTGCCCCTAGATAAACAAAACCAAAGTCTTTTCAAGTATATTAACCTTTTAAAAAATCTGGGTAGCCAAAGAAGACAGCCACATTTATGAGTTCCACGAGACATTTGACAATTCTATTACGAATGGAGTGCAATTTTAATTTAACAAAACAATAAGAACTGTCATTTAGAAGTATGAAATATTGAAATATTAACACATCTAAAACACTTAGAGACATTATACTACAGAATTTGTCAACCTCATTGAACAAAAAGCAACTGATACCTAGAAAAATATTACATTATTTAAATTTTAATACACCCAAACACACACAAAATCAACTCACAGAATTTGAGACAGTGCTAGGTTTATAGATGATGAAATCTTAATTTTAGTTTAATCTTTCCATAAATGAATTTAGCATCATTACATTGGTATAATATTTGATGGGTCTCCTTCTATAAACTAGGCTCTTCTGCTTTGGCAAACAGAATAGCATAAAAGCCTAAAACACTTGGAAAACATTATTTTCAGGTTGTTTATATTTGGCTTCAATAGCTCCATTGTACTAGCTGAGGCTTGTTAAGTTTAGAGGAATTTGATTAACTTTATTTCAAACAAAAATAAAAGATTAAGGATAGTGGTAAAAGCACATCATGGCTCACAGAGATGCTGAATAAACTCCCATTCCAGAAACGCAGAATTTTTAGAATTGGAAGGAACCATTGTAACATGGAAATACTTTGGAGCCCATTTCTCCCACTAACCCAAGCAATACAGTTATTTTTTTCTTCCACAGGATTCCTAATGGAAACTGGATCTATAGAGCTCAGTATAAGCATCACCATGTCAGAAAGTTAATGTAGAGGCTTCCCTGTACTATTTCACTTCTGAATACACGATGTTAGCACAGTTGGCCGCACAAAGGAAAATGCAAGCATCTGAGAGTCTGTGTCTTGGTCTACACAATGCCTAGCAATCTTTGGTAAGGTCTTATCAATTCACTTGCAGTTGAATGGCATAGCCTCAATCTTCTGGCCAGCGACAACTAACCACAAGGTAAGCCTGCGTACCCCACTCCCTTCATGATATCTTGGGAAATCCCAACAAACTACATATCCATTATATTTTGCACAGATCATCCAGGCTCCCCAGCTGTCCTTTCTTTAGTCATCAAACAGAAGCCCATACCCTTCTACCATCCATTTTCTTCTGGCTTGCCCCTACGGTCAGCACTAAGTCCTAAAAGGTTTAACACGATTGTGTAGTTGGTCTACTTATTCAGACTTAAAATATTTCCTAATAAAAAAATGTGGTTTTTTTGGGGGGGGAGGAAAAAAATAACGAAATGAATCAAACATCATTACTCTATGTAAATGTATGAATATGCAAATGGTATGCTGTTACTCCATGTACAATCAGAAACAACATGTATCCCATTTGTTTACAATAAAAATAAATTTTAAAAAATAATAATAATAATGATTGGGGTTTAATAAAATGCCTGGCGAAGGATTGGAATTCAGTCAATACTGAGATGCCTGTCCCCTTGTTTGACAGAGTTTCACACTGAGTGATCACCTCTCCTCTAGTATGACAAACGAGACCTTACAGCTGAACTATCTAGTAAACTGAGGCTGGGTTCAGCTATAGCTTTCAAATCTCACGACCGGGCCAGGTACTCGAGTCCTCTGAAGCCTAAAAATACAGTAAAAGTTTGGAGGGCTTTTGTCTCTCCTACTGAAGTTCCCTTTGGACTTTTGCTTCATGAGAGCCTCCTAAGGGATGGATAAAGAAACTCAGAGGACCGGCTTTTCAGATGGACTTGATTTACTTGAAGCCCACACAAAACAAGCTGGGGTGGTCATTTCCAAAACACCTGGACGTGCCCCCCGTCACTTCTGGTTGCTTTTCCTTTGGAGGCAGTCTGCACTGCACGTGCCCATTACCACTGCCCTGCCAACCACATGCAAGTTCCCAGACAAAACTCTGCTTCTCAAAGGAGGCCTACTCGTCAAATGCCTTTCTGTCCAGGGACTGGGGCGCAGGGCCATAGTCCCAGCTACTCAGGAGGCTGAAGAAGAATGGAGTTCCAGATTGGCCTGGGAAACATAGTGTGATCCTTGCTCATAAAATAAAAATAAAAAAGTAAAAATGTCCTTTTTCATGTCACTTTGCTCGAAAATTCTTCATCTTTAGAGCCAACCAAGTCCTCCATTCTTCCATGAATTCCTAACTCACAAGCAGCTTAGCTCACAAGCCCCCTGGGGATTTTCTTCACTTGCCATTTTGATTCACTGGTTTGGTGGCAGTCTATGAACAACTTGAAGCACGGATGACATTTTATTCATCTTTGTGTCTTCTTAACTACCAAAGATGAAGTAAGGGTTTGCATTAGGTGAAGGCTATTGGAAATAAAAGGAACTCAAATTAGAGTTCTTGAGAAAAAAGGGGGGTGAGATTTTCTGTTTGTGATAGAAAGAAAAATGGCATGGGGGTCACAAAGACCTGCGCTTTAGCCAGAACTGCCACTTAGCTGTCATATGACCTTGGATAAGTCACTTGATTTCCCCGAGTTGCAGATTTCTTATCTCTAAAATGGAGACAGTAATCCCTACCCTGCCCACCTCACTGGGCTATGGTGTGGTCAAATGGTTCTGTGTGTACACAAACCTCATCCAGTCCACACCGTTTGGAATGTAAGGAATTGTTATTACAGACTAAGAATGGGTCACTGGGTGGGTGACCAGTGGGAAAGTGGCGATTAAGCCAAAGTGGTTAGAGTGAAGGGCTCTCCCAGATCTCTGGGCAGAGCTCAGGTCTGAAAAAAAAAAATGTGTTTTAATAAAGTAGACAGAGTACAGGTTTCCTGGGTCTATCTTGAGTCTAACCCAAAAGAGCAATGCCATTGTTATGAGAAGAGCTGCCTGTCAAAGGCATGACCTTTCACCCTTCCTGGGTAACTTCATTCTGACATTTCTAAGTAATATCCTTCATTAATGTGGCCTATGTTTTAAAGAACCCATGGAGAATATTTTACGTGTTTTCCTATAAGTATGTGTGTTATGGTTTAGATGCGGTATCCCCCAAAAGCTCACATGTGAGACAAGGCAAAGTTTGGATCATAGCCTTGACCTAATTAGTGTATTAGTCTCTGATGGGATTAACTGAGTGATAACTGGAGGTGGGTAGGGTGTGGCTGGAGTCAGTGGTACACTGAGGGCATGGCTATGGGGTATATATTTTATATATGTAGAGTTGAGTCTCTCTCTCCACTTTCTGATCATCATGTAAGCTGCTTCCCTCCACCACACTCTTCTGCCATGAAGTTCTACTTCACCTGGAGCCCCGAGGAGTGGAGTCAGCCGTCTATGGACTAAAACCTCTGAAAATGTGAGCCCCAAAATGGACTTTTCCTCTTTACAATTGTTCTGGTCAGGTCTTTTAGCCACAGCAGAGAAAAAGCTGACTAAAACAATGTGCCTAAGCACAGATTTTTTTTTTTTTTTTAAAGTTCACTTAGAGGCAAACAGAGCTCACCACATTTTTTTGCCAGATATCATGTGACCTATATTCATGGTAGCTTTCACAGTTTCAAACTAAGCTACTGCAATTTTCCAAGTCAATCTACTATGATAATTTTCCTATCCAGTGTTTCCGGATAAATATAGCCATCTATGGGAGAATATGGTAATTACTGTGTGCCATCTTCTAATACCAAGCCCTAACTATTTGACTTCACTTCTACACTAACATTATGCTTCTTGTCAAAATCTTTTTGTATTTCCTTATGGAAAGGATTACAAGGAATTCCTCACTGACTTCAAATGTGAATGTAAAACATAACTAGGATAAAAAAAGATAATCACAACTAAAGATCCAAATTTGGAATATTTTACATATTAATAGGATGGGAATATTTTACATTTCACAACAGCGGAAGCTTACACATAACCAAGCATTATTCCAATAAAAAGTTATTTTGTACTTAAACTAGAGTTGAGAGTGGTTTTCTTTTCTTTTTTAGTACTAGGTGTGAACATAGGGCCTCAGGCACACTGGGCAAACGCTCTACCACTGATACTACTGAGCTACATCCCCAGTCCTTTTTACTTTTTATTTTGAGAGTGGGTCATGCCTGGGCTGGACTTGAACTTGCCATTCTTCTGCCTCAGCCTCCCATGTAACTGGAATTAGAGTCACACACCATTGAGCCTGACCAAGGTTTTACAATTTTATTTACTTTGTTATTTAATCATTAACCTGGGACACCTACCCCATGAGAAAACTACATGTCTTTATGCATGAATATCATAAAGACACCAAACATAGAAATAAAACTAAAACTATCTTTAATATAGGAAGTATTGGCTTCACCAGCATTTAGAAAATATTTATGTTGTATTTATATTGTTCATCATTCATTCATCAATAAATATTTATTATGTGGAAGAGACAGTGTCAGGTGCTACGGACATTCCTGTGAACCAGACAGATTTGCTTCCTGCACTTATGAAGTTTCCTGTCTGTCTGGAAAATTAACTACCAATTCAGTTCAACAAGTATTTATCAAGCATCCGTAATAAACCAACTCTGTGTTGACTCATTTGAGGATATGAAAAGCTAACACAGGATCCCTGTCTCCCATTCTATGTCTTTGGAAATTAAAAGTTTATATAAATAAAGTGCTTAGAAAATAATACAAACTGTTGGTTGCTAAAAAAAAAAAAAACCACAGAATTCATAACATTTCTGAATCCACTTGGTAATGAGATATACTATGTGAAGTGACAAGAAAGCATACTAAGACTATTTTTTTAGGCAAACCTAAAAACTCCAGCAACAGGCAAAGAAGAAAAAAATCAACTTTTTATTGTATGGGTACATCTTCAAATGCAGAACTCTTCTTTTCCTATTCAGAATAAATCAAATATTTATTATCTCCTTAAATATATAAAGGGCTTTTGAGCACCCAGCATAATTTTTGGCTTGTTTTTGTTTTGCTTTTAATCAAGTCATATGGAAAGTAGATACTACATTGAACATTTAAACTGGCTTCTGTGGAGCCCAGGGAAGAGCTAGCTAATTTTTTTAGAGAAGACTAGAAACTAAAGGCCTGGAATCTTTCTGAGGGTCTCACAAACTTTCCTGAGAGGAACATGGGAATTATGCAAAGTTTTTTTTTTTTTAAGCATCTTTGGGAAAAAGTGGTGGATATGTTAAAGAATGATCTATTTTTAAATTAAAAAATCAAAGTATTGAGGAAAGTATATTTCTAAATCAAGTATCTTGATTTAAACAGCAGACATAAAGTTAGGAATACTTTTTTTAAATCACTCCACTGCTGTGAAAAGCAATTTGATTATTCCTCAGAAATTTAACACAGAGCTATTATATGACTTACAATGCTACTCCAAGATATACACCCAAAACAACTGAAAACAGGTACTCAAATACACATACACACATGTACACAGCAGCAATACTCACCATTGTCAAAGGTGAAAACAACCCAAAAATCCAAAATGGATGAGTGGACAAGTGAAATGTGGTATATTCATACAATGGAATATTATTTAGCCTTAACAAGGAGCTAAGTACTGACAGATGCTATAAAGTGAATGAACATCCAACACACTGTTTTAAGTAAAAGAAGGCAGACAGAAAGATCACATAAAGCATAATTCCACTTACATGAAATACATAAAATAGACAAATCCACAAAGATACTATATAGACGAGTGTGCTAGGGGCTGAGAGAACAGAACAATGGGAAAAACTACTTACTGGGTAAGGAGTTTTACTTTGGAGTGATGAAATGTTTAGGAACCAGAGACAGGTGGTCATCACACAACCACTGCACAAAACATCAATGAGTTCTTCATTTTAAAGGGGTAGTGGTTAATTTTATGTTATATGATTCACTTTGATAAATCTTTTAAATTTTTTAAATACCAAATGATCAAAACTACAGATGACACTGAGGACAGTAAGGCTTGGAAAAATACAGATCCTGACAATTCTGTTTTAACATGATTCCAAACAGATTCTGAATGTAAAAAAATTGAGGAATATCTTGAATAATTTATCTTGCTTACATTTCTTTACATGTATACTTCAGTGTGATAAATTATAAAATTTCTGTATAAATAAATCTCAGAGTTTTTTCACTACATAAATATTTAAGTAACAAAAGATTGGCTTTGTTTTAAAACCAAATTATTTTCACTTATTCCTGAACTGTTTTAAAAAATCACTGATGCTGCACAAAGAGAAAACCCTAACAAGTTATATAGATCAATCATGGGCCTAGAAGATATTTTTGAAATAAGCAGAAAACAGTTATGGACAAAGCTTAAAAATCCTAGAAATCATGAAGAATAATTAAAACCTTACATTTTAGAATAGAATCCTTTATTTCTATGGAGATGTAAACATTGACTAAGGAAAGACTATCCAATAAACTTGACCACAATAAAACTCTTTTATCAATGTTCACCATCATGCATACTTTTACACACTTCAGAACAAATTATCTATATGTAGATAGGATTAGGTGCCTTGCAGCTGTAGGAGGCTATAAAATAAAACATGGTAAAAGCCATCAATAACAAAGTTGGCTGAAAGCAATAGTAGTCTCCAACACCAACAGCATGTTAAAAAAGAAATATATCTTACAAATCACATTATTAGATTCCATTTAACTTACAAGGATGTCATTTCAAATTTCAATACTATTTGGAAGACATGAATATCCAGATAGGCTCAAACATCAGAAAAGTATTTTTAAAGTGCATGCATATGGAAAAGACCATGTCTTAAAAACTGATTTCATTAATAAATGAAGTTTCAACAATGGAGTTTAAAAACACCAAGTGCTAATCAGCACACCTAATACCCAGATTTTGATTTCTAATACTATCGGTCAACAAAAGGAACTAGGGCTTCTTGGAGAAAATGGCTGATTCTAGGAAGAGAGCAAGAGATATACAAGATGAGGCTGGAATATCTCGTAGTGCCAGAAAATATGGAAGTGCTCAAGACAAAAACACTGCAGTACTTTCACTAGTGAGTGGAATATCTTGAATATTTGGTGTGCAAGCAGCTGTGAATTTGCAGACAGGCCAATACTTTCAAAAACCTTTTAATTTCTTCATCTAGAGCAGTTTCTCAACTTTAGCACTTCAAACATTTAGGGACAGTATTGGTTTGTCATGGGAGGCTGTTAGGTGCACTGCAGAAAGTTAAGCAGCATTGCTGGCCTCTAGTCACTAGATGCCAATAGCATCCTCACCCTCTTCCCCAGTTGTGACAATCAAAAATGTCCCAGGCAATGCCATATGTCTTAAGAGTGGAGGGTCCAAAATGGCCTATTGACAAGACGGATTTCTCCAGAGAAACTTCCAAAATATTCAACTAAATAAAACCTGATAGTTGAACAAACAAATATTGAACAATGCTGTGAGATTCTGACTAATATAAAGAACCAATCTAGCAAAGGGAAGAGGGGTGGATCTTAAGAGAAAGGAGCTGGTTTTATCTTCTTGATCATTTCTCATCTCCTTTCCCCTTCAGCAATCAGCAACAGGCCCTCTTCACGACTTTTAGTACTGTATTCCTGATCCCTTAACTTCATTCCCCACTGCTGCTAAGGAGCAGAGAAAGGCTGCAGTGTTTGACAGACTTCACAAAAGCTGTCCTTCAAGGACACTGAGTAGAGAAGCAATTTAATTAAAGGCAGGGACAACAGGCTTCCAGTTAAACTCAGAAACACCAAATAAGGAGGGTGCTACACTTTCTGGAATCCCATCTCTTCCGCTGCTAGTAAAAAGCTCACTGAACCCAGAGTACTAAAAGAACTGCCATAATGTATGCCGGGTGTGAAATTGAGAAACACCTATTCCAGTGAATCATTCTTCCGTAACATTTGAGAAGAAGTGCAAGTATACTCCCCTTGGGCAAACACCTGTTTACGAACAGGAACATGTGATTAACAGAGACCAGTTTCTTTTACACCCTGTGCCAAATTCAGTGTAACTCGTTTGACTTCTGCCAGAATTGGATTCTAATCCTGTATTCTAGACAATTAGCTACAATCTTTGGCTTCTTGTTCCTCATTTTAGCTAAATGCAGAGAAGAATTTTTCACAAAGATAAATAGGCACAGAATTATAAACATAAACACTCTCCAAAATGTAAGGTAATTCCATAAGTTCTTCAACTGAACTATAACTTTAAGAGCAAGTCTAATTACATATACTGATATCTCTCAACAAAGATCAAATCTCTCAACTTACAGATCAAATAAGCAAACAGCTACACTGACCCATGTTTTGAAGGCCATTTTGAAAATAGTAAAAAAAGCTTATTTTGTCTCAACTTTTTTCTTTCATTCAGAAAATCATCTTTACGTGTTCCATTCACCCTTTCTTCAGCTGAATTCTACATTCCTTCTCTGATAAAGAGTGACATAAACAATTCAGACAAAT
Source organism: Sciurus vulgaris (assembly GCF_902686455.1). Taxonomy (NCBI): domain Eukaryota; kingdom Metazoa; phylum Chordata; class Mammalia; order Rodentia; family Sciuridae; genus Sciurus; species Sciurus vulgaris. The sequence continues at coordinate 94,011,434 of NC_136468.1, read as the reverse complement.
TCAGAGATACTCTATAATGAGTACTACACCCACAGATTTATCCATGAAAAAAGTCTCTTTAACAAGCACACCTGAAGGCTCCATTTTAAACTGACTAGCGCTGATCTCAGGGCAGAACTAGCTAATTGTTTTAGAGCAAAAGACCAGAAATTAAAAGCCTCGAATCTTTTTCTAATTTTGCCGCTTGCTGTATTATTTTGACAAGTCACTTAACCTCTTTGGACTTTTATTGATCTATAAATGACAACTATTTGGCAAATGACAGGGTAATTTATGGAACAGACCTTTTAAAAGCATTAGCTAAAAGTCATAAAACAAACGTTAAATCATATTTTTAAACTCTAAATAGAGATACTGGGGTCTTTAACACTCTTAAGACACAATTTCACCAAAATTTTTCCACAAATATTTCAGACTTCCAGAAAAATTAATCTGTGGAAAAATTTTGCATGTAAAAAGCTGTTTATCCTAAGATACATGCTTTCTGTGTGTTCTGTGAAACTTTTTTTGGTGGGAGGGAGGTACTAGGGATTGGACCCAGGGACACTCGACCACTGAACCACATCCCCAGTCATTTTTTGTATTTTATTTAGAGACAGGGTCTCACTGAGTTGCTTAGTCCTCACTGTTGGCTGAGACTGTCTTTGAACCCTACATTCGCCTACTTCAGCCTTCCGAAGCCCTGGGATTACAGGCGTGCACCACCACACCCGGCTTCTGTGAAACATTTTAAGCACAAAAAATTATTTCTTTATTACATCAACCCGGCTTCTGTGAAACATTTTAAGCACAAAAAATTATTTCTTTATTACATCAACAAGTTTAAGAAGGTGTCTGAACTCTTAATGTACAGAGATAAGTACAGCAGTATTTCTCATTTGAGTAACTACAGTGGAAGTGCTTACCGAAACAAAAATGTTAGCCTTTTCTTTGGCTCAGAGAAAGTCCTAAAATCTTGCCCTCGGGGCAGGGAGAAGACAGACCATGACATCTGCCCTACCCTGTTTCTCTATGTGCATCAATATTAAGAGACTAGCTTGGTGGAGTCAAAAACTCCCCTGCACAAGCCTAAACTAATTTATTTGATTCTTGATGTTCCTCTTGTACCTTAGGAACATGTGGTCTCTTACCACTAACACCCAGTATTACGAGGCTACTTACTTCTGTGATTCATTAATCAGAGTGTCCTATGCATTTTCCAAAAAGATGACCCGCTGTGTAAACAAGGTCTGAGCAGACCCACAGAAGCCACAGAAGAGGGCAAAAGGACAAATCCTAATCTCTCAGCCAAAGTGCTGGCTTTACAATAGCCTGGAGTGCACCTAGGGCTCCCTGGTAGGGGCCGCATCCACATTCTCTGCCCTGCACCATGGAGACCAAGACTGAGCCCTACTTACTACTCATCCCACTTAATTAACAGTGTGACTCGTTTGTTCTACAAACTGACTCATCTAAGGAAAATCACCTTACAATCAGAATCAGTTATAAAAAGTTAACCAGTAATCCTTCTATTTATGGACTTTCTGTCTGTTCTGTTTTTAAATTGGAACTTTTTGGATGATGTTACTTCTTCTAACTTTTTAATCAAAGCTCCATCTGACACCCTGGAGGAGATACAAGGATGTTATTTAGGAGCATCCAACGTTCACCATTTTGTTATCCATGACAGCAATCCTAAACTTTCCATTTTATCTGGAAGAGACATTTATTTACCCATATCCGGGATACAGAAAACAAATACTTTAGGGGAGAGAGAGGAAAAACAAGGGAAGTCCTGGGTTTAATTCAGGTTTTGCTTTTTTAACCCAAAACAACCATAAAACCTACCTAGAACAAAGCAAAAGGAGTCTTCTAATTATCATTTATAAGTGGCTCTTTATATTAGATTAATATTAATTAGTTCAGGCATGAGTTTAAGAGGAAAGACTCTAAAGAGAAGATGCCATCTTATTACATATCTTTCCTTATATTCATTATTACCATGACACAGCGCTGCCATTTTGAACATAATGCTGTCTTAATTAAATGCATATATTTCCTTTGATATGTAATAAATTTCAATGCTTATTTTCAAAATCAAAGCCTATGGAAAATTTAAAGTTACCTAGCAGTTGAAAGGATTTCAATTTAGACTCTAAATTCTTAAAGACTTACTATCCCCAAATCAGTTCCAAGATACTCAGACCCCGTATGAGTATTACCACTAAAAATATATGCTATCTCTATGACTTTAAAAAAAAAAAGTATTTACTAAAGAAAATATTACATAAACATTCATATCTTGGATTAAAGGACTGTGTGTGTGTGTGTGTGTGTGTGTGAGAGAGAGAGAGAGAGAGAGAGAGAGAAATTGAGGATACATTTGATATTGTGTCTTACTGATTAATTTTCCCCAGCATAATAATTTCATTATCTCTATATATTTCAAATATTTTTGGAATTGTTATTAAGTACAAAGGACAGACATTGACCTACACAATAGTACTAATTAAATAAATGATTTCCTTTTTTAATATTGTAACAAAATAGGTCGAGCCAAATAAGCACCCACTCATCTCTAAGAATGCTGTTAGAACAGAACACAAAGAAAACCAACCCGGATTTTCCTATAAACTCCTGTAGCTCTGATCTTGAATTAGGTGGAGCCCCAATTCAGACTCTGCCTTTAAAATTTAAAAAAAAAAAAAAATCAATAACCTAATTACCACACCACATGGGGGTGCTTTCACAGTGATGGTTTTCTACAGTCTCTATTGCCAGGGTAGATGGTCAGTTATTGCTGAGGGGCTGGGATTGTACCTCAGTGACAAAGTGCTTGCCTAGCATGTATAAGGTCCTGGGTTCAATCCTCAGCAATGGAAAAAAAATTTTTTTTAATTATTGCTGTGGGGATAATTTTTGTGAAATAAAGCCTAGAGAAAATAGGACTAATTGTGTCAGGTTGCCTTGAGTAAGACATGAAAGCAATACTTTGAGGTGGGAATAACAAAAAAGAAAAGGAATAACTTGTCAAGAATTTCTTTCTGGTTTAGGAAACTAACTTTCTGGTTTAGTAAACTAACGTGAAGTATGGACACATGGTCAGAGGCAAATTTCTTCTGAAAATTTTTACCTAAAAAATTATGGAAGGCAACAGTGGCCAGAATCTCTATCTAATCTCATCAGAAACGTGGAGCTCTCCAGACAGTTGAGTGGGCGCTATGTGTTTTTTATGTTCCTTCCCAGTAAACCAACAACAGCTCTACAGTGGGAGTCACCATCCATATTTTACACATGAGGAACTGATGTCTGAGGAAGTCAAGTGACTTGCCAAAGTCCCCCCCTCCACCCCATTAGGGAGTTGTACAGCCTGGGAATACTTGTGTACTTAAGGACTATAAGAATAGCTAACTTTTAGTGAATTCTTGCATACAACTTCTCAAAAAACTTTCACAACATGATAAACTGGTTAGGACTTGTATTATCTCCCCTTTCAGAAGAAAACTGTGTCACAGGAATTGTCACTTGTTGCTAGTTTTACAACTGAAAACCAGAACGACTCTTAGAACAGGAAGAAGAGCCTTTGCCTTGCTCTTTAGCTTTGGAAGGTCAGAGTTGTACCCTTCTCCAAGCAAACCTCTTCCATGTGAAAAGCAGCTCATTAAGCCAAGGAAGTGTACCAACCCAGCGGCTTTCCCCTTCCAGACATGCTCTAACTAGCTTAGAATCCCCTACACAAACTGCCACAAGCCAATTTCCAAGGTGCCTTCCCCAAATCCTTCCTCAGGGCTGGCACTGCACAGGTGTGCTCTTGACCACATCTTTCTGCCTACAGTGCAGCAGCCATTGAGATTGAGGTAGTTTAACCCAGCTCGAAAGATGAGTCGTGATTTGTATGAGTCAACTATGATGTTCCCATTCTTCTTGGCAATGACTGGTTTAATAACATGCCCTAACCATTCATTATATATTTCTCCAGTATCAAAAATTGTTTCCAAAATGGGCAGGTGACCTAACACATGCCAGAGAAAAATAAGAACAATTTGCTTGGGGTTTCTTGGAGTTTATTTCCTCCAAGGTGAGCCTCTGGATGTTGTGTGCTGCTGTGGGGTCTAGCATAGCTGGAGACATCTCAGTACTACCCACCTCAGGATGAAGCCAAATCCCAGAGGAAGGCAAAGCCAAGCAAGTCACAGGACTACTGAATGGAAGCCACTAGATTAAAAACAATTTTGAATCCTCTGGACATTCATTTATATGAACCCATATATTTCCTTACTGCTTAAGCCAAACTGAGTCAGGTTTCAGTTACATATAGACCAAAGCATTCAAAAGTATCCCAATCTTAGCTAGGTTAGTTACCTACAGACAAAAGCTCATGCTCTGGATCATTACACAGTACTGCCTACCATGAAGGGTGAGGGGTGGAGAGGGGCAGCACTGACTCCCCAGTGAAGGGGCCCCAAAGGAAGACAAAGTACTGCTTATATCCAGAGTAACATGTATTTAGATCCACTCTGACACTTCCTTTAACTTAGCTGCTTGGTGAATCTGAATTCTCTAGAACATGCCATCATCTGAAAAAGTATAGTGTGCTCTATCTAATGGCATTACCACTCTTAGCACATAACTACAGTTGAAACCTTTAAACCTGATTTCCAGTACTTTAAAATCTTAGTCCTATGGAACATTTGGAAATTCTGGAAAAGCCAAGGGTTTAAAGCCAGTGGCAAAACATGTATTATTCTGAAGGAAAACCTTTCTAAATTGCATCACCAATCTCATCACCTTCTTAAATGGAGTGCACTTCATATAACTTGATCTTCTCTTGATGACTCAGAGAAGTCACCACTATGAACATCAACTGCTACATTCAGTTGTAAATTTATCCTGCCAGAAGAAATTCCAGGGAGCTCTTTGGATCCTAAAATACTTGGTACAACTACTGTACTATTATTGCTCTTATGTTTAGTTTTATACTTTTTGTCTTCTTTCTTTTGAGTACATCACTAGAATGTCTAAGGTAATCCTTGCAATTTATTGTATCTGCTCTAAGGTGGTGTTAGAAATCTTCGAAATACATAAAAATGAATTTTAAAAAATATTTAATAATAGATATTTGTTGAGCACTTAGTAAGTTTCATGAATTATGCTCAAGTTTTGTCTCCCTTATCTCATTTAATATTCAAATAACCTCATAAGGGATACACTATCTTCTTTACTAGGGAAATGAGAACTTCAAGCTGGATAGTTACTTAAAGCTCCAAATGAAGATGTACAGCACTCTCCTCCCAGGAGAGTGCAAAGGTTTTGTGAACATTATTTTGCATATTCAAAGGACTATGGTTCTTGGTAAGGAAATGAAAGAGCTGAACTTCAGAAAGATAGAGTGTTAATATGTAATTGAGAATGAACTCAATTCCATAAACTTATGTTAAAGAGATACTTGTCAAAATAAAACTCTTAAGAATAAACTAAGGAGATGAAAGACTTATACCCTGAAAATTACAAAACACTACTAAGGAAATTAAAGAAGTCAGGTGTGGTGGCACACTCCTGTAATCCCAGTGCCTTGGGAGGCTGAGGCAGAAGGATCACGAGTTCAAAGCCAGCCTCAGTAATGGCAAGGCACTAAGCAACTCAGTGAGACCCTGTCTCTAAATAAAATACAAAATAGGGCTGGGGATGTGGTTCAGTGATTGAGGGTCCCTGAATTCAATCCCCACTATCAAAAAAAAAAGAAATTAAAGAAGATACAAATAAACAGAAAGACATCCTATGTTCAAGAACTAGAACACTTAATGCTGTTAAAATGTCCATACTATATAAAATAATCTCAGATTATTTAAGGCAATCTCTATCAAAATGGCATTTTTATGCCAAAACATAAAAAAATTCTAAAATTCATATGAAATCTCAAAGGACCCAAAAGAGAGAAAACAATCCTGATAAAGAAGAACAAAGATGGAGACCTCACATTTCCTGACTTCCAAACATTACAAGGAAACAAAAGGGAGAATGGATATGATCAAAGGACATTATATGCATGGAAAAAACAGGCATAAGAAACCCATTATTTTGTGCAGTTAAAATGTGCTAATGATGATAATAAAAATTATAAAGCTATAGTAATCAAAATAGTACGGTACTGGCACTAAGATAGACATATAGTGCAATGGAACAGAATAGAGAGCTCAGAAATAAACCCATGTATATGTAGTCAAATGATGGTCAGTCAGGGTATCAAAACAATACAAGGGGGAAAAAGGAGTCTATTCAAAAAACAGTATTGGGATAAGATCCTTATCTTATACCACACACAAAAGCAATTCAAAATGGATTGAAGACTTACTATAAAACTCTTAGGAAAAAAAATATATGGGGAAGGCTTTATAACTGATCTAGGCAATGACTTCTTGGATGACACCAAAGACACAGGTGATAAGCATCCAGGACTACATCAAACTAAGGTTTCTGCACAGCAAAAGAGTGAAAAGGCAGCCTAAGCAATGCGAGAAAATGTTTGCAAACCATAAATCTGGTAAAAGTACACAAAGAAGTCCTACAACTCAATAACAAAAACAATACTCACCCAATTTAAAAACAAGGCAAGAACCTGAATAGAAATGTCTCAAAAAAAAAAAAAAAAAAAGAAAGATGTAAATGGCAAAGAAGCATATGCAGAGATGCTCAACATTACCAATCATCAGGAATACCAATTCAAACCACAATGAGAAACAATCTCATACCTATTAGGATACCACTATCAAAAAACAAAATGGAAAACAGAAAGTAATAAATGTTGACCAGGATTTAGAGAAATGGGAACCCTTGTGTACTCTTCATAGGAATGTAAAATGGTAGACAACCATGGAAAACAGTATGGAGGTTCCTTAAGAAACCAAAAATAGAACTATAATAATATTTACAGTCCAGGAAACTGAGGAACAGAAGATTAAATAACTCCTAAAACTCAAATCCAGGCCTGTCTGACTCCAGAGCCCCTGCTCTGAACCACTACCTCCATGCTGCCTCTTTCTTTCCTTTTTTTTTTTTTTTTTTTTTTTTTTTTGATGCTGAGGATAGAACCCAGGGATGCTCTACCACTGAGCTATATCGCCTGCACTTTCTGGGGGGTGGGTGCGGGGATGGGGGGGTTACTGAGGACTCTAAGCCATGGCCTCACACATGCTAGGCAAGTACTCTACCACTAAGCTATATCCCCAGTTCCATCCCCAACACTTCTTAGTTTTTATTTTTGAGACAGGGTCTAAGTTGCTCAGGCTGGTGGTGAACTTGTGATCCTCCTGCCTCAGCCTCCTAAGTGGCTGAGAAGGCAGTTATGTGTCACCGCAACTCACCCCATGCAGCCTTCTTAACAGCAAATGAGATGATACATGAGAGCTCTTGAAGTGGAAAACTGCCAAGACAAAGAAGATGTAGTAGGGACTACATAATAGTCCCTAAAAACATGAACTGAAAAACCAACACCAGCCTAGGAGAACACACATCTGAAAGGCTAGGAAACCAGGGAGGGAGAGAGGCCTGAACCAAGGAAATGTCTGGAGAGCGGAGCAGAGGTGAAATCAGCAGAACAAGTCCTCAGTTTCCCACACAGCAGGCAATGCTGCAGTTATCAGAACAGGCAGAGGCCAGAAACCCAAGAGCCAGGAATCACAGTGATGGAAACGAAAAGAAGGCAGGAGGCCTCCAACTTAACTTCCGCATCCCTGGTCAGAACTAACTGTAGAACATACAGAACTAACTGGAACATATCTGCTCTGAGGTTTTAAAAAAAAAAAAAAAAAAAAAACCTAAAAAATTTGAGGTCTTCTTCTTTTTTTTGTTTTTGTTTTGTTTTGTTTTTAACTAGGTCGCTAATAAAACTTGGGCCATATAATCTCTTCTGCACCTCCCAGATAAAACTAGAGTTTCTGCTAGTAAGGAAAATTGATACCATGTAAGCAGAACCTGAACAATACATATCCACTCTTCCTTCTTCATTAAAATGTGTTCTGATTCTTTACTATTTGGAAACTCCCCCAAATAATGTGCCTATAGTACCGAAGGCAAATGCCACCAAAAGTTAGCTTCTGTGTGATTAAAAAAAATCACAAAAATTCTGTAATAGACACATAACCTACAGCAGCCTTCTCAGATCATTATTATTCCACAGACATCAAATAAATATTTAACAGCCCAGTGTTAAATTTCTCTATAACAACACTAAATATTTCTAGGAGAAAATTAAGATATTTATGGTATAAATCTTTTTATAAACACATAACTAACCGTCTAACAAGCATTCAAATCAGGTCTAAAATTTCTATGCGAATTATTTTTAAATGTCAGGACAATACTCAAAATCAATTCAAGTCATAACTATTGAAAATGTAGAATATTCATTGTTAGTATTTAAGTTCGGAGGTACTACAAATGCTCATTATAATAAGGTTTGTCCTCAAATATGAGGTCTGACCGGGACTATCCTCTAAAGTCTGTTTCTTTGCGAGGCGCCCATTCTGACTGCTCCCCTGCAGTTTCAATAATTCATTGTGGGTATCAATTCTCTTGCTACACTATCAGTCTGTGGCCATCTGGCCTATAAGTGAGGAGGAAGAACTGCCAACCAGAAATAAAGTGGAATATTCTGGTTTGTCTCTTCTTGCACATCTTTAGCAATCTTTGTTTTTCTGCTTCCTCCCCAATGATAATGTGTAAGAAACACAGCCCTAAAAATATCCATATGGTCTTTGAAAGGAAGTTTTTTAAGACTTGATCTTGATCTTTGATAATGTGGCATGCTTCTATGCTTACCCCACAAATTCATTAGTTTCTTTCTGGATTACGGTTGGTTCTACCTGTTCCCTCCCCCAAACTATTAAACCTGTTGGTAGCAGGGCTTGCCACCTACAGCCTCTAGGGTGAAACAAGCCTAGCAGTCAACTGAATCTGTTCTCCACATGTTCAGGCTCTGTCCAGATGCCAGTTGGAAGGCCTCTGAGTAGCTCGGCACCAGATCCAGTCTGGGCTTGGTGTGCTTCAGAGCAAGGGAATGGAAAAGCAGACAACCCAAGTCTTCCTGATATTGCTGCCCAACTTCACCCTGATAACATGAGAGGAAGAGGCCAAACCTGGAAAATGTGGTGTCATCTTCCGACAAACAGAAGAAATATACACAAGACAATGCAGAAGGCAGAAATTAAGCTACTTAGATATTTAATGACTTTCTACCTTCTCTGGGTCAAATACCAAGTTCCAATTTTAAATAAAGATTAAATGAAAGCCTTAATATGATTTTAGATAGGCTGCTTGTCACTATGACCATGACACTGAACAGATACTAGATCCATACCTGATCTAGTAGGATGATACTTACGAAACTTCACATTGGAAGGGAATGTCAAGCTCTTTAAAGAAAATAGACATAATATTTAATTTTATTATTAATCATTGACACTAATTATTATATATTCATTTAATATTTACTATCACAATATTAACCAAATGGCAGTACTATGGACAAAGAATTGAACCCTAATACTACTCACAGAAGCACAGCAACTTTTGGCTCATGTATGTTAATTCTCTTTGCTTTCATATACTGCATTTTCAGGCCTCCTTCATTTACTTCCAAAGTACTGTGGCTATGGCTCTACAATAATAGGATTTTGTTATTGTTGCTGTAGCTGCTGTTTTAATCTCAAGCAAACCTATTTTAGAAGTCCCACTCTCACATCAAATAAATTTAAATTTGGTATTTTCATTCTTAATATATTACTTGAAAGAATGATAAAACAATTAAATAGCATCTACCTCAAAATGTATTAATATCAGTTATTAGATTACAATGGTTTTAATAAAGTAATGAGCAACTTAGTAAATATGGAATATTCCAACCATATGAGAACAACACAAACTTTCTATGCCTCAGTTACTCACTGAAATCCTGTTGCCAAATTTAATCTTACACATCAGTGTACATGTAGTTAAGTAGATATTTACCATGGTATTCCATCACTTCTGATATAAATGTACACAGGGCTGGGGTTGTGGCTCAGTGGTAGAGTGTTTACCTAACAGGTGAGGCACTGGGTTCAATCCCCAGCACCATATTAAAATAAAATTTAAAAAAAAACTAAATGAACAAAATAAATTATTGTGTCCATCTACAAATAAAAATATTTTTAAAATAATAATAATAAATAAAAATAAATGTACATACATTCCTGAAAAAACTTCACATTCTGCAAATTTGTATAAAAGAAAAAAATAGGGACTGACCACTCAAAAATGTTTGCAAGTCCTTAATCAGAACACTAAAATATTAAGTTTTGATAGGAATATCAGCATAGTTCAATCTCCATTAGCATTTGTACCCAACAGTCAGTCAACGCTTAAGGACCTGAAAACCCAGGCTCACATTTTCTCCTACAGAATGTAGGTCCTTATGTGGATTCATTCCCAGTAGAGACCAGTTCTATGAAAAGTAAAAATCCAACCTAGAGATCTGATCTATCATATAGCAACTCAACCTCAAGCAACCACAACTGAAGGGCAACATTTGAATTAAGATAACCTATAAAAGGAATTTTTTAAACACATCTTAAAATAGAGCTTTCTGCAAGATTTTCAATTTATCTCTTACGGTATTCATGCATTGATAAGGTTTTGTCTAACTGTGAGTCAGCTTGAAGCATGCCATAGGAGAAAAGACTGTACTGGGCTTCCCCTCTCTATCAGTGAAGCTACAAACTCCAAAGCATGGCCTAGAGCTCCCAGAACAAAAAGCAGTTAGCTTGACCTCCCATCATGCGATGTTCTGGGCTCTTACTTAAGATCACTAAAGCCTCCACCCTGGCAAAAATCCAAGCCAGCACTCATTTAATACATGTGCTCTTGGAGCCAAGACATCTGTGTGTGGTAATGACATGCAAGTTACAAAGGAGTGTTTATATCTCACTTTAGTGTAATGTGAACATTTAACTGTTACAAATCAGCTTTCTATAATGACTAATTCTTAAAGGATTTATTGTATTTCCAATTAAAGTTCTTAATAGTGTACGACAAATTTATATGAACTGATTAAGTTACTCATTATAGCAGTTTCAGAAGTGCTCTTAAGACAGTAGCTAGACATGTTGAAAAACAAGATAAACTTAAAAAAATAATCTATTATCATCCAAAATAACTATCATATTTTAGTACTTCCAAATAATTTATTTCATTTTCATGTCCCCAAATAATAAAATTATTATTCTCCAAAACTGACAATGAAGAAAACAAGTTTAGATGCAGGCTTTATAGATTTAGGGAAGCACTCTTCCTAGTTCCCATCCAAAGACAGCAATGGAGGCACCCATCGATATTTGGTGGTCCTAGTGAAATACAGATGTGCAAGGTCATATTCTGACCTCATGCACTGCACCACGGGTATCACTCTTCAAAAGGAAATCTGAAATTCTTGCCAGGGTTGCCTTAGGGGGAAAGGAGAGGAGGGCAATTATCTTTCAGACCTGAAAAGGTAATGGCAAAGGTCACTCTAGAGGTCAGAAGACCAATTCAAACAGTTCATCAATTCAAACACCTTCTCTGGTTTTCTAAGCTACTCAGCTTGTGGTGAGCACAGTTGGAGCTCTTTGTTTCCACATCTCATAAACCTCTACTGATGACTTCTTTTCTCAGGCATTCACTTTATTGCCTTAAACTTGTCTCAAGTGAAGTCACTTTTACAAAGTTACAATCTATGGTCACACAGAAGGGGTCTGGTGCCATATGTAACCCATTTTTGGCTTGCTTGCTAACAGGACTATAAGAGAATCCCAGCATGGACTCTTTGCAGGTAAAAATTATGAATCAATTAGTTGTTTTCAATATTTTTTAAATGAGAGAAAAATACATGTTTCTACATAATGACTTTCAAGTGAAGTAAAATGTCAAGTCTCTTTGTAGCAATATTGTTTCACAGTGAACATAAACTCTCTTATGTAGACCCACATAATACTAATAAAATTACATGAAAATTGCTATATTATTCTTGGGAGATAAGCAATTTTTAAAGCAGGAGTCATAGGAAAGAATAATGTTGGGGTTTCCAGGGTGAAAGTATGGGGCATGGAAGACAAGATATCTGGATTGAAGAGACTCCCAGTGACCAAACTAGTTCGCCATTAGGCAAGCCTCAGAATATGAAAGAAAGACATTTTCCATATTTCTCTTTATAAAACTAGCAGACATAATGACAAGCAAGTATCCTTTCCCATCTTCCTTTCTATCAAAACCAAATCAAGTAATTCTGGTGAATGGTTACAAATTGAAGGGTTTGATTAAATAATTTTGCTTAAAACAGGTTCCATTTTTACTAAAACGAATCTCCAATTCATAAATTCTTGATAATCCTGCCAGTTCTACCACAAAGTAGTCATGATTTTTCATAGAAACGAGTACATGATCTACCCATTTATTCATATACAAGGTGTGACAGCAGAATAATGAGACCAATTCCATAAGCTAGTCATAAAAACCAATTCCATTAACTTTTCACACATGACACAGAAGACGCCAAATATGCTTCATGTTTCCAAGAGACTTTCTTCACTTTCAAAGCTATTTCTTAGGAGGGTGTTTTTTTTTCCCCCCCATCTATATTTACACAGTGTGAAAATTGGACAAGGTCCATTCCAGGTAAAAGTGACTTAATAACTCTAACTGGACATGGGTTAATTAAAGGAATAAACATCTTGTTAATGAGACAAACATAAGTAATTACATTATCCTTAATGCATACCTTCTTTGAGGGACAATGATCCTCAAACTTGGTGTGTTTACAGTGGAGCTTCCTATCATCACCATTGATTTGTGAGGTGCTAATTAACTTTTCTTTCCCAACCAGAAGAAAGTAATAATTTATCAGGTCAAAATGGATTTAACATTTTAAGCATTGTAATAGTTTGTTTGCTAAAATTCACTCTGCTAAAAATTTAATAATTTGATGAAATGTTTCCAATGTCCTCCAAATACATGACACTGATACTTTCTGTTGGACATTTGTTTTTAAAAGTTCCTACTTGGATTCTACATATAGCTTACATACCACAAACCGCACTGCTCTTTTTCTATGCTTCATATTACAGTTTGAATTATGCAAACTATTGTTATCTTAATCTCTTTCCTGTTCTTTGAGGAACATAATACGATAATTAGTATCAAGGGTTTTTAGACTAAGAGTTCATGGATTCAACTGTCAAACTGACTGAATGTAGAAATTTCTTAGAAGTATACACCAGGGATGGTTGAAAACATTTCTATGATTGATGGGCAACCTCTGAATTGAGATAGCTTATAAAAGGAATTCTGTTAACACATCTTAAATTTTCTGAATTCCACAAGAAATGAGTCCAACTCCTCAAAATGAATACTTAGGAAAGAAAACAAATCAAAAAGGTAATAAGATAAGTCATCAGAGCAAACATTATTTCCAATTAGTGGGCTAATGATCCTGTGAATACTAACTTCCTGGGAAAATAGAGATATTAGAGATATAAGTACAAATGTGGGTTTTCATATTTCTTGCTGTATTAAGTAGAATATTCAAGTTTTCAAAAAGAACATTCTAAAGAAATACATTATTATGTAGTAATAATCTAAAATATAATTAAATGACTAAGTTTCCACAGGCTATTATTGCAATTCTCACTTTTATTAACAGGCCAATTAAGCATTGTTTCTCCATCATTAATTTTTTAAAATTAACCTGATATCCTGCCTCAGTTTGCACCCTTTGAGTCCTGGAACATATGGTTTCCAGGATTTAAGAGGACTTTCCCTTCTTTTTGCCAATGTACAGATCAGTCTTGCCTCAAAACCTAGCTCAAGCACTTACCAAATAGGGGGCATTTCTGGGTTGACTCCACTACAGCTATTTTGACGATTCCTTCACTCTGTTTTTCACCACAATTAGAAATTCTACTTATACTATGACAATTTGTAGCCGCTTATTTCATACCTAGTCATTTTTCCCACTAAATATTACTGTCTTTATTATTGGTGTTGAACTATGCAGGAAATGCATGGATTTTAAGTGTTCAATGAGTTCTGAAAAAAGTACACACCTGTATAACTAATACCCCACACAAGAAATGGAATGTTTCCATCTGCCTAGAAAGTTTGCTCATTTCTTTTTCCTGTTAATCTCCCTCTTTCCAAAAGCAACTATTTTTCTGACCTCAATTCCTATAGAGTATATCTTTTTAGTAAGTCATAAATAATATCACTATTGCACTGTATACATTGTGTGCTAAGTCCTTGAATGCAACTAATATTTTATTGTTCCAATTTTATCTACTTTTCTGGCTCCCATAATCTTATCCTTAAAGTCAGGTCTATTTGTTGACCTGGTTTTTGACAATACTATCAAATTACTCTAAACTACATAAAAATTAAGTCCCAAAATCCTGATTCCATATTTCCAAGGCAAATTACATATATCACCACAATCAATCTTCAATAGCCTTTCAAAGTAGGCAGGGGCAAGTGCTGTTCTTATTTTGTAGGTGAAGAAAAGATTCAAATGGTCATTGACCTGTTCAAAATTATCCTACAAACTAACTGGTGACATGAATATTAGATTCTCACTCATTCTCATCCCCCCCCCCGTCTTCCTCCCTCCCTCTCTCTCATTCCACTCTCTCAGACTGCAAGTTTATGAAGAGCTCATTTGTGTTCAAAAGTCAAGCTCCTTGACTATTCTCTGACATTTTTAATGTTACCTACTTTGTCCAATTTCTAGCATACTGCTCAGCACTATTAAAGTCCAAAGATGTTGCTAGCTATGTCCAAAGTTGTCATGTTTCTTTCTCACTCCAGCTAGACAAGAAAACATGAGTCTTCCAGATGTGGATGGTTTTACTTCACTGTTCTCCGGCCCTTTGAAACATCTTGGGTTTATATGAGTTTGACCTACATCATACAGTGGTATATTGATGGGCCCTGAAGTTTTTCCATATTCCATAATTTTCCATGTCTAACATCCACTTATATAATGTTTTGTAATTAAGTAGGTTTTTAGTTTTTTGATAAATGATTTCTTTAGGAAGGAAATAAATTCCGGCAGCTTTCCTTTATTGACCCCCAAACCTTTGGGCACAGTCTCAGTAGACCAGAAGGCAGTCCCCACAAACTGGGAATTGTGGCCCATGACCCTAAATGTGCTACCTAGCAGCATTCCCAAGAAGCAACAACCCATATTTAATAATTTCACATGTTAAAAGAGATGTGCCCAGCTGCAGTACATTTATGGATAATCTACCATTTCTTTAAAAAAGAAAGGTCACTAAGAAAATAGGGATGAAAGCTACTTTGTGTTGAACTATGAGCATACCGACATTGCATATTGGTGAGACAAAAAAGATGGAAAGAATGCTAGACATCATAAAAAAGAATATTGATGACATTACTATTGCATATGTGTATGGCAATTTATAATTTACAATGCACTTTCAAATAAATTAAACTACACAACTCCATGAGATGTTTTATTATTTCCATCCTCTGATGGATGAAACTATGGTTTAGAGTTTTTATAAGAGTCTTTTCCAACTTCAAGAGTTTTTATGAGTTTTTCCAAGATCACATAGCTAAAAAACTGCCAGCCCTAAAGTCTAAACCATTTTGTGCTACAGCACTAGAAAACATTACCAAATTTCCCCTGGTATGCCATGTACTGTTCTAGACACGCACCTCATGCAAAATCTAAATGCTAGGGTTGACCTCACTTGCCTCACCTACCTCACAGTCAATTCTTTGTGCCCTACTCCAGGAATCAGAAAAGACTATAAGTTCCTTAAAGAAGTGACATTTCCTCCTTAAAGACAAAACGTGCATATGGGAACAGCCTTATGGAGACAGGAAAGTTTCATTCTGAAATAGAGAAAGCCCTAGGGCATGGTGGTGCATAATCCCAGTAACTCAGGAGGCTAAGGTAGGAGGATTGCAAATGTAAGGCCAGCCTTATCAATTTATTGCAATGCTGTCTCAAAATAAAAAATAAAAGGGATTGGGGATGTAGATCAATGGTAGAGCACACCTGGGTTCAATCCCCCAGTACATACATACATACATAAAATGAAATAATGAAAGGCAGGAAGGAAGATATAGAAATCATGGATGGCATAGAAAAAATTAAATAATCACACAATAAAATAGAAAAGTGAAATTCTGTGAAACTCAGACAGGTCCATTGGATATAACCAAAAAGTATAAGACCTCATACAGACAATCACTCAAAAATCAAAACATCCTCTCCAGAGCACCCAAGAGAAAATTCTTATAAGAAACAAATGGATAGAGAGAAGAAATATATGAATAGCAGGATCATGTAAGTAGTGGTCAAAAAGCCCACAGCAAAAATACTAGGGCCAGGCCTTGTATGCTCCTCACACCTGAGTTGGCCCAAAGCTTTAGGGCTTTATGTCCATAAAACTTGCTCAAGAGTACAAGTATTACAGCTGTTTCTAACCCAGTTCAAAGTCTGAAACCTCTGTTTTCATTCTTGGTGATTTACTTACCAAAGCACTGATAGAGTAATCAAAACCTTGTAATCACCTACAAAATGTTATGCCTAAGGCCATAAGAAACTCCTTTGGTAACTTTAGTCATCAGAATTCTATGAACTGACTATTCTAACAGAAAGAAGACAATATTGATACTATGAGAAAATGTCCCTGCTTTGAGAAATTAATATCCTGTGTTCTTTTTTTTCCTCTCAACATACATATTATTTTTAAAAATGTTTTAAATGTTGACAGGGTGCCCAAATTTATTTATTTTAACTGCTCTCCAAATATACCCATTTGCACTCCTACCAAGAGTATGAAAAGTTCTCATTGCTTCATACACTAGCCAGTACTTTGCCCGATCAGATCTTTCCCTTTTTTTTCATTCAGTTTGATTTGTATGTGATAGAACTTCACTATGGGTTTTAATTTACATTTCTTTGACTACTACAAAGGTTAACATCTTTTTATGTTTTGAGCTCCTTTTTTTTTTTTTTTTTTTAAGATTTTAAGCCTTTTATTTTTCTTTCTGGACACTGCTTATAGCATTATAATATGGGAACCAAAGAGCATAACCAAAAAAAAAAAAAAAACCAAGAGTTTTCTTGAGACCACTCATCACACCCATGCCTTATTTGAAGTATAGTCAAATCAACAAAATCAATTTTCTACCCATATCCTTTATCCAATTTTTCTATTGGATTTGTTTTTCTTAATATTTTGTGGGATTCTTTACATACTCCTTTGATGTAGGACAAACTAAAAATATCTTGTCTCAATTTTGTTTAAAGTTTACTTCAATGTATAAAAGTTACATTTTGATTCAGTAAAATTTATCAATTTTTTTAGTTTAAAGAGTGGCAGCACTTTCTGTAGCTTGTTTAGCAAGTCCTTTCCTGCCCTCAGGTTATTAAGAGAGTCTTCTTTCTTATAAAAGCTATGCGCTTCCCATTTAGGTATTTAAGTCACTTAAAATTTATTTTTGTTTACGAGGTAAGGATTCAAATGTAATTTTTATGTATAAATAATCAATTGATTTAGTTCTATAGTATTTTAAAATCAACAACAAAATATGTTTATTGTAGCACTAATTACAAGGTATCATATGTTTTTATATTTTATTACCAAAGATTAAAATCACTAAACAGAGCAGTGTCTTTTTTATTTCTGTTTCAGAACCTAACACCACATCCAGCAAAAATAGTCACTAAGTTTACTATTTGTTAAAGTACAAAGGTTGATTCTAAAGATATATTAAAAACATATGAACAGAGTTATCTAAGAAGTTCTCATTTCTTGCACAGTAATCTTCAATATAAATCAATTTGTTTCTAACTAAGAATTTATGTGAAATGCAAAAAAATTTTCCAAAGAAATTGGAAGTAACTCCGACAGACACCACTCTGATGCTTCTCTGAATGTCCATTAAAAATACCCTGGGGTTAACCTAATGTAGCACTTGATTTTATTACACAAATAATCAGAAGTCACTGTTTGGAAAGAAGATGGTGTAGGAGCAGGTAGGTAAGCTACATGGCCTTCCATAAAGAGCAAACCTTGTTCTGACTTTAAAGAGGTTAATGCCAAGGCAAGTTTCAGTTTACCTCAAAAGAAATAACCCTGAATTAGATGGTTTCTAACTATTCTTCTAGACAATGTTTAAATATCAGGCATAAGCCTGAAGCAGACAAGACTGTGACAGACAGAGATAAATTCTAGAAGGCTGGTCCAAATAATATCTAAAGCTGTAAGCTATTTCTTTCCCCTTTATTTAATCCCTTCTATTTTGAATCCCTTGTTAAATTTCCTTACTCATACAAATATTACCACCAAAATTCATGTTAAATAACTCATGTCACAGTTACAAGTCAAGTTACACAGAAATGATCTCAGACCACTAATATTTTATAACTTGAGTGTTTTCTATCATATGCCATGTTTAAATCAATTCAAGATAATTTGAAAAACATTTATCTGAAATTTATTAAAAACTGGGATGCTTCCTAATACTTAGGAATAGCATTATAGAAGACAGGTCCTCAACTCACAACTCACAGCTTGGTTAACAAAACAGATGTGTAATAAAATTATTGCAATACAGTGTTATAAATGCTTTGTTCAAGGTGGATCTAAAAGCTGTGATGGCAAAGAGAACAGTCTACAGTGGAGAAGGGTCTTGACAAATAAACAGACCTTAAATAGTCAATGAATATAACATCTCTGGTTTGAACTTGAAAAAGTAAAGTTTGAGCTGGGCACAATGGTGCCCACCTATAATCCCAGCTACTTGAAAGGTTGAGGCAAGAAGACTGAAAGTTTAAAGCCAGGCTGGGCAACAGAGTGAGACCCTATCTCAAAAAAACAAAACAACCAGTAAATGGATGGAACTGGAGACCATTGTGCTTGGCGAAATAAGACAATCCCAAAAAAGTCAAAGGCCGAATGTTCTGATATGTGGATGCTAACACACAATGCAGGGGGAAGTTCACTGGATTAGACAAAGAGGAATGAAGGAAAGGGGGGCTGGGAATCGGGAAGACAATAAAATGTATTGGATATAACTTTCTTATGCTCATATATGAATACAAGATTAGTAAAACTCCACATAATGTACAACCACAAGAATGGGAAGTTATACTCCATATGTACATGTCATACATACTGATATATGTATAATATGTCAAAATACACTCTATCATGTACATTGAAAAAGAATAAAATTTTTTTAAAAATAATTAAATGTTCTTATTTTCTTATTGTTTCTAATATAAGAGCTTGAGGTTATGAATCATGTAATTACAAGTGTCAATTATATAATCCTTAGGAAATTAACTTTCTGAGCAAAAATCATCTGAAGTTAGAAGGTAGAGGCTTCAAAGTTGGAATACTGATCAGTCATGAGAATATTACAAAATCATTAATACTAACAAAGTAAAATTTTTACGTGTTAAGCATCATTCTTCAAGAACCCCATACCATTTCAATATGCAAAAATATGATCTAAATTCACATCAGTAGCAATGGCATATGTTTTTGCTACAGGGTTCCCACATCTCTAAGATTCAGGCAACAGTTAGGAAGCAGACAGATTGCAGGTGATGGCAAACAAACAATTCTTCAATTCTTGGTTATGTTACACAGCCCCAAACTGTAGTGGCTCCAAAATCAGTACAGCAATCTGCTTGGAAGTGAGGGGGCTGGCTTATCTTGAAGCACTTGCATATAGCACTTTACATATACTCTCTGTATCAAAGAAATGGGAGGACTAAAGCCACTTCCCCAAGAAAAACACATGGGGCACTAACTTTGGCCCAAAGAACGCACAAATAACTCTTAGTATCCATGCTTTACTGTGATGAGCAGCTGAACAACACTGATAATTCTGACCACTTAAGTTTTCATGCATTAAAAGCACAAGAGACCAAAAACTCAGTATCACCAGAGACACACCAAATTCTCTTGGAACTAAATTACAGTAAACTATGTCTCCATAATGAATAGGCACTGCTATTTTGTGAATGACTTATTGATAATTATGATTCTTGCAAATAGGGCAAATTAATTCCAATAGTTGCAAACACAGGATTGTTGCCCACGCACATACTAAGCTTGGTACTTAATTCAATATCTATTGATTCATCTGTTTACAAGGAAAGGACAAAAACATTCTTGAAGGTATTACTTTTCTGACAGCTGCAAGTTTTAACAGATTTAATTCTTTTCAATAGCATCACTGGTCTAGTCGTAACTTTCTACATATTTTACACATAAGTATAACCAGGGTCCACTTTATGCTTTGAGTATAAACCTTGATGCTCAACCACAAGTAGCTTATTTTAAAAATGACTGTTTTTTTGTTTTTTTGTTTTTTTTTTTTCTCCTTTTCTTTCCCCTTCTCTGCCTCTCTAACAGCAGAGGAAATAAAACTATCCGAGGCTAAGCTATCAAGTCCTACTTTTATTGGACGAGTGTCCCTGCCCACAAGAATAAAAACAACTTCAGGCTAAGCTATTTTGTCCTTCACTTCCCAGATGAATGTGTCAATGCCCACAAGAATAAAGAAACTCCATACCTGGGAACTGGACCAACAGCTCTCTCAAGGACATCTGATGGACACTAATTAATTATATACACTGATAATATTTGGATCCCAGTCTTTGTAGTCCACTTTTAAAAGCCCAGTGTTCCCACTTGCAGAGAAAAATCACAGCCTCTGGGACCATAGGCCCCTGAGTTTCTCCTTTGCTAGCAAATCAATAAAATTTTTTTTCTTTTTCTCAAAACCTTGTCTTTGCTATTGGATTGGCAATGGAGACCAAGAACTGAACTTTCAGTATAACAAGGATGAGAAAGGAACCATTTTTATTAAGAATCTTCTATAAACAGGGTATTTTACTCATTCCATTAAATCTTGAAGGTAATATCAACTCTTATTAACAGATGAGAAAACTGGGAATCAGAAAGTATCAAGAACTTGACAAAGCTCATACTGCCAGTACATTTCATAGATAGAAGGTTTAAATGACTCCAAATATTCTGAACATTCTTAGGCTTCCTTCCCTTCACCAGAAGTCTACTGATGCAAGACCTAAAAGAGTTCAAGTAGAAAGAGCACCAGCAAGTGACCTTCTTGAAATGCAACATTTATTATGCTAAGGATTCAAGATTACTTTATAATATAATGAAGACAATGTTCCTATCAACTTGGGCAGAGGAATAAAAATCATGTTTTATATAGCCCCTATAGAGAAAGCTAGAATCCCTAATATTCCTTAAAATGTCTTGTAATTGAAGGCTAAAATAAAGTAATGGAGTCACAACATTAAAAATCATTATTCATCTCACATAATAGTTTTAGAAGAGGTGAAATTTTCTAATATTCCTTAAGAAGTCTTGTGACAAAAGGTTAAAGTGAAGTAATGGAGTCACAACAGTATAATTAAAACATTTCCTTTGAATTCAGTATTTTCTGCATATTTTATGAGGTCAAAGATACAATATTACATTAAATTCAAATCATCACTATGTCATGACCACCATTTTAGACTCCATCACTTAAGATCCAATGAGTAAATGAGCATTTGTTATTTCAACTATAACTTGTCTTTATTAATTAACTGGAATTTCTACAAATTTTGCCATAATTATAATTTTTTTTAAAACTCAGTCACTAAAGAGTTCTATAAATGAAGTAAAACACAGGTAAAACACAATGAAATCTCAGTATTTATGAGGCAGTAGACAGCAGCTCTCACAGCAGATTTATAGAACTTTATCATCTATGTGATATTCAGACCTAAACCTAACCCATTCTACCATTCATACATTTAGCTACAGGATCTAGCAACTTAAGTCATCAAAAATTACATGCTTAGCAAAACAGTCCACTAAAAATGTCAGGCAGCTTTTAGCATTAGGAAAATATTCACTGAACTGCTTTGGTTATTTTAGTAAACCAATGATGACCTAACTTGTCTATTTGAATGAATGTATTACTGAAAAATACCTATACAGCATTACATCAAAAATGACTAAAAGCAATGTAAGCTAAACCAGGAAGAATGCATTAAAAAAAAAAAAAAACACTAATAATGGTTCAGTGTTTATGGAAAATTGTTTGGCAATATGTATCAGGAGCTTTTTAAATGCTTATACCCTTTGGCCTAATAATCTCACTTCTATAAATCTAAGGAAATATGATCAAAAACTTATAAATGAGAAACTGTGTCATTATTAACAATAAAACCATAAAAAATGACTGAAATGATAAAATAATATGAACAAGTATCATATATACATCAAAATCAAATTTTTTAAATGTTGTATGGGAAAAGATCCATAATGCAATGCTAAAAATCAGCATTTAAAACAACATACACAACCAAATACAATAAAAATTTTATTTCTTAAGAAGTTTTTTTAAAAAGACTAGAAGGCAGGATTAACCTGTTACTAGGGTGATAAAATTATAAATGGCTTTATTTTCCTCCTTACATTTCCAATTTTTATGGATTCCAAATTTTCAAATCTTGTACAAGTTATCTGTAAAATAAAAGATTATTTAAAAGATGACATTTACATCAGTCTCATATCAGTTTCTTGTTTCATTCCAGTTGACATCAACAAAATAAAAATATCTTCTCTACAAAAGAGAACTTTTCTATAAATGTGAAACAAATGGAAAACAGGACAAGCTGATCCAGAAAGCTCTTGACATAATTTTATCTTCTCAGACTGAATACTAATGCTGATAGCACTAATGGAATGAAACCAGAAGGGCATGAATAATACATTACTTGCACCAATCAATGGTACGATGTTATAAGCTGATGGAAAATAAATACTCAGAGTAAAAACAGAGGAAGAAATTTCAAATGCAAGTACAGTATAGCAATCCATCTACTGTCTCTACCAGATCAGGGTGTGGGAAGATTGTTGCAAGTGTGCCAAAAGAATGCAAAATCAGTAACAACTGTTGCATTCTCAGCAGGCCAAACTGCTCTACCCACAATGTGTCAGTGGAAAGGTATTACAGATGATTGTGATTGAAGGTGAATTATTGATTAATATACATGTGTTTTCATGTAACTATAAATACCCTTCAACAAAAGACTATGGTACTAGGAAGTGCAAATTTTTAATTGACATCTCTACCATTAGTATAAAATTATATGCATTATATTAAAACAAAGAACAGAAATAAAACAGATATAAAAGAGTTCATTAGAGCCCACATTATCTATAGTCCTATACCAAGGGTCTGCTAGAATGTGGCACTGGAGGAAATGATTCACAGTTTTCAGCCTCTAGGTAAAGTGGCTAGGTGATTGATGAAACATGTCTCAAGGAATACATAAGCCCTCTTATTCACATATGTGTCAGTTCCTTTTTAACTGAGGGTCTGAATTATAGAATAGATCAGAGCCTCAGGAGAGAAAAAGGGAGAGGAGGTACCAGCAGGTAAAAGTCCTGCAAGGAAATTCTTAGGGCATAATGTTCCACATATGATAAAACATAGAAAGCAATCTTAGAAAAAGGAAAAGGAAAAGCATGATACTGTAAAACCTTACTTAGGGATGCTCATAATAACTCCCCTCTAGGCGAGGGGATTCCATTTTTATTTCATATTACCTTTCATTTTAAATAACAAAATATACAAATCTGAGGTGTTTGGAGTATTTTTTTCTGCTAAATTCTTTCTTCTAAAATGATAAAAGTGAAAAATGGTGGTGGGGAGCTGTCTTAATAGTTTAATACTTTAACCTGATGACCCAAAAAGGACACCTGGAATTGGATGAGATAAGCTAGTTTTCAGTAGAATCCTTTAGGTTTATCAGAAAAGAAACAGAAGATTTATAAAAATCACCTTATAAGGGAATTATACTGACAAATAATTTAAGAAAAAGTTCCTAACACAAATGTTTGACAAACTAGAATGAAATTTTTGGTCATATTATTATAAACTCCTGTTTTCTTGGTGACCTTTCCAAGGACAAAAGTATAGGGAGGGCTTTTTGACTGACATGGTGTTAAGTGGTACTTAGTTTGCTCTTCTATCTTATTTTGGTGTTAATTCCCTTTTAAGGGACAAAAAGGACACCCAGTTACAAAGCACCGCAGAGTAAAAATATTCATTAATTGTCCACTATACATTAGGAGTAATTTCTACTACACATATGGCTCTTAGTCCACGTGTGTTCCCATGATACTACCCCAGGGACCAGTAAGACCATACTGCACCAAGTCTCCAATATGACTTGACATTGTGGGTAAAAGATCCTTTTTATATGGGCCGCAAGCAAATGCAGGCTCAGAGCTTCATAAGACAGGCCCTCCTTCCCACAGAGAAGCTGGTCTCAGAAAATGATGCTTCTTTTTTTTTTTTATTGTAATCAAATGGGGTACAACTTGTTTCTATGTTTGCACATGAAGTAGAGGCATACCATTTGTATAATCATACATTTACATAGGGTAATGGTGTTTTATTCATTCTTTTTTCCTTCCTCCCACCTCTCCCACTCCTCTTTGCCCTCTACACATTCCCTCCTTCCTCCATTCATGCCTCCCTCCCACCCCCCATTATGAATCATCATTCGCTTATCAGTGAGATCATTCGTCCTTCAATTTTTTGAGATTGGCTTATCTCACTTAGCATGATATTCTCCAATTTCATCCGTTTGCCTGCAGCAGCACATATACTAAAAATTGGAACGATACAGAGAAGATTAGCATGGCCTCTGTGCAAGGAAAATGATGCTTCTAAGTAGGGAAATACCATGGTGGAATAGAGTATGTGAGATCCCTATGGCATTCAAGCTCTGGATCCAGCTGGGATCCCTGCCTATACAGGTTGACCTACATGAAATATTAAAGATCACACATTCTGATCAGTTTATAAAAAACTAAAAAGTAAGAAAACCACTGTAAGTTTTTAACTTGATATCCGGTAAGTAATCACTTTCCTAAACTACTATAAAACTACTGTCAGAGGAAAATCCAAATTGAACTTGTAGAGCATTTGTAAAATTGTAAAAATAGTTAAGTTTGGAAAAGGAACAAAGCAAATCATGGTAGACAGGCAAAGGAATGAAAAGATTCAGAGTGTAATAAACTAGCTGACTGATTTAAAAAAAAAAAATTCCAAGGGAAAAACTAGTCAAAAAAAGGTGAAGTCGAAACAAAATCAGGAAAGAAAAGAAGACGTAATGAGAAGTAAGGGTGGACTTACAGAGAGAAAGAGAGTGACAGAGATGGGGAGAACCACTGCACTGCACAATATGCTGACGCGTTCTAAAGTTAATAGATGCTCCATCAAAAAAAAGTTTGGAACTTAAGTTTGGGGAATACTAGGTAACAAAGTTTCAGCAAGTTATTTCCAGCATTTCTCCTGGTCTTTAACAGGCTATCAATATACTGACAATCTCCAAGATACACTATTTGACCACAGAATATACCCTTTAAAAATATGTGCATATGAAACCAGGCATAGTGAAACACACCTGTAGTTCCAGCTACTCAGGAAACTGAGGCAGAAGGATCACTTGAACTCAGAATTGTGAGAACAGCCTAGGCAAAATAGCAAGACCCCCAACTCAAAAGAACAAAGAAACAAAAAATATATCAATGTGGAAAAGTTAACAAAATGTATTTAAAAAGCTAGCCAAACACTGATTTCAAACAAATTTAAAAAAAAAACAACAACAAAAAAAAACACTAACAAAGTAGCACAATAGAAAAAAACCAACTGAAAACCACTGTGATACCCTACAGAGACTAATTAAGCAACTATATATAAACCACAAGTAGAAAAGTATCCTAATTATTAAAGATCTGTATATTGTTATTCTCTCTTTGTTATAACTCCCACTGAAATGATGTCAAGGAAGCAAAATGTAAGTATTTTACCCTTTTTCAATTGACATAGGGTGGACAAGATAGCATTGCAATTTTCCATCCTCAGCTGGGTTTCATTTAGAAGAGGAATGTGGTCCCTATAAAGCCAAGTCAATCATGTTCTTCAGTTTGAGAGGGTGGAGGAAGAAAGAGAAGAATAATTCTCTCCTGTTTTGTTTTAAAAATGTCATAAGTATTTCCTTTCCTTTGGACTGCACTAAATTCTGGAAACCCTAAAACACTGAGGTGTGAGAAAAGGATGTGCAGTAATCCATTTTATCTGTATTGGAACTATCAATAAGGGTGGGTCTGCCTTGGCAATGAATCACTTTTAAAAGCACAATAAAATATTTAAAACTATTTAAGCTCAACATATTGACTCAATGGGCGATAACACCCTACAATCACACCTGTCAAAAGTTAGTAGTGCCAATATGGCCGAAATTTAGCCTAGTATTTACTTGAGTATTTAACTTTTATACACACAAGGGTGACTGCACACCCTTGCCTTTCCACGACACTCTAGGCTTAT
The DNA here is from genome assembly GCF_902686455.1 of Sciurus vulgaris. Classification (NCBI taxonomy): domain Eukaryota; kingdom Metazoa; phylum Chordata; class Mammalia; order Rodentia; family Sciuridae; genus Sciurus; species Sciurus vulgaris. Next base: position 93,984,977 of record NC_136468.1, on the reverse strand, counting down.
ACCTAGTGTTCTGACATAATTATTACTATTGTTCCCCTTTCCTCTCCAAAATGTCTAGTTTGGATATAAATACATGGTCACCCTAAACTCAAGTCAAAGAGTATCATTATCTTCAGAAAATCTCAGTTTGGAGGAAGAGGGTAGAAGAAATTTGATATTAAAGTCATATATGAATACCTGTATTCAAACCATTACTCTGCTAATGATGTGATCCGGGGGTTAGGCGATCAATTTCTTTCTGTTTATCAGTTTCCTCAGGCATAAAATATGGATAAAAATAGAATCATGAAAATTAAATTTTAAAAATCCTATGCTTAGCACAGCAGCTGGTGTTTAGTAAGCACTCCACAAGTGCCAAGAATGAAAATTACAAAATCACCTCACAGAGCCACAGCCTCTTCATATATAAACTTGAGACTAATAATACCAAAATCCTGAGTGATATGAATGATTACATTATAAAATCCCTGTAAAGCATCTAGCAGAGTGCCAGGTAAATGATACATGCTGGACAAGATAGTTCCTTCCTTTCCCTAAATCTGTAAGAGTTGTAATACTAATGATCTTCCACCATTTGGTATTTCATTATATAAACAGAAATTCTACACCCGGTAAAATAAAGTGTAGAAAAGAACATAGCAAAATATAACTGATATCTAGAACACATGACCTAAAAGGAAAGCTACACAAACTGAAATAAACTGGCTCATAGGAGCAAACTTGAGGATTCCATACTCCTCTGGATTCAATATTCTAGAATGTTTAAAAGGTGCTTGAATTTAGAATCATATGTTGTTGAACTTCTATTTTTCAATTCTTCAGAGTTTTCCCAGTCATTCCACCCTTATCATACCCTAGGCTACCCAGCCATCTCTAAAGAAATGACCCAACCATCTCCAAGGACATATTTCAGCATCTCCCAAATGTTAAGAATTGTGAAGGGTATAAGTGTACTTGCTAGCTAACAAGTTAACTTGCCATATTTTTACTGATGCTTATGGAAGATTTGAGACCCTGGATTAGAGAGGTAAAGAATTTGATTATTTACAGCAACAGCAGTAGCCAGAATGTTAGCATTTGTGCCAGTTCCTTGAGCCCAAATTCCAATGGGTGACCTGAAAAAAATCAACCCACTGTGCATGTTGTGGGCTGTGTTTAGAAGGAAAACCCTGAGCTTAGGGAACCTGAGTCTTTTATAGTGGTCAGTAAGCATGCCTGAACTTTGTCCTGGAAGGAGAGTCTTCTCTTTATGATACCAGACAGTACACAACCTACCTTCTTCTCTTACAAGAAGATACTATTTCTATCATCCAAGGCTATCTACTGTAAAATATCCTTAGAAAAGAGTCCAGAGCAAAGGCAGTCAATGCCTTTGCTGACATGATGTACAGAAACAACAGACAACTGCACAGAACTGTCTCCCAATACCAACTAGGCACTCATGAAATGTGCTCCCATCCTTTGGAAAACAGTAACCATGGTTTTAAAAAGAAAGTTCCTCTAGAGCAGAACTTCTCAGAGCCTTTAATAACCCACCATGACTTAATGACTCTCCAACAAGAGGATATAGAATGCAGTGTTTCAAAATCCATTTTTCACAGAACACCTATTAATATCTCCCAGAGGAATATTCCTTGGATCACAGTTTGGGAAATGTGGAGAGAGGTTATACCATGTGCCCAGTACCATCATTCTCCCTTCTACAAGGTTAGCTAATATTTTCCCATTTATGTCCTAAAACCCCAAATCCACAGAGAAGTGTTTACATAGAGAAATGCTGTTTAAAAGTACTAACTTATTGAAGGCAAAAAAAAAAAAAAAATTGCAGAGTCCCTCTGAGCAACAGAACCCTTAAAAATAATTGAGATAATGTAGGTAAAGTACTTAGCACTAGCTGGCACACAGTAAGTGCTCAAAAAATAGCAGCTATTATAAGTATTAGCCATTTTTATCATGGTTCATATACAGAACCCTCTTTGTTGTAACACACTGAATTCCTATTATAAGTAAGCTGGTGTGGCTGTAGTAACATCGGGTCATGACTAGTGATGTTTCCTTCTCGAATTCTCCTCCCGTACATTTTCCTACATGCAATGTTTCCATTTTCTTCATGCCAATATTTTACTCCACAAACTGGACCTTATAAACCTTTAGGTTTATTTTAGTCTAAATTTGATAAATGTTACCCAGAGCCAGTCTTCCTTTTTGTTTTCTTTTAAAGTAAAAAATTAGATCTGCACTTGTTTAGAAGAATTAATTCAAACTTCCTGTGTTTGTGGCTTTCTTCAGTTTTTCTCCCTTAACAAGGTTGCCACTGAAAGGTCAAGCTGGATCTCATAAGCAAGTGGCAAAAGACGCTGGCTTAGTTATCTAAAGCTCAACACTAAAATAAAATTCAGTGAGGCCCACTTGGTATTTCAAAGTGAAGGCAATATTAAGTTAGCTTGACAAGGTCCCAAAAGAGGTTTCTTAATTCCTCACTTCTTCCAGCCCCTCTCCTAACAGTGCCTTTAGTTTCTGAGCCAGCTTGGGAGAGGAAAACTGGCAGGCTAGCTGCAATCCATCTCTACAAGGCCTCCATCACCTACCCAGCTGGTCTGTTTGTCTTATTATCATCAGGCTTTGAATTAATTAATGATAACTCATTGGATAAAGGAGGTTTTAAGTAGAAAGGCAACAACTGGATTTATAACCAGACTGTAAAAGTCAGTGAAAGGAGGAGAACTTCTCCAATTATTGTAGAAGGGTGGATAACACAATGGCATGGAAATTAAATAATCTAGTACTATTCTTGTTTATCATGTATCAGAATATTCTTAGATAGGTGCTTTTCCTCCTCATCATTCAGATTCCTGTCCCTTAACTAGAATGAGATCATTTCCCTTTCATTCATAGTTTAAAAGGGAGATTAATGAATTTATAAAATATTAACTTATATCCAATAACTCATACTATTTTTAATTTTTTGACATAACCTGATAGTGAATATTCACTTGCACATCTATTATTCTCAGAATGATTAAATCTTCTAAGTTATAAAAAGGGAACTTCTAATGATTATTCTGGCATTCCAGATCTTTTTTGAATAGCAGCTAAGCAAGAAAGTACATTTCCATTTTCAAAAACTTAAAAACAAATCATATAATTATATGGCCATCAGAGAGAAGAAGAAAAGAAGAGGGAACTTCCAAATAAGAAGCTTCATTAAATGTAGTTTACATGTTACATTAAAACCTTTGTCTAAAACCAGATTCATGTACTATTTGTAACATGCTTTTAAATACCTGTTTCAGATAAGGTAAACTTTTTAAAAAATTACTTCTCAGAAATTCTCTTACTAGTGTAGTTCTCACAAGTTATAAGACAGAACGTTGCCAGGCATTTTCCTGGACCTTGCATCAAAATCACCAGGAAACCTTTTAAAAAATACATCCCTTCTCCCTTGAAATTCACTGAATCCACGGAGGGGCTTAGAAATCTGTATTTTTAAATATTCCCCTCTTGATTGAACCCAAGGTAAATGTTAGAACTCCTTAAACATCAAGTGTGTACCTTTCAAGTATCATCTAGTTAGAGAAGAAAAATGCTCTTTGGGAAAGGAATGGTTCTCCCTTTTTTTAAGAGACCAATCAATTCTCTTCTTTCAAAATCATAGCCAACAAATTTTCCCATGTTCATCCATCTATTACCTTGTTGAAATCACTAACTGAAAAGTCAGAATATTAAAAATAAAATAATATACATATATGCCAGGTATGTGTGCATTTCCAGTTACAAAATGATGAGAAAAACAAGATGATTGCTAGTTAATGTCAGGTCTGAGAAAAACTGCACTATTGGTGGCTGAAATCGAAAATGCCAAGGAATAACTTCAAACTCATATGTCTTTTATACCAAGTCAAAAGTAAATTCTATTTTGTAAATTTTACTTAACTTTCATTTTATTTGCTCTAGTTCAAAGAGTAATGAAAGTGGCGTTTTTCACTTCCCCACCTGGGAAAAAGCTTTACTGGTCAGGCTCATAATTTTTATCAAATCATGACTACCCCCTGGTGGCTGCTTACCCCGATTACAAGGGCTTGAGGGAGGCTTCATCTTTGAAACAAAATACAGAAACTGAAGTTGGGCTCTGAATGTCCTAGTATATTCATTCTGGTAAAGTGACTATCTCCAGGTCTTTAATTTACTTTCTGAGGCATCTGCAATTTTTGAAGTTCACCAACTCTGATGATAAACAATGCAAGATATTTTTATGCTTTTTCCCCCTACATTTGTATATTCTTTATTCACTATACATATAATAATCACTGTATATAAAAATCTCAGATTCTGGTAACTCTCAGAAGCAGGCTGTGCCCTGACTCTGCAGACCCTCTCATAAGCAGGCTGTGCCCTGACTCTGTGCCCTCACTACAGACCACGCTGTTTCTGCCCCCAGCAGTATAGGCAGATGTTCCCTGCCATGGAATTGGTCCACATAGTGCTTTTATAGCCAGGCCTATCCAACAACCAGGCCTGCTAAAGCCTCAGCCCCTCAACGGATAGTTTCTGTAATCTCTCTAACCTAACTACAGTTTCCCATTCTGTTGACCTCCTAGCTCCTGAATCAGCAAGTGTTGGACCTCAGGCACTCACTGTGATCATTGTCTTAGCCCAGTTGGTAAGTGGTACTCATTTTTGATGGGAAGATCATTAATCTGGTCACCACGAATACTCTCCCAGTCAGGATTCCTTCAGAAAATTCATATGACAGATATAATTCAAACAGATGTGCTAATATACAAATTAAATAGTTAGCTTATTTGCTTCCCCCCCACCCCAGTGCTGGGATGAAACCTGGGGTCCTATACATGCTAGACATACACCATACCACTGAGCTATGCCCCAGCCCCAATTAACACTACATTTTTCTAAACCTAATAGCACTGCTTCTCTGGTAACCAGCTCTGTTCTCTTTGCTGAAAATCAAGCATAACATTTTATACTTCTTTTCCTTAAATTAGCTTATTGTAAACATAACAGATAACTATTCTTTTAAAGCAGGCGTTTAAGTAGGCCGATCAAAAGTAACTGAATTTTGGTAGATGGAAAGCAAGAAAAGTTGGACATCAGTTTCCTACTTAACTGATATTTTTTTAAAAACACCACACAAATTTTAGGTATCATTATGTAATCAAATACTAGTAAAAAGTATCACTCTTTCTCTAAAAATGGGCTTGAAGTTAGAAAGAGAAACTTCTTAAAGTAATTCACCAACTGAAACAAAAATCAGCTAATCTGCAATGGTAAATATTTATCCCTTGTGGTACACATCAAATATACAGTGGTCTGCATCAGAATAATATTTATTCACAAACGTGAAATGAATTACTTACATGTTACTGTGAAGCAAGAGGCCACATTTTTTTCAAAAGGCAGAAGCATATCTTACAAACTACTGAAACTAGCAGCAAGAATAACTATATTTATTAAAATCTACAGTTGCTATAACCATATATATATATATGATTTATATTTACATAAGAAAAACACTTTCCAAGCAGTTCATAACATATGGCTCCATTTTAAAATATTTCTATTTCTTATTTATATTTATACATAATATCACACATACACAAATCTAGAAGGATACATACTAAATTTAAAATATGATTTCTTTCTGAGTGTTGGGGTTAAGGTAGTTTTTATTTCCTCATATGTGTCTTCTGATGAAGATTCCTGATATTTAGTACATACTTTTAAAAAGTCATTTTAAAAGAAAAGAAAGTAAAAGTATAAGTTCTGATATTTGTATGTTATTTGAAGCTACCACCATGTTCCTTCTTGAAGAAGGATCTGTGTTGCTCAATTAAAAATGAGAGCAAGCTTTTCTTGAGACTTCTCAGCAGATGAGGGCAGCAGTGCAGACAGCACTGTTCCAGAATCTCTTACTGTTTGTATCCATCATTTTAAAAATCTAAAACAACTGTCTCCACATTCCAGGCTGACTAAGGAAAGACAAGAGTACGTTTTGCAATAATTGGCTTTTGCTGCACTCTGCTGGAACATTCCCTGATGGTCTGCCCAAAATGATCAATAAAGTCCACCTCAGTCCTTGCTACAACTGCTTAAAATGTTCTCCTGGAGGTTTACATATTTCTATGAATAATTAAGAATATTTTTATCTAATAAAAAGAGATTTGAGTTTACAAACGTATACACCAAGTCCAATCACGCTCACATATTAAGTGGCTATCCAAGCAATCACTGATGATAAGGTAGAAGAGGCATTTTTAAATATTATGTTCTATATAATGTCATCAGACCTAGATCTTTTCTCATCTCATTTAAACAAATTCAAAGATCCATCTTCAATCAAGGAAATGTTGCTATAAATTCCCTGGATGTACCTAATTGGTTTCATGGTTTGTTGAATCATTTGTTACTTTAAAATAAAACCTCGCCAAATTAAAGCAGGTTGTTTTTGCAATTTTCTAGGAAATAGCTAAAGGACTTACACCTGCTTTATCTAACTACCAATTGAGTTTTTGCCCTTTTTCTTCCTACCACAAAACACACCTGCAGTCAATGTTCAACACAAAGCTCTTTCGGTGAAAAGTAAATCAATTTGTTTTGGCTCGAGAATTCACAAAACAGAGTCTGGAGCAGCCTCAGTAACACAGATGCAATGGAAAAGAATCATGGCCGGCTTGTTTCTACAATCTTCTGAGGGCAGTGAGGAAAAACTTTCACCTTAGTTCTGTCTTGGGAGTTGCAAACACAAACGTTGGCAAGAATCCCAGCATACACAAAATACTTCTCAATTTTTACTAATACCTGCTAAAATTATGTTTTGGCCTCTTTGCCTGGAAAGAAAAGTCTGGAATGACCCCCTTCTTTTGACTTTATAATCTGCATAAATCTCTCAAAGAGGGTTCACAGGGAAAGTTTCCATGGAACATTTCTTTTGCAAAAAGATGGGGGGAGGGGATAGCAGCCTCCTCAGTAATATCTCCCTCTCTGTGGATTTCTCTGCGGCACAATCAAATGAAAATGGGGAAATTGCAGAAGTCCACAGGCCACAGAACAAAAGCACTGTGGGGCCTCAGTATGGGCCCTGCCCAAATCTTCCCAATGTTATCATCATAAGCCAAGTGCATACTAGTGCCCCCATGTGTCTTATGCTGGACCAGCAAGCAGCAAGACCAAAACTCAAGTCAGGGTCCTAGTCTGTATAAATAAACTGTATTTATACAGTCTATACAGCACTGTATTGTAGAAAAGACTCTGACCTGGCAAAGCTAATCATATCCATACAGACGAAGCACTTAGAAGGGACCAAGTTCTGAGCCAGCCCTTCAAATCCATTATCTCAGGATGTCATTCAATGCCCCTAAGATGAAAAAAATCATCCTCATTTTACAGAAGAGGAAACTGAGACTCACAAACCTTCAAGAACCGCCCAGTGTCACAAAGGGAGTCAACAGTGAAGTAAAGGTTGAAACGCAGATTTGGCTGACCCCAAATCTCTTTCAAATCCAGCACATTGCCTCAGAGACCTTGTTTTTGTTCCATCACAGTTACTGAAGAACACTGGGCTGGTCATTGAATATTTGAGGCTGCTTTTTATTAACTGAACCTAATTTCCAAGACTTCTTCAAACTCAAAAGAGTCATTATCTTAGAATCTGCTCATATGTTTCTTCCACCTGCCCTTCTCTATTCTGGCAATTTTCTCCTTTGATGTGACATAAGGATGTAAATTTTCTGGGCTAAATAAACCCAAGGTAATCTGGGGGGCTTTATATATCAGATGCTTTCTAGAGCTGAGAGTAAAGTTTGCAATTATCAGAAATGTTCTCACTGAACTTAATTTTTAATAGGGTAGACCAGTTATCAAAAACAGGCCAAATAACACACCAAATGCTATTAAGGCATTTAAAATACTATGTTCAAGAAATTTTATTCCTTAAAGTTATTTAATATTAATTCACTGCAAGTTTGCCAAAATATTAAAATATTTGAAATCAAATAAGGCCACACCACCATTAGAATCTAGTTTCACAACTTTTATGTTTATATTCATCATAATCTCCAAGCATATTTACATAATAAGGTGACAATGAATTTAACTAGAAAATTATTATGTTTAAAAAGCCAATTTCTTAATACTTTTAAACAAGCACCCACTTCTATCAACTATGTAATCAATTGTTTAGCCTTAATCCAAGCACGGCTATTTCAAAAAAGAAAAGAACACTTTTGAAATCTATTTTCTTCCATTAAAGGTACATTTTATTTCATTGATGTACAATTTTAATTAAAACACCAAATCTCTACATTTGACTTTTTAAGTGACAGATATTTTCATTAATTAGCACATAGTTAACCCACTGTCACAATCCTCCCTAAATAATGCATATGATGAAAAACAATTAAGGTAACAAGGAGGGCAAAAGGTTACTTAAGACTTTACCACAGTGTGAGCTTAAATTATAGGCTTTAAACAAGATGTAAGGCCCAGTGCACAAGAAAAAAAAAAAAAAAAAAAGTGCAATTCTAATGGAATGCAGAACAAATTAACTTTTTAACATTTAATACTACCCAACTGCATAATGGGATTCTGCTAAGTGCTACAGGGGGCAGAAAATAAAAGTAACACTACAAGGTATGCTTGTTAACTACTTCAAACTGAAGGCAGTACTGGCCTTCTAAATGTGAGTAAATGGACAACACTGTGGCATACATGAAAGACTGAGTTCACCATCTGATTCGCATGTTTTATCTGCTGCTCCTTTTTCAAAGAGAGGGAAAGATCAAAAACCTTTAAGGAGTTTTGTCAGCATATTCCCAGAACTTTTCCACACTCTCTTCTCCAGGCTGGGAGAGGCTGCCCTTACAGGTTCTCCCCTCTTAGCCTTCCACCCTAATCTATTAAGTCAACCAGAAAGGTGACTACAAGATACTTTCAAATCCAGCTCTCTCCAGGGGGTGGAGCCACCACCCATGTCCCCATCAACCTGAGACCTACGGAGTCTGCAGTTTAATCTGAGCCTCCTGCTTGTAAAGCAATAACCACAGGGCACCAGGCCAGTCTTTGTTTTCATCCAATTAATTGAGCGAAAATGGTTTCCACTGTGAAAAGACCCTTCATGACCTAACTCCAAAATTTGGCAAAAAATGGAATGGAACACCAGCCTCAGCTTCAGAATTACATTGCAAAAAGCCACCATGCCAGACATGGGCCACACACTTAGTGTCCCCAGAGAGACGGCTCTTTCATGGTCAGTTCTTGTTTCTCAACATCAGGTGTGAAAATACATCCATCAACCTACTAACCAGAAGCCTTTCCACAGAAACGTCACACTATGTCCTGAACACACTGTCAAAATCTCAAGACCAAATCAGAACCAGCAATGAATGAACACATACATATATCCTTTAACACCCATTTGTAATAATAATAATAATAATAATGATAATAATAATGAAATACTGCTTAAGCATCCAGAGGAATCAACATCGTACTACTTTGCAGAGCACTAAACTAAACTGAAACTTCCTCCAAAGATGGCAGGGACTGATTCATTCATTAACTCTGAGGTACCTACCATGTGCTAGCACTGTGCTTGGATGTGAGAACAAGATAGATATGGTGCAATTCTCACAGAACTTAGGACACAGTGGTTGTACAGTGCCACATACAGTCTCAATCACCTGGGTTTAAGCTAGAAAAGGTAAGTGCCCAAACTCTAAAAGTAAACAGAACATACTAGTAGAAACATTATTGTTTCCATCTCCCTTCATTATGTACTCTATTTTCTGTTCTTTAATACTTTGATGAAGTCCCCAAAGAAAGTAGCTGAATAAAAGACTGGTCATTAGAAAGGGAAATGGCACTAAGACTTTTGCTTCCAATGATTGTTAGCAAAAACTGACTTTCATAAGCCAAGGAGAAGGAAAAAAAAAAAAAAAACTCCTTTCTTATAGACAAGATATACTGAAACATTCTGAATTTCCATGTCTTTGACAAACTTTGCTAAACAGTTTAAGCAACTTTTGCCTTAGAGGCTGAGACTCCTCAACTCAGTATTTTAGACGGCTACCATCAATTTTCAGAATTGACACAGGAGGTAAAAATTACTTGCTAGTGTAACATACAGCTGCATTAAATGCAGTTTCTATACCCAACAGAAGATTAGAATACATGACTAAGGTTAGTTATAATGCCATGAATCTAGGAATATGAAATCCTAAAAAGAGGAAATATTCAACTTACAATTACAACATTCCCAAAGTGTTTGTTAGTAGGGTATTTAAGCCCATAGAAGGAATTTATCCATGCTATAAATTGTGTTTATTTCACAAACCAGTTCCCAAACGACTCTTTTAGTCTATAATGGGCCAAAATGGAACTGGCTAGTATACATTTGAAAAGAGAAGTTAGTAGAAAATAATAGACTTACAAGGGGGTCAGTATATTATTCACAATAAATGTTTAAAACAGCTTTGTGGACTATACCCAAAATCTAACTACTACTATTAAAATGTTCTGCCTGTTGTACCTGTTGGGATGTATATGTCATCTTCCCAATGAGCCTGAAAACTACCTGAGAAGAGCAACCATCTCAAATACATTTGGTATCTTTCCCTGACTCCCCTGCCCAGAGTCTCTCCTAAGTATTCATTGAACAACTGCAGATAAATGAAAGACTTTCCTAAAAGAAACCCTAGAGTATAAGAGAAGCAAATGCCTCTTTCTCTTATCTACCCACATAAAAGGGAAAAGGAACAATGGGGCTTCTGTATCATTTTCTGATCACTGAGAGAGGAAAATTAGCTCCCTCCTTGACCACTTCCATTGGACTTGGCATGGCCATTTTGCCAGTGAAATGCTTATAAGGTAGAGGTTCAGAATAATTTGGAGAGCCCCACTAGACTCCTTAATGGTGGGGACCATGCCTGTCTTATGCACTGTTGAGGCCTCAGTGACCGGGCAAAGTGGTGGTCACTGTGCATTATGGCTCAATGGTCTGGCATACAACAGGCACTCAAATAACAATTGTGGATGAATGAAGGTATAATTATCATCTGCAGGCAACGCCTTTTAACCCCTAAGATCAGTACAGGTCAGTACAGTGTCCTGAATGCTGAAATAAATGTAACTTTTCAATCCACCATTCATTTTTAAATGTCTATAAATGTGGATAATAAAAACAATTTCCTCTTCCTCATAGCTGTACAATAAGGGAGGAGAGGAAGCACAACTTAAGCATAACTTATTTTCAGGATCAGTGTCAGATGACAATAGCAGTGGTGGGAGTTATCAGGCAAAAGCCTGGATCCATGTGAAGAGGATAACCCTATCGCATCATGAGGGAATGAATACAGGCCTGGTGTTGCCAGGACCTCTGAGTTTTCAAGAGAAAACTCTTGGTTTTTTTTCCCCATGAATAAAAGTTTTAATAAAAACACTGTGTGACATCTCTATCAATTAGAGAAATGCAAATTAAAACTACACTAAGATTCCTCTCACTCCAGTCAGAATGGCAATTATCAAGAATACAAGTAATGATAAATATTGGTGAGGATGTGGGGAAAAGGTACACTCATACATTGCTGGTGGGACTGAAAATTGGTGCAAAACTCTGGAAAGCAGTGTGGAAATCCTCAGGAAACTTGGAATGGAACTATCATTTGACCTAGTCATCCCGCTCCTCTGTTTATACCCAAAGGACTTAAAATCAGCACTACAGTGATACAACCCCATCAATGTTTATAACAGCTCAATACACAATAGCTAAGCTATGGAACCAACCTAAGTTCCCTTTAACAGATGAATAGATAAGAAAATGTCATATATATATATATACACACACAATGGAATATTCATTCATCCATAAAAAAGAATGAAATTATGGTATTTGCCAGTAAATGGACGGAACTGGAGACTATCATGTTAAGTGAAATAAGCCAATCCCCAAACACCAAAGGCTGAATGTCCTCTCTGATATGTGGTTGCTAACACATGGAGTGGGGGGAGTTCATTGGGTTAGACAAAGGGGAATGAAGGAAAGGGATGGGGGATGGGAATGGGAAGTAAATTAGACATAACTTTCCTGTGTTCACATATGAATATACAACCAGTGAAGGGCCACACCACATACAAGAATGGGATCCTAATTAGAATAAGTCATACTCCATGTATGTATAATATGTCAAAATACACTCTACGATCATGTAAACCTAAAAAGAACAAATTTTAAAAAACACCGTGTGAGCCAATTACAATGTCTGACCAAGATTAACCCAATTTATTCCTATGCTGCCCCCAAAGGAAAAGAGGGAGAATGACCTCCGCTTCCTTAGGAGTGTTGAAACAAAGCAAGTAAGACTAACACCAGTGACACAAATAAGTAGGAGGCTGAGTCAGACAGCCTCAAAGACTCTTTAAAAATTGCAAAAATAAAAGGTTGAGGTACTTGGGTTGAAGATTGATCTTCCCACTCTTTATCATGAAGGCCCAAGAGGGTCCATGGAGTCCCTGAGATTCCACTAGACATTTTCGAAAACTGATGACTTAGGGATCAGCTTCTTGGGGTGGGAGGAAGGGAGGCAAAGTTAAGGCAAATCCAATAAAGGAGATGTACTCAAAGTCACAATCTGAAGTAAAAATATATCTTGGAAAACGTTCCACATTAAAGCACTGTGAGGTAGGAAGAAACCCAGAAATAACACAGGCCAAAAACTATTATTTTCTCTATACCCCTGGAGATCCAAAGCATCTGTAGGAGAATATGACACTACAAGGCCTTGAAGCAAACTAGATAAAAAGTGCTTAACAACTGGGGATTGGACTAACCTCTGCACTCAGTCCCACATCCAGCACTGGACCTGAAAGAGGAGTTGGAGCCTCCCAAGTGCCAACAAAGATCAGGACTGAGACTTAACCACAAACCAGACTCACACAAGAAGCATGAGACACAATTTTCATCTATAAAACTGGCAAAGATTTTGTTGTTGTTTTAATAGTAATTCCCAGTGTTGCCAGAGATGTTAAGAAGTGGACTAACTTATGTGCTGTTGGAGGGAGAATAAACTCACAGCCTTTCTGAAAGGAAACACATATTAGAAACTTTTGCAAAAATACATGGACCTTGGCCCATCTATCCACATCTAGAAATTTGTCCTGAGGAAATGGTCAAGAATGTACCAAGTTTTACCCCCAAAGATATTCACTGTGGTATTATTTACATTAACACAGTCATCAAAGTAACCAAATTATCCAACGCTAAAAAACTGAATTAACATAGCCGCACTATGTAGCATTAAGTAAGATGTTACAGAAATATTTAAAACAACATAAATAGTCCTAAAATGAAATTAGAAGAAAAAAATTTATGTGGTGATAAAAATTTTTTAAATAATTCACACATGCACACACACGAAGAGGAGAATGTTTACAAGGAATTATGGGTGTTTTCAATTTTGTGTTTTTATAATTGTATGAATTTTAAAAATTTTCTACAATGATCATATTTAATTCTAAAAAAATCACAGTTTACATAAGACAAAAAGGGGCTTTTATAATAATTTTCTTTGTGGAATTTAAACATGTTTCACAATAAAATACAATCAAAAGTCAAGCATTACTTTCCTTGAAGATAAGCAATGGGGATAGTTCAGGGTTGATGCAATCAAGGAAAATTCTAATTGATCTAAACTACAAAATATACAAGACTGCAGGGGTACTTATGTGCTGCCTCCACTCTGGGAAGCTGGAGTTTTGTTGGGTTTGGTTTTAATTCACCATAAGCAAAGGGCCAATGGCCAGCCCCTGTCTTTGGCTACTAGTGCCAACACTCCATGTTTGCTTCCATATGCAATTGTTTGCTCTACAATGGTCCCTTCAAGACAGGACCAAGAAAACATTCTTTTGACAATTTTATGTAAGGAGCTCTGAAAATAAATATGTTGGAACAATTAGTAAAGAAGATACTCTCAGGAATAAAGAATCACCCTTGCATTTTCTATGATGCTGGTAGCAATATTAACTCATATATTTTGCAACAATTTCATAATTTAAATTAAAGACTTAAAATGTTCCTATTCTTTGATTTTGCAACACTTATTATGGAAACTATCTTCAGAAAAGAATTTCCATTTAAAAAAAAAGAATGTTCAAAACAAAAAATTAAACTGAAGTCTTTATAAAAGAATGATTAACTAAATTATCATTCATTCATTCATAGTCCCAATGGATTATCCACCTAGAGAAAGCTAAAAGTTAAAATGGCTTTTCAGGCACCAGGAGTTTTAGAAATACCTGATTCTCCTCATCTTTACTAGTGCAACTATATTTTATCTGGACCACCAGAGGCTAAAGGAACTGTCATTTAACAAATTAACTCATAGCAAAAAGTAAGTTGACTTTTTCTAGATCCTGGGTATACAATATTATATAACTTTACCTATTTAGCTATATCAAACATTGTAGTCAATAGCTTTCAAATTTTTATGGAAAATAATTTTTATTTCAAAAAAATAAAGTACTTTATAACATCACTTCTAATCGATGTGATTCAGGCTCATAAGAAACATATTTAAACCATAAATCTAACTGAGATGTGGCAAATAATTTACCTCAAGTGATGTAAAGCATAAACTTTTCAAATGCTTGCAACTTAACACCAAAAGAATGATAGAACCTATTCTTGTTCCAAGATTATAACTGTTTTCTAAGCACAAAGGGATCATAAAAATTCCAGTGACAAAACTGAGAGTCCCAAAACAACTTGATAGTTAAAACACAATGAAAACTAAGGAGATTGCCCATAGTACCTGTACTGACTGCTCAACTTCAGGAGCAGCAGTGATAAATGTGGGCATGTAGGTTGTAAAGTATATATCTCATTAGCATATCCTGGAGCAGGGGAAATTCCTGACAAACATTAGACAGCCTCCAGAAGCTCCCACAAGAAAAGCCAACTGCTTCTAGGACAGAACTAAAGGGTTCCACAAATATGTACTGAGCCCTACAACAACAACATCAGACTCTATGCTAGGCACCATGATTCAGTTATGAACAATGTTAGGTCTGGAAGTTAATTCCGCCCTAGAAACAGACTGAAAATCCATTCAACTGAAATATTCAATATGTTCATGCTAAATAGTTTGGGGTCCTGAAAGAGAAATGATACAGTATTTTTTCCTAACAAAATGGATCCAAGTACAAAAAATACATTATAATAATCTATTATTGAGCTATATAGCTCCTATTAGTCATTAATATCAATTAAAATTATTTTCATCTTATAACATTTTAATTTTTAAAATTATGTATGATTCATCTGCTCATATTTCACTTAAGAAACATTTTATTTTTCAGATATTTGTGATTATCCTCAATAGCAAAAAAATTACATTGAGATACCATTTATTCATTTTTTAATTGTTATCTACATAAGAAAATCATGCTTCTTGAGGCTATATAAATGGTTATAAACACCTTCATACACTTCTTCTCAACCCAAAGAACTCTAGTTACTCAATAAATATTTGATAGATCAAATCCCTTAAACTGAGTCTCTTCATCCCTGAATTTCAATGATCAAAAAAAATACTCTATTTTTTCTAAGAGGCTTTTTCTTCTTATGAACCCCAAACATTTTGACACATCATGCTGAACATTTATAGATTGAATTACACTTCAAAAACCACCAAAAGTCACCACAAAATACATTCCCTTGGCTGAATTTAATGCATTTAAATTAAGGATATATATATATATAAATATATATATATTATATATATAAAAGATTATATATATATATTATATATATATAAAAGATTCTATGAAAACCAATAAAAAACACATCATTTTTGTGGGGCTTTTTTTTAATCTGATCAAAATCTAAGTTTAAATTTAAGTAAATAGAAAAAAAAAGAAGAAATGTGGTTAATCTCAAGAAGACAATTTTGCAAAGCTTTTACACTAGTTCTGCAAAATGTGAAGATTGCATCTGTTTAGTGTGTCTGACAATAAAGTTTGTAGACAAGCAGCAGTGTTGAAACCTTGTCAAGAAATGCTTTAAATATTAAAAAACTATGTCAATCCTTGTTCTGCTCATGACTAAACCTGATACAATCAAGAAAAATTAGTTTCGGATGTGGGATACTTCAGGGATTTGAAGTAGTTTGCTAAATAGGAAGCTAAATCCAATTACTTTTCTGAAGATTTGGCATCTTTAACTGAAAACCAATATTCCAATTAACATTAGACAAATATTCAAGCTTATCCACATGTTCCAGGCATACTTTCTGGCTCAAAAGCAGAGTGCATTTCTGTATTTAATTATTCCCATATGCATATATAGGGTCTGCATTATACTGGAGGTACATACAGTAAAAAAAGGAAAATTTTAAATTCTTCTGTGGTCCATTTCTGCATGCGTACAACCTAAATTTTTTAACCTTCTCTATAATTTTATCTTCTTTCCTAAATTAAAAACATGCTAACACAAATCTTTTTTTTTAATATGTGATATTTCAAACTTAAATACATAGTATTAAAGGCACTCCCTAAATCACTTCACTCTGCCCCCAAATTACAAACAAACAAACAAACAAAACCCCTCATCATCAAATATTACTTTGAGCTTGCCTGAAGCTTTAATGCAATTCAGATATTCAGAACCAGATTATCTCTGTAGCTCCCTTAACTTCCAGGGAAACTTTCAGAGCAAAGAGCCATCAAGGATAAAAGATTCAGTTTATTGTCAATCAGTAGACACTCTTCTCAAAATGAAGAAATCTTCAAGAATGGGAGGCTTGGTTAACACAGCATAGATGGATATGATTCAAGGGTGTTATAACTTCTTTTCATCTTGGGTCTCCTAAACCAAATGTCAAATTTTTTCTGACCAGGACTTTTAGAGCAAGCAATATTTATTCAGAATCAGCAAAAATATTGTTATACAATAGTGGTCTATCACACAGGATACAACTATGGAAATTGTTTTCAGTTAATTTTCTAAGGGTAAAGACCTATGCAACAAATGAAAAGAATATACATATGGATGCATATGAAGGTGCACACATTCAGTAAAACATCAGCTATTTAGATCAAAATTTTCTGGTGAGTTCATCCATCCAAACAATAAGAATTATGAAATAGAGGATAAGGGAGAAACATGCCTGAACTCCCAAAATGTATTCATAACTGAAATCTAAAAACCAATTCACATAAAACACTCACATAAACTTCAGGTACCTGCTCAGCACCCACTATTATTAATTTATGTATCAAACAAGTTTGTAAACCATTTGTTAAATCTACCAAACTGGGAATCAGCAGGGCTACTATAAATCAGAAGTGAAAATAATGACCCCAAAACAACAGAATTCCAATTTTATATTTTTTAAAGTATACAAAAAAAATTTTAATGGCATATTAGTTTCAACCATTCACTAGAGGGACAAACAATACTTAATGGGCCTTATATGTTGAAGGACTACCAGACTTACTCCTCAGACCCATTTTCTGCTCTATCCTCAATGGTTCCCAAACTATGTCATGAACCATAACAATGGCATGTGAAATCAATTAAATGAATCATGGACAGGAGCTTTTGTATGATGGGACAAGATAGTCTAGGCAAAGTATATATACATATATTCATTGAATATGGTAATCACTATTTGATTAATTTTTATAATCCCTCTCTTCATAGTTCCTAACATAGGTCTTAACATAAAAAAGTCCCACAAGGAAATATACGAATCATATAAAAAATTATCTAGACAGTGAAAGCAAATCAAGTGGAGTACAACAGATCAGACAGAACACAACACTTAAAAGTAGAAGAAGAAGGAAGCACAGCCTATAAGGAGATCAAAGAAGAAATGGCTGTGGGAATAGCTATATTTTTAAGGAAGTCAGAGAAGATTTTCAAAAACAGTAGGAATGGACAACAGTGCCAACCATGGCATACAGGTCATGTAATATTATGACCAAAAAATATTTGTTGGGTTTGGCCTTATAGGTGATCTTGGTGGAGAGGTAGAGGCAGACGTCACATTAAAAGTGTATAGATGCTGGGCATGGTGGTGCAATGCCTGTGATATCAGCCACTCAGGACGCTGAAGCAGGAGGATCACAAGTTCAAAGCTAGCCTCAGCAATGTAGTGAGGCCCCGAGCAACTTAGCAAGAGCCTGTCTCTAGATAAAATATAGGGCTGGGGATGTGGCTCAGTGATTAAGTACCCCTGGGTTTAATCCTTGATACAAAAATAAAAAGTGTATAGATAAAGAAGACAAATAAATGTAAAGACATCCTGTGCTCATGGAATGGAAGACTTAAATGTTATTTAAATGACCATACTCGCCAAAGCAATCCAATGATTCAAGATAACACCTATCAAAGTCCCAATAGCATGTTTTGTTTTGCAGAAATAAAGAATTGGGGGCACACATCTGGAATCCCAGCTGTTCAGGAGGCTGAGGCAGGAGGATCACAAGTTCAAGGCCAGCCTTGGCAACTTAGTAAGAGGCTGTCTCAAATTTTTTAAAAGGTCTGGGAATATAGTTCAGTGACAGAGTACTTATATAGAAAGCATGAGCCCCTAGGTTCAATTCTCAATACAGGAAAAAGAATCATAAAATTCATATGAAATCATAAAGAACCCCAAAGAACGAAAACAATCCTGAGAAAGAAGAATAAAGCTGGAGGCCTTATACTTTCTGATTTTGAAATATAATACAAAGCTACAATAATCAAACAGTATGGTGCTGCCATAAAGACAGTCATATAGACCAATGGAAAAGAACAGAGAAACCAGAAATAAACTCACACATAGGTGGTCAAAATTATTTTCAGCCAGTGTGCCAAGACCACACAAGGAAGAAAGGAGAGTCTCTTCAGCAAATGGTACTGGGAAAACTGAATATTCACATGAAAAACAAAGAAACTGGACCCTTCATCTTATACTACATACAAAGATCAACTCAAAATAGATGGAATGCTTATACCTAAGACCTAAAATTATAAAACTCCAGAACAAATGCAGAAAAAAGGCTTCGTAACACTGGTCTTGGCAATGACTTCTTGGATGACACCAAAGGCATAGAGAACAAAAGCACCGACGTGGACTGCAGCAAACTAAAATGTTTCTGCACAGCAAAGAAAACAACCAAGAGGGTGAAAAGGCAGCCTAAAGAACAGTAGAAAATATTTGCAAACCATATATCTGATTAAAGGCTAATACCCAAAGTACATAAGTAACTCCTACGACTCAGTAAAAAAAATAATAACCTGATTTAAAAAATGGAAAGGATTTAAACAGACCTTTCTCCAAAGAAGAGATACAAAACAGCCAGCAGCTATATGAAATGGTAGTCAATATTGCTAATTATCAGGGAAATGCAAATCACCTCACATTATAGAATATCAGCTCACACCTGTTTTAACATAATAAAATCAAAAATAACAAAAAAAAAATAAGTGTTAGTGAGGATGTGGAGAAGATGGAACCCTTGAATACAGTTAATGAAAATATAAAATGATGCAGTCACTATGGAAAATATTATGGAGGTTCCTCAAAAAATTAAAAATGTAACTATCATATGATGTAGTTATCCCACTCTGGATAAAAGGGCCTTGAGGAGAAATTTGGTTTTCCATGTTCACTGCAGTATTATTTACAACAAGAAGCAGAAACAACCAAACGGTCCACTGACAAATGAATGGGTAAAGAAAATGTGTATATAATAAGTATAATAGAGTATTACTCAGCCTTTACAAAGAAGGAAATCAGCCAAATGTGGTAGCACATGCCAGGAGGATGAGGCAGGAGGATTAAAAGTTCTAAGTCAGTCTCGACAACTTAGTGAGAGCCTATCTCAAAATTTAAGAAACACTAGGGATGTAGCTCAAGGCTAAAGCATCCTGGGTTTAATTCCCAATACCAAAAAGAAAAAGGAAAGAAAAGAGAAAAAGAAAGGAGGACAAGGAGCACGAGGAAAGGAAGGAAAGAAAGGAAACCTTTCATATGCTACAATAGAATGAACCTTGAAATAAATCACAGAAGAACAAATGCTGCATCATGAATTCATTTATATGAGGTATCCAACACAGTCAAACTCACAGAAGCAGAAAATGGAATGGCGGTTGCCAAGAGATAGGTGAATTTTGGTATTCAAATTGTATATCAGTAAAGCTGTATCTTATTTTTGTAATTGGCAAAAAAAATTGTTTAGGGAGTCCGAAGTGGTGTTATATTTTAAATATAATGTGGAATGACTAAATCAGGCTAATTGACATACTCATCACCTTACTTATTTAACATGTTTTATAATCAGAACATCTGAAATTTACTTTTGATATTTAAATGCACAGTACTCAATTATCAGTTACATTCACAGGGCTGTGCAATTTATCTCAAAAAAAGAACACATTAAATGTATTCTTCCTACTGAGGCTTTATACTTTTCATTATCTCATTTCACCCTCACCAAAGTCTCTTGTAATTACTTTACTATTCTTCTTTATGAATTCAATTATTTTAGATTCCAAATACAAGCAAGAAAATGTAGTATCTGTCTTTCTGTGTTTGGCTTATTTTACTTAGCTTTAATGAGTTCTTCAATTCCGTCCATGTTGTCACAAATGACAGAATTTCTTCCATTTTAAAGGCAGAATAATATTCCATTGCATACCATTTATTTTATCCTTTCATCCCTTGATAGAAAATTAGCTTGATCTTTTAAGAAGATAGACTAGCTTGACTGGCAAATAATTTCTGCAGAAATAGGAGTTAACTACATCATGTACAACCACAAGAACGGGATCCTAATTAGAATAAGTTATAATCCATGTATGTGTGATATGTCAAAACATACTCTACTATCTTGTATATCTAAAAAGAATAAATAAAAGAAATAGGAGTTAAGATTGGATGGATCTGAGTAGGACTCTTCAAAGATCCTTGAATGTCACAGTAAGAAGTCTTGAATAAATCTGATAAACAACAGGCATCCCCTGAAGGTCTTGGAATGGGATAAGACAAAAACAAATAAAAACTAAGATCAGTAATCTCATCTAATGTGTCAAATAAGTAGTTGAAAAACTCAACCATAAGGACCAAAACTTGTAGGATTCCCTAGGACCCTGGCCTCCACTTAATCCTCTTACATACTTTTACCTTAAATCACAAAGGCAGAATGAATGATGGAGGAATGTATCCTGAAAACCTATCACTTTCACAGGAAAAAAAAAATCCTTAAGAATACAACATGGCTTTGAGTTCATCACTCTAACAGGCGAATCAAATGAACAAAAATATTAAGGACATCCAGAAGTCACTCCTAGATGAGTGGGGGTGTGGTCAACATTTGGGTAGAGAGAGGTTGGATTTCCTTGAAATCTAATATCCTGCTATAAAAGATTTGGAAATCATATAAAAGGAAACTCAAAAACAAAAATACAGTAAAGTTGGAGAGCTGCACATTCTATTAATGATCCTTAGGTAGTATGAAAACACATTTAAATCCATTTAAAGTCCAATGTTCAAAGTGCATTTCTTTTAATTACATTAAACCACTTTTACTTACCACTACCTTGTTTCTGGACATTCATTAGGCCTGCCCAAAATATCTTTTAAAATATAACCTCAATTTAACCTTGGTTACATTTGGTACTTTCAGCAACACTGAGCACTATTAGCCTTCTGTGTATTAATATAGAGATAAACACATATCAGAACTAATACAGATACTTTAAGAGTATCTATTCATAGATACTGTTATAAAGATGGCACATCTTTTTGTTATCATTATTGAGAAAGATCATAAAATAAACTCTAGAAAACAGGTTTTGTGCCCCTTTATTTAAAGAAAGGGAAAACATGGAGAAGGGAAGGGAGGTGAAAGGGAGGGCTGCTAGGATTATAAAGGTTGTAATAACTGTTGACTCACAATTCAAACCATTCAGAACTCCATTTACAGAAAACTGATACAAAAGGAATAATTGAACTAGATGGGATTAAACAGGAAGATAGATAACATAATGAAAGAAAGCCTCATACAATTACAGATAATTGGAGGCCACTTTTATATTTTTCTCTCATCACTGACACAAAAAGATAAGCTTTTCATTTCCTTATAATGCACCCATTAATACTTTTATTGTAATATTAGAAACATCTTGCTTCTGAGTGTATCTCAAAGAACTAATTTTTTAAAAGATCAAACAAGAAGTAGAAGGAAATTTTAGCAGAAGAAGGTACCCCATGATTACGACTGGCTTAGAATACTTTATTTCAGACAGATGATCACATTTCTAAATCTGATAGATTTACCAAGATAAAAATCCTAATATTAAATTTACAATCTAGGCAGTTGTTCAAGTTAACACTAGCAAGCAGAAAACTCAAATCCAGATTGAAGAACATGCAGATAAAGAAGTATGCGTTCAATTTATAAAAAGTACATATGCCCCAGGGAAGTAAAGCATACCAGATGGTTATTAAAAGTAGAATTTTTTTAAACACTAATAGGTTTGTTCTCTCCTTGATGTATGTGCCACCCGCATTAATGTCAATTAGCATTATATACCTAAATCCAGGGAAGCAAAACTTCAGGGTTATAATACTTTACACATACATATCTTGTCTGAATTAACTCAGCCTCACAAAGCCCTGTAGCTTAGACCATATCATTACATTATCGTTACAATCAAATGCCAACTGGCCAACAACCAGGCCAGGGGCTGCCATTAAGTGACGCAGAAGGACCCAATGATTTCTGAAGTCCTGAATTGGTGAAAATATGAGATTCCAAGTCCTTTGCTATAAACATTATGTAGACACAATAAATATTTATTGAGACTCTGACTGGAAGATAAAACACCATGCTAGATGCAGCTCAGATGATTCTACATGATTCAAAGATCAAAGTAAAGAAGGTGACAGTCAGAGAAATGAATTGACATATCCAAAGTCAAAGAAACACAAAGGGCTAGAACTAGGGTCCAAGTTTGCTGACATAAAATTTGATAACTTTTAAAAAAAAATAATAACTGAAGGCATGGTTTACATGAGCAAAGTTTCCTAAAGATTCCCTGAGAAACTGAGTGATTCTCAATTGTTATGCAATTCACATCTAGTGAGTGAAAATCAAGAATTTGAAAGAATTAAAGAAGAAAAATCAAGAAAAGAGACAAGAAATAATAGTAAATTGTAATTTGGCAATTCTCTATGCCTTCAGCTATACTGTTCAATAAGGCAGACATGAGCCACATGTGGCTACTAAACACTTGAAATGTACTTAGAGCATAAAATAAGTTAGGTTTTGAAAACTTACTATGAAATGTAACTTTTATTTGATTACATGTTAAAATGATGATATTTTAAATATGTAGGGCTAAGTAAAATATAGGGATAAAATTATTTTCATTTATTTCATTTTACCTTTAACATGGCTTCTAGAAAATTAAAAATTATATATGTGATTCACATTTGTGGCTTGGACAAACTTCTTTTGGATAATGTTGGTCTAGACCCTGCAGTCACACAGATACTGAACAGAACAGGACATACTGATCTAAACTTTGGAGATTGCATTCTAGATTGTGCTCTGACCTGGATGATGAAAATGTTAAATACTTGTGAAAGAGCTTTGTGTACTTCTCTAGTCTGGCTGAGGGACTAAGAGGGTCAGACAAAGCAAGAGATCACCCCTCTTATTCACATATTCATTCCAGCATACCATTTGTCTAACTGCTCTCTTTTGAGTAAACAGGAATAAACCAATTCATACATGGGATAATAATCCAAAGCTCTAAACATTCCAAGACTAGAAAAATAAGTTTTAGAGTATATGAATAAAAAAGTAATACCTCATTCAGAAAATAGCAATGAAGACCAAGAGTTTGTGACCACATCCCACTTTACATAAAAGTTATTATTTGTGGTATTATATATGGTAAAGTATATACAACACAAATTTGCCATTCCAACTACTTTTAAGCATACAGTACAGTAGTATTAAGTACATTCACACTGTTGCAAAAATTATTTTTATTCTAATCAAATTATGATCAGAATATTAAATTGTTTAAGAATTTAAACTCATCTAAATCATATACCATTTTTGATTTTTTACTCCATCCAAATCTCTACATGCTTATCTATTATAGATATCTATTTCATAATTTGTTACTTAGTACATAGTATTTCATACACTGCTTTCTTCAACTATTTGAAATGGTTTATGTTAATCTAGCTTTTAAAATAATGAAATAATGATACCATATCAGAAAGCAGTACTCAAATAAACCTAACCATTTCCCAACTGCAGAAAGCTGGTAATCAATATGAAATTTCTTACAAAAGAAATTAATATTATAACTGATCAACTTGACGAATGTATTTTTTCCTTTGTGAACTATTTTCTTAGCTGAATATCCAAGAGTGAAATTACAGGGTAAAAACATGTGAACTCCTCTTTTTTATTGTCATCCAATTCTTTTTTTCTTACCACCCCTATTAATCCTCAAACACATGGTTGCCAATTCTTGTGCCCTACTTTCTCACCTGATGTTCTACCACCTTTAGAGACAGAACTTTCTTTAGTTCTTATGTGATCATACAGAAAACAAGTGGAGCAACAGTATCACATCCTCTATAGCTCCTTTTCAGTCTATCAGCACACTGTTCCTAATTGCCAATGGCAAATGAGGGAAGTGGGTCTCTGAATAGTTTCATCACATATTCCTTTGCATTATCAGCCAAAATCAGGCTCATTTAAAAAGTCACGGACCAAAACATTCTCAGACTTCTGCGTGACTTAAAATGATTTTTATATCAATACCATACAAATAAACAGAGTGGAAGGAAGTTTTAAGTACAGAAAAAGTAACAAATAGCAAACTCCAAACCACAGGATCTCTGTTTAAAATTAAGCCTAATACAGCCTCTGTTTTGAAGAAGAGAAAAATTAGCCAAGTGCCTTTCTAGAACATTAATGACTATCAGTCATTACATCACACTTATGTCATCTGACACAAACTTTTAGATCAGTAAACATTTTTCCTCTGCTACAACAGAGAGTTAGTGTTCAAGGCAGGGGAGGATTTCAGCACACATAAAAGCATCAAAACATAAGCCAAACCAAAGGGTAAATCTAACTTCCCCCATTTCAATTTATTCTACTCAGCCTTGCTTCAAATAACAAATGAATGTGAATATTTTATAACATGAAAGAGAACTTATTTTCCAAAACTTTACTGCCAAATGTAATAAGCATTAGCATTCAACTGCAAAAAAAAATTAAGTTAACAAATTAACAAAGTCCCTTCTTCCTCTGACACTCAAATTTCAGTTTTAATATCATACTTTAGGGAACTCTCCAAAAGGTTTTGATACTGACAGGCGTATACACAATGAATATTAGATGATCATGAATATATAAATTTACAAAGCATGAATACATACAAATAGTTTTTAAGCATCTCCTTTTTTTGTAACCTGACCATACCTTTACTAAGAAAAATCTAGCATGTCTACATCCCACCTGGTAATGATTAAAGTAAAAATGACACATGATATATTAAAGTATAGACTTTGAAATACATTGCTTAATACCATGTAACTCTGAACAACTAACTTTCTTAACCTGTTCAGAGTCTCAGTTTCTTCAACCATAAAATAGAAACAAGGACAACCTTACTAGATGATGGAAAGCATTAAAATAATGAAGGAAATTTATTTCAAGCTGAACAGATACTGAATAAATATGAATTTCACCTCTTTTCCCTTACTTTGTCTCAGGTCCTTCAAAATTACATTCAGGTGATGGAGAAAGTAAGGCAGTATTCCAATCTTATAAATGAGAAAATTCATATTTCTAACTTGTGAAAACAGAAGAGAATCTCAATGTGCTTACTTTCTTTCGACATTATGCCTCTAGAGTTAAGAAGTAAAGGTCAAAATTTCTTTCAAAAAGGAAGATTATTTCCCCCAAATTCTAGAATACACACAAATGAAATTGTAGTCTACAACTTGAAAATCTTTATTCACCGAGGCCATATCTTTTCCCAGAGTGATACTCCTAGTACCTCTCCTTGCTTCAGTCACTGCTACCTTCAATAAGGGATGCTTGATAGACGCCCTAGAGGAGTGTGATGTAGTGGTAGATGGTACATGGGAAAGGAAAGATAGCAAAAGTACAACTGGAATATGGGTTTGAAGATTCCTATACAAGACACAGGAAATGACTTGTGGTTGAAAATAGAAGCAAAGTGACTGACCCCCTTGTGCATCAAAATGCATAAATATTAATGGTGCATCCTGAAGTCAGTGACCCACCTGTTGGAAATCTAAAAGACCAGAGAGAACAGACTGCAGAATACAATGTCTAAATGAGGCTACTCTTCACGCGTGGTTGCTTCATGGCCAGTTAGTCAAGACACCTGTCCCAAAAAGAAGCCCTTACAATGCCGAGAGGAACCATCAGTGACATCCATTGCATTTCCTTTTCTTCATCTTTGGGGAAGCCTATAGGTGATGTGGAGTTAGGGGTAAAATAGCTGTTCTGTACTTCAACCCTGTATTTGAACTCTCAGTTGTCTTACTTTACCCATCAGAAATTGATATTCTGACAGGGTCAGGATCAGCTAATTATTTGAGGCACCCACTGCGAAATAAAAATACAGGGCCCCTTGTTTAAAGAGGTATCAGGATTTTGAGGATGTTTATGGCAGAGCATTAAAACAAACACGGGGCCTGTGTAACTGTGCAGGTCACACACATGCCCATGAAACCAGTCCTGGACAACGGTAATGTGAGGGCTTAGAAAGAGACAGAATAATCCTTCACACAAGCACATAACTAAGTACAACTGTTAAGAATGTCAATAGTCCCAACAGCCTGGAAACAGTACTGATCCTCTCCTTTAAACAACTACAGACAAACCTAGTTAATTTTAAGATAATTATCTTCAGAATCCATAGACCACAATTGATTATGAATAAGATCTTATATCCTCAGAGAAAGCCCCCAAATTCTTTTAAGCCTACCCATTTCAGATGTTGTTTGCTCTAGAGAGGACACCAAAGGGAAGGGGCATGAGGAGCATGAACTCAAGTAGCCAACTTCTAATTCTGACTAATTCATTTGTTAAAAGCAATAACCCCTAGAAAAACATTTTCATATGCTCATGAACTGTAATTTGGTATAATGTTTCTGCAATGCAATGGATATGGTTGTGTGTGTGTGTGTGTGTGTGTGTGTGTGTGTGTGTGAAACAGAGAGAGAGAGAGAGAGAGAGAGATGGTTTTTGATTATTTTTATTCTAGAAATACATGCAAATGAAACAAATAAGAGTCTCAAAAGAAGGTCACCAGAGGCCATGATCCTCATGCTCCTTCCCTTTGGTATCCTCTCTATAACCAAATGTCTGAGATGAGTAGGCTTAGAGGAGTTTGGGGGCTGCCTCTGAGGATAAAAATCTTCCTGATTCTTAGCGAAGATCTACATATGTGAGGTTGATGCAGAGTTACAGAAAGATGATGTATGAATATAATCTCCTTTGATCAATTAATAGCACCACTTTCAAGCATAACTTATTAGACAAATAAAGATGAATATTTCCCAGAACTATAATTAACATTTGTTGAGAGGTATTATATGCCAAGCACTATTCTAAGCAATTTATGCATTTACACAATTGTATTCTCACAACCCACGCAGAGGCACCATTGTCATCAACATTCTATAAGTGGGGAAACTGGAGCTTAGGGAAGGTTTTCTTTTGTGTTTGTTTAAGTAACTGCCTAAGAGCACACAGCTTGCAAGCAGCAACCCAGGACTGAAACACAGGCAAACTGACTCTGAACAAAAACTTTTGTTATGGTGGAGATAAGAGATATCCTCCCCAAAATCTCAAGAATAAGGTAATGAAAGAAAGTTCAAAGATGAAATGATTGGGTTATGAAAACCTTAACCTGTTCAGTGCATTAATTCACTTGAATTGGGTGGTAACTGCAGGCAGATACATGGCCGGAGGAGGTAGGTCACTGGGAGCCTTTGCATATGTATTTTGCATCTGGCAAACAGAGCTCTCTCTGCTTCCTGGTGCCATGTCCTAAGCTGCTTTCCTCCTCCACACCCTTCTTCCATGATGTTCTGCCTCACCTCAGGCTCAGAACAATGGAGTCGGACATCTATAAACTGAGACTTCTGAAACCAGAAGCCCCAAATAAATTGTCCTCTAAAATTGTTCTTTTCAGGTCTTTTGATCATAGTGGTGATAAAACTGATGGAAAGAGCTCTCAACTGTTATCCTGTAATACATCAGATATACTTCAAACCCTATAGTATTTATTCGAATGTACTTAAAGGAAACAGTGTTGGATTTCTTACTGCACCCTTAGAAGCAATGGCTTTCACTAATTGGCTCTTGCTGTACCAGAATTAAAAGTACCTACACCCAAGGTCATTCAAGGATTAGAGGTCCACTTCACTGGCTTACTGTCTAAATTACAAGTGCCCAGAGTTATACCTAAATATCAAAGATACAGTTCCCATATTGTCTGCTCTGAACTTACCTACTTCTATACCTAGTCAACTGAACTTCCTGTAACTAAACAGTAAGAGTAGCTACTGTTATTGAATATAGAGACAGTAAACCAAACTTCAACCCTAGTAGAGTACCCCTACTAACTTCATTACATAAATGAGTATTTCATATAAACTACCACACATTATAGCCAACTCAGTAATGCTCAATCATTTGTATATAAAGAACCTTCAGCTTCACTTTCAGATTTTCAGAATGACTTTACTGACATTCACAGCAGTTTCTGGACCATCTAGAATCCATGAAATGCCCAAACAGCCTTTAATTTTACATTTCTGTCCCCCATCCTGGTTGCTCAAAGGGTATGTTTTAGGAAAGAAATTTTGCCTTCTATGAAGAAGAGTTCATCGATTCTATAAATAGGAAATAAAGAGAATCAGAAATTTTCATGCTTTTGGACATATATTTATAACATATTTATACTGGAAAACACAATCGATTCTTATTCCACTTAGAATATGAAGGGATTCAATCTCGACAATGCCCCATCTGCATGGAGGCAGTTCAACAGATAATTGTTTCACATTTCACTGCAGTATATATGCTCTCATGAAAAAAAAAAAAAAAAAAGAAAAAAGAAAAAAAAATAATTTCTCAGCCAAGAATTTACAGCTATAAACCCTTCCTGGCTTTGTCAGTTTGCCGGAATCCTCCAATTATGTTATTTAGGAAGAGAGAAAAGAGTTTCCATTTCTTAGCAGCTTTTAAGTATTTCAGAATAAATCACCCTAATGATGCATGAGCCTGTACTCAAAGAATTCTCTGCAACTTTGTTCTTTGTAGTGGTGTCTTTATCATCAAAGACACAGAGTCTCCACAAATCATCTTCATTAGTGATGACAGAGCATTTATTCATAGAATGAATATTTATTAAACACCTATTATGTGCTGAGATATGTATTATTCTAAGAATATAGTGATGAATAAGACAAAATGAGCCCCTGTCCTTGGAGAGCTTACACTCTAGTTTTATAAATATACCTGTTTATGTTTCTATTTTCACATAAGCAAATTCCTATCACTTCCTTAAATGGTGATAATATAGCATCTTCCAGTTACTTGATGACAAGAGAAGCCGAATTAAATCTTTCACTGCACAGCTCAGAGTCTTTTCTAATTGCTTCTGAGAGAATCAAAGTGCACTAAGATAAACAAAAGGTCTGAGAGAAAAAAATTGAAAGCTCTCTTTCCTAAAAAAAAAAAAAAAGGACTCCAAGAAGTGGGCAGATCTAAGTTTAAACTGACCAAGAAAACAATTTTAAAAGCATAGAGTTATGCTATGGTGAGTAAGATGGGGCTCTACCAGAGCTTATTACTTATGCCATGCTAATCCACCAAGCAAACCATACTCCCTATCCAGGCAAAGTATAATGATAAGATACAGTAAACTGAAGGTATGTAATAATGAGGTGTGTGATATGCCTGCCTGATCACAGTAGAGGAGTAGAGAGGAATTTTTCAACCAGAGATGCTGCTACACAGAGGAAGGACCATGTGAAGACACAGTGGGAAAAGAAGATGGGCACTGACAGATATCCAGAACAGAGTACCCATCAGCACTCCACTGAAGAGAGCCAGAGAACAATAAGAGGATTTAGCATTCTGTATAATGTAATTTTTGTGGAAAATCATTCATGTTTATCATGTCATTAAGAATTAACTAAAAATAATTTAAATGACTATTATGCTCAAGAAACTAATTGAAAATCAACAGTTCACTATAATTTAACTTCAACATATAAAGCAAAATTGAATCTCAAAGTAAAGTCAAATTCTCTACAGTATTCATATTTTCTATTTAAAATCTTATTCTTTTCGTTAAACTAAAAGGAATGTGAACTTAAAAAATATACATTCAAGTGAAAATCCATGATTTTGACTATTCTTGTCTCTCATATTACAAATCATGCAAAATCCTAAACCTGACACTAAATAGAAAAAAATAAAAATAAAAATTTCACACTTCAAATGTAAAAAAGAGGAGACAGGGATGGTGAAGCATAACTAAAACCCTAGCTATGTGGGGAGCGAAGACAGGAAGATCATAAGCTCAAGGCCAGCCTCAGAAACTTAGCAAGGCCCTGTCTTAAAATAAAAAAAATTAAAAAGTTGAGGACATAGCTCAGTGGTAAAGTTGCCCTGGGTTCAACCTCCCATACCAAAAAGGAAAAGGAAAAAAAGGAGACAGAGAGACAGACAGAGGCAGAGACAGAAAAAGGAAGTCTTGGCTATGCAGAAGATTTGGAAAGCATTAAATTAAGCTGCCTCATTGACCTTTTAAACCCCCCTGTACCATCGTATCTAATAAAAGTGAGAGCATCATTAAAGACAAGGCTGAGCATTTCTTCAGCCCCAAGTTTGGCAATTATGACAGCAGGCTTAAGAATGAAACAGACAAGTGATCAAAGAAATGTGAACAAGGAAGGAAAAAGAAGGAAATGAAAACAAACCAAGACAAAAAATGCACTCAGGAGAGAAAAGAGTTGTCAGAAAGGGCACCAAGCCTACTGAACTAGGGGTCATATAATTACTCCAGGATAAAAGAAACTAGCAGTATGGATTTGTAGAATAATTTATAAAGCATTTCCATACAGCTTATGGAATAAAATATTTGTAACACCACAGTATTAAACCCATTTTACAGGAGAAAACTTAAGATCTGAGAGGGTAAGGAAATGGCTAAAAGTCTCACAGCTAATGATTAATAGAAATGAGGACTTTGACTTCCAAACCCAATGTTTTTTTCCAGTATCCCACTACTGCTACAGACTCTCTCTCAAATTAGTACTCATTTTCAAATAATCATGAAATTTTCAAGAAGCAAATGTATTATCAATATAAATAAGTAAGCTGTTTCCCTTCCTGTAGGAAAACAAACTCTGAAATAAATATTTGATTTGTGCTTTCAAAATCAACAGATTGGAGTAGGGGAGGAGAGTAGAGAAGGAACTGGTAATAAAGGGTAGCATGAGGGATTCTTGTGATGAAGAAGCTATTCAGTATCTGGCATATGGTGGTGGATGCACAAACCTAAACATATGATAAAATTGTGTAGAACTTAATACGCACATTTACACAAATTAGTACAAGTTAAATCTGAATAAGAGCTGTGGATTTTATCAATGTCAATATCCTGTTTATGGTATTACTCTACAGTTTTGCAAAATGTTACTATTGGAGGAAAGTGGGGATAAGATACATGGAATATTTCTATATCATTTGTTAGAATTGCACAGGAATATTCAGTTATCACAACAAAAATCTCCATTTAAAAAACAATATTCAGCCTGGCATGGTGACATACACCTGTAATCCCAGCTACTTGGGAGTCAGAGGCAGGAGAATTGCAGGAGGTCAGCCCAGATAAGACCCTGTCTCAAAATTTTAAATAACTATTTTAAATGACAGGGGATATAACTCAGTGGGAGAGCACTTGCCTAGCATGCATGAGGCCCTCAGTTCAATACCCAGTACTGCAAAGTAAGTCAGAATATTCTACCACCAACAATGATTTTAAAACAAGGCAGTGATATTACATAGAAGTATGAAAGAATGTAGTCAAAGTCTAATCACGGAAAGAGTTCATTATAGTGGAACTGGTAGGAGCCTTACTCATGAAATTAAAATTTTAAAAATTATTATTCTAAGTCAGATATGATAATTTTAAAGCAGTTTTAGAGATATACTAACTTAAGAGTGAGAGCCAGTCCACCCTAGCTGAGCAAATAATAAAACTATAGAAGGACTCAAGGAAGAGGAGAAAAGAAAGAAGAGAAACAAAGTTCTTTTGAACTAGAACTCTTTGAATTAAGTTGTTTACAAATTCCATTTTAAAATATCAATTGACATAAACTAGAAGTATAAATCAGTTTCTTAGAAAGTTAGAGAACTTTGATAAGTATGGATACACCAAGAATTAACTAATAATAATCCTAATCATAATGAACAGGAAAGAAATAACCTTATCTTAGTTTTCTGATACATGACTCTAGGGTGAGGAAAAAAATTACATTCAGTAATAGAAAACTATCACTGATATACTGACCTGCTTGTAGGTTCCATCTAGCAACACGTCGAGGTGTTGGAGGGGGGCTGGTGTTTTATCTTTGAACCTTGTTAATAGCCGGCGTTGGATGGCCCGAAATTGTACAGCTCTTTCAGATAAGAGTTCTTCTAATTTTTCACCATTTATCCGCAACTACAATAAAGAATTTCTTAAACTGAGGATAAATAGGCAAAACAAAACATGCTTAAAGTAATAATACAGGCCATAAAAGTCTAAAAGAGAGTAACAAACAAATTTAAACATTTTACAGAGTTCTAGGAATTAAAACAATGTGATATTTGGTACATGAATACATGGATAATACAGTAGAATAATTCATATGAAAATTTAGGAAAGGTGATCCAGTATCACTGGGGGAGAGACTGATTATTTGATAAATGCTTTTTAATAACTGAGTACATGGGGACAAAAAGGAATTTCTACCCATTCTTTATAGTAAAAACAATTCTGAAGGAATTAAATTTTAGACACAATAAAAGTCCTAGGGAAAAAATACAATTCTTTTCTATAATCTGAGCATGAAAAAGGTCTTTGTTAGTATGGGTCAAAAGCCAGGCCCACCTATATACACACTACAATCAAGAAATTACGAGAAATGCAAATCAAAACTACACTAAGATTCCATCTCACCCCAATTAGAATGGCGATTATCAAGAATACAAGCAATAGGTGTTGGAGAGGATGCGGGGGAAAAGGTACACTCATACATTGCTGGTGGGGCTGCAAATTAGTATAGCCACTCTGGAAAGCAGTGTGGAGATTCCTTAGAAAACTTGGAATGGACCCGCCATTTGACCCAGCTATCCCACTCCTTGGCCTATACCCAAAGGACTTAAAATCAGCATACTACAGAGATACAGCCACATCAATGTTCATAGCTGCTCAATTCACAATAGCCAGAATGTGGAACCAACCTAGATGTCCTTCAATTGATGAATGGATAAAGAAACTGTGATACATATATATATATATATACACACACACACACACACACACACACACACACACACACTGGAATATTACTCAGCTATAAAGAATAATAAAATGATGGCATTTGCAAGCAAATGGATGAAACTGGAGAATATCATGCTAAGTGGGATAAGTCAATCTCAAAAAACCAAAGGATGAATGATCTTGCTGATAAGCGGATAATGACACATAATGGGGGGGGAAGGGGGGCAAGAATGGAGGAAGGAGGGACTGTATAGAGGGAAAAGAGGAGTGGGAGGGGTGGGGGGGGGAAAAAATGACAGAATGAATCAAACATCATTATCCTATGCAAATGTATGATTACACAAATGGTATGCTGTTACTCCATGTACAAACAGAAACAACATGTATCCCATTTGTTTACAATAAAAATAAAATAAAATAAAGAAATTCCTAAAAAATAACACCAAACATTTAATTCTATGTGATTAAAAAAACAAAGTGGTAAGAAAAACAGCAAACTGAAAAGTAATGGCAACAACCACAAAGACAACAGTTATGTCCATCATATCTAGAAAGTATCTATCAATGAAACCACAATTCAATAGAAATCAGTAAGAAAAAGAAAAACAATCCAATAGAAAAATGGACAAAGTTTTACACAAAAGTTAATACAATAGCTCTTAAAGATACGGTCTGTGATGTAACAATTCCACTTCTAGGAATTTAACCTAGAACTGCACTTACAAAAAGTACCCTACAGCTGGGTAAGGTCCAAGATGGCTGCTTGCAGTTTGGTACCCGTTTGGGGTCAGTGGGGACAGTGCCCTTCATCATCTCCTTTGAAGTCACACCTGGCCTTCATTCTGGGGCTTTTTTGGTATACCATTGAGAGACAGCCTGGAGCAATGGCAGAGGTTCTCTTGGGCAGGCAGAGGCTTATGGGGCTGGATGCCATTGGCCTGCAGAAGCTCCTCTATGGGAGTTTCGCGAGTGACCCCTGGTATAAGGCTCGCCCTCCCAACACGCAAAGTGCTCTATAGGCAAACGGGAAGAGGGCCATGTTCGGAGTATATGACCACACCAGGATGCTGGGAAACTTTGAAAAGCACCCCAAAGAACTAACCAAGGGCTCATATACCTTAGAGGCTGGAAGGGGAACAACTGTACCATTATATTCGGAAGAAGAAAATGGTGGGAAATCGAATGTTCTTGGCTGACTTGCACATCATTAACAACCTTATCAGCTATCTCTGTAAACACTTTAACCGACATGGGACGGATCAGTAGAACAGAAAGCTGGGAACGGTGGAAGAAGTACACCCTTCACCCTGAAGAAGGGGAACAGAATTTTTCCTTATGAGGAAAGGGTTTTGTATTCTCTCTGCAATAAAATGAGGCTTCTTTGGGGGGGGGAGTAATGTACATATAAGAATACTCATAACATAACTGTTCCATTGTAAGTACACTAAGATATTAATTATCAAATGCCCATCAATAGAACTAGTTAAATAAAGAAGACTATTCTGCAAGGTAGGTGCAGACACGTGATGTTATCTAAAAATGCATTAAAAGAAACAAAGCAACCAGGCTGGATGGAACACACCTGTAATCCCAGCAGCTTGGGCAGCTAAGGTAGGAGGATCACATGTTCAAAGCCAGCCTCAGCAAAAGCAAGGAACTAAGCAACTCAGTGAGACCCTGTCTCTAAATAAAATACAAAATAGGGCTGGGGATGTGGCTCAGTGGCTGACTGTCCCTGAGTTCAATCCTTGGTACAAAAATAAAATAAATAAAAATTTTAAAAAAAGAAAGCAAAATAATGCAGAATAGTATGTATCATGATACTATCCATGCATGTTTTTTAAAAATAAACTTGCATATTAGCATAGGTGTGACTATGTAGAATATTTCTAGAAAGAGACACAAGAAACTGAACACTGAAAATATCTATCAAAAGAGAAGACTGCAGTGGTGGTACACACTTGTAATTCCAGCTACTGGGGATGCTGGGGTAGGAGGATTCCAAGTTTGAGGCCAGCCTGGACAATTTAGCAAGACCCTGTCTCAAGCTAAAAAAATCAAAAGGACTGGGGGTATAGCTCAATGTTAAAAGTACATGTTGGCTCAATCTCAAGTATTGGAGAAAAAAAAAAAAAAAAAAGGAGAGTGTGAGGCTAGGGGAATGAGAATCAGAAGTCACTCTTCACCATAGCCCGTCTCATGATTTTCATACTTAATGTTAGTAAATAAGAGAGCGCTAGCCAAAGTCACAGAAGGAACACTTCATCAGACCAGATCACATGAACTGCTAATTCAACTGCAATAAACTAGCTCTGAAATAAATATATTCAAAATGTTCAGAAATCAAGCATATTATTGTTTACATTTCTAGAATCAAACCAAACTTCTTTTCACTGCAGGTATTCTCCAGATACATATATTTGAGATGAAATCTGGAATTTTATTAACTTACTTTAATCCCAATTTTAGAAGCACTAAGTAGTTAACTAAACCAAAGAATATTCCCTGGAGGGGAAAAAAAAAGTTCATTACCAAATATTAAGGAATACAATCCAGTTTTTACTAACTAATTTTTTTTAAAGAATATTATCCTAATTATCAATCATTCATTCATCTAACTATATAATTTACTATCATAATATTTTACTTCCTTAATTCATGAAGCACAAAAAAATTGAAAAGATATTCTCAATGCTCAGACATCAGCCAGGTTATCATTCCTTTCAATGTGTAACCAAGCAGCAGCAACTGAAATGTTTGCACATGTCAGAATTTTAACATTTAGTAGATATTTATTGATCCCAGGCCTAAGAAATGTTTTAGGCACTAAGAATTATAGCAATGAATAAAACAGACAAAAATCCATGCCTTGCGAAGAGACGCTTGGATTCCAAAAGCGATTTTGATTCTAAGTTTAAAATGGTTGAAAATGATTGAAAACAGATAGTGGGGTCAGAGAGAAAAATAAGTATATTTATGTCCCTTTATTTTGTGTGTAACAAATGAAAGTGCCTATAGTTAACCATATTTCCTAAGACCCTCCTCCCCAAAAAGAAACACTGTGATGTGGAAACATTACAAGAAATTCCTAGTAAGCAAATAAGAAGAGAAAACTATATGTCAAACTCATTAGTCAACAGCATATAATATTCTCTATTTTAAATATTAAAAATATGTAATTAGTATAGTCTTTCTGCAGACTCTCATAAACCAGTAGAACACAAGGCTTTCTTAAAACATAGAGAAATGTAAAGATTCTCAACCCTTAAAATACCCAAACATACTTCCCCAAACTATAAATTCTGGTGTCACGATTTGGTCAAAAACATACTATCCTAGAAAATACTATCATTACAGATGAAGGAAAACCCAAATAAATTCAATTTATTTGCTAATAACATGATTATTCATAATTGAATTATATGTGCCTGAAATTTCCCCTTCAAGTTCACACTACATTAAAAGAAGTCTTGAGAGGTGAATGTTGGTGCTCTTGGACTGTTCAAAGGGTGACTGATAAGCTGCACAACTAATCATCTCATTTGTCTCTCTCACACACACATGTATATCATAGTTTATAAACTGAAATATCTACTAGTCCTTAAAAAGTAGTCACTCTAGGAACCAATGCTTACTTGAATAAGGTTCAAAATTCTTTCAACATTCCCATTTTGTACTGCCTATAGGAGTCTGTTTACAGTACATGTAAAGTAAGTGCAGCCTCCTGGCTTTGTTTTAATATACAGAATTTTTTAAACTATGATGGTCATTGTCCAACCCATTCACAAAACATGACTCTTTCCAAACACCAAATTAATCTTCAACAGATGAAGATTCAACACTAAATAGCAATGAAGTCACTGTCAGATCTCATTTATTTAGACATTTAATCATTCAGCATTTACTAAACACCCTTAAGCCAGGTACCAGGGAATATTTTAAGTAGTTAACCCTCATCAGAGGCAGAAGCGCTGCTATGCTTGTTAAAAAAGAAAAAGAAAAAAAAATCACTTTACTTTATAATCACACCTCATTTATGGCCTGCCAGAATTAGTTAGCCAAATGGCTGCCCATAAGCTCAAACAATTTTAACACTGGGTTATTGGGGTCAAGGGTTAAGTCCCCATATGGGAGAATTAAATCAGCTCTGTTTCAAGGCCAGACCTTGCTTAGCTTCAGGCAGCTACTCTGTAAATGTCTGCAACTGATCACAAACTGGGCAAGAGGGCAGGAATGAATTCTCGAAACCCACCATCCACATAGGAATAACTGAAAGCATACAGCCTACTAGCATCTATGCTGAAATTCTCACACTACAGCAGTTCTTCTGCATATTTAGGGATTACAGATGATGTCGGTTATAATCATACACACCTCAAAATGATGATCAATCAACTCGAAATATTCTTGAAGGGGCATAGTTCCGGAAAAAGAACATGCAAAATCTTTGATTCCCTGTTTTTCAAAATATTTCTGAAGGCGGAGAATAAGCTCATTTGTTATGAGCCAAAGATCTTCAAATTGTTCACTCTGAATGCGATATCGTTCTAAAAAAGAAAAAAATAATAAAAAAGTAAATAACAAATAAAATGCTTGTTAACCCACAATTACCAATTGAAACTAAGTGAGCTATCACTAACCTTGATGCAAATACTAAAACTAAAAGAAAAAATATTTCTTTTTGTAACACAAATGATTTCAATTAGCTTTATTAAAAACATACTTTTAGTATCTTGTTGCTGTTTTCTGCATCAATCACTTAATAATTTCAAATCTAAATGCAAAGGTAGATGATTCCAGGGGCAAGCGGTACAGTATGATCCTTTTTGCCATGTATCTAATAATAAGTACAATAAAACCACCCAAATTTTGATTGTTCAAAATACCACTTTTCTTAAAAAGAAAACAACCATTGCAAAAGTACGGGATATAAGATCAATACACATAAATCTAATGCATTTTTATACATAAGTGATGAATCTTTGGAAAGAATAATTAGGAAAACTACCCCATTCACAATAGCCTCAAAAAAAATAAAATACTTGGGAATCAATCTCACAAAAGAGGTGAAAGACCTCTACAATGAGAACTACAGAATACTAAAGAAAGAAATTGAAGAAAACCTTAGAAGATGGAAAGAT
Source organism: Sciurus vulgaris (assembly GCF_902686455.1). NCBI lineage: Eukaryota > Metazoa > Chordata > Mammalia > Rodentia > Sciuridae > Sciurus > Sciurus vulgaris. The sequence goes on along the minus strand of NC_136468.1, from coordinate 93,946,202 downwards.
CTCCCATGTTCTTGGATAGGAAGAATTAATATTGTCAAAATGGCCATACTACCAAAAGTGCTATACAAATTAAATGCAATTCCAATTAAAATCCCAATGACGTACCTTACAGAAATAGAACAAGCAATTATGAAATTCATCTGGAAGAATAAGAAACCCAGAATAGCTAAAGCAATCCTTAGCAGGAAGAGTGAAACAGGGGGTATCACAATACCAGATCTTCAACTCTACTACAAAGCAATAGTAACAAAAATGGCATGGTATTGGTACCAAAATAGAAAGGTAGATCAATGGTACAGAACAGAGGACACAGACACAAACCCAAATAAATACAATTTTCTCATACTAGACAAAGGGGCCAAAAATATGCAATGGAGAAAAGATAGCCTCTTCAACAAATGATGCTGGGAGAATTGGAAATCCATATGCAACAGAATGAAACTAAACCCACATCTCTCACCATGGCACGAAACTAAACTCAAAATGGATTAAGGACCTTGGAGTCAGACCAGAGACCCTGCAGATTATAGAAGAAAAAATAGGTCCAGATCTTCAACATGTCGGCTTAGGACCAGACTTCCTCAACAGGACTCCCATAGCACAAGAAATAAAAGCAAGAATCAATAACTGGGATAGATTCAAACTAAAAAGCTTTCTCTCAGCAAAGGAAACTATCAGCAATGCGAAGAAAGAGCCTACAGAGTGGGAGAAAATCTTTGCCAATCATACTTCAGATAGAGCACTAATCTCCAGAATCTATAAAGAACTCAAAAAACTCTACACCAAGAATACAAATAATCCAGTCGACAAATGGGCTAAGGAAATGAATAGACACTTCACAGAAGATCTACAAGCAATCAACAAACATATGGAAAAATGTTCAACATCTCTAGTAATAAGAGACATGCAAATCAAAACCACCCTAAGATTCCATCTCACCCCAATAAGAATGGCGATTATCAAGAATACAAGCAACAACAGGTGTTGGCGAGGATGTGGGGAGAAAGGTACACTCATACATTGCTGGTGGGGCTGCAAATTAGTGCAGCCACTCTGGAAAGCAGTGTGGAGATTCCTTAGAAAACTTGGAATGGAACCACCATTTGACCCAGCTATCCCACTCCTTGGCCTATACCCAAAGGACTTAAAATCAGCATACTACAGAGATACAGCCACATCAATGTTCATAGCTGCTCAATTCACAATAGCCAGACTGTGGAACCAACCTAGATGCCCTTCAATTGATGAGTGGATAAAGAAACTGTGGTATATATATACAATGGAATATTACTCAGCCATAAAGAATGATAAAATTATGGCATTTGCAGGCAAATGGATGAAATTGGAGAATATCATCCTAAGTGAGATAAGCCAATCTCAAAAAATCAAAAGATGAATGATATCGCTAATAAGTGGATGATGACACATAATGGGGGGAGGGAGGGGTTAGTGTTAGGGTTAGAGTTAGGGTTAGGGAGGGGGGCAAGAATGGAGCAAGGAAGGACTGTATAGAGGGAAAAGAGGGGTGGAGGGGTGGGGGGAAGGGAAAAAATAACAGAATGAATCAAACAACATTACTCTATGTAAATTTATGATTGCAAAAATGGTATGCCTTTACGCCATGTACAAATGGAGAAACAGCATGTATCCCATTTGTTTACAATTAAAAAAAAAAAGCCAGGGCAGATTTGAAATTTAAAAAAAAAAACAAAAAACAAGTACAAGCTGGTATCATTAGTTTGTTTCAGAAAAGTGATAGGAAATAAACATTTATGATCAAGGTTTTCTTCTTTTTTAATAGTTTTTAATTTGAAGAGAGATTTTCTAATAAGACCCTTTCTGAATGTAAATTTTGTTTCCCTCTTTTCCCTGACACCTCAGTTCCAGGAGAACCAAATTCCTGTGTATTGTCTACAGCAGATGGTAGTGGTGGTGGTGACGATGATGATGTCTCCACCAACAATGATGAAGGCAGTGGTGGCAATAACGCTGTGATAAAAGCAACTGTTATTTGCTGGGCACCAACTATGGCAAGCATTGCAATTGCAACAGCCCCCTTTAGTAGAAAGAAAAACAAAACACACAGAATTTTGGTGACCTGCCAAGGATTACAAAGCAAAGTAAATGCCAGAGCTGGAATTCATAATATATATCCTTCCCCACCTGTCTAAATCCTACCTATTCTTCAGGAAGGACCTAGCTTTAATCTCATCTACTCTTAAGGACCTTTGACTTCGCTACTATAGAAGCACTAGGCTCTCTTCTTAAGAACCTTTTACTCATTTACCTTTTCAACTATATACAGAATACAATACACAAGGTATGCCTACCACAGTCCATGCAAACACTCTGGTATTCTCTTCTGCTGTCATGCCATTCCTCTCAGAGTTCCCTCACATTCCAGTATTATTCTGTATGCTGCCTGTGATGCTAATGTAACATTTTCCTCATTTCTCCCCAACAAAGATATTAGAACTAAAATCAGAGTTAACAGTTTGTACATTTCTTTGTAAATGTCACTGAAGGTTTAATGCTTGAAAGGCAGCACAGTTGTGGTGAAGTAGGGGTAAAGAGGGGGAAGGAAGAATGATGATGATAAAGTACAGTATTAGAATCCTCTAAATCTAGTCTTATTCATGCTAATCTTCAGATCCAACATATTAAACCCATACTGTTATTTATTCATGCTTTCATGCATTTATGTAACTCCATACAAGACACTGAGTATAAAATCAAGAATAAGGCAAGAGCCTCTGCTCTCAAAGAGCTCAGAGGAGTCTGAGAAAGATGGAGTGATGACAGAAGCATGCACACTGTTTCTTCATCACCCATTAGGACTGACCCATGCCCAATGAGGCCAGGACTTCCTCCAGGAGATCGATTATCAGTATGGCTGAAGCTAGCTAGAACTCCAGCTTCTTTTAAGTCACCATGTAGGTATTACAAGACCTGGAAACAAGGCATGTTCAGGTAAGCCTATCAACTAAAAGATAGTGTGAAAATACATCAAAACTTCCCACTGGGGAATAATACATGGACAGGATTTTCAGCAGAACACCAAAAGTACTTTCACGCCTAGCTGGCCAGGGGCTAAGTTGTTAAGGGAGAAAGACAACCCCAATCAGCACCTACCCTGACGCCTCACTGGAAGTGCTGGGTTTAGTCCTCATTCACAGCTTACACTGGGCGTGGGTGTTGCATGAAGGAAAGCAGGGATGTTGTAGGCTGGCCAAGAAAGGCAGTAGTGACCCAAACTCCTCCCCCAGAGAGGTCAAATGTCCTAGCTACCTATTGGTGGAGCTCCTCCGTTACTCCTCGCAGACTATGGTAGACACCAAACTCTCTAACGTGAGAAGTGAAAAGTGGACAAATCTAAACTTTCCCCTTCTACTTTTATAACGAATTATCTGAAGAGGAAACTATAAGCTCTCTGAGAGAGAGATCTCAATTCCCTATATTGGGCAAAGAATTCCCCACTTTAAAAGATAAAGTAACAGAAATTGATAAAGTAACCATGTGAAAAAAAGATAAAGTAACCATGTGAAATTGGTTCAAAAGAAAGAGAAAAATCAGAGGAACGAAATTCACTCTACAAATGAGAAGTAACAAAAGACTTCCCTTAGTTTATAGTTGCAATAAGATCCAAGGTAACATTACATCTGCTCATTCATTTAAAATATACTATTGAAAGACCAGTGAGTGATAGGGAGACAATAGTGAACAACACACACATGGTCCTGGTCCTCATCCTGATAAGAAGGGCAGAAAACAAACAAATAACAAAATACAGGTTATGAAAGGACAAGGGGCAGACAAAAAAGAATGCTGTGATAAGATTAATGGGAGTTTTCTTGAGATACTATGATCATGGAAGGCCACACTGAGAAAGCAACATCAGTAGTAATCCTAAGAGAAGTAATAATGAAAGTAATACTGGGAGCTAGAGTTTATCTAGCACATATAATTTACCAGGAAATTACCACACACTTTTTGAGAGTTTATCTCATTTTATTCATATGTAATATTAACATACTATTTTATTACCATCTTATAAGTTTAAAAACAATTACTGGTATTTTATAGATGATTAGATAATTTTTATAAGGTTATCCAGATAAACTGTAAGCCAGAGCTAAGATCTAAACTTATGGTATGTAGAGTCTACATTACTATTCATTTTGTGCATAAAGTTTAGACCTTAAAGTAGAGGGAATGACACAGACAAAGACCTTAGGTCAGAAAAAGTCCATATTAAGAACTGAAAGAAGGTCAAACTCTTAACATACAGAGACATCCACAAGGCTTGGTAAAGAGTTTGCATATTATTATAAACAAAAAGATTTTTAAGGTAGAGGGTAGCATTGTGATTTGTGTTTGTTTCTTTGTTTTCATCATTACAAGAGCTGCCAAATAGAAAATGAATTGGAAAGAGATAAGAAAAAATTTACAATTAGAACACTTTAACCATGGTCCAGGTAATAGATGGCAGTACCATATGGAGCAATTAAGGACAATCACGCTAGGAAGGAAACCTCTAGTTTCTCAGATCTTATTCTCCAAGAAAAACTTAAAATCTACTAAAATTTTAAATCTATAACTTCAGTTAAAATACATTATCCAATCTTCAATTTCTTCTTTTACATAAAAGGAAAAATAAAACACCTCATAAGGTTGTTAGGGAGATTAGGTATAACACTATATGGCAAAGACCTATGCAAATACAATTTGCCTTTGTATTATAAAAATTTAGAACAAGAAAAATTAGTGCTCAAAAATGTTGATTAAAATATTAAAATTATCTGATACCCAAAAGTGTGGAGTGAAACAAGTTAAAAATCTAAAACTCAATGAAAAACCCAAATGTACATAAAATTCTAGGTATCTGATAGATATTCTAATCTCACCTAGTATTAATGTTACTAAATAATAGAAATGTCAGCATCATAATAAACATTTGACTATGTATGATATGTTCTGTAATTTTAAATCTTATACCTTTTTTTCTAATAAACATTAACATATGCAGGGATAAAAGGAAACTAAGTTTTTCTAAAATGAGAAACTAGACTTGGGATTCAGAAAAAAATATTCTTAACTTTTTTCAGATTATGAAGAATCAATAAGAATCAAGGAGTCGAAGATTAATAAGGCATTATTTTGATTATTAAACATTTTCTTAGTGTTAGCACTCCAAGATGATTAACATTACCCCTGGAGACTTTCCAGATTATATATTTCATGGAAAGAAAAAATTAAAAATTCTATTTATAAGACAGCTTAGAAGCTGCATTTTAAAATAATTGCTTAAAATACTAGTAATCAAAAAGACTGCCAAAGTAAACATTCAATTTGTTTATCTCTTTTTCCTTTGCATCTTGTAATGGCAGCTCAGTGAAAATAACCATTTCAGTTTCCAAATAAAATAAATTTGGATGATCAAAACAGTCAACTGTCATTCTATTCTACGAGTTGAAAAAAAAATACTTTTATTTAAACAGGCCACAAAAATGCATCGTATCAATCTTTAGTCATGTCAGAACATCAGGAAAACATCAATATAAATAATATTTGTATTCATATCATAAACAATGCATCTACATAATTTATACTATTTGGAAATTTTTAAATGCAAGATAAAAGAGTAGATGAATGCTTTTTAGATCCAAAGTTGGAAGAAATAACATGAACAATCTTCAGTAGATATAAGTATAATATTCTAAATATACAACCTCTTCAATATTAGTAGACACTTAGGAAGTTTATCTACACTTACTTTTCAAAGACTTTTTAAAGGTTGTATTTTATATAGTAATCATGATGGTCCTTAATAATATTAGTAAGGAATTCCTAAGACCAATATTAATAGTAATGTATTGATGAATTGTTGCATTATTTAAAATGCTCATAGAGGCATGAGGTGAGCATCAGATGGCTTTAGATCTGATCATTACAATCATTACTGTCCCTAAATTTCTTGGCTTCATTAAAGGACTATCTCAGAGTCCCTATAATATGACCGTCCAGACACTCAAGACAATTCACTGATCTCTAAAAACCTCATGCTTTATCAAACACTTGAAGATACTTTTCCCTCTTCCTGGAATGCCCTCCACCTAAATCTCCAACTCATTCCTCAAAATTCTTTACAAATAAAATCTCCCGTGAAGCTTCATTCCTTGGGGATCTAATAGTACTTAAAGCATGCCTCCACAAGCACATCCAAAATTCTGTTATTGATTCTCTTTACCTGTTTGTCTCTCCCAATACTAGTCCAGGAGCTCCACAAGTGATACACTGTCTTTATTTCTAATACTCTGCTGATTGACAACAGAACAAAGATATGGTCTACCAAGATGAAGTAAAACAAGACTCACATCTCTCGTTCTGAAGATATTTTGATGAACATAGTTCAAGATCACTACACTTTCTTTTGACAAATACAAAAAGAAAGGCTTTTTGAAGGCCCAATCCTTTTCCCCATGTACAACTACTACTGTATCTCAAAGCAAAATAATTAAAATGGATAAATTAGATACTTTGAAACTTGATCTTATTTGATTCATTCACACTCTCTAGCATGTTAAAAATCTTTCAAGATATGAAAAAGTTCAGTGTGTTAGTTATCTTTTCCATTTTTCAAACACCTACCTGAAGCTACACAAATTCGCTATATGTTAATTGTTCAGCCCTACATTGTGGCACTGAGAGTACATGTTTATTCAGTTTTGTTTGCTGATTACCAATTTAGCAGGATGGAGAATTCTAAGCTGAAAAGCATTTCCCTTCAATCTTGGAGAAAATGTCTCCATTGCCCTATAGCAACCAATGACTTTGATGAAAAGTTAAATGCTGTCTTGGTTTTTGCCTGCTAAGTAGCTTATTTTTTCCTTTCTAATATTTAAAGATATATTCCTGATCCTTAGTACTCTAAAATTTCAAAATGATGTGTCTGGGTGTATTTCTTTTTGTCATTCATTGGAATAAACATCAAATAGGTCTTTTCAATATCTGCCACTGTGAGATCTCACCATCCTTGTCTCCAATGGCCTCCTCTCTAGTTTAGCAACCTACTCCCCCAAGGTTATACCTTGTCTGATAAGCTTGTCATTATAAGAATCTGCAGTTCCAACAAATGGGCTAAGGAAATGAACAGACACTTCACAGAAGAAGATGTACAAGCAATCAACAGATATATGAAAAAATGTTCAACATCTCTAGTAGTAAGAGAAATGCAAATCAAAACTACCCTAAGATTTCATCTCACCCCAATTAGAATGGCGATTATCAAGAACATAAGCAACAATAGGTGTTGGCGAGGATGTGGGGAAAAAGGTACACTCATACATTGCTGGTGGGGATGCAAATTAGTGCAGCCACTCTGGAAAGCAGTATGGAGATTCCTCAGAAAGCTTGGAATGGAACCACCATTTGACCCAGCTATCCCACTCCTTGGCCTATACCCAAAGGACTTAAAATCAGCATACTACAGAGATACAGCCACATCAATGTTCATAGCTGCTCAATTCACTATAGCCAGATTGTGGAACCAACCCAGATGCCCTTCAGTTGATGAATGGATAAAGAAACTGTGGTATATATATACAATGGAATATTACTCCGCCATGAGGAATGACAAAATTATGGCATTTGCAGGCAAATGGATGAAATTGGAGGATATCATGCTAAGTGAGATAAGCCAATCTCAAAAAACTAAAGGACGAATGATCTCGCTGATAAGCGGATGAGGACATAGGGGGGGGGGGGGGTAGGAGGGGTTAGTGTTAGGGTTAGGGTTAGGTTTAGGGTTAGGGATAAGGAGGGTGGTAAGAATGAGGAAGAAAGGAATGTATAGAGGGAAAAGGGGTGGGAGGGGAGGGGGGAAGGGAAAAAAATAACAAAATGAATCAAACAACATTGCCCTATGTAAATTTATGATTTTTAATTAAAATTAAAAAAAAAAAAAAAAAAAAAAAGAATCTGCAGTTCATCTGAACTTTTGGCATCGACAACCAATCCATTCTCTGAACACCACCTTTGATCTAGTTCACTTGTTTTCTAAGTCCTACTACTTCAACTCCTATGATTATTCTGTCAAACCAGAGTTCTACACTAGAATTAACACTATGTGCTTTTCACAGAAAAGAAAAATACCAAACACTGGTTGGGAAAATATTATTTCATTGCTTTCTTGGGGATAAATATACTGACAGAGCAGAAAGGAGCACCAATATCTGCCTCAATCCCAGAAATCTACATATTTCATGCTTATCTCCTTTATCACCAAATCTCTTAAGTAGAAACCTGGGACACTGACACCAAGAAACCATCAGGAAATTATAGTGGCTTCTCTTCAGGCTTCAGTTTATATAGTTCATTTGGTTCCTTGTTTAAAAGGTCCTGTTCTGTTTCATTAGTTTGTCAAACTACATTTTGGCCATGGCAAGGAATTGCCATATGCTCAAATAAAGTGAATAAATCAGTTTTAAATCTGGCTATTTGGTGAAATTTAAATAAGAAAGTAATTGTGGGTAACATCAATGCTCTAAGAGCTGCTTTATCTAAAAAAGATTGTAAATACCTTCATTTGCGCAAAAAATAATTTTTTGCCTTTTTTAAATGGTCCCAATCTCAGATTTATTATATAGCACCATCAACTGAAAAGAGACAGATATATGAAACTTCCAAAAGAATAACGGGCAACAACTTTTTTAGTTTAACTTAAAAAGAATAATTATAATCACCAAAATGATTCTTTCATCTAACTAATGATAAAAGTTAACTAAAGCAAAAATAGTGGTATATACCTATAATCAACAATATTGTATTATATATTTTAAAATGTTAAGCATTCTTACTAAAGTAATTTTTTAAATTTAAAATAAATTTAAATAATTGTGATAGGTCACAAGGACCATGAAAACTAAAGAATCTTCTCATTCTTCTCAGAGTTTTTTTTTTTTTATTTCTGTGACTTAATCTAGAATATTTAGTTGTACCCAAGTTTATTTTGATAGTCACCAAATTCACAAATTCCAAAAGCTATTATATTAGTTAAAGAAATATAGTTTGTTTCATAATGGGATGTATGTTCCTCCTGCTAACAACATTCTTTCACATAAAGAAATACTCTTATTTTACTCTGCTTATTATAAAGTAACAAAGTAAAACTGAAATGCCTAAAGCAGAAAGTAAAGCCCTCTGCAAAAACTTCAGATTTTGGGGGCTGGGGATATAGCTCAGTTGGTAGAGTGCTTGCAAGCACAAGGCCTTGGGTTCAAATCCCCAGTACCACAAAAAAAGAAAGAAAAAAAAAAAATTCAGATTTTTTTTTAAATTGTAGCGTGCCCGCACTATTTCAACACACACACACACACACAATTTTCCCTAATACAAATTTACTAAACACTTTTTAATATTTCACATCATCTCATGAAGATGTGCATAATGAGATCAGAAAGTTAAGTATGCTATAAACATCAGTAGTTAGTTTTGCATTGACTATTTTCAACTATTATTCTCATATGAATAAATCAATAAATATATTAAATTGATATAAATATATTTAAGTAAATATATTTAAATTGAAATTCAAACTTTACTATATAATTACTGTTTTTCTACCTACTGAGATGTGTATCAGTAAAAGCCATTTCACTTTCATCTCTACCCACGTCCAATGGGGGACATGAGAACACATCAAAAAACTCAATGCCAGCCAGGTGCAATGGCACACGCCTATAATCCCAGCACCTCAGGAGGCTGAGGCAGGATCGTGAATTTAAAGCCAGCCTCAGCAAAGGCAAGGCACTAAGCAACTTAGTGGGACCCTGTCTCCAAATAAAACACAAAATAGGGCTGGGATTGTGGTTCAGTGGCCGAATGCCCCCGAGTTCAATCCCTGGTACCTCCCCTGCAAAAAAATCAATTCCAGTTGCTAGGAGTTCCTAAAACCCAGTTTACTATATACCTATCTTAAAAACATTTTCAATTCGTTAAATTCCCCTCTTAAACCCATTTCATTCCCCAAACCAGTCACATATCTCTAACAAAACACAATCCTATCTTCATAACCTTTACATCATATACACTTAATATCATGGCTCTTAGTTTTTGATATTTAAACATTATCTTTACCCTTTGCAGGAATCCTTGATGTGAAAATGCTTTGTGATTGTACTTAATAGAAACTTACAAAAGCAGTAATAACATGATTTTACTTACGAGAGGTTTTGGAAGCAAGAAGGGTAACTTGAGAGCCACCTAAGAAACGAAAACCCATTACATTCACCTGATCATCATCTGACTGATTGGCAAAGCCTACAAAGAAAAGAAAATAATCATCTTACATAAACATAAGGCACAGTTAACACTTAATACTTAAAATATAAAACAGTTGAATTTACTTTTATGACACTAGTCATATTTAAAGTTCATGTATGAACGATAATATATTAACTCTGATTTTCAGAGTAGCTTCCAATTGCTGAAATTTCTGATTCAGAATAACATGCTGGAAGATTTCATTTCCTTTCTTCTAGTGGTTAATTCTGGTCTGAGGCAGATCATGCACAAGAGAACCCAAAATACATTGTCACAGCAGACAGCAAGGGAGCTATCAGTGACCAGTAGCGTTCTATGAAAAGGACTTGGGAACCAACTTAAAGAGGCTACCACTCAATCAATTTACATGCAGGTATGAGTTTGTCAGGATGAACCCAACTACTATGTATAACTATAAAGCTCTAATTAAAAATAAAGAGGCTACCACTAGCCACAGACAAAATATTTGAGTATCAAAAAAGTTAACAATTGCAAAGGAGAGAAACATCAAACATATTTAAAGGCATGTATTTGTACAGATACTAAAAGCAAAACAAAAACAAATGGCCACTATCAGACTATATAGAGAATCATCTTTATTTGTTTCAATCTCTATTTCTCAAATATAGATGCTCCTTAGATTATGATGGGATTATGTTCTAATAAATCGAACAAAAAATTGAAAATATCACAAGTCAAAAATACATTTAATACACCTAACCTAACCAACATCATAGCTTAGCTTTGCATACCTTAAA